>NW_028295605.1:0-600000 GCF_964341445.2 Mesoplodon mirus
AGCCTGACCCTCACACGTTTCCGTACCCTCACCTGTGCCCTAAGCCTTGTCGTTCCCTAACCCTAACCCTAGTCCGGAACGGAAACCCACCACCAGCCCTACAGCTTACCCCCAATCCATAGCCTATTCCTGGCCCGTACGCTGGCACTGACCCGTGCTTCAGCATGTAGCCTGACCCTCCCACGTTTCCGTACCCTCACCTGTGCCCTAAGCCTTGCCGTTCCCTAACCCTAACCCTAGCCCGGAACGGAAACCCACCACCAGCCCTACAGCTAACCCCGAAGCCGTAGCCTACTCCTGGCTGGTACGCTGGCACTGACCCGTGCATCAGCACGTAGCCTGACCCTCCCACGTTTCCGTACCCTCACCTGTGCCCTAAGCCTTGCCGTTCCCTATCCCTAACCCTAGCCCGGAACGGAAAACCACCACCAGCCCTACAACTTACCCAAAAGCCGTAGCCTATTCCTGGTCCTTATGCTGGCACTGACCCGTGCGTCAGCACGTAGCCTGACCCGCCCACGTTTGCGGACCCTCACCTGTGCCCTAAGCCTTGCCATTCCCTAACCCTAACCCTAGCCCGGAACGGAAACCCACCACCAGCCCTACACCTTTCCCTACGCCGTAGCCTATTCCTGGCCCGTACGCAGGCACTGACCCTTTCATCAGCACGTAGCCTGACACTCCCACATTTCCGTACCCTCACCTGTGCCCTAAGCCTTGCCGTTCCCTAACCCTAACCCTAGCCCGGAACGGAAACCCACCACCAGCCCTAAACCTTACCCCCAAACCGTAGCCTACTCCTGGTCCATACGCTGGCAATGACCTGTGCGTCAGCACATAACCTGAACTTCCCACATTACCGTACCCTAACCTGTGCCCTAAGCCTTGCCGTTCCCTAACGCTAACCCTAGTACGGAACGGAAACACACCACAAGCCCTACACCTAACCCCCAAGCCGTAGCCTACTCCTGGCCCGTACGCTGGCACTGACCCGTGCGTCAGCACGTAGCCTGACTCTCCCACGTTTCGGTACCCTCACCTGTGCCCTAAGCCTTGCTGTTCCCTAACACTAACCCTAGCCTGGAACGGAAACCCACCACCAGCCCTACACCTAACGACCAAGCCGTAGCCTACTCCTGGCCAGTACGCTGGCACTGACCTGTGCGTCATCACGTAGCCTGACCCACCCACGTTTCCGTACCCTCACCTGTGCCCTAAGCCTTGCCGTTCCCTAACCCTAACACTAGCCTGTAACGGAAAACCACCACCAGCCCTACACCTTACCCTACGCCGTAGCCTACTCCTGGCCCGTACGCTGGCACTGACCTGTGCATCAGCACGTAGCCTGACCTTCCCACATTTCCCTACTCTCACCTGTGCCCTAAGCCTTGCCATTCCCTAACACTAACCCTAGCCATGATCCAAAACCCATCACAATCCCTACAACTTACCCGCAAGCTGTAGCCTACTCCAGGCCCGTACGCTGGCACTGACCCGTGCGTCAGCACGTAGCCTGACCCTCCCACGTTTCCGTACCCTCACGTGGGCCCTAAGTCTTGCGGTTCCATAACCCTAACCCTAGACCTGAACGGAAACCCACCATCAGCCCTACACCTTACCCCCAAGCCGTAGCCTACACCTGGTCCGTACGCTGGCACTGACACGTGCGTCAGCACGTAGTCTGACCCTCCCACGTTTCCGTACCCTCACCTGTGCCGTAAGCCTTGCCGTTCCCTAACCCTAACCCTAGCCCGGAACGGAAAACCACCACAAGCCCTACACCTTACCCTATGCCGTAGCATACTCCTGGCCCGTACGCTGGCACTGACCCGTGAATCAGCACGTAGCATGACCCTCCCAAGTTTCCGTTCCCTCACCTGTGCCCTAAGCCTTGCAGTTCCCTCACCCTAACCCTAGCCCGAACGGAAACCCACCACCAGCCATACACCTTACCGTACGCCGTAGCCTACTCCTGGCCCGTTACTGGCACGGACATGTGCGTCAGCATGTAGCCTGACCTTTCCACATTTCCGTACACTCACCTGTGCCCTAAGCCTTGCCGTTCCCTAACCGTAAACCTAGTACGGAATGGAAATCCACCACCAGCCCTACACCTAAATTTCCCAAGCCATAGCCTACTCCTGCCCCGTACGCTGGCACTGACACGTGCGTCAGCATGTAGCATAACCCTCCCACGTTTCCGTACACTCACCTCTGCCCTAAGACTTGCCGTTCCCTAACCCTAACCCTAGCCCGGAACGGAAACCCACCACCAGCCCTACAACTTACCCTACACCGTAGCCTACTCCTGGCCCGTACGCTGGCACTGACCCGTGAGTCAGCACGTAGCCTGACCATCCCACGTTTCCGTACCCTCACCTGTGCCCTAAGCCTAGCCGTTCCCTCACCCTAACCCAAGCCAGGAACGGAAACCCACCACCAGCCCTACACCTGACCCTACGCCGTAGCCTACTCCTGGCCCGTACGCTGGCACTGACCCGTGCGTCAGCACGTAGCCTGACCCTCCAACTTTTCTGTACCCTCACCTGTGCCCTAAGCCTTGCCGTTCCCTAACCCTAACCCTAGCACGGAACGGAAACCCACCACCAGCCCTACACCTTAGCCTACGCCATAGCATACTCCTGGCCCATACGCTGGCACTGACCCGTGCGTCAGCACGTAGCCTGACCCTCCAACGTTTCTGTACCCTCACCTGTGCCCTAAGCCTTGCCGTTCCCTAACCCTAACCCTAGCCCGGAACGGAAAACCACCACAAGCCCTACACCTTACCCTACGCCGTAGCCTACTCCTGGCCCGTACGCTGGCACTGACCCGTGAATCAGCACGTAGCCTGACCCTCCCACATTTCCGTTCCCTCACCTGTGCCCTAAGCCTTGCAGTTCCCTCACCCTAACCCTAGCCCTAACGGAAACCCACCACCAGCCATACACCTTACCCTACGCCGTAGCCTACTCCTGGCCCGTTACTGGCACGGACCCGTGCGTCAGCACGTAGCCTGACCCTTCCACGTTTCTGTACCCTCACCTGTGCCCTAAGCCTTGCTGTTCCTTAACCCTAACCCTAGCCCGGAACGGAAACCCACGACCAGCTATACAACTTACTGTACGCCGTAGCCTACACCTCGCCCGTTACTGGCACTGACCTGTGCGTCAGAACGCAGCGTGAGCTTCCCACATTTCCGTACCCTCACCTGTGCCCTAAGCCTTGCCGTTCGCTAACACTAAACCTAGTACGGAAAGGAAACCCACCACCAGCCCTACACCTAAACTTCCCAAACCATAGCCTACTCCTGGCCCATACGCTGGCACTGACCCGTGCGTCCGCACGTAGCCTGACCCTCCCACGTTTCTGTACCCTCACCAGTGCCCTAAGACTTGCCGTTCCCTAACACTAAACCTAGCCCGGAACGGAAACACAACACCAGCCCTACAACTAACCCCAAAGGCGTAGCCTACTCCTGGCCGGTACGCTGGCACTGACCCGTGCATCAGCACGTAGCCTGAAACTCCCAGGTTTCCGTACCCTCAACAGTGCCCCAAGCCTTGCCGTTCCCTAACCCTAACCCTAGCCAGGAACGAAAACCCACCACCAGCCCTAAACCTTACCCCCAATCCGTAGCCTACTCCTGGCCCGTACGCTGGCACTGACACGTGTGTCAGCATGTAACCTGACCCTCCCACGTTTCCGTACCCTCACCTCTGCCCTAACACTTGCCGTTCCCTAACCCTAACCCTAGCCCTGAACGGAAACCCACCACCAGCCCTACACCTTACCCTACGCCGTAGCCTACTCCTGGCCCGTACGCTGGCACTGACCCGTGCGTCAGCACGTAGCCTGACCCTCACACGTTTCCATACCTCTCACCTGTGTCCTAAGCCTTCCCATTCCCTAACCCTAACCCTAGTCCGGAAAGGAAACCCACCACCAGACCTACAGCTTACCCCCAAGCCATAGCCTACTCCTGGCCGGTACGCTGGCAATGACCCGTGCGTCAGCATGTAGCCTGACCCTCCCACGTTTCCGTACCCTCACCTCTGCCCTAAGCCTTGCCGTTCCCTAACACTAACCCTAGCCGTGAACGGAAAGCCACCACCAGCGCTACAACTTACCCACAAGCAGTAGCCTACTCCTGGCCCGTACGCTGGCACTGATCCGTGCGTCAGCACGTTGCCTGACCATCCCAAGTTTCACTACACTCACCTGTGCCCTAAGCCTTGGGGTACCCTCACACTAACCCTAACCCGGAACGGAAACCCACCACCAGGCCTACACCTTACCCTACGCCGTAGCCTACTCCTGGCCCGTACGCTGGCACTGACCCATGCGTCAACACGTACCCAGACCCTCACACGTTTCCGTACCCTCACCTGTGCCCTAAGCCTTGCCGTTCCCTAACACTAACCCTAGACCGGAATGGAAACCCACCACCAGCCCTACACCTTACCTTACGCCATAGCCTACTCCTGGCCCGTACACGGGCACTGACCAGTGCTTCAGCACATAGCCTGACCCTCCCCTGTTACTCTACCCTCACCTGTACCCTAAGCCTTGCCGTTCCCTAATCCTAACCCTAGCCCCGTATGGAAACCCACCACCAGCCCTACACTCTACCCTACGCTGTAGCCTACTCCTGGCCCGTACGCTGGCACTGAGCCGTGCGTCAGCACGTAGCCTGAACCTCCCACATTTCCGTACCATCACCTGTGCCCTAAGCCTTGCCGTTCCCTAACCCTAACCCTAGCCCGTCACGGAAACCCACCACCAGCCCTACACCTTACCCTATGCCGTAGCCTACTCCTGGCCCATACGCTGGCACTGACCCGTGCGTCAGCACGTAGCCGGACCCTCACACGTTTCCGTACACTCACCTGTGCCCTAAGCCTTGCCGTTCCCTAACCCTAACCCTAGTCCGGAACGGAAACACTCCACCAGCCCTACAGCTTACCCCCAAGCCATAGCCTACTCCTGGCCCATAAGCTGGCACTGACCGGTGTGTCAGCATATAGCCTGACGAGGCACACCACGGGAGGGCGGGCCGGCAGGGTAAGGCTGCCCAGGTCAGCTAATCCACAACCCTCAGGGAATCACATTGTTGAAAATGGACCCCGCTAAGGCAGAAGAGAAGCCAAGGGAAAAAAGGACACAATGCCATTTGCAGCACCGTAGATGTGTCTAGAAGTATTCACGTGACTTGTAGTAAGTCAGAAAGTGAAAGACACATATCATATCATATCACTTATAGGTGTTACCTAAAAATGGATACCAGGGCAGATATTTCCACGGAGAAGGGCAATCACAGATTCATTAAACAAACATATGGTTCACCAATGGAAAGGTGTGAGGATTGGTTTCATTACGATATCGGGGTTAACAGACATATACAAACACAGGTGACATATATAATCACCAAAGACCTACAGAATACCAAGAGAGGACTACTCAACATTCTGTCATAACGTACATGGGAAAAGGATCCCAAGAAGAACAGTCATCTGTATATGTGTAAAAGAACCACATCTTCCACACCTACAACAAGCCAAACATTGTAATCAAACTTGCTGTAATAAAAAATAAAAACTTAAATTAAAAACACGAACAAGAAGTAGTGAGACAAACGTGAGGGGCTTTCTCCTGGTACATTCCATTCTAAACTCCAATCTAAAACACCACTTCCACTGAGGCTCTCTTGCCCTAGTAACCAGATTTGGTAAGGGTGAACTGCTGCCACCTTGTGGCCGTTTCACACAACAGCAGCTTTAATCCCAACGCTAATGGTCAGTTGATATTCAAAATCATTGCAGGCCTGTAAATGACACCTGCCCTGAAAACAAATCCTGGGGTCACATATCGACCAAAAATTTCAAAGGACGTCCATATTTCAAAACGACCGTTTCAAAAGGCATATTTTACGCACATTAGTGTTCTGCTTCTTTTCCTTTCTTTCCTTTTTTGTTAAAAAAAACGGGAGGGCCTACCTGGTGGTGCAGTGGTTGAGAGTCCGCCTGCCGATGCAGGGGATGCGGATTCGTGCCCCGGTCTGGGAGGATCCCATATGCCGCGGAGCGGCTGGGCCCGTGAGCCATAGCTGCTGAGCCTGCGCGTCCGGAGCCTGTGCTCCGCAACGGGAGAGGCCACAACAGTGAGAGGACCGCATACCACAAAAAAAAAAAAAAAAAAAAAAAAAAAAAAAAAAAAAAATGGAATGGAAAAAGGCATCCCTCAGAATGGGCGAAAATCGTTGCAAACGAATCAATGGACAGAGGTTTAATCTCCAATATATATAAACAGCTCTTGCAGCTTAATATTGAAAAACAAACAACCCAATACAAAAATGGGCAGAAGATCTAAAGAGACGTTTCTTCAAAGAAGACACAGAGATGGCCAAGACGCACATGAAAAGCTGCTCAACAGCACTAATTATTAGAAAAATGCAAATCAAAACTACAATGAGGTATCACCTCACACCTGTTAGAATCGGCATCATCAGAAAATCTACAAACAACCAATTCTGGGGAGGCTGTGCACAAAAGGAGCCCTCTTCCACTATTGGTGGGAATGTAAATTGATACAGTCACTATGGAGAACAGTATGGACTTTCCTTAAAAAAACTAGAAATAGAATTACCATCTGATCCAGCAATCCCACTTCTGGGCATATACTCAGAGAAAACCGTAAATCTAAAAGGCACATTCACCACAATGTTCATTGCAGCACTATTTACAATAGCCAGGTAATGGAAGCAACCTAAATGCCCACAGACAGATGAATGGATAAAGATGTAGTACATATATAAAATGGAATATTACTCGGCCATAAAAAGGAATGAAACTGGCTCATTTGTAGAGACATCGATGGATCGAGAGACTGTCATACAGAATGAAGTAAGTCAGGAAGAGGAAAACAAATATTGTATATTAATGCATATATGTGGAGCCTAAAAAATGGTACGGATGAACTGGTTTGCAGGGAAGAAATAGAGACACAGAGGTAGAGATCAAACGTATGGACACCAAGAGTGGGAAGCCATGGGGTGGTGGTGGTGGGATGAGTTGGGATATGGGGATTGACCTGTATACATGTATATGCATAAAATACATAACTAATAAAAACCTGCTGTGTAAAAATATAAATAAAATTATATTTCATAATTTAAAAAAAATAGATTTTAACAATAAAACAGAAAAAAGTTCTTCCCGTCACACAGATGTATTTATAGGAATGAATTATTTCCATGCTTATATCTATAAATACATAAAAGAGGAATAAAATCTAACTTGAACCATAAAAGAAAAAAAAACCTGAACCCACGAGTTATACAGAGGAAAACCCTATCAGGGCACAATTGCTCCAGCGGTAAACAATTCTGAAATTGGTCAGAGGTGGGGAACCATATCCCATACAGCCAGCAACCCACCCCCCACGCAAGGAGCGTCCTCATTGCAAAGCTGGGGGACCGTGCCGAGGCATCTGTGAGTAAACGTGAGCTGAGCCCCAGGCCAGCTGCTGCTGAACTGTTCCCACCCTTTCCAGGTAAAACACCTGAATATGTACAAGGGCTTGAAAGCCTAGAGGAAGGACCGTGGAGCCACACCAGCGACAGCACGCAGGCCAACATGGTGCCTGCAGGCCAGCCAGGGTGGTCCTGTCCCCGGGCGCTCTTCCAGAAGCTTTCCATTGCCCTGCCTGAGATACCCCTCCTGTCCCGGCCCCCACTGCTTTTTTCCTTCCTCATCTCTGTCCGGAGAGAAATTCCAGCGGAAGGTATGGGTGACACATCCTCTTCTTTACAGGCGGCAGCCTGGCAACTCCTGCAGAAAGGCCAGCAGAACCCCACTCACACCGGGCCACCCACAAAGCTGTGGCACCTCTCTCCCTCCCACAAGCACAGCCCCGAGACTGCTGATGGGGCAGAGAATATGGAGTCAGGCACAGCTTCAGGGGCTATTGCTGCCTGGAGCTCTGTTTATATTGACCTCAAAGAGGCACACCTGGGGAGGGCGGACCGGCAGGGTAAGGCTGCCCAGGTCAGCTAATCCACAACCCTCAGGGAATCACATTGTTGAAAATGGACCTCGCTAAGGCAGAAGAGGAGCCAAGGAAAAAAAGGACACAATGCCATTTGCAGCACCGTAGATGAGTCTAGAAGTAATCACGTGACTTGTAGTAAGTCAGAAAGTGAAAGACACATATCATATCACTTATAGGTGTTACCTAAAAATGGATACCAGGGCAGATATTTCCACGGAGAAGGGCAATCACAGATTCATTAAACAAACTTATGGTTCACCAATGGAAAGGTGTGAGGATTGGTTTCATTACGATATCGGGGTTAACAGACATATACAAACACAGGTGACATATATAATCACCAAAGACCTACAGAATACCAAGAGAGGACTACTCAACATTCTGTCATAACGTACATGGGAAAAGGATCCCAGGAAGAACAGACATCTGTATATGTGTAAAAGAACCACATCTTCCACACCTACAACAAGCCAAACATTGTAATCAAACTTGCTGTAATAAAAAATATAAAAAAATTAAATTAAAAACACGAACAAGATGTAGTGAGACAAACGTGAGGGGCTTTCTCCTGGCACATTCCATTCTAAACTCCAATCTAGAACACCACTTCCACTGAGGCTCTCTTGCCCTAGTAACCAGATTTGGTAAGGGTGAACTGCTGCCACCTTGTGGCCGTTTCACACAACAGCAGCTTTAATCCCAGCGCTAATGGTCAGTTGATATTCAAAATCATTGCAGGCCTGTAAATGACACCTGCCCTGAAAACAAATCCTGGGGTCACATATCGACCAAAATGTTCAAAGGACGTCCATATTTCAAAACAACCGTTTCAAAAGGCATATTTTACGCACATTAGTGTTCTGCTTCTTTTCCTTTCTTTCCTTTTTTGTTAAAAAAAACGGGAATGGTAAAAGGCATCCCTCAGAATGGGCGAAAATTGTTGCAGATGAATCAATGGACAGAGGTTTAATCTCCAATATATATAAACAGCTCATGCAGCTTAATATTAAAAAAACAAACAACCCAATACAAAAATGGGCAGAAGATCTAAAGAGACGTTTCTTCAAAGAAGACACAGAGATGGCCAATACGCACATGAAAAGCTGCTCAACAGCACTAATTATTAGAGAAATGCAAATCAAAACTACAATGAGGTATCACCTCACACCTGTTAGAATAGGCATCATCAGAAAATCTACAAACAACCAATTCTGGGGAGGGTGTGGACAAAAGGAGCCCTCTTCCACTATTGGTGGGAATGTAAATTGATACAGTCACTATGGAGAACAGTATGGAGTTTCCTTAAAAAAACTAGAAATAGAATTACCATCTGATCCAGCAATCCCACTTCTGGGCATATACCCAGAGAAAACCGTAAATCAAAAAGGCACATTCACCACAATGTTCATTGCAGCACTATTTCCAATAGCCAGGTAATGGAAGCAACCTAAATGCCCACAGACAGATGAATGGATAAAGATGTGGTACATATATGAAATGGAATATTACTCGGCCATAAAAAGGAATGAAACTGGGTCATTTGTAGAGACATCGATGGATCGAGAGACAGTCATACAGAATGAAGTAAGTCAGAAAGAGGAAAAAAATATTGTATATTAATGCATATATGTGGAACCTAAAAAAATAGTACAGATGAACTGGTTTGCAGGGAAGAAATAGAGACACAGAGGTAGAGAACAAACCTATGGACACCAAGTGTGGGAAGCCATGGGGTGTTGGTGGTGGGATGAGTTGGGAGATTGGGATAGACCTGTATACATGTATTTGCATAAAATACATAATAATAACCTGCTCTATAAAAACATAAATAAAATTAAATTTCAAAATTTTAAAAAATAAAATTTAAAAATAAAACAGAAAAAATTCTTCCCATCACACAGATGTATTTATAGGAATGAATTATTTCCATGCTTATATCTATAAATACATAAAAGAGGAATAAAATCTAACTTGAATCATAAAAGAAAAAAAAAGTGAACCCACGAGTTATACAGTGGAAAACTCTATCACGGCACTTGCTCCAGCGGTAAACAATTCTGAATTTGGTCAGAGGTGGGGAACCATCTCCCATAGAGCCAGCAACCCACGCCCCACCCTAGGAGCGTCCTCATTGCAAAGCTTGGGGAACGTGCCAAGGCATCTGTGAGTAAACGTGAGCTGAGCCCCAGGCCAGCTGCTGCTGAACTGTTCCCACCCTTTCCAGGTAAAACACCTGAATATGTACAAGGGCTTGAAAGCCTAGAGGAAGGACCGTGGAGCCACACCAGTGACAGCACGCAGGCCAACTTGGTGCCTGCAGGACAGCAAGGGTGGTCCTGGTCCCGGGCGCTCTTCCAGAAGCTTTCCATTGCCCTGCCTGAGATACCCCTCCTGTCCCGGACCACACTGCTTTTTTCCTTCCTCACCTCTGTCCGGAGAGAAATTCCAGCGGAAGGTATGGGTGACACATCCTCTTCTTTACAGGCGGCAGCCTGGCAACTCCTGCAGAAAGGCCAGCAGAACCCCACTCACACCGGACCACCCACAAAGCTGTGGCCCCTCACTCCCTCCCACCAGCACAGCCCCGAGACTGCTGACGGGGCAGAGAATATGGAGTCAGGCACAGCTTCAGGGGCTATTGCTGCCTGGAGCTCTGTTTATATTGACCTCAACGAGGCACACCTGGGGAGGGCGGGCCGGCAGGGTAAGGCTGCCCAGGTCAGCTAATCCACAACCCTCAGGGAATCACATTGTTAAAAATGGACCCCGCTAAGGCAGAAGAGAAGCCAAGGGAAAAAAGGACACAATGCCATTTGCAGCACCGTAGATGAGTCTAGAAGTAATCACGTGACTTTTAGTAAGTCAGAAAGTGAAAGACACATATCATATCATATCACATATAGGTGTTACCTAAAAATGGATACCAGGGCAGATATTTCCACGGAGAAGGGCAATCACAGATTCATTAAACAAACTTATGGTTCACCAATGGAAAGGTGTGAGGATTGGTTTCATTACGATATCGGGGTTAACAGACATATACAAACACAGGTGACATATATAATCACCAAAGACCTACAGAATACCAAGAGAGGACTACTCAACATTCTGTCATAACGTACATGGGAAAAGGATCCCAGGAAGAACAGTCATCTGTATATGTGTAAAAGAACCACATCTTCCACACCTACAACAAGCCAAACATTGTAATCAAAATTGCTGTAATAAAATATATTAAATTAAATTAAATTAAATACACGAACAAGAAGTATTGAGACAAACGTGAGGGGCTTTCTCCTGGCACATTCCATTCTAAACTCCAATCTAGAACACCACTTCCACTGAGGCTCTGTTGCCCTAGTAACCAGATTTGGTAAGGGTGAACTGCTGCCACCTTGTGGCCGTTTCACACAACAGCAGCTTTAATCCCAACGCTAATGGTCAGTTGATATTCAAAATCATTGCAGGCCTGTAAATGACACCTGCCGTGAAAACAAATCCTGGGGTCACATATCGACCAAAAATTTCAAAGGACGTCCATATTTGAAAACGACCGTTTCAAAAGGCATATTTTACGCACATTAGTGTTCTGCTTCTTTTCCTTTCTTTCCTTTTTTGTTAAAAAAAACGGGAATGGAAAAAGGCATCCCTCAGCCTGGGAGAAAATCGTTGCAAACGAATCAATGGACACAGGATTAATCTCCAATATATATAAACAGCTCATGCAGATTAATATTAAAAAAACAAACAACCCCCAAAAAAATGGGCAGAAGATCTAAAGAGACGTTTCTTCAAAGGAGACACAGAGATGGCCAAGACGCACATGAAAAGCTGCTCAACAGCACTAATTATTAGAGAAATGCAAATCAAAACTACAATGAGGTATCACCTCACACCTGTTAGAATCGGCATCATCAGAAAATCTACAAACAACCAATTCTGGGGAGGGTGTGGACAAAAGGAGCCCTCTTCCACTATGGGTGGGAATGTAAATTGATACAGTCACTATGGAGAACAGTATGGAGTTTCCTTAAAAAAATTAGAAATAGAATTACCATCTGATCCAGCAATCCCACTTCTGGGCATATACCCAGAGAAAACCGTATTTCAAAAAGGCACATTCACCACAATGTTCGTTGCAGCACTATTTACAATAGCCAGGTAATGGAAGCAACCTAAATGCCCACAGACAGATGAATGGATAAAGATGTGGTACATATATAAAATGGAATATTACTCGGCCATAAAAAGGAATGAAACTGGGTCATTTGTAGAGACATCGATGGATCGAGAGACTGTCATACAGAATGAAGTAAGTCAGAAAGAGGAAAACAAATATTGTCTATTAACGCATATATGTGGAGCCTAAAAATGGTACAGATGAACTGGTTTGCAGGGAAGAAATAGAGACACAGAGGTAGAGAACAAACGTATGGACACCAAGTGTGGGAAGCCATGGGGTGGTGGTGGTGGGATGAGTTGGGAGTTTGGGATTGACCTGTATACATGTATATGCATAAAATACATAACTAATAATAACGTGCTGTATAAAAACATAAATAAAATTTCAAAATTTTAAACAATAAAATTTAAATATAAAACAGAAAAAAGTTCTTCACGTCACACAGATGTATTTATAGGAATGAATTATTTCCATGCTTATATCTATAAATACATAAAAGAGGAATAACATCTAACTTGAAACATAAAAGAAAAAAAAAGTGAACCCACGAGTTATACAGAGGAAATCCCTATCAGGGCACTTGCTCCAGTGGTAAACAATTCTGAAATTGGTCAGAGGTGGGGAACCATCTCCCATACAGCCAGCAACCCAACCCCCACGCAAGGAGCGTCCTCATTGCAAAGCTGGGGGACCGTGCCGATGCATCTGTGAGTAAACGTGAGCTGAGCCCCAGGCCAGCTGCTGCTGAACTGTTCCCACCCTTTCCAGGTAAAACACCTGAATATGTACAAGGGCTTGAAAGCCTAGAGGAAGGACCGTGGAGCCACACCAGCGACAGCACGCAGGCCAACTTGGTGCCTGCAGGCCAGCCAGCGTGGTCCTGGACCCTGGCACTCTTCCAGAAGCTTTCCATTGCCCTGCCTGAGATACCCCTCCTGTCCCGGCCCCCACTGCTTTTTTCCTTCCTCACCTCTGTCCGGAGAGAAATTCCAGCGGAAGGTATGGGTGACACATCCTCTTCTTTACAGGCGGCAGCCTGGCAACTAATGTAGAAAGGCCAGCAGAACCCCACTCACACCGGGCCACCCACAAAGCTGTGGCCCCTCACTCCCTACCACCAGCACAGCCCTGAGATTGCTGACGGGGCAGAGAATATGGAGTCAGGCACAGCTTCAGGGTCTATTGCTGCCTGGAGCTCTGTTTATATTGACCTCAAAGATGCACACCTGTGGAGGGCGGGCCGGCAGGGTAAGGCGGCCCAGGTCAGCTAATCCACAACCCTCAGGGAATCACATTGTTGAAAATGGACCCCGCTAAGGCAGAAGAGAAGCCAAGGGAAAAAAAGGACACAATGCCTTTTGCAGCACCGTAGATGAGTCTAGAAGTAATCACGTGACTTGTCGTAAGTCAGAAAGTGAAAGACACATATCATATCACTTATAGGTGTTACCTAAAAATGGATACCATGTCAGATATTTCCACAGAGAAGGGCAATCACAGATTCATTAAACAAACTTATGGTTCACCAATGGAAAGGTGTGAGGATTGGTTTCATTACGATATCGGGGTTAACAGACATATACAAACACAGGTGACATATATAATCACCAAAGCCCTACAGAATACCAAGAGAGGACTACTCAACATTCTGTCATAACGTACATGGGAAAAGGATCCCAGGAAGAACAGTCATCTGTATATGTGTAAAAGAACCACATCTTCCACACCTACAACAAGCCAAACATTGTAATCAAACTTGCTGTAATAAAAAACAAAAAAAAATTAAATTAAATACACGAACAAGATGTAGTGAGACAAACGTGAGGGGCTTTCTCCTGGCACATTCCATTCTAAATTCCAATCTAGAACACCACTTCCACTGAGGCTCTCTTGCCCTAGTAACCAGATTTGGTAAGGGTGAACTGCTGCCACCTTGTGGCCGTTTCACACAACAGCAGCTTTAATCCCAGCGCTAATGGTCACTTGATATTCAAAATCATTTCAGGCCTGTAAATGACACCTGCCCTGAAAACAAATCCTGTTGTCACATATCGACCAAAATGTTCAAAGGACGTCCATATTTCAAAACGTCCGTAACAAAAGGCATATTTTACGCACATTAGTGTTCTGCTTCTTTTCCTTTCTTTCCTTTTTTGTTGAAAAACACGGGAATGGAAAAAGGCATCGCTCAGAATGGGCGAAAATCGTTGCAAACGAATCAATGGACAGAGGTTTAATCTCCAATATATATAAACAGTTCATGCAGCTTAATATTAAAAAAGAAACAACCCAATACAAAAATGGGCCGAAGATCTAAAGAGATGTTTCTTCAAAGAAGACACAGAGATGGCCAAGACGCACATGAAAAGCTGCTCAACAGCACTAATTATTAGAGAAATGCAAATCAAAACTACAATGAGGTATCACCTCACACCTGTTAGAATCGGCATCATCAGAAAATCTACAAACAACAAATTCTGGGGAGGGTGTGGACAAAAGGAGCCCTCTTCCACTATTGATGGGAATGTAAATTGATACAGTAACTATGGAGAACAGTATGGAGTTTCCTTAAAAAAACTAGAAATAGAATTACCATCTGATCCAGCAATCCCACTTCTGGGCATATACCCAGAGAAAACCGTAAATCAAAAAGGCACATTCACCACAATGTTCGTTGCAGCACTATTTACAATAGCCAGGTAATGGAAGCAACCTAAATGCCCACAGACAGATGAATGGATAAAGATGTGGTACATATATAAAATGGAATATTACTCGGCCATAAAAAGGAATGAAACTGAGTCATTTGTAGAGACATCGAAGGATCGAGAGACTGTCATACAGAATGAAGTAAGTCAGGAAGAGGAAAACAAATATTGTATATTAATGCATATATGTGGAGCCTAAAAAATGGTACAGATGAAGTGGCTTGCAGGGAAGAAATAGAGACACAGAGGAAGAGAACAAACGTATGGACACCAAGTGTGGGAAGCCATGGGGTGGTGGTGGTGGGATGAGTTGGGAGATTGGGTTAGACCTGTATACATGTATATGCATAAAATACATAACTAATAATAACCTGCTGTATAAAAACATAAATAATATTGTATTTCAAAATTTAAATAAAATAAAATTTAAAAATAAAAGAGAAAAAAGTTTTTCCCATCACACAGATGTATTTATAGGTATGAATTATTTCAATGCTTATATAAATAAATACATAAAAGAGGAATAAAATCTAACTTGAACCATAAAAGAAAAAAAAAACCTGAACTCACGCGTTATACAGAGGAAAACACTATCTGCGCACTTGCTCCAGCGGTAAACAATTCTGAAATTGGTCAGAGGTGGGGAACCATCTCCGATATAGCCAGCAAACCACCCCCCAAGCAAGGAGCGTCCTCATTGCAAAGCTGGGGGACCGTGCCGAGGCATCTGTGAGTAAATGTGAGCTGAGCCCCAGGCCAGCTGCTGCTGAACTGTTCCCACCATTCCCAGGTAAAACACCTGAACATGTACAAGGGCTTGAAAGCCTAGAGGAAGGGCCGTGGAGCTACACCAGCGACAGCTCGCAGGCCAACTTGGTGCCTGCAGGCCAGCCAGGGTGGTCCTGGCCCCGGGCGCTCTTCCAGAAGCTTTCCATTGCCCTGCCTGAGATACCCCTCCTGTCCCGGACCACACTGCTTTTATCCTTCCTCATCTCTGTCCGGAGAGAAATTCCAGCGGAAGGTATGGGTGACACATCCTCTTCTTTACAGGCGGCAGCCTGGCAACTCCTGCAGAAAGGCCAGCAGAACCCCACTCACACCGGGCCACCCACAAAGCTGTGGCCCCTCACTCCCTCCCACCAGCACAGCCCCGAGACTGCTGATGGGGCAGAGAATATGGAGTCAGGCACAGCTTCAGGGGCTATTGCTGCCTGGAGCTCTGTTTATATTGACCTCAACGAGGCACACCTGGGGAGGGCGGGCCGGCAGGGTAAGGCTGCCCAGGTCAGCTAATCCACAACCCTCAGGGAATCACATTTTTGAAAATGGACCCCGCTAAGGCAGAAGAGAAGCCAAGGGAAAAAAGGACACAATGCCATTTGCAGCACCGTACATGAGTATAGAAGTAATCACGTGACTTGTAGTAAGTCAGAAAGTGAAAGACACATATCATATCATATCACTTATAGGTGTTACCTAAAAATGGATACCAGGGCAGTTATTTCCACGGAGAAGGGCAATCACAGATTCATTAAACAAACTTATGGTTCACCAATGGAAAGGTGTGAGGATTGGTTTCATTACGATATCGGGGTTAACAGACATATACAAACACAGGTGACATATATAATCACCAAAGACCTACAGAATACCAAGAGAGGACTACTCAACATTCTGTCATAACGTACATGGGAAAAGGATCCCAAGAAGAACAGTCATCTGTATATGTGTAAAAGAACCACATCTTCCACACCTACAACAAGCCAAACATTGTAATCAAACTTGCTGTAATAAAAAATAAAAACTTAAATTAAAAACACGAACAAGAAGTAGTGAGACAAACGTGAGGGGCTTTCTCCTGGTACATTCCATTCTAAACTCCTATCTAGAACACCACTTCCACTGAGGCTCTCTTGCCCTAGTAACCAGATTTGGTAAGGGTGAACTGCTGCCACCTTGTGGCCGTTTCACACAACAGCAGCTTTAATCCCAACGCTAATGGTCAGTTGATATTCAAAATCATTGCAGGCCTGTAAATGACCCCTGCCCTGAAAACAAATCCTGGGGTCACATATCGACCAAAAAATTCAAAGGACGTCCATATTTCAAAACGACCGTTTCAAAAGGCACATTTTACGCACATTAGTGTTCTGCTTCTTTTCCTTTCTTTCCTTTTTTGTTAAAAAACACGGGAATGGAGAAAGGCATCCCTCAGAACGGGCGAAAATCGTTGCAGAGGAATCAATGGACAGAGGTTTAATCTCCAATATATATAAACAGCTCATGCAGCTTAATATTAAAAAAACAAACAACCCCAAAAAAATGGGCAGAAGATCTAAAGAGACGTTTCTTCAAAGGAGACAGAGATGGCCAAGACGCACATGAAAAGCTGCTCAACAGCACTAATTATTAGAGAAATGCAAATCAAAACTACAATGAGGTATCACCTCACACCTGTTAGAATCGGCATCATCAGAAAATCTACAAACAACCAATTCTGGGGAGGGTGTGGACAAAAGGAGCCCTCTTCCACTATTGGTGGGAATGTAAATTGATACAGTCACTATGGAGAACAGTATGGAGTTTCCTTAAAAAAACTAGAAATAGAATTACCATCTGATCCAGCAATCCAACTTCTGGGCATATACCCAGAGAAAACCGTATTTCAAAAAGGCACATTCACCACAATGTTCGTTGCAGCACTATTTACAATAGCCAGGTAATGGAAGCAACCTAAATGCCCACAGACAGATGAATGGATAAAGATGTGGTACATATATAAAATGGAATATTACTCAGCCATAAAAAGGAATGAAACTGGGTCATTTGTAGAGACATCGATGGATCGAGAGACTGTCATACAGAATGAAGTAAGTCAGAAAGAGGAAAACAAATATTGTATATTAATGCATATATGTGGAGCTTAAAAATGGTACAGATGAACTGGTTTGCAGGGAAGAAATAGAGACACAGAGGTAGAGAACAAACGTATGGACACCAAGTGTGGGAAGCCATGGGGTGGTGGTGGTGGGATGAGTTGGGAGTTTGGGATTGACCTGTATACATGTATATACATAAAATACATAACTAATAATAACGTGCTGTATAAAAAAAATAAAATAAAATTAAATTTCAAAATTTTAAAATATAAAATTTAAAAATAAAACAGAAAAAATTCTTCCCATCACACAGATGTATTTATAGGAAAGAATTATTTCCATGCTTATATCTATAAATACATAAAAGGGGAATAAAATCTAACTTGAAACATAAAAGAAAATAAAAACCTGAACCCAGGAGTTATAAAGAGGAAAAACCTATCAGGGCACTTGCTCCAGTGGTAAACAATTCTGAAATTGGTCAGAGGTGGGGAACCATCTCCCATAGAGCCAGCAACCCACCCCCCATGCAAGGAGCGTCGTCATTGCAAAGCTGGGGGACCGTGCCGAGGCATCTGTGAGTAAACGTGAGCTGAGCCCCAGGCCAGCTGCTGCTGAACTGTTCCCACCCTTTCCAGGTAAAACACCTGAATATGTACAAGGGCTTGAAAGCCTAGAGGAAGGACCGTGGAGCCACACCAGCGACAGCACACAGGCCAACTTGGTGCCTGCAGGCCAGCCAGCGTGGTCCTGGCCCCGGCGCTCTTCCAGAAGCTTTCCATTGCCCTGCCTGAGATACCCATCCTGTCCCGGCCCCCACTGAATTTTTCCTTCCTCACCTCTGTCCGGAGAGAAATTCCAGCGGAAGGTATGGGTGACACATCCTCTTCTTTACAGGCGGCAGCCTGGCAACTCCTGCAGAAAGGCCAGCAGAACCCCACTCACACCGGGCCACCCAAAAAGCTGTGGCCCCTCACTCCCTCCCACCAGCACAGCCCCGAGACTGCTGACGGGGCAGAGAATATGGAGTCAGGCACAGCTTCAGAGGCTACTGCTGCCTGGAGCGCTGTTTATATTGACCTCAACGAGGCACACCTGGGGAGGGCAGGCCGGCAGGGTAAGGCTGCCCAGGTCAGCTAATCCACAACCCTCAGGGAATCACATTGTTGAAAATGGACCCCGCTAAGGCAGAAGAGAAGCCAAGGGAAAAAAGGACACAATGCCATTTGCAGCAACGTAGATGAGTCTAGAAGTAATCACGTGACTTGTAGTAAGTCAGAAAGTGAAAGACACATATCATATCATATCACTTATAGGTGTTACCTAAAAATGGATACCAGGGCAGATATTTCCACGGAGAAGGGCAATCACAGATTCTTTAAACAAACTTATGGTTCACCAATGGAAAGGTGTGAGGATTGGTTTCATTACGATATCGGGGTTAACAGACATATACAAACACAGGTGACATATATCATCACCAAAGACCTACAGAATACCAAGAGAGGACTACTCAACATTCTGTCATAACGTACATGGGAAAAGGATCCCAAGAAGAACAGTCATCCGTATATGTGTAAAAGAACCACATCTTCCACACCTACAACAAGCCAAACATTGTAATCAAACTTGCTGTAATAAAAAATAAAAAATTAAATTAAAAACACGAACAAGAAGTAGTGAGACAAACGTGAGGGGCTTTCTCCTGGCACATTCCCTTCTAAACTCCAATCTAGAACACTACTTCCACTGAGGCTCTCTTGCCCTAGTAACCAGATTTGGTAAGGGTGAACTGCTGCCACCTTGTGGCCGTTTCACACAACAGCAGCTTTAATCCCAACGCTAATGGTCAGTTGATATTCAAAATCATTGCAGGCCTGTAAATGACACCTGCCCTGAAAACAAATCCTGGGGTCACATATCGACCAAAAAATTCAAAGGACGTCCATATTTCAAAACGACCGTTTCAAAAGTCATATTTTACGCACATTAGTGTTCTGCTTCTTTTCCTTTCTTTCCTTTTTTGTTAAAAAACACGGGAATGGAAAAAGGCATCCCTCAGAATGGGCGAAAATCGTTGCAGACGAATCAATGGACAGAGGTTTAATCTCCAATATAAATAAATAGCTCATGCAGCTTAATATTAAAAAAACAATCAACCCAAAAAAATGGGCAGAAGATCTAAAGAGACGTTTCTTCAAAGGAGACACAGAGATGGCCAAGACGCACATGAAAAGCTGCTCAACAGCACTAATTATTAGAGAAATGCAAATCAAAACTACAATGAGGTTTCACCTCACACCTGTTAGAATCGGCATCATCAGAAAATCTACAAACAACCAATTCTGGGGAGGGTGTGGACAAAAGGAGCCCTCTTCCACTATTGGTGGGAATGTAAATTGATACAGTCACTATGGAGAACAGTATGGAGTTTCCTTAAAAAAACTAGAAATAGAATTACCATCTGATCCAGCAATACCACTTCTGGGCATATACACAGAGAAAACCGTATTTCAAAAAGGCATATTCACCACAATGTTCGTTGCAGCACTATTTACAATAGCCAGGTAATGGAAGCAACCTAAATGCCCACAGACAGATGAATGGATAAAGATGTGGTACATATATAAAATGGAATATGACTCGGCCATAAAAAGGAATGAAACTGGGTCATTTGTAGAGACATCGATGGATCGAGAGACTGTCATACAGAATGAAGTAAGTCAGAAAGAGGAAAACAAATATTGTCTATTAATGCATATATGTGGAGCCTAAAAATGGTACAGATGAACTGGTTTGCAGGGAAGTAATAGAGACATAGAGGTAGAGAACAAACGTATGGACACCAAGTGTGGGAAGTCATGGGGTGGTGGTGGTGGGATGAGTTGGGAGTTTGGGATTGACCTGTATACATGTATATGCATAAAATACATAACTAATAATAACGTGCTGTATAAAAAAATAAATAAAATTAAATTTCAAAATTTTAAAAAATAAAATTTAAAAATAAAACAGAAATAAGTTCTTCCCGTCACACAGATGTATTTATAGGAATGAATTATTTCCATGCTTATATCTATAAATACATAAAAGAGGAATAAAATCTAACTTGAACGATAAAAGAAGAAAAAAGTGAACCCACGAGTTATACAGAGGAAAACCCTATCACGGCACTTGCTCCAGCGGTAAACAATTCTGAAATTGGTCAGAGGTGGGGAACCCTCTCCCATACAGCCAGCAACCCACCCACCACGCAAGGAGCGTCCTCATTGCAAAGCTGGGGGACCGTGCCGAGGCATCTGTGAGTAAACGTGAGTTGAGCCCCAGGCCAGCTGCTGCTGAACTGTCCCCACCCTTTCCAGGTAAAACACCTGAATATGTACAAGGGCTTGAAACCCTAGAGGAAGGACTGTGGAGCCACACCAGCGACAGCACGCAGGCCAACTTGGTGCCTGCAGGCCAGCCAGGTTGGTCCTGGAACCTGGTGCTCTTCCAGAAGCTTTCCATTGCCCTGCCTGAGATACCCCTCCTGTCGCGGCCCCCACTGCTTTTTTCCTTCCTCACCTCTGTCCGGAGAGAAATTCCAGCGGAAGGTATGTGTGACACATCCTCTTCTTTACAGGCGGCAGCCTGGCAACTCCTGCAGAAAGGCCAGCAGAACCCCACTCACACCGGGCCACCCACAAAGCTGTGGCTCCTCACTCCCTCCCACCAGCACAGCCCCGAGACTGCTGACGGGGCAGAGAATATGGAGTCAGGCACAGCTTCAGGGGCTATTGCTGCCTGGAGCTCTGTTTATATTGACCTCGACGAGGCACACCTGGGGAGGGCGGGCCGGCAGGGTAAGGCTGCCCAGGTCAGCTAATCCACAACCCTCAGGGAATCACATTGTTGAAAATGGACCCCACTAAGGCAGAAGAGAAGCCAAGGAAAAAAAGGACACAATGTCATTTGCAGCACCGTAGATGTGTCTAGAAGTATTCACGTGACTTGTAGTAAGTCAGAAAGTGAAAGACACATATCATATCATATCACTTATAGGTGTTACCTAAAAATGGATACCAGGGCAGATATTTCCACGGAGAAGGGCAATCACAGATTCATTAAACAAACTTATGGTTCACCAATGGAAAGGTGTGAGGATTGGTTTCATTACGATATCGGGGTTAACAGACATATACAAACACAGGTGACATATATAATCACCAAAGACCTACAGAATACCAAGAGAGGACTACTCAACATTCTGTCATAACGTACATGGGAAAAGGATCCCAGGAAAAACCGTCATCTGTATATGTGTAAAAGAACCACATCTTCCACACCTACAAGAAGCCAAACATTGTAATCAAACTTGCTGTAATAAAAAATAAAAATTAAATTAGAAACACGAAAAAGAAGTAGTGAGACAAACGTGAGGGGCTTTCTCCTGGCACATTCCATTCTAAACTCCAATCTAGAACACCACTTCCACTGAGGCTCTCTTGCCCTAGTAAAAAGATTTGTTAAGGGTGAAATGCTGCCACCTTGTGGCCGTTTCACACAACAGCAGCTTTAATCCCAGCGCTAATGGTCAGTTGATATTCAAAATCATTGCAGGCCTGTAAATGACACCTGCCCTGAAAACAAATCCTGGGGTCACATATCGACCAAAAAATTCAAAGGACGTCCATATTTCAAAACGACCGTTTCAAAAGGCATATTTTACGCACATTAGTGTTCTGCTTCTTTTCCTTTCTTTCCTTTTTTGTTAAAAAACACGGGAATGGAAAAAGGCATCCCTCAGAATGGGCGAAAATCGTTGCAGACGAATCAATGGACAGAGGTTTAATCTCCAATATATATAAACAACTCATGCAGCTTAATATTAAAAAAACAAACAACCCAAAAAAAAATGGGCAGAAGATCTAAAGAGACGTTTCTTCAAAGGAGACACAGAGATGGCCAAGACGCACGTGAAAAGCTGCTCAACAGCACTAATTATTAGAGAAATGCAAATCAAAACTACAATGAGGTATCACCTCACACCTGTTAGAATCGGCATCATCAGGAAATCAACAAACAACCAATTCTGGGGAGGGTGTGGACAAAAGGAGCCCTCTTCCACTATTTGTGGGAATGTAAATTGATACAGTCACTATGGAGAACAGTATGGAGTTTCCTTAAAAAAACTAGAAATAGAATTACCATCTGATCCAGCAATCGCACTTCTGTGCATATACCCAGAGAAAACCGTATTTCAGAAAGGCACATTCACCACAATGTTTGTTGCAGCACTATTTACAATAGCCAGGTAATGGAAGCAACCTAAATGCCCACAGACAGATGAATGGATAAAGATGTGGTACATATATAAAATGGAATATTACTCGGCCATAAAAAGGAATGAAACTGGGTCATTTGTAGAGACATCGATGGATCGAGAGACTGTCATACAGAATGAAGTAAGTCAGAAAGAGGAAATCAAATATTGTATATTAATGCATATATGTGGAGCCTAAAAATGGTACAGATGAACTGGTTTGCAGGGAAGAAATAGAGACACAGAGGTAGAGAACAAACGTATGGACACCAAGTGTGGGAAGCCATGGGGTGGTGGTGGTGGGATGAGTTGGGAGTTTGGGATTGACCTGTATACATGTATATGCATAAAATACATAACTAATAATAACGTGCTGTATAAAAAAAATAAAATTAAATTTCAAAATTTTAAAAAATAAAATTTAAAAATAAAACAGAAAAAAGTTCTTCCCATCACACAGATGTATTTATAGGAATGAATTATTTCCATGCTTATATCTATAAATACATAAAAGAGGAATAAAATCTAACTTGAACGATAAAAGAAAAAAAAAGTGAACCCACGAGTTATACAGAGGAAAACCACACCACGGCACTTGCTCCAGTGGTAAACAATTCTGAAATTGGTCAGAGGTGGGGAACCATCTCCCATACAGCCAGCAACCCACCCCCCACGCAAGGAGCGTCCTCACTGCAAAGCTGGGGGTCCGTGCCGAGGCATCTGTGAGTAAACGTGAGCTGAGCCCCAGGCCAGCTGCTGCTGAAATGTCCCCACCCTTTCCAGGTAAAACACCTGAATATGTACAAGGGCTTGAAAGCCTAGAGGAAGGACCGTGGAGCCACACCAGTGACAGCACGCAGGCCAACTTGGTGCCTGCAGGCCAGCCAGGGTGGTCCTGGACCCTGGCGCTCTTCCAGAAGCTTTCCATTGCCCTTCCTGAGATACCCCTCCTGTCCCGGCCCCCACTGCTTTTTTCCTTCCTCACCTCTGTCCGGAGAGAAATTCCAGCGGAAGGTATGGGTGACACAACCTCTTCTTTACAGGCGGCAGCCTGGCAACTCCTGCAGAAAGGCCAGCAGAACCCCACTCAAACCGGGCCACCCACAAAGCTGTGGCTCCTCTCTCCCTCCCACCAGCACAGCCCCGAGACTGCTGACGGGGCAGAGAATATGGAGTCAGGCACAGCTTCAGGGGCTATTGCTGCCTGGAGCTCTGTTTATATTGACCTCAAAGATGCACACCTGGGGAGGGCGGGCTGGCAGGGTAAGGCTGCCCAGGTCAGCTAATCCACAACCCTCAGGGAATCACATTGTTGAAAATGGACCCCGCTAAGGCAGAAGAGATGCCAAGGAAAAAAAGGACACAATGCAATTTGCAGCACCGTACATGAGTCTAGAAGTAATCACGTGACTTGTAGTAAGTCAGAAAGTGAAAGACACATATCATATCATATCACTTATAGGTGTTACCTAAAAATGGATACCAGGGCAGATATTTCCAGGGAGAAGGGCAATCACAGATTCATTAAACAAACTTATGGTTCACCAATGGAAAGGTGTGAGGATTGGTTTCATTACGATATCGGGGTTAACAGACATATACAAACACAGGTGACATATATAATCACCAAAGACCTACAGAATACCAAGAGAGGACTACTCAACATTCTGTCATAACGTACATGGGAAAAGGCTCCCAGGAAGAACAGTCATCTGTATATGTGTAAAAGAACCACATCTTCCACACCTACAACAAGCCAAACATTGTAATCAAACTTGCTGTAATAAAAAATAAAAAATTAAATTAAAAACACGAACAAGAAGTAGTGAGACAAACGTGAGGGGCTTTCTCCTGGCACATTCCATTCTAAACTCCAATCTAGAACACCACTTCCACTGAGGCTCTCTTGCCCTAGAAACCAGATTTGGTAAGTGTGAAGTGCTGCCACCTTGTGGCCGTTTCACACAACAGCAGCTTTAATCCCAGTGCTAATGGTCAGTTGATATTCAAAATCATTGCAGGCCTGTAAATGACACCTGCCCTGAAAACAAATCCTGGGGTCACATATGGACCAAAAAATTCAAAGGACGTCCATATTTCAAAACGACCGTTTCAAAAGGCATATTTTAGGCACATTAGTGTTCTGCTTCTTTTCCTTTATTTCCTTTTTTGTTAAAAAACACGGGAATGGAAAAAGGCATCCCTCAGAATGGGCGAAAATCGTTGCAGACGAATCAATGGACAGAGGTTTAATCTCCAATATATATAAACAGCTCATGCAGCTTAATATTAAAAAAACAAACAACCCAATACAAAAATGGGCAGAAGATCTAAAGAGACGTTTCTTCAAATAAGACACAGAGATGGCCAAGACACACATGAAAAGCTGCTCAACAGCACTAATTATTAGAGAAATGCAAATCAAAACTACAATGAGGTATCACCTCACACCTGTTAGAATCGGCATCATCAGAAAATCTACAAACAACCAATTCTGGGGATGGTGTGGACAAAAGGAGCCCTCTTCCACTATTGGTGGGAATGTAAATTGATACAGTCACTATGGAGAACAGTATGGAGTTTCCTTAAAAAAATTAGAAATATAATTACCATCTGATCCAGCAATCGCACTTCTGGGCATATACCCAGAGAAAACCGCATTTCAAAAAGGCACATTCACCACAATGTTCGTTGCAGCACTATTTACAATAGCCAGGTAATGGAAGCAACCTAAATGCCCACAGACAGATGAATGGATAAAGATGTGGTACATATATAAAATGGAATATTACTCGGCCATAAAAAGGAATGAAACTGGGTCATTTGTAGAGACATTGTTGGATCGACAGACTGTCATACAGAATGAAGTATGTCAGAAAGAGGAAAACAAATATTGTATATTAATGCATATATGTGGAGCCTAAAAATGGTACAGATGAACTGGTTTGCAGGGAAGTAATAGAGACATAGAGGTAGAGAACAAACGTATGGACACCAAGTGTGGGAAGTCATGGGGTGGTGGTGGTGGGATGAGTTGGGAGTTTGGGATTGACCTGTATACATGTATATGCATAAAATACATAACTAATAATAACGTGCTGTATAAAAAAATAAATAAAATTAAATTTCAAAATTTTAAAAAATAAAATTTAAAAATAAAACAGAAATAAGTTCTTCCCGTCACACAGATGTATTTATAGGAATGAATTATTTCCATGCTTATATCTATAAATACATAAAGGAGGAATAAAATCTAACTTGAACGATAAAAGAAGAAAAAAGTGAACCCACGAGTTATACAGAGGAAAACCCTATCACGGCACTTGCTCCAGCCGTAAACAATTCTGAAATTGGTCAGAGGTGGGGAACCATCTCCCATACAGCCAGCAACCCACCCTCCATGCAAGGAGCGTCCTCATTGCAAAGCTGGGGGTCCGTGCCGAGGCATCTGTGAGTAAACGTGAGCTGAGCCCCAGGCCAGCTGCTGCTGAACTGTCCCCACCCTTTCCAGTTAAAACACCTGAATATGTACAAGGGCTTGAAAGCCTAGAGGAAGGACCGTGGAGCCACACCAGCGACAGCACGCAGGCCAACTTGGTGCCTGCAGGCCAGCCAGGGTCGTCCTGGACCCTGGCGCTCTTCCAGAAGCTTTCTATTGCCCTGCCTGAGAAAACCCTCTTGTCCCGGCCCCCACTGCTTTTTTCCTTCCTCACCTCTGTCCGGAGAGAAATTCCAGCGGAAGGTATGTGTGACACAACCTCTTTTTTACTGGCGGCAGCCTGGCAACTCCTGCAGAAAGGCCAGCAGAACCCCACTCACACCGGGCCACCCACAAAGCTGTGGCCCCTCACTCCCTCCCACCAGCACAGCCCCGAGACTGCTGACGGGGCAGAGAATATGGAGTCAGGCACAGCTTCAGGGGCTATTGCTGCCTGGAGCTCTGTTTATATTGACCTCAATGAGGCACACCTGGGGAGGGCGGGCCGGCAGGGTAAGGCTGCCCAGGTCAGCTAATCCACAACCCTCAGGGAATCACATTGTTGAAAATGGACCCCGCTAAGGCAGAAGAGAAGCCAAGGGAAAAAAGGACACAATGCCATTTGCAACACCTTGGATGAGTCTAGAAGTAATCACGTGACTTGTAGTAAGTCAGAAAGTGAAAGACACATATCATATCATATCACTTATAGGTGTTACCTAAAAATGGATACCAGGGCAGATATTTCCAGGGAGAAGGGCAATCACAGATTCATTAAACAAACTTTTGGTTCACCAATGGAAAGGTGTGAGGATTGCTTTCATTACGATATCGGGGTTAACAGACATATACAAACACAGGTGACATATATAATCACCAAAGACCTACAGAATACCAAGAGAGGACTACTCAACATTCTGTCATAACGTACATGGGAAAAGGCTCCCAGGAAGAACAGTCATCTGTATATGTGTAAAAGAACCACATCTTCCACACCTACAACAAGCCAAACATTGTAATCAAACTTGCTGTAATAAAAAATAAAAAATTAAATTAAAAACACGAACAAGAAGTAGTGAGACAAACGTGAGGGGCTTTCTCCTGGCACATTTCATTCTAAACTCCAATCTAGAACACCACTTCCACTGAGGCTCTCTTGCCCTAGTAACCAGATTTGGTAAGGGTGAACTGCTGCCACCTTGTGGCCGTTTCACACAACAGCAGCTTTAATCCCAGCGCTAATGGTCAGTTGATATTCAAAATCATTGCAGGCCTGTAAATGACACCTGCCCTGAAAACAAATCCTGGGGCCACATATCGACCAAAAAATTCAAAGGACGTCCATATTTCAAAACGACCGTTTCAAAAGGCATATTTTACGCACATTAGTGTTCTGCTTCTTTTCCTTTCTTTCCTTTTTTGTTAAAAAACACGGGAATGGAAAAAGGCATCCCTCAGAATGGGCGAAAATCGTTGCAGACGAATCAATGGACAGAGGTTTAATCTCCAATATATATAAACAGCTCATGCAGCTTAATATTAAAAAAACAAACAACCCAATACAAAAATGGGCAGAAGATCTAAAGAGACGTTTCTTCAAATAAGACACAGAGATGGCCAAGACACACATGAAAAGCTGCTCAACAGCACTAATTATTAGAGAAATGCAAATCAAAACTACAATGAGGTATCACCTCACACCTGTTAGAATCGGCATCATCAGAAAATCTACAAACAACCAATTCTGGGGAGGGTGTGGACAAAAGGAGCCCTCTTCCACTATTGGTGGGAATGTAAATTGATACAGTCACTATGGAGAACAGTATGGAGTTTCCTTAAAAAAATTAGAAATAGAATTACCATCTGATCCAGCAATCGCACTTCTGGGCATATACCCAGAGAAAACTGTATTTCAAAAAGGCACATTCACCACAATGTTCGTTGCAGCACTATTTACAATAGCCAGGTAATGGAAGCAACCTAAATGCCCACAGACAGATGAATGGATAAAGCTGTGGTACATATATAAAATGGAATATTACTCGGCCATAAAAAGGAATGAAACTGGGTCATTTGTAGAGACATCGATAGATCGAGAGACTGTCATACAGAATGAAGTAAGTCAGAAAGAGGAAATCAAATATTGTATATTAATGCATATATGTGGAGCCTAAAAATGGTACAGATGAACTGGTTTGCAGGGAAGTAATAGAGACATAGAGGTAGAGAACAAACGTATGGACACCAAGTGTGGGAAGCCATGGGTTGGTGGTGGTGGGATGAGTTGGGAGTTTGGGATTGACCTGTATACATGTATATGCATAAAATACATAACTAATAATAACGTGCTGTATAAAAAAATAAATAAAATTAAATTTCAAAATTTTAAAAAATAAAATTTAAAAATAAAACAGAAAAAAGTTCTTCCCGTCACACAGATGTATTTATAGGAATGAATTATTTCCATGCTTATATCTATAAATACATAAAAGAGGAATAAAATCTAACTTGAAATATAAAAGAAAATAAAATCCTGAAACCACGAGTTATACAGAGGAAAACCCTATCAGGGCACTTGCTCCAGCGGTAAACAATTCTGAAATAGGTCAGAGGTGGGGAATCATCTCCCATACAGCCAGCAACCCACCCCCCATGCAAGGAGCGTCCTCATTGCAAAGCTGGGGGACCGTGCCGAGGCATCTGTGAGTAAACGTGAGCTGAGCCCCAGGCCAGCTGCTGCTGAACTGTTCCCACCCTTTCCAGGTAAAACACCTGAATATGTACAAGGGCTTGAAAGCCTAGAGGAAGGACCGTGGAGCCACACCAGCAACAGCACGCAGGCCAATTTGGTGCCTGCAGGCCAGCCAGGGTGGTCTTGGAACCTGGCGCTCTTCCAGAAGCTTTCCATTGCCCTGCCTGAGATACCCCTCCTGTCCCGGCCCCCACTGCTTTTT
This sequence comes from Mesoplodon mirus, assembly GCF_964341445.2. Taxonomy (NCBI): domain Eukaryota; kingdom Metazoa; phylum Chordata; class Mammalia; order Artiodactyla; family Ziphiidae; genus Mesoplodon; species Mesoplodon mirus. Next base: position 29,554 of record NW_028295605.1, read on the forward strand.
TCCTTCCTCACCTCTGTCCGGAGAGAAATTCCAGCGGAAGGTATGGGTGACACATCCTCTTCTTTACAGGCGGCAGCCTGGCAACTCCTGCAGAAAGGCCAGCAGAACCCCACTCACACCGGGCCACCCACAGAGCTGTGGCCCCTCACTCCCTCCCACCAGCACAGCCCCGAGACTGCTGATGGGGCAGAGAAAATGGAGTCAGGCACAGCTTCAGGGGCTATTGCCTCCTGGAGCGCTGTTTATATTGACATCATCGAGGCACACCTGGGGAGGGCGGGCCGGCAGGGTAAGGCTGCCCAGGTCAGCTAATCCACAACCCTCAGGGAATCACATTGTTGAAAATGGACTCCGCTAAGGCAGAAGAGAAGCCAAGGGAAAAAAGGACACAATGCCATTTGCAGCACCGTACATGAGTCTAGAATTAATCACGTGACTTGTAGTAAGTCAGAAAGTGAAAGACACATATCATATCATATCACTTATAGGTGTTACCTAAAAATGGATACCAGGGCAGATATTTCCACGGAGAAGGGCAATCACAGATTCATTAAACAAACTTATGGTTCACCAATGGAAAGGTGTGAGGATTGGTTTCATTACGATATCGGGGTTAACAGACATATACAAACACAGGTGACATATATAATCACCAAAGACCTACAGAATACCAAGAGAGGACTACTCAACATTCTGTCATAACGTACATGGGAAAAGGATCCCAGGAAGAACAGACATGTGTATATGTGTAAAAGAACCACATCTTCCACACCTACAAGAAGCCAAACATTGTAATCAAACTTGCTGTAATAAAAAATAAAAAATTAAATTAAAAACACGAACAAGAAGTAGTGAGACAAACCTGAGGGGCTTTCTCCTGGCACATTCCATTCTAAACTCCAATCTAGAACACCACTTCCACTGAGGCTCTCTTGCCCTAGTAACCAGATTTGGTAAGGGTGAACTGCTGCCACCTTGTGGCCGTTTCACACAACAGCAGCTTTAATCCCAACGCTAATGGTCAGTTGATATTCAAAATCATTGCAGGCCTGTAAATGACACCTGCCCTGAAAACAAATCCTGGGGCCACATATCGACCAAAAAATTCAAAGGACGTCCATATTTCAAAACGACCGTTTCAAAAGGCATATTTTACGCACATTAGTGTTCTGCTTCTTTTCCTTTCTTTCCTTATTTGTTAAAAAACACGGGAATGGAAAAAGGCATCCCTCAGAATGGGCGAAAATCGTTGCAGACGAATCAATGGACAGAAGTTTAATCTCCAATATATATAAACAGCTCATGCAGCTTAATATTAAAAAAACAAACCACCCAAAAAAAATGGGCAGAAGATCTAAAGAGACGTTTCTTCAAAGGAGACACAGAGATGGCCAAGACGCACAGAAAAGCTGCTCAACAGCACTAATTATTAGAGAAATGCAAATCAAAACTACAATGAGGTATCACCTCACACCTGTTAGAATCGGCATCATCAGAAAATCTACAAACAACCAATTCTGAGGAGGGTGTGGACAAAAGGAGACCTTTTCCACTATTGGTGGGAATGTAAATTGATACAGTCACTATGGAGAACAGTATGGAGTTTCCTTAAAAAATCTAGAAATAGAATTACCATCTGATCCAGCAATCCCACTTCTGGGCATATACCCAGAGAAAACCGTATTTCAAAAAGGCACATTCACCACAATGTTCGTTGCAGCACTATTTACAATAGCCAGGTAATTGAAGCAACCTAAATGCCCACAGACAGATGAATGGATAAAGATGTGGTACATATATAAAATGGAATATTACTCGGCCATAAAAAGGAATGAAACTGGGTCATTTGTAGAGACATCGATGGATCGAGAGACTGTCATACAGAATGAAGTAAGTCAGAAAGAGGAAAACAAATATTGTATATTAATGCATATATGTTTAGCCTAAAAATGGTACAGATGAACTGGTTTGCAGGGAAGAAATAGAGACACAGAGGTAGAGAACAAACGTATGGACACCAAGTGTGGGAAGCCATGGGGTGGTGGTGGTGGGATGAGTTGGGAGTTTGGGATTGACCTGTATACATGTATATGCATAAAATACATAACTAATAATAACGTGCTGTATAAAAAAATAAATAAAATTTCAAAATTTTAAAAAATAAAATTTAAAAATAAAACAGAAAAAAGTTCTTCCCGTCACACAGATGTATTTATAGGAATGAATTATTTCCATGCTTATATCTATAAATACATAAAAGAGGAATAACATCTAACTTGAAACATAAAAGAAAAAAAAAGTGAACCCATGAGTTATACAGAGGAAAACCCTATCACGGCACTTGCTCCAGTGGTAAACAATTCTGAAATTGGTCAGAGGTGGGGAACCATCTCCCATACAGTCAGCAACCCACCCCCCACGCAAGGAGCGTCCTCATTGCAAAGCTGGGGGACCGTGCCGAGGCATCTGTGAGTAAACGTGAGCTGAGCCCCAGGCCAGCTGCTGCTGAACTGTTCCCACCCTTTCCAGGTAAAACACCTGAATATGTACAAGGGCTTGAAAGCCTAGAGGAAGGACCGTGGAGCCACACCAGCCACAGCATGCAGGCCAACTTGGTGCCTGCAGGCCAGCCAGGGTGGTCCTGGCCCCGGGCGCTCTTCCAGAAGCTTTCCATTGCCCTTTTCGAGATACCCCTCCTGTCCCGGCCCCCACTGCTTTTTTCCTTCCTCACCTCTGTCCGGAGAGAAATTCCAGCGGAAGGTATGGGTGACACAACCTCTTCTTTACAGGCGGCAGCCTGGCAACTCCTGCAGAAAGGCCAGCAGAACCCCACTCACACCGGGCCACCCACAAAGCTGTGGCCACTCACTCCCTCCAACCAGCACAGCCCCGAGACTGCTGACGGGGCAGAGAATATGGAGTCAGGCACAGCTTCAGGGGCTATTGCTGCCTGGAGCGCTGTTTATATTGACCTCAAGGAGGCACACCTGGGGAGGGCGGGCCGGCAGGGTAAGGCTGCCCAGGTCAGCTAATCCACAACCCTCAGGGAATCACATTGTTGAAAATGGACCCCGCTAAGGCAGAAGAGAATCCAAGGGAAAAAAGGACACAATGCCATTTGCAGCACCGTACATGAGTCTAGAAGTAATCACGTGACTTGTAGTAAGTCAGAAAGTGAAAGACACATATCATATCATATCACTTATAGGTGTTACCTAAAAATGGATACCAGGGCAGATATTTCCACGGAGAAGGGCAATCACAGATTCATTAAACAAACTTATGGTTCACCAATGGAAAGGTGTGAGGATTGGTTTCATTAAGATATCGGGGTTAACAGACATATACAAACACAGGTGACATATATAATCACCAAAGTCCTACAGAATACCAAGAGAGGACTACTCAACATTCTGTCATAACGTACATGGGAAAAGGATCCCAGGAAGTACAGTCATCTGTATATGTGTAAAAGAACCACATCTTCCACACCTACAACAAGCCAAACATTGTAATCAAACTTGCTGTAATAAAAAATAAAAAATTAAATTAAAAACACGAACAAGAAGTAGTGAGACAAACGTGAGGGGCTTTCTCCTGGCACATTCCATTCTAAACTCCAATCTAGAACACCACTTCCACTGAGGCTCTCTTGCCCTAGTAACCAGATTTGGTAAGGATGAACTGCTGCCACCTTGTGGCCGTTTCACACAACAGCAGCTTTAATCCCAGCGCTAATGGTCAGTTGATATTTAAAATCATTGCAGGCCTGTAAATGACACCTGCCCTGAAAACAAATCCTGGGGTCACATATCGACCAAAAAATTCAAAGGACGTCCATATTTCAAAACGACCGTTTCAAAAGGCATATTTTACGCACATTAGTGTTCTGCTTCTTTTCCTTTCTTTCCTTTTTTGTTAAAAAACACGGGAATGGAAAAAGGCATCCCTCAGAATGGGCGAAAATTGTTGCAAACGAATCAATGGACAGAGGTTTAATCTCCAATATATATAAACAGCTCATGCAGCTTAATATTAAAAAACAAACAACCCAATACAAAAATGGGCAGAAGATCTAAAGAGACGTTTCTTCAAAGAAGACACAGATATGGCCAAGACGCACATGAAAAGCTGCACAACAGCACTAATTATTAGAGAAATGCAAATCAAAACTACAATGAGGTATCACCTCACACCTGTTAGAATCGGCATCATCAGAAAATCTACAAACAACAAATTCTGGGGAGGGTGTGGACAAAAGGAGCCCCCTTCCACTATTGGTGGGAATGTAAATTGATACAGTCACTATGGAGAACAGTATGGAGTTTCCTTAAAAAAACTAGAAATAGAATTACCATCTGATCCAGCAATCCTACTTCTGGGCATATACCCAGAGAAAACCGTAAATCAAAAAGGCACATTCACCACAATGTTCGTTGCAGCACTATTTACATTAGCCAGGTAATGGAAGCTACCTAAATGCCCACAGACAGATGAATGGATAAAGATGTGGTACATATATAAAATGGAATATTACTCGGCCATAAAAAGGAATGAAACTGGGTCATTTGTAGAGACATCGATGGATCGAGAGACTGTCATACAGAATGAAGTAAGTCAGAAAGAGGAAAACAAATATTGTATATTAATGCATATATGTTTAGCCTAAAAATGGTACAGATGAACTGGTTTGCAGGGAAGAAATAGAGACACAGAGGTAGAGAACAAACGTATGGACACCAAGTGTGGGAAGCCATGGGGTGGTGGTGGTGGGATGAGTTGGGAGTTTGGGATTGACCTGTATACATGTATATGCATAAAATACATAACTAATAATAACGTGCTGTACAAAAAAAATAAATAAAATTAAATTTCAAAATTTTAAAAAATAAAATTTAAAAATAAAACAGAAAAAAGTTCTTCCCGTCACACAGATGTATTTATAGGAATGAATTATTTCCATGCTTATATCTATAAATACATAAAAGAGGAATAAAATCTAACTTGAACCATAAAAGAAAAAAAAACCTGAACCCACGAGTTATACAGAGGAAAACCCTATCAGGGCCCTTGCTCCAGTGGTAAACAATTCTGAAATTGGTCAGAGGTGGGGAAGCATCTCCCATACAGCCATCAACCCTCCCCCCACGCAAGGAGCGTCCTCATTGCAAAGCTGGGGGACCGTGCCGAGGCATCTGTGAGTAAAGGTGAGCTGAACCCCAGGCCAGCTGCTGCTGAACTGTTCCCACCCTTTCCAGGTAAAACACCTGAATATGTACAAGGGCTTGAAAGCCTAGAGGAAGGACCGTGGAGCCACACCAGCCACAGCATGCAGGCCAACTTGGTGCCTGCAGGCCAGCCAGGGTGGTCCTGGCCCCGGGCGCTCTTCCAGAAGCTTTCCATTGCCCTTTTCGAGATACCCCTCCTGTCCCGGCCCCCACTGCTTTTTTCCTTCCTCACCTCTGTCCGGAGAGAAATTCCAGCGGAAGGTATGGGTGACACAACCTCTTCTTTACAGGCGGCAGCCTGGCAACTCCTGCAGAAAGGCCAGGAGAACCCCACTCACACCGGGCCACCCACAAAGCTGTGGCCCCTCACTCCCTCCAACCAGCACAGCCCCGAGACTGCTGACGGGGCAGAGAATATGGAGTCAGGCACAGCTTCAGGGGCTATTGCTGCCTGGAGCGCTGTTTATATTGACCTCAAGGAGGCACACCTGGGGAGGGCGGGCCGGCAGGGTAAGGCTGCCCAGGTCAGCTAATCCACAACCCTCAGGGAATCACATTGTTGAAAATGGACCCCGCTAAGGCAGAAGAGAATCCAAGGGAAAAAAGGACACAATGCCATTTGCAGCACCGTACATGAGTCTAGAAGTAATCACGTGACTTGTAGTAAGTCAGAAAGTGAAAGACACATATCATATCATATCACTTATAGGTGTTACCTAAAAATGGATACCAGGGCAGATATTTCCACGGAGAAGGGCAATCACAGATTCATTAAACAAACTTATGGTTCACCAATGGAAAGGTGTGAGGATTGGTTTCATTACGATATCGGGGTTAACAGACATATACAAACACAGGTGACATATATAATCACCAAAGACCTACAGAATACCAAGAGAGGACTAATCAACATTCTGTCATAACGTACATGGGAAAAGGATCCCAGGAAGAACAGTCATCTGTATATGTGTAAAAGAACCACATCTTCCACACCTACAACAAGCCAAACATTGTAATCAAACTTGCTGTAATAAAAAATAAAAAATTAAATTAAAAACACGAACAAGAAGTAGTGAGACAAACGTGAGGGGCTTTCTCCTGGCACATTCCATTCTAAACTCCAATCTAGAACACCACTTCCACTGAGGCTCTCTTGCCCTAGTAACCAGATTTGGTAAGGGTGAACTGCTGCCACCTTGTGGCCGTTTCACACAACAGCAGCTTTAATCCCAGCGCTAATGGTCAGTTGATATTCAAAATCATTGCAGTCCTGTAAATGACACCTGCCCTGAAAACAAATCCTGGGGCCACATATCGACCAAAAAATTCAAAGGGCGTCCATATTTCAAAACGACCGTTTCAAAAGGCATATTTTACGCACATTAGTGTTCTGCTTCTTTTCCTTTCTTTCCTTTTTTGTTAAAAAACACGGGAATGGAAAAAGGCATCCCTCAGAATGGGCGAAAATTGTTGCAAACGAATCAATGGACAGAGGTTTAATCTCCAATATATATAAACAGCTCATGCAGCTTAATATTAAAAAACAAACAACCCAATACAAAAATGGGCAGAAGATCTAAAGAGACGTTTCTTCAAAGAAGACACAGATATGGCCAAGACGCACATGAAAAGCTGCACAACAGCACTAATTATTAGAGAAATGCAAATCAAAACTACAATGAGGTATCACCTCACACCTGTTAGAATCGGCATCATCAGAAAATCTACAAACAACAAATTCTGGGGAGGGTGTGGACAAAAGGAGCCCCCTTCCACTATTGGTGGGAATGTAAATTGATACAGTCACTATGGAGAACAGTATGGAGATTCCTTAAAAAAACTAGAAATAGAATTACCATCTGATCCAGCAATCCTACTTCTGGGCATATACCCAGAGAAAACCGTAAATCAAAAAGGCACATTCACCACAATGTTCCTTGCAGCACTATTTACAATAGCCAGGTAATGGAAGCAACATAAATGCCCACAGACAGATGAATGGATAAAGATGTGGTACATATATAAAATGGAATATTACTCGGCCATAAAAAGGAATGAAACTGGGTCATTTGTAGAGACATCGATGGATCGAGAGACTGTCATACAGAATGAAGTAAGTCAGAAAGAGGAAAACAAATATTGTATATTAATGCATATATGTTTAGCCTAAAAATGGTACAGATGAACTGGTTTGCAGGGAAGAAATAGAGACACAGAGGTAGAGAACAAACGTATGGACACCAAGTGTGGGAAGCCATGGGGTGGTGGTGGTGGGATGAGTTGGGAGTTTGGGATTGACCTGTATACATGTATATGCATAAAATACATAACTAATAATAACGTGCTGTATAAAAAAAATAAATAAAATTAAATTTCAAAATTTTAAAAAATAAAATTTAAAAATAAAACAGAAAAAAGTTCTTCCCGTCACACAGATGTATTTATAGGAATGAATTATTTCCATGCTTATATCTATAAATACATAAAAGAGGAATAAAATCTAACTTGAACCATAAAAGAAAAAAAAACCTGAACCCACGAGTTATACAGAGGAAAACCCTATCAGGGCACTTGCTCCAGTGGTAAACTATTCTGAAATTGGTCAGAGGTGGGGAAGCATCTCCCATACAGCCATCAACCCTGCCCCCACGCAAGGAGCGTCCTCATTGCAAAGCTGGGGGACCGTGCCGAGGCATCTGTGAGTAAACGTGAGCTGAGCCCCAGGCCAGCTGCTGCTGAACTGTCCCCACCCTTTCCAGGTAAAACACCTGAATATGTACAAGGGCTTGAAATCCTAGAGGAAGGACTGTGGAGCCACACCAGCGACAGCACGCAGGCCAACTTGGTGCCTGCAGGCCAGCCAGGGTGGTCCTGGACCCTGGCGCTCTTCCAGAAGCTTTCCATTGCCCTTCCTGAGATACCCCTCCTGTCCCGGCCCCCACTGCTTTTTTCCTTCCTCACCTCTGTCCGGAGAGAAATTCCAGCGGAAGGTATGGGTGACACATCCTCTTCTTTACAGGTGGCAGCCTGGCAACTCCTGCAGAAAGGCCAGCAGAACCCCACTCACACCGGGCCACCCACAAAGTTGTGGCCCCTCACTCCTTCCCACCAGCACAGCCCCGAGGCTGCTGACGGGGCAGAGAATATGGAGTCAGGCACAGCTTCAGGGGCTATTGCTGCCTGGAGCTCTGTATATATTGACATCAACGAGGCACAGCTGGGGAGGGCGGGCCGGCAGGGTAAGGCTCCCCAGGTAAGCTAATCCACAACCCTCAGGGAATCACATTGTTGAAAATGGACCCCGCTAAGGCAGAAGAGAAGCCAAGGGAAAAAAGGACACAATGCCATTTGCAGCACCATAGATGAGTCTAGAAGTAATCACGTGACTTGTAGTAAGTCAGAAAGTGAAAGACACATATCATATCATATCACTTATAGGTGTTACTTAAAAATGGAAACCAGGGCAGATATTTCCACGGAGAAGGGCAATCACAGATTCATTAAACAAACTTATGGTTCACCAATGGAAAGGTGTGAGGATTGGTTTCATTACGATATCGGGGTTAACAGACATATACAAACACAGGTGACATATATAATCACCAAAGACCTACAGAATACCAAGAGAGGACTACTCAACATTCTGTGATAACGTACATGGGAAAAGGATCCCAGGAAGAACAGTCATCTGTATATGTGTAAAAGAACCACATCTTCCACACCTACAACAAGCCAAACATTGTAATCAAACTTGCTGTAATAAAAAATAAAAAATTAAATTAAAAACACGAACAAGAAGTAGTGAGACAAACGTGAGGGGCTTTCTCCTGGTACATTTCATTCTAAACTCCAATCTAGAACACCACTTCCACTGAGGCTCTCTTGCCCTAGTAACCAGATTTGGTAAGGGTGAACTGCTGCCACCTTGTGGCCGTTTCACACAACAGCAGCTTTAATCCCAGCGCTAATGGTCAGTTGATATTCAAAATCATTTCAGGCCTGTAAATGACACCTGCCCTGAAAACAATTCCTGGGGCCACATATCGACCAAAAAATTCAAAGGACGTCCATATTTCAAAACGACCATTTCAAAAGGCATATTTTACGCACATTAGTGTTCTGCTTCTTTTCCTTTCTTTCCTTTTTTGTTAAAAAACACGGGAATGGAAAAAGGCATCCCTCAGAATGGGCGAAAATCGTTGCAGACTAATCAATGGACAGAGGTTTAATCTCCAATATATATAAACAGCTCATGCAGCTTAATATTAATAAAACAAACAACCCAATACAAAAATGGGCAGAAGATCTAAAGAGACGTTTCTTCAAAGAAGACACAGAGATGGCCAAGACACACATGAAAAGCTGATCAACAGCACTAATTATTAGAAAAATGCAAATCAAAACGACAATGAGGTATCACCTCACACCTGTTAGAATCGGCATCATCAGATAATCTACAAACAACCAATTCTGGGGAGGGTGTGGACAAAAGGAGCCCTCTACCACTATTGGTGGGAATATAAATTGATACAGTCACTATGGAGAACAGTATGGAGTTTCCTTAAAAAAATTAGAAATAGAATTACCATCTGATCCAGCAATCCCACTTCTGGGCATATACCCAGAGAAAACCGTATTTAAAAAAGGCACATTCACCACAATGTTCGTTGCAGCACTATTTACAATAGCCAGGTAATGGAAGCAACGTAAATGCCCACAGACAGATGAATGGATAAAGATGTGGTACATATATAAAATGGAATATTACTCGGCCATAAAAAGGAATGAAACTGGGTCATTTGTAGAGAAATCGATGGATCGAGAGACTGTCATACAGAATGAAGTAAGTCAGAAAGAGGAAAACAAATATTGTCTATTAATGCATATATGTGGAGCCTAAAAATGGTACAGATGTACTGGTTTGCAGGGAAGAAATAGAGACACAGAGGTAGAGAACAAACGTATGGAAACCAAGTGTGGAAAGCCATGGGGTGGTGGTGGTGGGATGAGTTGGGAGATTGGGATTGACCTGTATACATGTATATGCATAAAATACATAACTAATAATAACGTGCTGTATAAAAAAAATAAATAAAATAAAATTTCAAAATTTTAAAAAATAAAATTTAAAAATAAAACAAAAAAAAGTACTTCCCGTCACACAGATGTATTTATAGGAATGAATTATTTCCATGCTTCTATCTATAAATACATAAAAGAGGAATAAAATCTAACTTGAACCATAAAAGAAAAAAATACCTGAACCCACGAGTTATACAGAGGAAAACCCTATCACGGCACTTGCTCCAGTGGTAAACAATTCTGAAATTGGTCAGTGGTGGGGAATCATCTCCCATACAGCCAGCAACCCACCCCACACGCAAGGAGCGTCCTCATTGCAAAGCTGGGGTACCGTGCCGAGGCATCTGTGAGTAAACGTGAGCTGAGCCCCAGGCCAGCTGCTGCTAAACTGTTCCCACCCTTTCCAGGTAAAACAACTGAATATGTACAAGGGCTTGAAAGCCTAGAGGAAGGACCGTGGAGCCACACCAGCGACAGCACGCAAGCCATCTTGGTGCCTGCAGGCCAGCTAGGGTGGTCCTGGCCCCGGGCGCTCTTCCAGAAGCTTTCCATTGCCCTGCCAGAAAAACCCCTCCTTCCCGGACCCCACTGCTTTTTTCCTTCCTCACCTCTGTCCGGAGAGAAATTCCAGCGGAAGGTATGGGTGACACATCCTCTTCTTTACAGGCGGCAGCCTGGCAACTCCTGCAGAAAGGCCAGCAGAACCCCACTCACACCGGGCCACCCACAAAGCTGTGGCCCCTCACTCCCTCCCACCTGCACAGCCCCGAGACTGCTGACGGGGCAGAGAATATGGAGTCAGGCACAGCTTCAGGGGCTATTGCTGCCTGGAGCTCTGTTTATATTGACCTCAAAGAGGCACACCTCGGGAGGGCGGGCCGGCAGGGTAAGGCTGCCCAGGTCAGCTAATCCACAACCCTCAGGGAATCACATTGTTGAAAATGGACCCCGCTAAGGCAGAAGAGAAGCCAAGGGAAAAAAGGACACAATGCCATTTGCAGCAACGTAGATGAGTCTAGAAGTAATCACGTGACTTGTAGTAAGTCAGAAAGTGAAAGACACATATCATATCATATCACTTATAGGTGTTACCTAAAAATGGATACCAGGGCAGATATTTCCACGGAGAAGGGCAATCACAGATTCTTTAAACAAACTTATGGTTCACCAATGGAAAGGTGTGAGGATTGGTTTCATTACGATATCGGGGTTAACAGACATATACAAACACAGGTGACATATATCATCACCAAAGACCTACAGAATACCAAGAGAGGACTACTCAACATTCTGTCATAACGTACATGGGAAAAGGATCCCAAGAAGAACAGTCATCCGTATATGTGTAAAAGAACCACATCTTCCACACCTACAACAAGCCAAACATTGTAATCAAACTTGCTGTAATAAAAAATAAAAAATTAAATTAAAAACACGAACAAGAAGTAGTGAGACAACCGTGAGGGGCTTTCTCCTGGCACATTCCCTTCTAAACTCCAATCTAGAACACTACTTCCACTGAGGCTCTCTTGCCCTAGTAACCAGATTTGGTAAGGGTGAACTGCTGCCACCTTGTGGCCGTTTCACACAACAGCAGCTTTAATCCCAACGCTAATGGTCAGTTGATATTCAAAATCATTGCAGGCCTGTAAATGACACCTGCCCTGAAAACAAATCCTGGGGTCACATATCGACCAAAAAATTCAAAGGACGTCCATATTTCAAAACGACCGTTTCAAAAGTCACATTTTACGCACATTAGTGTTCTGCTTCTTTTCCTTTCTTTCCTTTTTTGTTAAAAAACACGGGAATGGAAAAAGGCATCCCTCAGAATGGGCGAAAATCGTTGCAGACGAATCAATGGACAGAGGTTTAATCTCCAATATAAATAAATAGCTCATGCAGCTTAATATTAAAAAAACAATCAACCCAAAAAAATGGGCAGAAGATCTAAAGAGCCGTTTCTTCAAAGGAGACACAGAAATGGCCAAGACGCACATGAAAAGCTGCTCAACAGCACTAATTGTTAGAGAAATGCAAATCAAAACTACAATGAGGTATCACCTCACACCTGTTAGAATCGGCATCATCAGAAAATCTACAAACAACCAATTCTGGGGAGGGTGTGGACAAAAGGAGCCCTCTTCCACTATTGGTGGGAATGTAAATTGATACAGTCACTATGGAGAACAGTATGGAGTTTCCTTAAAAAAACTAGAAATAGAATTACCATCTGATCCAGCAATCCCACTTCTGGGCATATACCCAGAGAAAACCGTATTTCAAAAAGGCACATTCACCACAATGTTCGTTGCAGCACTATTTACAATAGCCAGGTAATGGAAGCAACCTAAATGCCCACAGACAGATGAATGGATAAAGATGTGGTACATATATAAAATGGAATATTACTCGGCCATAAAAAGGAATGAAACTGGGTCATTTGTAGAGACATCGATGGATCGAGAGACTGTCATACAGAATGAAGTAAGTCAGAAAGAGGAAAACAAATATTGTCTATTAACGCATATATGTGGAGCATAAAAATGGTACAGATGAACTGGTTTGCAGGGAAGAAATAGAGACACAGAGGTAGAGAACAAACGTATGGACACCAAGTGTGGGAAGCCATGGGGTGGTGGTGGTGGGATGAGTTGGGAGTTTGGGATTGACCTGTATACATGTATATGCATAAAATACATAACTAATAATAACGTGCTGTATAAAAAAATAAATAAAATTAAATTTCAAAATTTTAAAAAATAAAATTTAAAAATAAAACAGAAAAAAGTTCTTCCCATCACACAGATGTATTTATAGGAATGAATTATTTCCATGCTTATATCTATAAATACATAAAAGAGGAATAAAATCTAATTTGAAACATAAAAGAAAATAAAATCCTGAACCCACGAGTTATACAGAGGAAAACCCTATCACGGCACTTGCTCCAGTGGTAAACAATTCTGAAATTGGTCAGAGGTGGGGAATCATCTCCCATACAGCCTGCAACCCACCCCCCACGCAAGGAGGGTCCTCATTGCAAAGCTGGGGGACCGTTCCGAGGCATCTGTGAGTAAACGTGAGCTGAGCCCCAGGCCAGCTGCTGCTGAACTGTTCCCACCCTTTCCAGGTAAAACACCTGAATATGTACAAGGGCTTGAAAGCATAGAGGAAGGACCGTGGAGCCACACCAGCGACAGCACGCAGGCCAACTTGGCGCCTGCAGGCCAGCCAGGGTGGTCCTGGCCCCGGGCGCTCTTCCAGAAGCTTTCCATTGCCCTGCCTGAGATACCCCTCCTGTCCCGGCCCCCACTGCTTTTTTTCCTTCTTCACCTCTGTCCGGAGAGAAATTCCAGCGGAATGTATGGGTGACACAACCTCTTCTTTACAGGCGGCAGCCTGGCAACTCCTGCAGAAAGGCCAGGAGAACCCCACTCACACCGGGCCACCCACAAAGCTGTGGCCCCTCACTCCCTCCAACCAGCACAGCCCCGAGACTGCTGAAGGGGCAGAGAATATGGAGTCAGGCACAGCTTCAGGGGCTATTGCTGCCTGGAGCGCTGTTTATATTGACCTCAAGGAGGCACACCTGGGGAGGGCGGGCCGGCAGGGTAAGGCTGCCCAGGTCAGCTAATCCACAACCCTCAGGGAATCACATTGTTGAAAATGGACCCCGCTAAGGCAGAAGAGAAGCCAAGGGAAAAAAGGACACAATGCCATTTGCAGCACCGTACATGAGTCTAGAAGTAATCACGTGACTTGTAGTAAGTCAGAAAGTGAAAGACACATATCATATCATATCACTTATAGGTGTTACCTAAAAATGGATACCAGGGCAGATATTTCCACGGAGAAGGGCAATCACAGATTCATTAAACAAACTTATGGTTCACCAATGGAAAGGTGTGAGGATTGGTTTCATTACGATATCGGGGTTAACAGACATATACAAACACAGGTGACATATATAATCACCAAAGACCTACAGAATACCAAGAGAGGACTAATCAACATTCTGTCATAACGTACATGGGAAAAGGATCCCAGGAAGAACAGTCATCTGTATATGTGTAAAAGAACCACATCTTCCACACCTACAACAAGCCAAACATTGTAATCAAACTTGCTGTAATAAAAAATAAAAAATTAAATTAAAAACACGAACAAGAAGTAGTGAGACAAACGTGAGGGGCTTTCTCCTGGCACATTCCATTCTAAACTCCAATCTAGAACACCACTTCCACTGAGGCTCTCTTGCCCTAGTAACCAGATTTGGTAAGGGTGAACTGCTGCCACCTTGTGGCCGTTTCACACAACAGCAGCTTTAATCCCAGCGCTAATGGTCAGTTGATATTCCAAATCATTGCAGGCCTGTAAATGACACCTGCCCTGAAAACAAATCCTGGGGCCACATATCGACCAAAAAATTCAAAGGACGTCCATATTTCAAAACGACCGTTTCAAAAGGCATATTTTACGCACATTAGTGTTCTGCTTCTTTTCCTTTCTTTCCTTTTTTGTTAAAAACCACGGGAATGGAAAAAGGCATCCCTCAGAATGGGCGAAAATTGTTGCAAACGAATCAATGGACAGAGGTTTAATCTCCAATATATATAAACAGCTCATGCAGCTTAATATTAAAAAGCAAACAACCCAATACAAAAATGGGCAGAAGATCTAAAGAGACGTTTCTTCAAAGAAGACACAGATATGGCCAAGACGCACATGAAAAGCTGCACAACAGCACTAATTATTAGAGAAATGCAAATCAAAACTACAATGAGGTATCACCTCACACCTGTTAGAATCGGCATCATCAGAAAATCTACAAACAACAAATTCTGGGGAGGGTGTGGACAAAAGGAGCCCCCTTCCACTATTGGTGGGAATGTAAATTGATACAGTCACTATGGAGAACAGTATGGAGTTTCCTTAAAAAAACTAGAAATAGAATTACCATCTGATCCAGCAATCCTACTTCTGGGCATATACCCAGAGAAAACCGTAAATCAAAAAGGCACATTCACCACAATGTTCGTTGCAGCACTATTTACATTAGCCAGGTAATGGAAGCTACCTAAATGCCCACAGACAGATGAATGGATAAAGATGTGGTACATAAATAAAATGGAATATTACACGGCCATAAAAAGGAATGAAACTGAGTCATTTGTAGAGACATCGATGGATCGAGAGACTGTTATACAGAATGAAGTAAGTCAGAAAGAGGAAAACAAATATTGTATATTAATGCATATAAGTGGAGCCTGTAAAATGGTACAGATGAACTGGTTTGCAGGGAAGAAATAGAGACACAGAGGTAGAGAACAAACGTATGGACACCAAGTTTGGGAAGCAATGGGGTGGTGGTGGTGGGATGAGTTGGGAGATTGGGATTGAACTATATACATGTATATGCATAAAATACATAACTAATAATAACGTGCTCTTTAAAAAAATAAATAAAATTAAATTTCAAAATTTTAAAAAATAAAATTTAAAAATAAAACAGAAAAAAGTTCTTCCCGTCACACAGATGTATTTATAGGAATGAATTATTTCCATGCTTATATCTATAAATACATAAAAGAGGAATAAAATCTAACTTGAACGATAAAAGAAAAAAAAAGTGAACCCACGAGTTATACAGAGGAAAACCCTATCACGGCACTTGCTCCAGCGGTAAACAATTCTGAAATTGGTCAGATGTGGGGAACCATCTCCCATACAGCCAGCAACCCACCCCCCATGCAAGGAGCGTCCTCATTGCAAAGCTGGGGGACCGTGCCGAGGCATCTGTGAGTAAACGTGAGTTGAGCCCGAGGCCAGCTGCTGCTGAACTGTCCCCACCCTTTCCAGGTAAAACACCTGAATATGTACAAGGGCTTGAAATCCTAGAGGAAGGACTGTGGAGCCACACCAGCGACAGCACGCAGGCCAACTTGGTGCCTGCAGGCCAGCCAGGGTGGTCCTGGACCCTGGCGCTCTTCCAGAAGCTTTCCATTGCCCTTCCTGAGATACCCCTCCTGTCCCGGCCCCCACTGCTTTTTTCCTTCCTCACCTCTGTCCGGAGAGAAATTCCAGCGGAAGGTATGGGTGACACATCCTCTTCTTTACAGGTGGCAGCCTGGCAACTCCTGCAGAAAGGCCAGCAGAACCCCACTCACACCGGGCCACCCACAAAGTTGTGGCCCCTCACTCCTTCCCACCAGCACAGCCCCGAGGCTGCTGACGGGGCAGAGAATATGGAGTCAGGCACAGCTTCAGGGGCTATTGCTGCCTGGAGCTCTGTATATATTGACATCAACGAGGCACAGCTGGGGAGGGCGGGCCGGCAGGGTAAGGCTCCCCAGGTAAGCTAATCCACAACCCTCAGGGAATCACATTGTTGAAAATGGACCCCGCTAAGGCAGAAGAGAAGCCAAGGGAAAAAAGGACACAATGCCATTTGCAGCACCATAGATGAGTCTAGAAGTAATCACGTGACTTGTAGTAAGTCAGAAAGTGAAAGACACATATCATATCATATCACTTATAGGTGTTACTTAAAAATGGAAACCAGGGCAGATATTTCCACGGAGAAGGGCAATCACAGATTCATTAAACAAACTTATGGTTCACCAATGGAAAGGTGTGAGGATTGGTTTCATTACGATATCGGGGTTAACAGACATATACAAACACAGGTGACATATATAATCACCAAAGACCTACAGAATACCAAGAGAGGACTACTCAACATTCTGTGATAACGTACATGGGAAAAGGATCCCAGGAAGAACAGTCATCTGTATATGTGTAAAAGAACCACATCTTCCACACCTACAACAAGCCAAACATTGTAATCAAACTTGCTGTAATAAAAAATAAAAAATTAAATTAAAAACACGAACAAGAAGTAGTGAGACAAACGTGAGGGGCTTTCTCCTGGTACATTTCATTCTAAACTCCAATCTAGAACACCACTTCCACTGAGGCTCTCTTGCCCTAGTAACCAGATTTGGTAAGGGTGAACTGCTGCCACCTTGTGGCCGTTTCACACAACAGCAGCTTTAATCCCAGCGCTAATGGTCAGTTGATATTCAAAATCATTTCAGGCCTGTAAATGACACCTGCCCTGAAAACAATTCCTGGGGCCACATATCGACCAAAAAATTCAAAGGACGTCCATATTTCAAAACGACCATTTCAAAAGGCATATTTTACGCACATTAGTGTTCTGCTTCTTTTCCTTTCTTTCCTTTTTTGTTAAAAAACACGGGAATGGAAAAAGGCATCCCTCAGAATGGGCGAAAATCGTTGCAGACTAATCAATGGACAGAGGTTTAATCTCCAATATATATAAACAGCTCATGCAGCTTAATATTAATAAAACAAACAACCCAATACAAAAATGGGCAGAAGATCTAAAGAGACGTTTCTTCAAAGAAGACACAGAGATGGCCAAGACACACATGAAAAGCTGATCAACAGCACTAATTATTAGAAAAATGCAAATCAAAACGACAATGAGGTATCACCTCACACCTGTTAGAATCGGCATCATCAGATAATCTACAAACAACCAATTCTGGGGAGGGTGTGGACAAAAGGAGCCCTCTACCACTATTGGTGGGAATATAAATTGATACAGTCACTATGGAGAACAGTATGGAGTTTCCTTAAAAAAATTAGAAATAGAATTACCATCTGATCCAGCAATCCCACTTCTGGGCATATACCCAGAGAAAACCGTATTTAAAAAAGGCACATTCACCACAATGTTCGTTGCAGCACTATTTACAATAGCCAGGTAATGGAAGCAACGTAAATGCCCACAGACAGATGAATGGATAAAGATGTGGTACATATATAAAATGGAATATTACTCGGCCATAAAAAGGAATGAAACTGGGTCATTTGTAGAGAAATCGATGGATCGAGAGACTGTCATACAGAATGAAGTAAGTCAGAAAGAGGAAAACAAATATTGTCTATTAATGCATATATGTGGAGCCTAAAAATGGTACAGATGTACTGGTTTGCAGGGAAGAAATAGAGACACAGAGGTAGAGAACAAACGTATGGAAACCAAGTGTGGAAAGCCATGGGGTGGTGGTGGTGGGATGAGTTGGGAGATTGGGATTGACCTGTATACATGTATATGCATAAAATACATAACTAATAATAACGTGCTGTATAAAAAAAATAAATAAAATAAAATTTCAAAATTTTAAAAAATAAAATTTAAAAATAAAACAAAAAAAAGTACTTCCCGTCACACAGATGTATTTATAGGAATGAATTATTTCCATGCTTCTATCTATAAATACATAAAAGAGGAATAAAATCTAACTTGAACCATAAAAGAAAAAAATACCTGAACCCACGAGTTATACAGAGGAAAACCCTATCACGGCACTTGCTCCAGTGGTAAACAATTCTGAAATTGGTCAGTGGTGGGGAATCATCTCCCATACAGCCAGCAACCCACCCCACACGCAAGGAGCGTCCTCATTGCAAAGCTGGGGTACCGTGCCGAGGCATCTGTGAGTAAACGTGAGCTGAGCCCCAGGCCAGCTGCTGCTAAACTGTTCCCACCCTTTCCAGGTAAAACAACTGAATATGTACAAGGGCTTGAAAGCCTAGAGGAAGGACCGTGGAGCCACACCAGCGACAGCACGCAAGCCATCTTGGTGCCTGCAGGCCAGCTAGGGTGGTCCGGGCCCCGGGCGCTCTTCCAGAAGCTTTCCATTGCCCTGCCAGAAAAACCCCTCCTTCCCGGACCCCACTGCTTTTTTCCTTCCTCACCTCTGTCCGGAGAGAAATTCCAGCGGAAGGTATGGGTGACACATCCTCTTCTTTACAGGCGGCAGCCTGGCAACTCCTGCAGAAAGGCCAGCAGAACCCCACTCACACCGGGCCACCCACAAAGCTGTGGCCCCTCACTCCCTCCCACCTGCACAGCCCCGAGACTGCTGACGGGGCAGAGAATATGGAGTCAGGCACAGCTTCAGGGGCTATTGCTGCCTGGAGCTCTGTTTATATTGACCTCAAAGAGGCACACCTCGGGAGGGCGGGCCGGCAGGGTAAGGCTGCCCAGGTCAGCTAATCCACAACCCTCAGGGAATCACATTGTTGAAAATGGACCCCGCTAAGGCAGAAGAGAAGCCAAGGGAAAAAAGGACACAATGCCATTTGCAGCAACGTAGATGAGTCTAGAAGTAATCACGTGACTTGTAGTAAGTCAGAAAGTGAAAGACACATATCATATCATATCACTTATAGGTGTTACCTAAAAATGGATACCAGGGCAGATATTTCCACGGAGAAGGGCAATCACAGATTCTTTAAACAAACTTATGGTTCACCAATGGAAAGGTGTGAGGATTGGTTTCATTACGATATCGGGGTTAACAGACATATACAAACACAGGTGACATATATCATCACCAAAGACCTACAGAATACCAAGAGAGGACTACTCAACATTCTGTCATAACGTACATGGGAAAAGGATCCCAAGAAGAACAGTCATCCGTATATGTGTAAAAGAACCACATCTTCCACACCTACAACAAGCCAAACATTGTAATCAAACTTGCTGTAATAAAAAATAAAAAATTAAATTAAAAACACGAACAAGAAGTAGTGAGACAAACGTGAGGGGCTTTCTCCTGGCACATTCCCTTCTAAACTCCAATCTAGAACACTACTTCCACTGAGGCTCTCTTGCCCTAGTAACCAGATTTGGTAAGGGTGAACTGCTGCCACCTTGTGGCCGTTTCACACAACAGCAGCTTTAATCCCAACGCTAATGGTCAGTTGATATTCAAAATCATTGCAGGCCTGTAAATGACACCTGCCCTGAAAACAAATCCTGGGGTCACATATCGACCAAAAAATTCAAAGGACGTCCATATTTCAAAACGACCGTTTCAAAAGTCATATTTTACGCACATTAGTGTTCTGCTTCTTTTCCTTTCTTTCCTTTTTTGTTAAAAAACACGGGAATGGAAAAAGGCATCCCTCAGAATGGGCGAAAATCGTTGCAGACGAATCAATGGACAGAGGTTTAATCTCCAATATAAATAAATAGCTCATGCAGCTTAATATTAAAAAAACAATCAACCCAAAAAAATGGGCAGAAGATCTAAAGAGCCGTTTCTTCAAAGGAGACACAGAAATGGCCAAGACGCACATGAAAAGCTGCTCAACAGCACTAATTGTTAGAGAAATGCAAATCAAAACTACAATGAGGTATCACCTCACACCTGTTAGAATCGGCATCATCAGAAAATCTACAAACAACCAATTCTGGGGAGGGTGTGGACAAAAGGAGCCCTCTTCCACTATTGGTGGGAATGTAAATTGATACAGTCACTATGGAGAACAGTATGGAGTTTCCTTAAAAAAACTAGAAATAGAATTACCATCTGATCCAGCAATCCCACTTCTGGGCATATACCCAGAGAAAACCGTATTTCAAAAAGGCACATTCACCACAATGTTCGTTGCAGCACTATTTACAATAGCCAGGTAATGGAAGCAACCTAAATGCCCACAGACAGATGAATGGATAAAGATGTGGTACATATATAAAATGGAATATTACTCGGCCATAAAAAGGAATGAAACTGGGTCATTTGTAGAGACATCGATGGATCGAGAGACTGTCATACAGAATGAAGTAAGTCAGAAAGAGGAAAACAAATATTGTCTATTAACGCATATATGTGGAGCATAAAAATGGTACAGATGAACTGGTTTGCAGGGAAGAAATAGAGACACAGAGGTAGAGAACAAACGTATGGACACCAAGTGTGGGAAGCCATGGGGTGGTGGTGGTGGGATGAGTTGGGAGTTTGGGATTGACCTGTATACATGTATATGCATAAAATACATAACTAATAATAACGTGCTGTATAAAAAAATAAATAAAATTAAATTTCAAAATTTTAAAAAATAAAATTTAAAAATAAAACAGAAAAAAGTTCTTCCCATCACACAGATGTATTTATAGGAATGAATTATTTCCATGCTTATATCTATAAATACATAAAAGAGGAATAAAATCTAATTTGAAACATAAAAGAAAATAAAATCCTGAACCCACGAGTTATACAGAGGAAAACCCTATCACGGCACTTGCTCCAGTGGTAAACAATTCTGAAATTGGTCAGAGGTGGGGAATCATCTCCCATACAGCCTGCAACCCACCCCCCACGCAAGGAGGGTCCTCATTGCAAAGCTGGGGGACCGTTCCGAGGCATCTGTGAGTAAACGTGAGCTGAGCCCCAGGCCAGCTGCTGCTGAACTGTTCCCACCCTTTCCAGGTAAAACACCTGAATATGTACAAGGGCTTGAAAGCATAGAGGAAGGACCGTGGAGCCACACCAGCGACAGCACGCAGGCCAACTTGGCGCCTGCAGGCCAGCCAGGGTGGTCCTGGCCCCGGGCGCTCTTCCAGAAGCTTTCCATTGCCCTGCCTGAGATACCCCTCCTGTCCCGGCCCCCACTGCTTTTTTTCCTTCTTCACCTCTGTCCGGAGAGAAATTCCAGCGGAAGGTATGGGTGACACAACCTCTTCTTTACAGGCGGCAGCCTGGCAACTCCTGCAGAAAGGCCAGCAGAACCCCACTCACACCGGGCCACCCTCAAAGCTGTGGCCCCTCAGTCCCTCCCACCAGCACAGCCCCGAGACTGCTGACGGGGCAGAGAATATGGAGGCAGGCACAGCTTCAGGGGCTATTGCTGCCTGGAGCTCTGTTTATATTGACCTCAACGAGGCACAGCTGGGGAGGGCGGGCCGGCAGGGTAAGGCTGCCCAGGTCAGCTAATCCACAACCCTCAGGGAATCACATTGTTGAAAATGGACCCCGCTAAGGCAGAAGAGAAGCCAAGGGAAAAAAGGACACAATGCCATTTGCAGCACCGTAGATGAGTCTAGAAGTAATCACGTGACTTGTAGTGAGTCAGAAAGTGAAAGACACATATCATATCAGATCACTTATAGGTGTTACCTAAAAATGGATACCAGGGCAGATATTTCAACGGAGAAGGGCAATCACAGATTCATTAAACAAACTTATGGTTCACCAATGGAAAGGTGTGAGGATTGGTTTCATTACGATATCGGGGTTAACAGACATATACAAACACAGGTGACATATATAATCACCAAAGACCTACAGAATACCAAGAGAGGACTACTCAACATTCTGTCATAACATATATGGGAAAAGGATCCCAGGAAGAACAGACATCTGTATATGTGTAAAAGAACCACATCTTCCACACCTACAACAAGCCAAACATTGTAATCAAACTTGCTGTAATAAAAAATAAAAAATTAAATTAAAAACACGAACAAGAAGTAGTGAGACAAACGTGAGGGGCTTTCTCCTGGCACATACCATTCTAAACTCCAATCTAGAACACCACTTCCACTGAGGCTCTCTTGCCCTAGTAACCAGATTTGGTAAGGGTGAACTGCTGCCACCTTGTGGCCGTTTCACACAACAGCAGCTTTAATCCCAACGCTAATGGTCAGTTGATATTCAAAATCATTGCAGGCCTGTAAATGACACCTGCCCTGAAAACAAATCCTGGGGTCACATATCGACCAAAAAATTCAAAGGACGTCCATATGTCAAAACGACCGTTTCAAAAGGCATATTTTAGGCACATTAGTGTTCTGCTTCTTTTCCTTTCTTTCCTTTTTTGTTAAAAAAAACGGGAATGGAAAAAGGCATCCCTCAGAATGGGCGAAAATCGTTGCAGACGAATCAATGGACAGAGGTTTAATCTCCAATATATATAAACAGCTCATGCAGCTTAATATTAAAAAAACAAACAACCCAATACAAAAATGGGCAGAAGATCTAAAGAGACGTTTCTTCAAAGGAGACACAGAGATGGCCAAGACGCACATGAAAAGCTGCTCAACAGCACTAATTATTAGAGAAATGCAAATCAAAACTACAATGAGGTTTCACCTCACACCTGTTAGAATCGGCATCATCAGAAAATCTACAAACAACAAATTCTGGGGAGGGTGTGGACAAAAGGAGCCCTCTTCCACTATTGGTGGGAATGTAAATTGATACAGTCACTATGGAGAACAGTATGGAGTTTCCTTAAAAAAACTAGAAATAGAATTACCATCTGATCCAGCAATACCACTTCTGGGCATATACACAGAGAAAACCGTATTTCAAAAAGGCACATTCACCACAATGTTCGTTGCAGCACTATTTACAATAGCCAGGTAATGGAAGCAACCTAAATGCCCACAGACAGATGAATGGATAAAGATGTGGTACATATATAAAATGGAATATGACTCGGCCATAAAAAGGAATGAAACTGGGTCATTTGTAGAGACATCGATGGATCGAGAGACTGTCATACAGAATGAAGTAAGTCAGAAAGAGGAAAACAAATATTGTCTATTAATGCATATATGTGGAGCCTAAAAATGGTACAGATGAACTGGTTTGCAGGGAAGTAATAGAGACATAGAGGTAGAGAACAAACGTATGGACACCAAGTGTGGGAAGTCATGGGGTGGTGGTGGTGGGATGAGTTGGGAGTTTGGGATTGACCTGTATACATGTATATGCATAAAATACATAACTAATAATAACGTGCTGTATAAAAAAATAAATAAAATTAAATTTCAAAATTTTAAAAAATAAAATTTAAAAATAAAACAGAAATAAGTTCTTCCCGTCACACAGATGTATTTATAGGAATGAATTATTTCCATGCTTATATCTATAAATACATAAAAGAGGAATAAAATCTAACTTGAACGATAAAAGAAGAAAAAAGTGAACCCACGAGTTATACAGAGGAAAACCCTATCACGGCACTTGCTCCAGCGGTAAACAATTCTGAAATTGGTCAGAGGTGGGGAACCCTCTCCCATACAGCCAGCAACCCACCCACCACGCAAGGAGCGTCCTCATTGCAAAGCTGGGGGACCGTGCCGAGGCATCTGTGAGTAAACGTGAGTTGAGCCCCAGGCCAGCTGCTGCTGAACTGTCCCCACCCTTTCCAGGTAAAACACCTGAATATGTACAAGGGCTTGAAACCCTAGAGGAAGGACTGTGGAGCCACACCAGCGACAGCACGCAGGCCAACTTGGTGCCTGCAGGCCAGCCAGGGTGGTCCTGGACCCTGGCGCTCTTCCAGAAGCTTTCCATTGCCCTGCCTGAGATACCCCTCCTGTCCCGGCCCCCACTGCTTTTTTCCTTCCTCACCTCTGTCCGGAGAGAAATTCCAGCGGAAGGTATGTGTGACACATCCTCTTCTTTACAGGCGGCAGCCTGGCAACTCCTGCAGAAAGGTCAGCAGAACCCCACTCACACCGGGCCACCCACAAAGCTGTGGCTCCTCACTCCCTCCCACCAGCACAGCCCCGAGACTGCTGACGGGGCAGAGAATATGGAGTCAGGCACAGCTTCAGGGGCTATTGCTGCCTGGAGCTCTGTTTATATTGACCTCGACGAGGCACACCTGGGGAGGGCGGGCCGGCAGGGTAAGGCTGCCCAGGTCAGCTAATCCACAACCCTCAGGGAATCACATTGTTGAAAATGGACCCCACTAAGGCAGAAGAGAAGCCAAGGAAAAAAAGGACACAATGTCATTTGCAGCACCGTAGATGTGTCTAGAAGTATTCACGTGACTTGTAGTAAGTCAGAAAGTGAAAGACACATATCATATCATATCACTTATAGGTGTTACCTAAAAATGGATACCAGGGCAGACATTTCCACGGAGAAGGGCAATCACAGATTCATTAAACAAACTTATGGTTCACCAATGGAAAGGTGTGAGGATTGGTTTCATTACGATATCGGGGTTAACAGACATATACAAACACAGGTGACATATATAATCACCAAAGACCTACAGAATACCAAGAGAGGACTACTCAACATTCTGTCATAACGTACATGGGAAAAGGATCCCAGGAAAAACCGTCATCTGTATATGTGTAAAAGAACCACATCTTCCACACCTACAAGAAGCCAAACATTGTAATCAAACTTGCTGTAATAAAAAATAAAAATTAAATTAGAAACACGAAAAAGAAGTAGTGAGACAAACGTGAGGGGCTTTCTCCTGGCACATTCCATTCTAAACTCCAATCTAGAACACCACTTCCACTGAGGCTCTCTTGCCCTAGTAACCAGATTTGGTAAGGGTGAACTGCTGCCACCTTGTGGCCGTTTCACAAAACAGCAGCTTTAATCCCAACGCTAATGGTCAGTTGATATTCAAAATCATTGCAGGCCTGTAAATGACACCTGCCCTGAAAACAAATCCTGGGGTCACATATCGACCAAAAAATTCAAAGGACGTCCATATTTCAAAACGACCGTTTCAAAAGGCATATTTTACGCCCATTAGTGTTCTGCTTCTTTTCCTTTCTTTCCTTTTTTGTTAAAAAAAACGGGAATGGAAAAAGGCATCCCTCAGAATGGGTGAAAATCGTGGCAAACGAATCAATGGGCAGAGGTTTAATCTCCAATATATATAAACAGCTCATGCAGCTTAATATTAAAAAAAACAAACAACCCAAAAAAAAATGGGCAGAAGATCTAAAGAGACGTTTCTTCAAAGGAGACACAGAGATGGCCAAGACGCACGTGAAAAGCTGCTCAACAGCACTAATTATTAGAGAAATGCAAATCAAAACTACAATGAGGTATCACCTCACACCTGTTAGAATCGGCATCATCAGGAAATCTACAAACAAACAATTCTGGGGAGGGTGTGGACAAAAGGAGCCCTCTTCCACTATTGGTGGGAATGTAAATTGATACAGTCACTATGGAGAACAGTATGGAGTTTCCTTAAAAAAATTAGAAATAGAATTACCATCTGATCCAGCAATCGCACTTCTGTGCATATACCCAGAGAAAACCGTATTTCAGAAAGGCACATTCACCACAATGATTGTTGCAGCACTATTTACAATAGCCAGGTAATGGAAGCAACCTAAATGCCCACAGACAGATGAATGGATAAAGATGTGGTACATATATAAAATGGAATATTACTCGGCCATAAAAAGGAATGAAACTGGGTCATTTGTAGAGACATCGATGGATCGAGAGACTGTCATACAGAATGAAGTAAGTCAGAAAGAGGAAAACAAATATTGTTTATTAATGTATATATGTGGAGCCTAAAAATGGTACAGATGAACTGGTTTGCAGGGAAGAAATAGAGACACAGAGGTAGAGAACAAACGTATGGACACCAAGTGTGGGAAGCCATGGGGTGGTGGTGGTGGGATGAGTTGGGAGTTTGGGATTGACCTGTATACATGTATATGCATAAAATACATAACTAATAATAACGTGCTGTATAAAAAAAATAAAATTAAATTTCAAAATTTAAAAAAATGAAATTTAAAAATAAAACAGAAAAAAGTTCTTCCCATCACACAGATGTATTTATAGGAATGAATTATTTCCATGCTTATATCTATAAATACATAAAAGAGGAATAAAATCTAACTTGAACGATAAAAGAAAAAAAAAGTGAACCCACGAGTTATACAGAGGAAAACCACACCACGGCACTTGCTCCAGTGGTAAACAATTCTGAAATTGGTCAGAGGTGGGGAACCATCTCCCATACAGCCAGCAACCCACCCCCCACGCAAGGAGCGTCCTCACTGCAAAGCTGGGGGTCCGTGCCGAGGCATCTGTGAGTAAACGTGAGCTGAGCCCCAGGCCAGCTGCTGCTGAAATGTCCCCACCCTTTCCAGGTAAAACACCTGAATATGTACAAGGGCTTGAAAGCCTAGAGGAAGGACCGTGGAGCCACACCAGTGACAGCACGCAGGCCAACTTGGTGCCTGCAGGCCAGCCAGGGTGGTCCTGGACCCTGGCGCTCTTCCAGAAGCTTTCCATTGCCCTGCCAGAAAAACCCCTCCTTCCCGGACCCCACTGCTTTTTTCCTTCCTCACCTCTGTCCGGAGAGAAATTCCAGCGGAAGGTATGGGTGACACATCCTCTTCTTTACAGGCGGCAGCCTGGCAACTCCTGCAGAAAGGCCAGCAGAACCCCACTCACACCGGGCCACCCACAAAGCTGTGGCCCCTCACTCCCTCCCACCTGCACAGCCCCGAGACTGCTGACGGGGCAGAGAATATGGAGTCAGGCACAGCTTCAGGGGCTATTGCTGCCTGGAGCTCTGTTTATATTGACCTCAAAGAGGCACACCTCGGGAGGGCGGGCCGGCAGGGTAAGGCTGCCCAGGTCAGCTAATCCACAACCCTCAGGGAATCACATTGTTGAAAATGGACCCCGCTAAGGCAGAAGAGAAGCCAAGGGAAAAAAGGACACAATGCCATTTGCAGCAACGTAGATGAGTCTAGAAGTAATCACGTGACTTGTAGTAAGTCAGAAAGTGAAAGACACATATCATATCATATCACTTATAGGTGTTACCTAAAAATGGATACCAGGGCAGATATTTCCACGGAGAAGGGCAATCACAGATTCTTTAAACAAA
Source organism: Mesoplodon mirus (assembly GCF_964341445.2). Taxonomy (NCBI): domain Eukaryota; kingdom Metazoa; phylum Chordata; class Mammalia; order Artiodactyla; family Ziphiidae; genus Mesoplodon; species Mesoplodon mirus. The sequence continues at coordinate 57,384 of NW_028295605.1, forward strand.
CTTATGGTTCACCAATGGAAAGGTGTGAGGATTGGTTTCATTACGATATCGGGGTTAACAGACATATACAAACACAGGTGACATATATCATCACCAAAGACCTACAGAATACCAAGAGAGGACTACTCAACATTCTGTCATAACGTACATGGGAAAAGGATCCCAAGAAGAACAGTCATCCGTATATGTGTAAAAGAACCACATCTTCCACACCTACAACAAGCCAAACATTGTAATCAAACTTGCTGTAATAAAAAATAAAAAATTAAATTAAAAACACGAACAAGAAGTAGTGAGACAAACGTGAGCGGCTTTCTCCTGGCACATTCCCTTCTAAACTCCAATCTAGAACACTACTTCCACTGAGGCTCTCTTGCCCTAGTAACCAGATTTGGTAAGGGTGAACTGCTGCCACCTTGTGGCCGTTTCACACAACAGCAGCTTTAATCCCAACGCTAATGGTCAGTTGATATTCAAAATCATTGCAGGCCTGTAAATGACACCTGCCCTGAAAACAAATCCTGGGGTCACATATCGACCAAAAAATTCAAAGGACGTCCATATTTCAAAACGACCGTTTCAAAAGTCATATTTTACGCACATTAGTGTTCTGCTTCTTTTCCTTTCTTTCCTTTTTTGTTAAAAAACACGGGAATGGAAAAAGGCATCCCTCAGAATGGGCGAAAATCGTTGCAGACGAATCAATGGACAGAGGTTTAATCTCCAATATAAATAAATAGCTCATGCAGCTTAATATTAAAAAAACAATCAACCCAAAAAAATGGGCAGAAGATCTAAAGAGCCGTTTCTTCAAAGGAGACACAGAAATGGCCAAGACGCACATGAAAAGCTGCTCAACAGCACTAATTGTTAGAGAAATGCAAATCAAAACTACAATGAGGTATCACCTCACACCTGTTAGAATCGGCATCATCAGAAAATCTACAAACAACCAATTCTGGGGAGGGTGTGGACAAAAGGAGCCCTCTTCCACTATTGGTGGGAATGTAAATTGATACAGTCACTATGGAGAACAGTATGGAGTTTCCTTAAAAAAACTAGAAATAGAATTACCATCTGATCCAGCAATCCCACTTCTGGGCATATACCCAGAGAAAACCGTATTTCAAAAAGGCACATTCACCACAATGTTCGTTGCAGCACTATTTACAATAGCCAGGTAATGGAAGCAACCTAAATGCCCACAGACAGATGAATGGATAAAGATGTGGTACATATATAAAATGGAATATTACTCGGCCATAAAAAGGAATGAAACTGGGTCATTTGTAGAGACATCGATGGATCGAGAGACTGTCATACAGAATGAAGTAAGTCAGAAAGAGGAAAACAAATATTGTCTATTAACGCATATATGTGGAGCATAAAAATGGTACAGATGAACTGGTTTGCAGGGAAGAAATAGAGACACAGAGGTAGAGAACAAACGTATGGACACCAAGTGTGGGAAGCCATGGGGTGGTGGTGGTGGGATGAGTTGGGAGTTTGGGATTGACCTGTATACATGTATATGCATAAAATACATAACTAATAATAACGTGCTGTATAAAAAAATAAATAAAATTAAATTTCAAAATTTTAAAAAATAAAATTTAAAAATAAAACAGAAAAAAATTCTTCCCATCACACAGATGTATTTATAGGAATGAATTATTTCCATGCTTATATCTATAAATACATAAAAGAGGAATAAAATCTAATTTGAAACATAAAAGAAAATAAAATCCTGAACCCACGAGTTATACAGAGGAAAACCCTATCACGGCACTTGCTCCAGTGGTAAACAATTCTGAAATTGGTCAGAGGTGGGGAATCATCTCCCATACAGCCTGCAACCCACCCCCCACGCAAGGAGGGTCCTCATTGCAAAGCTGGGGGACCGTTCCGAGGCATCTGTGAGTAAACGTGAGCTGAGCCCCAGGCCAGCTGCTGCTGAACTGTTCCCACCCTTTCCAGGTAAAACACCTGAATATGTACAAGGGCTTGAAAGCATAGAGGAAGGACCGTGGAGCCACACCAGCGACAGCACGCAGGCCAACTTGGCGCCTGCAGGCCAGCCAGGGTGGTCCTGGCCCCGGGCGCTCTTCCAGAAGCTTTCCATTGCCCTGCCTGAGATACCCCTCCTGTCCCGGCCCCCACTGCTTTTTTTCCTTCTTCACCTCTGTCCGGAGAGAAATTCCAGCGGAAGGTATGGGTGACACAACCTCTTCTTTACAGGCGGCAGCCTGGCAACTCCTGCAGAAAGGCCAGCAGAACCCCACTCACACCGGGCCACCCTCAAAGCTGTGGCCCCTCAGTCCCTCCCACCAGCACAGCCCCGAGACTGCTGACGGGGCAGAGAATATGGAGGCAGGCACAGCTTCAGGGGCTATTGCTGCCTGGAGCTCTGTTTATATTGACCTCAACGAGGCACAGCTGGGGAGGGCGGGCCGGCAGGGTAAGGCTGCCCAGGTCAGCTAATCCACAACCCTCAGGGAATCACATTGTTGAAAATGGACCCCGCTAAGGCAGAAGAGAAGCCAAGGGAAAAAAGGACACAATGCCATTTGCAGCACCGTAGATGAGTCTAGAAGTAATCACGTGACTTGTAGTGAGTCAGAAAGTGAAAGACACATATCATATCAGATCACTTATAGGTGTTACCTAAAAATGGATACCAGGGCAGATATTTCAACGGAGAAGGGCAATCACAGATTCATTAAACAAACTTATGGTTCACCAATGGAAAGGTGTGAGGATTGGTTTCATTACGATATCGGGGTTAACAGACATATACAAACACAGGTGACATATATAATCACCAAAGACCTACAGAATACCAAGAGAGGACTACTCAACATTCTGTCATAACATATATGGGAAAAGGATCCCAGGAAGAACAGACATCTGTATATGTGTAAAAGAACCACATCTTCCACACCTACAACAAGCCAAACATTGTAATCAAACTTGCTGTAATAAAAAATAAAAAATTAAATTAAAAACACGAACAAGAAGTAGTGAGACAAACGTGAGGGGCTTTCTCCTGGCACATACCATTCTAAACTCCAATCTAGAACACCACTTCCACTGAGGCTCTCTTGCCCTAGTAACCAGATTTGGTAAGGGTGAACTGCTGCCACCTTGTGGCCGTTTCACACAACAGCAGCTTTAATCCCAACGCTAATGGTCAGTTGATATTCAAAATCATTGCAGGCCTGTAAATGACACCTGCCCTGAAAACAAATCCTGGGGTCACATATCGACCAAAAAATTCAAAGGACGTCCATATGTCAAAACGACCGTTTCAAAAGGCATATTTTAGGCACATTAGTGTTCTGCTTCTTTTCCTTTCTTTCCTTTTTTGTTAAAAAAAACGGGAATGGAAAAAGGCATCCCTCAGAATGGGCGAAAATCGTTGCAGACGAATCAATGGACAGAGGTTTAATCTCCAATATATATAAACAGCTCATGCAGCTTAATATTAAAAAAACAAACAACCCAATACAAAAATGGGCAGAAGATCTAAAGAGACGTTTCTTCAAAGGAGACACAGAGATGGCCAAGACGCACATGAAAAGCTGCTCAACAGCACTAATTATTAGAGAAATGCAAATCAAAACTACAATGAGGTTTCACCTCACACCTGTTAGAATCGGCATCATCAGAAAATCTACAAACAACAAATTCTGGGGAGGGTGTGGACAAAAGGAGCCCTCTTCCACTATTGGTGGGAATGTAAATTGATACAGTCACTATGGAGAACAGTATGGAGTTTCCTTAAAAAAACTAGAAATAGAATTACCATCTGATCCAGCAATACCACTTCTGGGCATATACACAGAGAAAACCGTATTTCAAAAAGGCACATTCACCACAATGTTCGTTGCAGCACTATTTACAATAGCCAGGTAATGGAAGCAACCTAAATGCCCACAGACAGATGAATGGATAAAGATGTGGTACATATATAAAATGGAATATGACTCGGCCATAAAAAGGAATGAAACTGGGTCATTTGTAGAGACATCGATGGATCGAGAGACTGTCATACAGAATGAAGTAAGTCAGAAAGAGGAAAACAAATATTGTCTATTAATGCATATATGTGGAGCCCAAAAATGGTACAGATGAACTGGTTTGCAGGGAAGTAATAGAGACATAGAGGTAGAGAACAAACGTATGGACACCAAGTGTGGGAAGTCATGGGGTGGTGGTGGTGGGATGAGTTGGGAGTTTGGGATTGACCTGTATACATGTATATGCATAAAATACATAACTAATAATAACGTGCTGTATAAAAAAATAAATAAAATTAAATTTCAAAATTTTAAAAAATAAAATTTAAAAATAAAACAGAAATAAGTTCTTCCCGTCACACAGATGTATTTATAGGAATGAATTATTTCCATGCTTATATCTATAAATACATAAAAGAGGAATAAAATCTAACTTGAACGATAAAAGAAGAAAAAAGTGAACCCACGAGTTATACAGAGGAAAACCCTATCACGGCACTTGCTCCAGCGGTAAACAATTCTGAAATTGGTCAGAGGTGGGGAACCCTCTCCCATACAGCCAGCAACCCACCCACCACGCAAGGAGCGTCCTCATTGCAAAGCTGGGGGACCGTGCCGAGGCATCTGTGAGTAAACGTGAGTTGAGCCCCAGGCCAGCTGCTGCTGAACTGTCCCCACCCTTTCCAGGTAAAACACCTGAATATGTACAAGGGCTTGAAACCCTAGAGGAAGGACTGTGGAGCCACACCAGCGACAGCACGCAGGCCAACTTGGTGCCTGCAGGCCAGCCAGGGTGGTCCTGGACCCTGGCGCTCTTCCAGAAGCTTTCCATTGCCCTGCCTGAGATACCCCTCCTGTCCCGGCCCCCACTGCTTTTTTCCTTCCTCACCTCTGTCCGGAGAGAAATTCCAGCGGAAGGTATGTGTGACACATCCTCTTCTTTACAGGCGGCAGCCTGGCAACTCCTGCAGAAAGGCCAGCAGAACCCCACTCACACCGGGCCACCCACAAAGCTGTGGCTCCTCACTCCCTCCCACCAGCACAGCCCCGAGACTGCTGACGGGGCAGAGAATATGGAGTCAGGCACAGCTTCAGGGGCTATTGCTGCCTGGAGCTCTGTTTATATTGACCTCGACGAGGCACACCTGGGGAGGGCGGGCCGGCAGGGTAAGGCTGCCCAGGTCAGCTAATCCACAACCCTCAGGGAATCACATTGTTGAAAATGGACCCCACTAAGGCAGAAGAGAAGCCAAGGAAAAAAAGGACACAATGTCATTTGCAGCACCGTAGATGTGTCTAGAAGTATTCACGTGACTTGTAGTAAGTCAGAAAGTGAAAGACACATATCATATCATATCACTTATAGGTGTTACCTAAAAATGGATACCAGGGCAGACATTTCCACGGAGAAGGGCAATCACAGATTCATTAAACAAACTTATGGTTCACCAATGGAAAGGTGTGAGGATTGGTTTCATTACGATATCGGGGTTAACAGACATATACAAACACAGGTGACATATATAATCACCAAAGACCTACAGAATACCAAGAGAGGACTACTCAACATTCTGTCATAACGTACATGGGAAAAGGATCCCAGGAAAAACCGTCATCTGTATATGTGTAAAAGAACCACATCTTCCACACCTACAAGAAGCCAAACATTGTAATCAAACTTGCTGTAATAAAAAATAAAAATTAAATTAGAAACACGAAAAAGAAGTAGTGAGACAAACGTGAGGGGCTTTCTCCTGGCACATTCCATTCTAAACTCCAATCTAGAACACCACTTCCACTGAGGCTCTCTTGCCCTAGTAACCAGATTTGGTAAGGGTGAACTGCTGCCACCTTGTGGCCGTTTCACAAAACAGCAGCTTTAATCCCAACGCTAATGGTCAGTTGATATTCAAAATCATTGCAGGCCTGTAAATGACACCTGCCCTGAAAACAAATCCTGGGGTCACATATCGACCAAAAAATTCAAAGGACGTCCATATTTCAAAACGACCGTTTCAAAAGGCATATTTTATGCCCATTAGTGTTCTGCTTCTTTTCCTTTCTTTCCTTTTTTGTTAAAAAAAACGGGAATGGAAAAAGGCATCCATCAGAATGGGTGAAAATCGTGGCAAACGAATCAATGGGCAGAGGTTTAATCTCCAATATATATAAACAGCTCATGCAGCTTAATATTAAAAAAAACAAACAACCCAAAAAAAAATGGGCAGAAGATCTAAAGAGACGTTTCTTCAAAGGAGACACAGAGATGGCCAAGACGCACGTGAAAAGCTGCTCAACAGCACTAATTATTAGAGAAATGCAAATCAAAACTACAATGAGGTATCACCTCACACCTGTTAGAATCGGCATCATCAGGAAATCTACAAACAAACAATTCTGGGGAGGGTGTGGACAAAAGGAGCCCTCTTCCACTATTGGTGGGAATGTAAATTGATACAGTCACTATGGAGAACAGTATGGAGTTTCCTTAAAAAAATTAGAAATAGAATTACCATCTGATCCAGCAATCGCACTTCTGTGCATATACCCAGAGAAAACCGTATTTCAGAAAGGCACATTCACCACAATGATTGTTGCAGCACTATTTACAATAGCCAGGTAATGGAAGCAACCTAAATGCCCACAGACAGATGAATGGATAAAGATGTGGTACATATATAAAATGGAATATTACTCGGCCATAAAAAGGAATGAAACTGGGTCATTTGTAGAGACATCGATGGATCGAGAGACTGTCATACAGAATGAAGTAAGTCAGAAAGAGGAAAACAAATATTGTTTATTAATGTATATATGTGGAGCCTAAAAATGGTACAGATGAACTGGTTTGCAGGGAAGAAATAGAGACACAGAGGTAGAGAACAAACGTATGGACACCAAGTGTGGGAAGCCATGGGGTGGTGGTGGTGGGATGAGTTGGGAGTTTGGGATTGACCTGTATACATGTATATGCATAAAATACATAACTAATAATAACGTGCTGTATAAAAAAAATAAAATTAAATTTCAAAATTTAAAAAAATGAAATTTAAAAATAAAACAGAAAAAAGTTCTTCCCATCACACAGATGTATTTATAGGAATGAATTATTTCCATGCTTATATCTATAAATACATAAAAGAGGAATAAAATCTAACTTGAACGATAAAAGAAAAAAAAAGTGAACCCACGAGTTATACAGAGGAAAACCACACCACGGCACTTGCTCCAGTGGTAAACAATTCTGAAATTGGTCAGAGGTGGGGAACCATCTCCCATACAGCCAGCAACCCACCCCCCACGCAAGGAGCGTCCTCACTGCAAAGCTGGGGGTCCGTGCCGAGGCATCTGTGAGTAAACGTGAGCTGAGCCCCAGGCCAGCTGCTGCTGAAATGTCCCCACCCTTTCCAGGTAAAACACCTGAATATGTACAAGGGCTTGAAAGCCTAGAGGAAGGACCGTGGAGCCACACCAGTGACAGCACGCAGGCCAACTTGGTGCCTGCAGGCCAGCCAGGGTGGTCCTGGACCCTGGCGCTCTTCCAGAAGCTTTCCATTGCCCTGCCAGAAAAACCCCTCCTTCCCGGACCCCACTGCTTTTTTCCTTCCTCACCTCTGTCCGGAGAGAAATTCCAGCGGAAGGTATGGGTGACACATCCTCTTCTTTACAGGCGGCAGCCTGGCAACTCCTGCAGAAAGGCCAGCAGAACCCCACTCACACCGGGCCACCCACAAAGCTGTGGCCCCTCACTCCCTCCCACCTGCACAGCCCCGAGACTGCTGACGGGGCAGAGAATATGGAGTCAGGCACAGCTTCAGGGGCTATTGCTGCCTGGAGCTCTGTTTATATTGACCTCAAAGAGGCACACCTCGGGAGGGCGGGCCGGCAGGGTAAGGCTGCCCAGGTCAGCTAATCCACAACCCTCAGGGAATCACATTGTTGAAAATGGACCCCGCTAAGGCAGAAGAGAAGCCAAGGGAAAAAAGGACACAATGCCATTTGCAGCAACGTAGATGAGTCTAGAAGTAATCACGTGACTTGTAGTAAGTCAGAAAGTGAAAGACACATATCATATCATATCACTTATAGGTGTTACCTAAAAATGGATACCAGGGCAGATATTTCCACGGAGAAGGGCAATCACAGATTCTTTAAACAAACTTATGGTTCACCAATGGAAAGGTGTGAGGATTGGTTTCATTACGATATCGGGGTTAACAGACATATACAAACACAGGTGACATATATCATCACCAAAGACCTACAGAATACCAAGAGAGGACTACTCAACATTCTGTCATAACGTACATGGGAAAAGGATCCCAAGAAGAACAGTCATCCGTATATGTGTAAAAGAACCACATCTTCCACACCTACAACAAGCCAAACATTGTAATCAAACTTGCTGTAATAAAAAATAAAAAATTAAATTAAAAACACGAACAAGAAGTAGTGAGACAAACGTGAGGGGCTTTCTCCTGGCACATTCCCTTCTAAACTCCAATCTAGAACACTACTTCCACTGAGGCTCTCTTGCCCTAGTAACCAGATTTGGTAAGGGTGAACTGCTGCCACCTTGTGGCCGTTTCACACAACAGCAGCTTTAATCCCAACGCTAATGGTCAGTTGATATTCAAAATCATTGCAGGCCTGTAAATGACACCTGCCCTGAAAACAAATCCTGGGGTCACATATCGACCAAAAAATTCAAAGGACGTCCATATTTCAAAACGACCGTTTCAAAAGTCATATTTTACGCACATTAGTGTTCTGCTTCTTTTCCTTTCTTTCCTTTTTTGTTAAAAAACACGGGAATGGAAAAAGGCATCCCTCAGAATGGGCGAAAATCGTTGCAGACGAATCAATGGACAGAGGTTTAATCTCCAATATAAATAAATAGCTCATGCAGCTTAATATTAAAAAAACAATCAACCCAAAAAAATGGGCAGAAGATCTAAAGAGACGTTTCTTCAAAGGAGACACAGAAATGGCCAAGACGCACATGAAAAGCTGCTCAACAGCACTAATTATTAGAGAAATGCAAATCAAAACTACAATGAGGTATCACCTCACACCTGTTAGAATCGGCATCATCAGAAAATCTACAAACAACCAATTCTGGGGAGGGTGTGGACAAAAGGAGCCCACTTCCACTATTGGTGGGAATGTAAATTGATACAGTCACTATGGAGAACAGTATGGAGTTTCCTTAAAAAAACTAGAAATAGAATTACCATCTGATCCAGCAATCCCACTTCTGGGCATATACCCAGAGAAAACCGTATTTCAAAAAGGCACATTCACCACAATGTTCGTTGCAGCACTATTTACAATAGCCAGGTAATGGAAGCAACGTAAATGCCCACAGACAGATGAATGGATAAAGATGTGGTACATATATAAAATGGAATATTACTCGGCCATAAAAAGGAATGAAACTGGGTCATTTGTAGAGACATCAATGGATCGAGAGACTGTCATACAGAATGAAGTAAGTCAGAAAGAGGAAAACAAATATTGTCTATTAACGCATATATGTGGAGCCTAAAAATGGTACAGATGAACTGGTTTGCAGGGAAGAAATAGAGACACAGAGGTAGAGAACAAACGTATGGACACCAAGTGTGGGAAGCCATGGGGTGGTGGTGGTGGGATGAGTTGGGAGTTTGGGATTGACCTGTATACATGTATATGCATAAAATACATAACTAATAATAACGTGCTGTATAAAAAAATAAATAAAATTAAATTTCAAAATTTTAAAAAATAAAATTTAAAAATAAAACAGAAAAAAGTTCTTCCCATCACACAGATGTATTTATAGGAATGAATTATTTCCATGCTTATATCTATAAATACATAAAAGAGGAATAAAATCTAATTTGAAACATAAAAGAAAATAAAATCCTGAACCCACGAGTTATACAGAGGAAAACCCTATCACGGCACTTGCTCCAGTGGTAAACAATTCTGAAATTGGTCAGAGGTGGGGAATCATCTCCCATACAGCCTGCAACCCACCCCCCACGCAAGGAGGGTCCTCATTGCAAAGCTGGGGGACCGTTCCGAGGCATCTGTGAGTAAACGTGAGCTGAGCCCCAGGCCAGCTGCTGCTGAACTGTTCCCACCCTTTCCAGGTAAAACACCTGAATATGTACAAGGGCTTGAAAGCATAGAGGAAGGACCGTGGAGCCACACCAGCGACAGCACGCAGGCCAACTTGGCGCCTGCAGGCCAGCCAGGGTGGTCCTGGCCCCGGGCGCTCTTCCAGAAGCTTTCCATTGCCCTGCCTGAGATACCCCTCCTGTCCCGGCCCCCACTGCTTTTTTTCCTTCTTCACCTCTGTCCGGAGAGAAATTCCAGCGGAAGGTATGGGTGACACAACCTCTTCTTTACAGGCGGCAGCCTGGCAACTCCTGCAGAAAGGCCAGCAGAACCCCACTCACACCGGGCCACCCTCAAAGCTGTGGCCCCTCAGTCCCTCCCACCAGCACAGCCCCGAGACTGCTGACGGGGCAGAGAATATGGAGGCAGGCACAGCTTCAGGGGCTATTGCTGCCTGGAGCTCTGTTTATATTGACCTCAACGAGGCACAGCTGGGGAGGGCGGGCCGGCAGGGTAAGGCTGCCCAGGTCAGCTAATCCACAACCCTCAGGGAATCACATTGTTGAAAATGGACCCCGCTAAGGCAGAAGAGAAGCCAAGGGAAAAAAGGACACAATGCCATTTGCAGCACCGTAGATGAGTCTAGAAGTAATCACGTGACTTGTAGTGAGTCAGAAAGTGAAAGACACATATCATATCAGATCACTTATAGGTGTTACCTAAAAATGGATACCAGGGCAGATATTTCAACGGAGAAGGGCAATCACAGATTCATTAAACAAACTTATGGTTCACCAATGGAAAGGTGTGAGGATTGGTTTCATTACGATATCGGGGTTAACAGACATATACAAACACAGGTGACATATATAATCACCAAAGACCTACAGAATACCAAGAGAGGACTACTCAACATTCTGTCATAACATATATGGGAAAAGGATCCCAGGAAGAACAGACATCTGTATATGTGTAAAAGAACCACATCTTCCACACCTACAACAAGCCAAACATTGTAATCAAACTTGCTGTAATAAAAAATAAAAAATTAAATTAAAAACACGAACAAGAAGTAGTGAGACAAACGTGAGGGGCTTTCTCCTGGCACATACCATTCTAAACTCCAATCTAGAACACCACTTCCACTGAGGCTCTCTTGCCCTAGTAACCAGATTTGGTAAGGGTGAACTGCTGCCACCTTGTGGCCGTTTCACACAACAGCAGCTTTAATCCCAACGCTAATGGTCAGTTGATATTCAAAATCATTGCAGGCCTGTAAATGACACCTGCCCTGAAAACAAATCCTGGGGTCACATATCGACCAAAAAATTCAAAGGACGTCCATATGTCAAAACGACCGTTTCAAAAGGCATATTTTAGGCACATTAGTGTTCTGCTTCTTTTCCTTTCTTTCCTTTTTTGTTAAAAAAAACGGGAATGGAAAAAGGCATCCCTCAGAATGGGCGAAAATCGTTGCAGACGAATCAATGGACAGAGGTTTAATGTCCAATATATATAAACAGCTCATGCAGCTTAATATTAAAAAAACAAACAACCCAATACAAAAATGGGCAGAAGATCTAAAGAGACGTTTCTTCAAAGGAGACACAGAGATGGCCAAGACGCACATGAAAAGCTGCTCAACAGCACTAATTATTAGAGAAATGCAAATCAAAACTACAATGAGGTTTCACCTCACACCTGTTAGAATTGGCATCATCAGAAAATCTACAAACAACAAATTCTGGGGAGGGTGTGGACAAAAGGAGCCCTCTTCCACTATTGGTGGGAATGTAAATTGATACAGTCACTATGGAGAACAGTATGGAGTTTCCTTAAAAAAACTAGAAATAGAATTACCATCTGATCCAGCAATCCCACTTCTGGGCATATACCCAGAGAAAACCGTATTTCAAAAAGGCACATTCACCACAAAGTTCGTTGCAGCACTATTTACAATAGCCAGGTAATGGAAGCCACGTAAATGCCCACAGACAGATGAATGGATAAAGATGTGGTACATATATAAAATGGAATATTACTCGGCCATAAAAAGGAATGAAACTGGGTCATTTGTAGAGACATCAATGGATCGAGAGACTGTCATACAGAATGAAGTAAGTCAGAAAGAGGAAAACAAATATTGTCTATTAACGCATATATGTGGAGCCTAAAAATGGTACAGATGAACTGGTTTGCAGGGAAGAAATAGAGACACAGAGGTAGAGAACAAACGTATGGACACCAAGTGTGGGAAGCCATGGGGTGGTGGTGGTGGGATGAGTTGGGAGTTTGGGATTGACCTGTATACATGTATATGCATAAAATACATAACTAATAATAACGTGCTGTATAAAAAAATAAATAAAATTAAATTTCAAAATTTTAAAAAATAAAATTTAAAAATAAAACAGAAAAAAGTTCTTCCCATCACACAGATGTATTTATAGGAATGAATTATTTCCATGCTTATATCTATAAATACATAAAAGAGGAATAAAATCTAATTTGAAACATAAAAGAAAATAAAATCCTGAACCCACGAGTTATACAGAGGAAAACCCTATCACGGCACTTGCTCCAGTGGTAAACAATTCTGAAATTGGTCAGAGGTGGGGAATCATCTCCCATACAGCCTGCAACCCACCCCCCACGCAAGGAGGGTCCTCATTGCAAAGCTGGGGGACCGTTCCGAGGCATCTGTGAGTAAACGTGAGCTGAGCCCCAGGCCAGCTGCTGCTGAACTGTTCCCACCCTTTCCAGGTAAAACACCTGAATATGTACAAGGGCTTGAAAGCATAGAGGAAGGACCGTGGAGCCACACCAGCGACAGCACGCAGGCCAACTTGGCGCCTGCAGGCCAGCCAGGGTGGTCCTGGCCCCGGGCGCTCTTCCAGAAGCTTTCCATTGCCCTGCCTGAGATACCCCTCCTGTCCCGGCCCCCACTGCTTTTTTTCCTTCTTCACCTCTGTCCGGAGAGAAATTCCAGCGGAAGGTATGGGTGACACAACCTCTTCTTTACAGGCGGCAGCCTGGCAACTCCTGCAGAAAGGCCAGCAGAACCCCACTCACACCGGGCCACCCTCAAAGCTGTGGCCCCTCAGTCCCTCCCACCAGCACAGCCCCGAGACTGCTGACGGGGCAGAGAATATGGAGGCAGGCACAGCTTCAGGGGCTATTGCTGCCTGGAGCTCTGTTTATATTGACCTCAACGAGGCACAGCTGGGGAGGGCGGGCCGGCAGGGTAAGGCTGCCCAGGTCAGCTAATCCACAACCCTCAGGGAATCACATTGTTGAAAATGGACCCCGCTAAGGCAGAAGAGAAGCCAAGGGAAAAAAGGACACAATGCCATTTGCAGCACCGTAGATGAGTCTAGAAGTAATCACGTGACTTGTAGTGAGTCAGAAAGTGAAAGACACATATCATATCAGATCACTTATAGGTGTTACCTAAAAATGGATACCAGGGCAGATATTTCAACGGAGAAGGGCAATCACAGATTCATTAAACAAACTTATGGTTCACCAATGGAAAGGTGTGAGGATTGGTTTCATTACGATATCGGGGTTAACAGACATATACAAACACAGGTGACATATATAATCACCAAAGACCTACAGAATACCAAGAGAGGACTACTCAACATTCTGTCATAACATATATGGGAAAAGGATCCCAGGAAGAACAGACATCTGTATATGTGTAAAAGAACCACATCTTCCACACCTACAACAAGCCAAACATTGTAATCAAACTTGCTGTAATAAAAAATAAAAAATTAAATTAAAAACACGAACAAGAAGTAGTGAGACAAACGTGAGGGGCTTTCTCCTGGCACATACCATTCTAAACTCCAATCTAGAACACCACTTCCACTGAGGCTCTCTTGCCCTAGTAACCAGATTTGGTAAGGGTGAACTGCTGCCACCTTGTGGCCGTTTCACACAACAGCAGCTTTAATCCCAACGCTAATGGTCAGTTGATATTCAAAATCATTGCAGGCCTGTAAATGACACCTGCCCTGAAAACAAATCCTGGGGTCACATATCGACCAAAAAATTCAAAGGACGTCCATATGTCAAAACGACCGTTTCAAAAGGCATATTTTAGGCACATTAGTGTTCTGCTTCTTTTCCTTTCTTTCCTTTTTTGTTAAAAAAAACGGGAATGGAAAAAGGCATCCCTCAGAATGGGCGAAAATCGTTGCAGACGAATCAATGGACAGAGGTTTAATCTCCAATATATATAAACAGCTCATGCAGCTTAATATTAAAAAAACAAACAACCCAATACAAAAATGGGCAGAAGATCTAAAGAGACGTTTCTTCAAAGGAGACACAGAGATGGCCAAGACGCACATGAAAAGCTGCTCAACAGCACTAATTATTAGAGAAATGCAAATCAAAACTACAATGAGGTTTCACCTCACACCTGTTAGAATCGGCATCATCAGAAAATCTACAAACAACAAATTCTGGGGAGGGTGTGGACAAAAGGAGCCCTCTTCCACTATTGGTGGGAATGTAAATTGATACAGTCACTATGGAGAACAGTATGGAGTTTCCTTAAAAAAACTAGAAATAGAATTACCATCTGATCCAGCAATACCACTTCTGGGCATATACACAGAGAAAACCGTATTTCAAAAAGGCACATTCACCACAATGTTCGTTGCAGCACTATTTACAATAGCCAGGTAATGGAAGCAACCTAAATGCCCACAGACAGATGAATGGATAAAGATGTGGTACATATATAAAATGGAATATGACTCGGCCATAAAAAGGAATGAAACTGGGTCATTTGTAGAGACATCGATGGATCGAGAGACTGTCATACAGAATGAAGTAAGTCAGAAAGAGGAAAACAAATATTGTCTATTAATGCATATATGTGGAGCCTAAAAATGGTACAGATGAACTGGTTTGCAGGGAAGTAATAGAGACATAGAGGTAGAGAACAAACGTATGGACACCAAGTGTGGGAAGTCATGGGGTGGTGGTGGTGGGATGAGTTGGGAGTTTGGGATTGACCTGTATACATGTATATGCATAAAATACATAACTAATAATAACGTGCTGTATAAAAAAATAAATAAAATTAAATTTCAAAATTTTAAAAAATAAAATTTAAAAATAAAACAGAAATAAGTTCTTCCCGTCACACAGATGTATTTATAGGAATGAATTATTTCCATGCTTATATCTATAAATACATAAAAGAGGAATAAAATCTAACTTGAACGATAAAAGAAGAAAAAAGTGAACCCACGAGTTATACAGAGGAAAACCCTATCACGGCACTTGCTCCAGCGGTAAACAATTCTGAAATTGGTCAGAGGTGGGGAACCCTCTCCCATACAGCCAGCAACCCACCCACCACGCAAGGAGCGTCCTCATTGCAAAGCTGGGGGACCGTGCCGAGGCATCTGTGAGTAAACGTGAGTTGAGCCCCAGGCCAGCTGCTGCTGAACTGTCCCCACCCTTTCCAGGTAAAACACCTGAATATGTACAAGGGCTTGAAACCCTAGAGGAAGGACTGTGGAGCCACACCAGCGACAGCACGCAGGCCAACTTGGTGCCTGCAGGCCAGCCAGGGTGGTCCTGGACCCTGGCGCTCTTCCAGAAGCTTTCCATTGCCCTGCCTGAGATACCCCTCCTGTCCCGGCCCCCACTGCTTTTTTCCTTCCTCACCTCTGTCCGGAGAGAAATTCCAGCGGAAGGTATGTGTGACACATCCTCTTCTTTACAGGCGGCAGCCTGGCAACTCCTGCAGAAAGGCCAGCAGAACCCCACTCACACCGGGCCACCCACAAAGCTGTGGCTCCTCACTCCCTCCCACCAGCACAGCCCCGAGACTGCTGACGGGGCAGAGAATATGGAGTCAGGCACAGCTTCAGGGGCTATTGCTGCCTGGAGCTCTGTTTATATTGACCTCGACGAGGCACACCTGGGGAGGGCGGGCCGGCAGGGTAAGGCTGCCCAGGTCAGCTAATCCACAACCCTCAGGGAATCACATTGTTGAAAATGGACCCCACTAAGGCAGAAGAGAAGCCAAGGAAAAAAAGGACACAATGTCATTTGCAGCACCGTAGATGTGTCTAGAAGTATTCACGTGACTTGTAGTAAGTCAGAAAGTGAAAGACACATATCATATCATATCACTTATAGGTGTTACCTAAAAATGGATACCAGGGCAGACATTTCCACGGAGAAGGGCAATCACAGATTCATTAAACAAACTTATGGTTCACCAATGGAAAGGTGTGAGGATTGGTTTCATTACGATATCGGGGTTAACAGACATATACAAACACAGGTGACATATATAATCACCAAAGACCTACAGAATACCAAGAGAGGACTACTCAACATTCTGTCATAACGTACATGGGAAAAGGATCCCAGGAAAAACCGTCATCTGTATATGTGTAAAAGAACCACATCTTCCACACCTACAAGAAGCCAAACATTGTAATCAAACTTGCTGTAATAAAAAATAAAAATTAAATTAGAAACACGAAAAAGAAGTAGTGAGACAAACGTGAGGGGCTTTCTCCTGGCACATTCCATTCTAAACTCCAATCTAGAACACCACTTCCACTGAGGCTCTCTTGCCCTAGTAACCAGATTTGGTAAGGGTGAACTGCTGCCACCTTGTGGCCGTTTCACACAACAGCAGCTTTAATCCCAACGCTAATGGTCAGTTGATATTCAAAATCATTGCAGGCCTGTAAATGACACCTGCCCTGAAAACAAATCCTGGGGTCACATATCGACCAAAAAATTCAAAGGACGTCCATATTTAAAAACGACCGTTTCAAAAGGCATATTTTACGCCCATTAGTGTTCTGCTTCTTTTCCTTTCTTTCCTTTTTTGTTAAAAAAAACGGGAATGGAAAAAGGCATCCCTCAGAATGGGTGAAAATCGTGGCAAACGAATCAATGGGCAGAGGTTTAATCTCCAATATATATAAACAGCTCATGCAGCTTAATATTAAAAAAACAAACAACCCAAAAAAAAATGGGCAGAAGATCTAAAGAGACGTTTCTTCAAAGGAGACACAGAGATGGCCAAGACGCACGTGAAAAGCTGCTCAACAGCACTAATTATTAGAGAAATGCAAATCAAAACTACAATGAGGTATCACCTCACACCTGTTAGAATCGGCATCATCAGGAAATCTACAAACAAACAATTCTGGGGAGGGTGTGGACAAAAGGAGCCCTCTTCCACTATTGGTGGGAATGTAAATTGATACAGTCACTATGGAGAACAGTATGGAGTTTCCTTAAAAAAATTAGAAATAGAATTACCATCTGATCCAGCAATCGCACTTCTGTGCATATACCCAGAGAAAACCGTATTTCAGAAAGGCACATTCACCACAATGTTTGTTGCAGCACTATTTACAATAGCCAGGTAATGGAAGCAACCTAAATGCCCACAGACAGATGAATGGATAAAGATGTGGTACATATATAAAATGGAATATTACTCGGCCATAAAAAGGAATGAAACTGGGTCATTTGTAGAGACATCGATGGATCGAGAGACTGTCATACAGAATGAAGTAAGTCAGAAAGAGGAAAACAAATATTGTTTATTAATGTATATATGTGGAGCCTAAAAATGGTACAGATGAACTGGTTTGCAGGGAAGAAATAGAGACACAGAGGTAGAGAACAAACGTATGGACACCAAGTGTGGGAAGCCATGGGGTGGTGGTGGTGGGATGAGTTGGGAGTTTGGGATTGACCTGTATACATGTATATGCATAAAATACATAACTAATAATAACGTGCTGTATAAAAAAAATAAAATTAAATTTCAAAATTTAAAAAAATAAAATTTAAAAATAAAACAGAAAAAAGTTCTTCCCATCACACAGATGTATTTATAGGAATGAATTATTTCCATGCTTATATCTATAAATACATAAAAGAGGAATAAAATCTAACTTGAACGATAAAAGAAAAAAAAAGTGAACCCACGAGTTATACAGAGGAAAACCACACCACGGCACTTGCTCCAGTGGTAAACAATTCTGAAATTGGTCAGAGGTGGGGAACCATCTCCCATACAGCCAGCAACCCACCCCCCACGCAAGGAGCGTCCTCACTGCAAAGCTGGGGGTCCGTGCCGAGGCATCTGTGAGTAAACGTGAGCTGAGCCCCAGGCCAGCTGCTGCTGAAATGTCCCCACCCTTTCCAGGTAAAACACCTGAATATGTACAAGGGCTTGAAAGCCTAGAGGAAGGACCGTGGAGCCACACCAGTGACAGCACGCAGGCCAACTTGGTGCCTGCAGGCCAGCCAGGGTGGTCCTGGACCCTGGCGCTCTTCCAGAAGCTTTCCATTGCCCTTCCTGAGATACCCCTCCTGTCCCGGCCCCCACTGCTTTTTTCCTTCCTCACCTCTGTCCGGAGAGAAATTCCAGCGGAAGGTATGGGTGACACAACCTCTTCTTTACAGGCGGCAGCCTGGCAACTCCTGCAGAAAGGCCAGCAGAACCCCACTCACACCGGGCCACCCACAAAGCTGTGGCTCCTCTCTCCCTCCCACCAGCACAGCCCCGAGACTGCTGACGGGGCAGAGAATATGGAGTCAGGCACAGCTTCAGGGGCTATTGCTGCCTGGAGCTCTGTTTATATTGACCTCAAAGAGGCACACCTGGGGAGGGCGGGCTGGCAGTGTAAGGCTGCCCAGGTCAGCTAATCCACAACCCTCAGGGAATCACATTGTTGAAAATGGACCCCGCTAAGGCAGAAGAGATGCCAAGGAAAAAAAGGACAGAATGCAATTTGCAGCACCGTACATGAGTCTAGAAGTAATCACGTGACTTGTAGTAAGTCAGAAAGTGAAAGACACATATCATATCATATCACTTATAGGTGTTACCTAAAAATGGATACCAGGGCAGATATTTCCAGGGAGAAGGGCAATCACAGATTCATTAAACAAACTTATGGTTCACCAATGGAAAAGTGTGAGGATTGGTTTCATTACGATATCGGGGTTAACAGACATATACAAACACAGGTGACATATATAATCACCAAAGACCTACAGAATACCAAGAGAGGACTACTCAACATTCTGTCATAACGTACATGGGAAAAGGCTCCCAGGAAGAACAGTCATCTGTATATGTGTAAAAGAACCACATCTTCCACACCTACAACAAGCCAAACATTGTAATCAAACTTGCTGTAATAAAAAATAAAAAATTAAATTAAAAACACGAACAAGAAGTAGTGAGACAAACGTGAGGGGCTTTCTCCTGGCACATTCCATTCTAAACTCCAATCTAGAACACCACTTCCACTGAGGCTCTCTTGCCCTAGAAACCAGATTTGGTAAGGGTGAACTGCTGCCACCTTGTGGCCGTTTCACACAACAGCAGCTTTAATCCCAGTGCTAATGGTCAGTTGATATTCAAAATCATTGCAGGCCTGTAAATGACACCTGCCCTGAAAACAAATCCTGGGGTCACATATCGACCAAAAATTTCAAAGGACGTCCATATTTCAAAACGACCTTTTCAAAAGGCATATTTTACGCACATTAGTGTTCTGCTTCTTTTCCTTTCTTTCCTTTTTTGTTAAAAAACACGGGAATGGAAAAAGGCATCCCTCAGAATGGGCGAAAATCGTTGCAGACGAATCAATGGACAGAGGTTTAATCTCCTATATATATAAACAGCTCATGCAGCTTAATATTAAAAAAACAAACAACCCAATACAAAAATGGGCAGAAGATCTAAAGAGACGTTTCTTCAAATAAGACACAGAGATGGCCAAGACACACATGAAAAGCTGCTCAACAGCACTAATTATTAGAGAAATGCAAATCAAAACTACAATGAGGTATCACCTCACACCTGTTAGAATCGGCATCATCAGAAAATCTACAAACAACCAATTCTGGGGATGGTGTGGACAAAAGGAGCCCTCTTCCACTATTGGTGGGAATGTAAATTGATACAGTCACTATGGAGAACAGTATGGAGTTTCCTTAAAAAAATTAGAAATATAATTACCATCTGATCCAGCAATCGCACTTCTGGGCATATACCCAGAGAAAACCACATTTCAAAAAGGCACATTCACCACAATGTTCGTTGCAGCACTATTTACAATAGCCAGGTAATGGAAGCAACCTAAATGCCCACAGACAGATGAATGGATAAAGATGTGGTACATATATAAAATGGAATATTACTCGGCCATAAAAAGGAATGAAACTGGGTCATTTGTAGAGACATTGTTGGATCGACAGACTGTCATACAGAATGAAGTAAGTCAGAAAGAGGAAAACAAATATTGTATATTAACGCATATATGTGGAGCCTAAAAATGGTACAGATGAACTGGTTTGCAGGGAAGAAATAGAGACACAGAGGTAGAGAACAAACGTATGGACACCAAGTTTGGGAAGCAATGGGGTGGTGGTGGTGGGATGAGTTGGGAGTTTGGGATTGACCTGTATACATGTATATGCATAAAATACATAACTAATAATAACGTGCTGTATAAAAAAATAAATAAAATTAAATTTCAAAATTTTAAAAAATAAAATTTAAAAATAAAACAGAAATAAGTTCTTCCCGTCACACAGATGTATTTATAGGAATGAATTATTTCCATGCTTATATCTATAAATACATAAAGGAGGAATAAAATCTAACTTGAACGATAAAAGAAGAAAAAAGTGAACCCACGAGTTATACAGAGGAAAACCCTATCACGGCAATTGCTCCAGCCGTAAACAATTCTGAAATTGGTCAGAGGTGGGGAACCATCTCCCATACAGCCAGCAACCCACCCTCCATGCAAGGAGCGTCCTCATTGCAAAGCTGGGGGTCCGTGCCGAGGCATCTGTGAGTAAACGTGAGCTGAGCCCCAGGCCAGCTGCTGCTGAACTGTCCCCACCCTTTCCAGTTAAAACACCTGAATATGTACAAGGGCTTGAAAGCCTAGAGGAAGGACCGTGGAGCCACACCAGCGACAGCACGCAGGCCAACTTGGTGCCTGCAGGACAGACAGCGTGGTACTGGCCCCGGGCGCTCTTCCAAAAGCTTTCCATTGCCCTGCCTGAGATACCCCTCCTGTCCCGGCACCCACTGCTTTTTTCCATCCTCACCCCTTTCCGGAGAGAAATTCCAGCGGAAGGTATGGGTGACACAACCTCTTCTTTACAGGCGGCAGCCTGGCAACTGCTGCAGAATGGCCAGCAGAACCCCACTCACACCGGGCCACCCACAAAGCTGTGGCCCCTCACTCCCTCCCACCAGCACAGCCCCGAGACTGCTGACGGGGCAGAGAATATGGAGTCAGGCACAGCTTCAGGGGCTATTGCTGCCTGGAGCTCTGTTTATATTGACCTCAATGAGGCACACCTGGGGAGGGCGGGCCGGCAGGGTAAGGCTGCCCAGGTCAGCTAATCCACAACCCTCAGGGAATCACATTGTTGAAAATGGACCCCGCTAAGGCAGAAGAGAAGCCAAGGGAAAAAAGGACACAATGCCATTTGCAACACCTTGGATGAGTCTAGAAGTAATCACGTGACTTGTAGTAAGTCAGAAAGTGAAAGACACATATCATATCATATCACTTATAGGTGTTACCTAAAAATGGATACCAGGGCAGATATTTCCAGGGAGAAGGGCAATCACAGATTCATTAAACAAACTTTTGGTTCACCAATGGGGAGGTGTGAGGATTGGTTTCATTACGATATCGGGGTTAACAGACATATACAAACACAGGTGACATATATAATCACCAAAGACCTACAGAATACCAAGAGGGGACTACTCAACATTCTGTCATAACGTACATGGGAAAAGGATCCCAGGAAGAACAGTCATCTGTATATGTGTAAAAGAACCACATCTTCCACACCTACAAAAATCCAAACATTGTAATCAAACTTGCTGTAATAAAAAATAAAAAATTAAATTAAAAACACGAACAAGAAGTAGTGAGACAAACGTGAGGGGCTTTCTCCTGGCACATTTCATTCTAAACTCCAATCTAGAACACCACTTCCACTGAGGCTCTCTTGCCCTAGTAACCAGATTTGGTAAGGGTGAACTGCTGCCACCTTGTGGCCGTTTCACACAACAGCAGCTTTAATCCCAGCGCTAATGGTCAGTTGATATTCAAAATCATTGCAGGCCTGTAAATGACACCTGCCCTGAAAACAAATCCTGGGGCCACATATCGACCAAAAAATTCAAAGGACGTCCATATTTCAAAACGACCGTTTCAAAAGGCATATTTTACGCACATTAGTGTTCTGCTTCTTTTCCTTTCTTTCCTTTTTTGTTAAAAAACACGGGAATGGAAAAAGGCATCCCTCAGAATGGGCGAAAATCGTTGCAGACGAATCAATGGACAGAGGTTTAATCTCCAATATATATAAACAGCACATGCAGCTTAATATTACTAAAACAAATAACCCAATACAAATATGGGCAGAAGATCTAAATAGACGTTTCTTCAAAGAAGACACAGAGATGGCCAAGACGCACATGAAAAGCTGCTCAACAGCACTAATTATTAGAGAAATGCAAATCAAAACTACAATAAGGTATGACGTCACACCCATTAGAGTCGGCATCATCAGAAAATCTACAAACAAAAATTCTGGGGAGGGTGTGGACCTAAGGAACCCTCTTCCACTATTGGTGGGAATGTAAATTGATACAGTCACTATGGAGAACTGTATGGAGGTTCCTTTAAAAAACTAAAAAGAGGAGAACCATCTGATCCAGCAATCACACTTCTGAGCATATACCCATAGAAAAACAAAAATCAAAGAGACACATTCACCACAATGTTCATTGCAGCACTATTTACAATAGCCAGGTAAGGGAAGCAACCTAAATGCCCACAGACAGAAGAACGGATATAGATGTGGTACATATATAAAATGGAGTATTACTCAACCATATAAAGGAATGAAACTGGGTCATTTGTAGAGAACTCGATGTATCTAGAGACTGTCATACAGAGTGGAGTAAGTCAGAAACAGAAAAACAAATATTGTATATTAATGCCTATATTTGGTACCTAGAAAAGTGGTACAGATGAACTTGTTTGCAGGGCAGAAATAGAGACACACAGGTAGAGAACAAACGTATGGACACAAAGAGGGGGAAGCCATGGGGTGGTGGTGGTGGTGGGATGAGTTGGGAGATTGGGATTGACCTGTATACATGTAAATGCATAAAATACATAACTAGTAATAACCTGCTGTATAAGAAAATATATTTAAATTTCAAAATTTTTAAAAATAAAACAGAAAAATGTTCTTCCATTCACACAGTTGTATTTATATGAATGACTTATTTCCATGCTTATATCTATAAATACATAAAAGAGGAATAAAATTTAACTTGAAACAATGGAGAAAAAAAAAACCTGAACCCAACAGTTATATAGAGGAAAACCCTATCAAGGCACTTACTCCAGCGGTAAACAATTCTGAAATTGGTCAGATGTGGAGAATCATCTCCCATACAGCCAGCAGCCCCACCCCATGCAAGGAGGGTCCTCATTGCAAAGCTGCGGGACCGTGCCGAGGCGTCTGTGAGTAAACGTGAGCTGAGCCCCAGGCCAGCTGCTGCTGAACTGTTCCCACCCTTCCGAGGTAAAACACCTGAATATGTACAAGGGCTTGAAAGCCTAGAGGAAGGGCAGTGGAGTCACACCAGCGACAGCACACAGGCCCACTTGGTGCCTGCTGGCCAGCCAGGATGGTCCTGGCCACAGGCGCTCTTCTGGAAGCTTTCCATTTTCCTGCCTGAGATACCCCTCCTATCCCGGCCCCCACTCCTTTTTTTCCTTCCTCACCTCAGCCCGGAGAGAAATCTCAGCAGACGTTATGGGTGACACATCCTCTTCTTTACAGGTGGCAGCCTGGCAACTCCTAAGCCTTGCCGTTTCCTAACCCTAACCCTAGCCCAGAACGGAAACCCACCACCAGCCCTATACCTTTCCCTACGCCGTAGCCTATTCCTGGCCCGGACGCAGGCACTGAACATTTCATCAGCACGTATCCTGACCCTGCCATTTTGCCGTACCCTCACCTGTGCCCTTAGCCTTGCTGTTCCCTAACCCTAACCCTAGCCCAGAACGGAAACCCACCACAAGCCCTACACCTTACCCCCAAGCAGTAGCCTACTCCTGGCCCGTACGCTGGCACTGACCCATGCATCAGTACGTAGCCTGACCCTCCCACATTTCCGTACCCTCACCTGTGCCCTAAGCCTTGACGTTCCCTAACCCTAACCCTCGCCCGGAACGGAAACCCACCACCATCCCTAGACATTACCTTACGCCGTAGCCTACTCCTGGCCTGTACGTTGGCACTGACCCGTGCGTCATCACGTAGCCTGACACTCCCACGTTTCCGTACCCTCACCTGTGCCCTAAGCCTTGCCGTTCCCTCACCCTAACCCTAGGCAGGAACGGAAACCCACCACCAGCCCTACACCTTATCCTACGCCGTAGCCTACTCCTGGCCCGTACGCTGGCACTAACCCGCGCGTCAGCACGTAGCCTGACCGACACACGTTTCCATACCCTCACCTGTGCCTTAAGCCTTGCCGTTCCCTAACCCTAACCCTATTCCGAAAAGGAAACACACCACCAGCCCTACAGCTTACCCACAAGCCATAGCCTACTCCTGGCCCGTACGCTGGCACTGACACGTGCGTCAGCATGTAGCCTGACACTCCCACGTTTCTGTACCCTCACCTGTGCCCTATGCCTTGCCGTTCCCTTAAACTAACCCTAGCCCGGAACGGAAACCCACCACCAGCCCTACACCTTACCCTACACCGTAGCCTACTCCTGGCCCGAACGCTGGCACTGACCCTTGCGTCAGCACGTAGCCGGACCCTACCACGTTTCCGTACCCTCACCTGTGCCCTAAGTCTTGCCGTTCCCTAAACCTAACCCTAGCCCGGAACGGAAACCCTGCACGAGCCCTACACCTTACCCTACGCCGTAGCCTACTCCTGGCCCGTACGTTGGCACTGACCCGTGCGTCAGCACGTAGCCTGACCTTCACACATTTCCGTACCCTCACCTGTGCCCTAAGCCTTGCCGTTCCCTAACCCTAACCCTAGTACCGAACGGAAACCCACCAACAGCCCTACACCTAAACTCCATGCCATAGCCTACTCATGGCCCGTACGCAGGCACTGACCCGTGCGTCAGCACATATCCTGACCCTCCCACGTTTCCGTAACCTCACCTGTGCACTAAGCCTTGCCGTTCCCTATCCCTAACGCTAGCCCTTAACGGAAACCCACCACCAGCCCTACACCTAACCCCCAAGCCGTAGCCTACTCCTGGCCGGTACGCTGGCACTGACACATGCGTCAGAACGTATCCTGACTGTCCCACGTTTCTGTACCCTAACCTGTGCCCTAAGCCTTGCCGTTCCCTAACCCTAACCCTAGCCCGGAACGGAAACCCACAACCAGCTCTAAACCTTTCCCTACTGGGTAGCCTATGCCTCGCCCGTACGCTTGCACTGACCCCTGTGTCAGCATGTAGTTTAACACTCCCACGTTTCCGTACCCTCACCTGGGCCCTAAGCATTGCCGTTCCCTAACACTAACCCTATCCCGGAACGGAAACCCATCACCAGCCCTACACCTTACCCTACGCCGTAGCCTACTCCTGGCCCGAACTCTGGTACTGACCCGTGCGTCAGCACGTAGCCTGACCCTCCCACGTTCCCTTACCCTCACCTGTGCCCTAAGCCTTGCCGTTCCCTAACATTAACCCTAGCCCGCAACGGAAACCCACCACCAGCCCTACACCTTACCCTACGCTATCGCCTACTCCTGGCCCGTACACTGGCACTGACACGTGCGTCAGCACGTAGCCTGACCTTCCCACATTTCCGTACCCTCACCTGTGCCCTAAGGCTTGCCGTTCCGTAACCCTAAACCTAGTACGGAACGGAAACCCACCACCAGCCCTAAACATAACGCCCAAACCATAGCCTACTCCTGGTCCGTACGCTGGCACTGACCCGTGCGTCAGCATGTAGCCTGACCCTCCCACGTTTCCGTACCCTCACCTGTGCCCTAAGCCTTGCCGTTCCCTAACCCTAACCCTAGCTTGGAATGGAAACCCACCACCAGGCCTACATCTAACCCCCAAGCCGTAGCCTACTCCTGGCCGGTACGCTGGCACTGACACGTGCGTCAGCACGTAGCCTGACCCTCCCAAGTTTCCGTACCCTCACCTGTGCCCTAAGATTTGCCGTTCCCTAACCCTAACCCTAGCCCGGAACAGAATCCACCACCAGCCATACACTCTTCCCTACACCGTAGCCTATTCCTGGCCCATACGCTGGCACTGACCCTTGCGTCAGCACGTAGCCTGACCCTCCCACGTTTCCGTACCCTCACCTGTGCCCTAAGCCTTGACGTTCGTTAACCCTAACCCTAGCCTGGAACAGAAACACACCACCAGCCCTACACCTTACCACCACGCCGTAACCTAATTCTTGCCCATATGCCGGCAATGACCCGTGCGTCAGCACGTAGCCTGACCCTCCCACGTTTCCGTAACCTCACCTGTGCCCTAAGCCTTGCCGTTCCCTAACACTAACCCTAGCCCGGAACGAAAACCCACCACCAGACCTACACCTTACACTATGCCGTAGCCTACACCTGGCCCGTACGCGGGTAATGACCTGTGCTTCAGCACGTAGCCTGACCCTCCCATGTTACCATACCCTCACCTGTGTCCTAAGCCTTGCCGTTCCCTTACCCTAACTCTAGCCCGGAAGGGAAACCCACCAAAAACCCTACACCTTACACCCAAGACGTAGCCTACTCCTGGCCCGTACGCTGGCACTGACCCGTGCGTCAGCACGTAGCCTGACCCTCCCACGTTTCCGTACCATCACCTGTGCCCTAAGCCTTGCCGTTCCCTAACCCTAAACTTAGCCCGGAACGGAAACCCACCACCACCTCTACACCTTACCCTACGCCGTAGCCTACTCCTGGCCCGTACGCTGGCACTGACCCGTGCGTCAGCACGTAGCCTGACCCTCCCACGTTTCGGTACCCTCACCTGTGCCCTAAGCCTTGCCGTTCCCTAACCCTAACCCTAGCCCGGAACGGAAACCCACCACCAGCCCTACACTCTATCCTACGCCGTAGCCTATTCCTGGCCCGTACGCTGGCACTGACCCGTGCGTCAGCACGTAGCCTGACCCTCCCATGTTTCCGTACCCTCACCTGTGCCCTAAGCACTGACGTTTGCTAACCCTAACCCTACCCGGAACAGAAACACACCACCAGCCCTACACCTTACCACCACACCGTAGCCTACTCCTGGCCCATATGCTGGCACTGACACGTGCGTCAGCACATAGCGTGACCCTCCCACGTTTCCGTAACCTCACCTGTGCCCTAAGCCTTGCCGTTCCCTAACCCTAACCCTAGCCCGGAAGGAAAACCCACCACCAGCCCTACACCTTACTCTATGCCGTAGCCTACACCTGGCCCATACGTGGGTAATGACCTGTGCTTCAGCACGTAGCCTAACCCTCCCATGTTACCATACCCTCACCTGTGCCCTAAGGCTTGCCGTTCCCTCACCCTAACCCTAGCCACGAACGGAAACCCACCAGCAGCCCTACACCTAACCCTACGTCGTAGCCTACTCCTGGCCCGTACACTGGCACTGACCCGTGCGTCAGCACGTAGCCTGACCCTCCCACGTTTCCGTACCCTCACCTGTGCCCTAAGACTTGCCGTTCCCTAACCCTAAACCTAGCCCTGAACGGAAACCCACAACCAGCCCTAAACCTTACCCCCAAGCCGTAGCCTACTCCTGGCCCGTACGCTGGAACTGACCCGTGCGTCAGCACGTAGCCTGACCCTCCCACGTTTGCGGAACCTCACCTGAGCCCTAAGCCTTGCCGTTCCCTAACCCTAACCCTAGCCCTGAAAGGAAACCCACCAGCAGCCCTACACCTTTCCCTACACCGTAGCCTATTCCTGGCTCGTACGCAGGCACTGACCCTTTCATCAGCACGTAGCCTGACACTCCCACGTTTCCGTAACCTCACCTGTGCCCTAAGCCTTGCCGTTCACTAACCCTAACCCTAGCCCAGAACAGAAAACCACCACCAGCCCTACACCTTACCCACAAGCCGTAGCCTACTCCTGGTCCATACGCTGGCACTGACCCGTGCGTCAGAACGTATCCTGACCCTGCCACGTTGCCGTACCCTCACCTGTGCCCTAAGCCTTGCCGTTCCCTAACCCTAACCCTAGCCCGGAACGGAAAAGCACCACAAGCCCTACACCTTACCCCCAAGCCGTAGCCTACTCCTGCTCCATACGCTGACACTGACCTGTGCGTCAGCACGTAGCTTGACCTTCCAACATTACCGTACCCTCACCTGTGCCCTAAGCTTTGCCTTTCCCTAACCCTACCCATAGCCTGGAATGGAAACCCACCACCAGCCCTAAACCTTATCGTATGCCGTAGCCTAGTCCTGGCCCATAAACTGGCACAGACCCGTGTGTCAGCATGTAGCCTGACCCTCCCACGTTTCTGTACCCTCACCTGTGCCCTAAGCCTTGCCGTTCCCTAACCCTAACCCTAGCCCGTAACGGAAACCCACCAGAAGCCCTACACCTTACCATACGCCATAGTGTTCTCCTGGCCCGTACGCTGTGACTGACGCGTGAGTCTGCACGTAGCCTCACCCTCCCACGTTTCCGTAACCTCAACTGTGCCCTAAGCCTTGCCGTTCCCTCACCCTAACCCTAGCCACGAACGGAAACCCACCAGCAGCCCTACACCTAACCCTACGTCGTAGCCTACTCCTGGCCCGTACATTGGCACTGACCCGTGGTCAGCACGTAGCCTGAC
Source organism: Mesoplodon mirus (assembly GCF_964341445.2). Classification (NCBI taxonomy): domain Eukaryota; kingdom Metazoa; phylum Chordata; class Mammalia; order Artiodactyla; family Ziphiidae; genus Mesoplodon; species Mesoplodon mirus. The sequence goes on from NW_028295605.1 coordinate 86,434, forward strand.
CCTCCCACGTTTCCGTACCCTCACCTGTGCCCTAAGACTTGCCGTTCCCTACCCCTAACCCTAGCCCGGAACGGAAACCCACCACCAGCCGTACACCTTACCACCAAGCCGTAGCCTACTCCTGGCCCGTACGCTGGAACTGACCCGTGCGTCAGCACGTAGCCTGACCCTCCCACGTTTGCGGAACCTCACCTGAGCCCTAAGCCTTGCCGATCCCTAACCCTAACCCTAGCCCTGAAAGGAAACCCACCACCAGCCCTACACCTTTCCCTACACCGTAGTCTATTCCTGGCTCGTATGCAGTCACTGACACTTTCATCAGCACGTAGCCTGACACTCCCACGTTTCCGTACCCTCACCTGTGCCCTAAGCCTTGCCGTTCACTAACCCTAACCCTAGCCCAGAACAGAAACCCACCACCAGGCCTACAGCTTACCCCCAAGCCGTAGCCTACTCCTGGTCCATACGCTGGCACTGAACTGTGTGTCAGCACGGAGCCTGACCTTCCAACATTACCGTACCCTCACCTGTGCCCTAAGCATTGCTGTTCCCTAACACTAACCCTAGCCTGGAACGGAAACCCACCACCAGCCCTACACCTTAACCTACGCCGTAGCCTACTCCTGGCCCATATGCTGGCACTGACCCGTGCGTCAGCACGTAGCCTAACCCTCCCACGTTTCCGTACCCTCACCTGTGCCCTAAGCCTTGACGTTCCCTAACCCTAACCCTAGCCCGGAACAGAAACCCACCACCAGCCCTAAACCTTTTCCTACTGGGTAGCCTAGTCCTCGCCCGTACGCTCGCACTGACCCGTGCGTCAGCATGTAGTTTGACCCTCCCACGTTTCCGTACCCTCACCTGGGCCCTAAGCCTTGCGGTTCCCTAACACTAACCCTAGCCCGGAACGGAAACCCACCACCAGCCCTACACCTTACCGTACGCCGTAGCCTACGCCTGGCCCGAACGCTGGCACTGACACGTGCGTCAGCACGTAGCCTGAACCTCCCACGTTTCCGTACCCTCACCTATGCCCTAAGCCTTGCCGTTCCCTAACACTAACCCTAGCCCGGAACGGAAACCCACCACCAGCCCTACACCTTACCCACCGCCGTCGCCTACTCCTGGCCCGTACACTGGCACTGACACGTGCGTCAGCACGTAGCCTGACCTTCCCACATTTCCGTACCCTCACCTCTGCCCTAAGGCTTGCCGTTCCCTAACCCTAACCCTAGTACGGAACGGAAACACACCACCAGCCCTACAACTAATGCCCAAACCATAGCCTACTCCTGGCCCGTACGCTGGCACTGACCCATGCGTCAGCACGTAGCCTGACCCTCCCACGTTTCCGTACCCTCAACTGTGCCCTAAGCCTTGCCGTTCCCTAACACTAACCCTAGCCCGGAACGGAAACCCACCACCAGCCATACACCTTTCTCTACGACGTAGCCTACTCCTGGCCCGTACGCTGGCACTGACCCGTGCATTAGCACGTAGCCTGAACCTCCAACTTTTCTGTACCCTCACCTGTGCCCTAAGCCTTGCCGTTCCCTAACACTAACCCTAGCCCAGAACGGAAACCCACCACCAGCCCTACATCATACCCCCAAGCCGTAGACTACTCCTGGCCCATACGCTGGCACTGACCCGTGGGTCAGCAAGTAGCCTGACCCTCCCACGATTCCGTACCCTCACCTGTGCCCTTAGCTTTGCTGTTCCCTAACCCTAACCCTAGCCCAGAACGGAAACCCACCACCTGCCCTACACCTTACCATACGCCGTGGCCTATTCCTGGCCCGTACGCTGGCACTGACCCAGGCGTCAGCACGTAGCCTGATACTCACACGTTTCCGTACCCTCACCTGTGCCCTAAGCCTTGCCGTTCCGTAACCCTAACCCTAGCCAGGAAAGGAAATCCACCACCAGGCCTACACCTTAGCCTACGCCGTAGCCTACTCCTGGCCCGTACGCTGACACTGACCAGTGCGTCAGCACGTAGCCTGACACTCCCACGTTTCCGTACCCTCACCTGTGCCCTAAGCCTTGCCGTTCCCTAACCCTAACCCTAGCCCTGAATGTAAACCCACCACTAGCCCTACACATTACCCTACGCCGTAGCCTACTCCTGGCCCGAACGCTGGCAGTGACCAGTGCGTAAGCACGTAGCCTGACCCTCCCACGTTTCCGTACCCTCACCTGTGCCCTAAGCCTTGCCGTTCCCTAACCCTAACCCTAGCCCGGAACGGAAACCCACCACCTGCCCTACACCTTACCCTACGCCGTAGCCTACTCCCGGCCCATACGGTGGCACTGACCCGTGAGTCAGCACGTAGCCAGAACTTCCCACATTTCCGTACCCTCACCTTTGCCCTAAGCCTTGCCGTTCCCTAACCCTAACCCTAGTATGGAACGGAAACCCAACACCAGCCCTACAACTAACACCGAAGCCATAGCGTAGTCCTGGCCCATACGCTGGCACTGGCCCGTGCAGCAGCACGTAGCCTGACCCTCCAACATTTCCGTACCCTCACCTGTGCCCTAAGCCTTGCCGTTGCCTAACCCTAACCCTAGCCCGAAACGGAAACTCACCACCAGCCCTACACCTTACCCCCAAGCCGTAGCCTACTCCTGGTCCGTACACTGGCACTGAACCTTGCATCAGCACGTAGCCTGACCCTCCCACCTTTCCGTACCCTCACCTGTGCCCTAAGCCTTGCCGTTCCCTAACCCTAACCCTAGCCCGAAACGGAATTTCACCAACAGCCCTACACCTTACCCCCAAGCCGTAGCCTACTCCTGGTGCGTCCACTGCCACTGACCCGTGCGTCAGCACGTAGCCTGACCCTCCGACGTTTCCGTACACTTACCTGTGCCCTAAGCCTTGCCGTTCCCTAACCCTAACCCTAGCCCGGAACGGAAACCCACCACCAGCCTTACACCTTACCCTACGCCGTAGCCTACTCTTGGCCCGTACGTGGGCACTGACCCATGCGTCAGCACGTAGCCTGAACCTCCCACGTTTCCGTACCCTCACCTGTGCCCTAAGCCTTGACGTTCCCTAACCCTAACGCTAGCCCGGAACAGAAACCCACCACCAGCCCTAAACCTTTCCCTACGCCGTAGCCTACTCCTGGCCCGTACAGTGGCACTGACCCGTGCGTCAGCATATAGACAGACACCCCCAGGTTTCTATACCCTCACCTGGGCCCTAAACCTTGCCTTTCCCTAACCCTAACCCTAGCCCGGAACGGAAACACACCACCAGCCCTACAACTAACGCACAAGCCATAGTCTAGTCCTGGCCCGTACGCTGGCACTGACCCATGCGGCAGCACGTAGCCAGACCCTCCCAGGTTTCCGTACCCTCACCTGTGCCCTAAGCCTTGCCGTTGCCTAACCCTAACCCTAGCCCGGAACGGAAACCCACCACCATCCCTACAACTTACTCCCAAGCCGTAGCCTACTCCTGGTCTGTACACTGGCACTGACCCGTGCGTCAGCACGTAGCCTGACCCTCCCACCTTTCCATACCCTCACCTGTGCCCTAAAACTTGCCTTTCCCTAACCCTAACCCTAGCCCGGAACGGAAACCCACCACCAGCCCCAGACCATTCCCTACGCCGTAGCCTACTCCTGGCCCGTACGCTGGCACTGACCCATGCGTCAGCACGTAGCCTGACCCTCCCACGTTTCCGTACCCTCACCTGTGCCCTATGCCTTGCCGTTCCCTAACCCTAACCCTAGCCCTGAAAGGAAACCCACCACCAGCCCTATACCTTTCCCTACACCGTAGCCTATTCCTGGCTCGTACGCAGGCACTGACCCTTTCATCAGCACGTAGCCTGACACTCCCACGTTTCCGTAACCTCACCTGTGCCCTAAGCCTTGCCGTTCACTAACCCTAACCCTTGCCCAGAACAGAAAACCACCACCAGCCCTACACCTTACCCACAAGCCGTAGCCTACTCCTGGTCCATACGCTGGCACTGACCCATGCGTTAGAACGTATCCTGACCCTGCCACGTTGCCGTACCCTCACCTGTGACCTAAGCCTTGCCGTTCCCTAACCCTAACCCTAGCCCGGAACGGAAAAGCACCACAAGCCCTACACCTTACCCCCAAGCCGTAGCCTACTCCTGGTCGGTACGCTGGCACTGACCCGTGCGTCATCACGTAGCCTGACCCTCCCACGGTTCCGTACCCTCACCTGTGCCCTAAGATTTGCCTTTCCCTAACCCTAACCGTAGCCCGGAAAAGAAACCCACCACCAGCCCTACACCTTAACCTACGCCGTAGCCTACTCCTGGCCCATATGCTGGCACTGATCTGTGCGTCAGCACGTAGCCTAAGCCTCCCACATTTCCGTACCCTCACCTGTGCCCTAAGCCTTGACGTTCCCTAACCCTAAACCTAGCCCGGAACAGAAACCCACCACCAGCCCTAAACCTTTCCCTACTGGGTAGCCTACTCCTCGCCCGTACGCTCGCACTGACCCGTGCGTCAGCACGTAGCCTGACCCTCCCACGTTTCCGTACCCTCACCTGAGCCCTAAGCCTTGCCGTTCCCTAACCCTAACCCTAGCCCGGAACGGAAAACCACCACCAGCCCTAAACCTTTCCCTACTGGGTAGCCTACACCTCGCCCGTACGCTCGCACTGGCCCGTGCGTCAGCATGTAGTTTAACACTCCCACGTTTCCGTACCCTCACCTGGTCCCTAAGCATTGCCGTTCCCTAACACTAACCCTAGCCTGGAACGGAAACCCACCACCAGCCCTATACCTTACCCACAAGCCGTAGCCTACTCCTGGTCCATACGCTGGCACTGACCCGTGCGTCAGAACGTATCCTGACCCTGCCACGTTGCCGTACCCTCACCTGTGCCCTAAGCCTTGCCGTTCCCTAACCCTAACCCTAGCCCCGAACGGAAAAGCACCACAAGCCCTACACCTTACCCCCAAGCCGTAGCCTACTCCTGGTCCATACGCTGGCACTGACCTGTGCGTCAGCACGTAGCTTGACCTTCCAACATTACCGTACCCTCACCTGTGCCCTAAGCCTTGCCGTTCCCTAACACTATCCCTAGCCTGGAACGGAAACCCACCACCAGCCCTACACCTAACCAACAAGCCGTAGCCTACTCCTGGTCGGTACGCTGGCACTTACCCGTGCGTCATCACGTAGCCTGACCCTCCCACGGTTCCGTACCCTCACCTGTGCCCTAAGCTTTGCCTTTCCCTAACCCTATCCGTAGCCTGGAACAGAAACCCACCACCAGCCCTACACCTTAACCTACGCCGTAGCCTACTCCTGGCCCATATGCTGGCACTGACCTGTGAGTCAGCACTTAGCCTAACCCTCCCACATTTCCGTACCCTCACCTGTGCCCTAAGCCTTGACGTTCCCTAACCCTAAACCTAGCCCGGAACAGAAACCCACCACCAGCCCTAAACCTTTCCCTACTGGGTAGCCTACTCCTCGCCCGTACGCTCGCACTGACCCGTGCGTCAGCACGTAGTCTGACCCTCCCACGTTTCCGTACCCTCACCTGTGCCCTAAGCCTTGCCGTTCCCTAACCCTAACCCTAGCCCGGAACAGAAACCCACCACCAGCCCTAAACCTTTCCCTACTGGGTAGCCGACTCCTCGCCCGTACGCTCGCACTGTCCCGTGCGTCAGCATGTAGTTTAACACTCCCACGTTTCCGTACCCTCACCTGGGCCGTAAGCATTGCCGTTCCCTAACACTAACCCTAGCCAGGAACGGAAACCCACCACCAGCCCTACACCTTACCGTACGCCGTAGCCTACTCATGGCCCGAACTCTGGCACTGACCCGTGCGTCAGCACATAGCCTGACCCTCCCACGTTTCCTTACCCTCACCTGTGCCCTAAGCCTTGCCGTTCCCTAACCCTAACCCTAGCCCGCAACGGTAACCCACCACCAGCCCTACACCTTACCCATCGCCGTCGCCTACTCCTGGCCCGTACACTGGCACTGACACGTGCGTCAGCACGTAGCCTGACCTTCCCACATTTCCGTACCCTCACCTGTGCCCTAAGGCTTGCCGTTCACTAACCCTAACCCTAGTACGGAACGGAAACCCACCACCAGCCCTACACCTTACCACCACGCCGTAGCCTACTCCTGGCCCATATGCTGGCACTGACCCATGCGTCAGCACGTAGCCTGACCCTCCCACGTTTCCGTAACCTCAACTGTGCCCTAAGCCTTGCCGTTCCCTAAACCTAACCCTAGCCCGGAACAGAAACCCACTACCAGCCCTACACCTTACCCTTTGATGTAGCCTATACCTGGCCCGTACGCGGGTAATAACCTATGCTACAGCACGTAGCCTGACCCTACCATGTTACCGTACCCTCACCTGTGCTCTAAGCCTTGCTGTTCCCTTACCCTAACCCTAGCCCGGAACGGAAACCCACCACCAGCCCTAAAACTTACCCACAAGCTGTAGCCTACTCCTGGCCCGTACGCTGGCACTGACCCGTGCGTCAGCATGTAGCCTGACCCTCCCACGTTTCCGTACCATCACCTGTGCCCTAAGCCTTGCCGTTCCCTAACCCAAAACCTAGCCCGGAACGGAAACCCACCACCAGCACTAAACATTACCCTACGCCGTAGCCTATTCCTGGCCCGTACGCTGGCACTGACCCGTGCGTCAGCACGTAGCCTGACCCTCCCACGTTTCCGTACCCTCACCTGTGCCCTAAGCCTTGCCGTTCCGTAACCCTAACCCTAGCCCTGAACGGAAACCCACCACCAGCCCTACACTCTATCCTACGCCGTAGCCTATACCTGGCCCGTACGCTGGCACCGACCCGAACGTCAGCACGTAGCCTGACCCTCCAACGTTTCCGTACCCTCACCTGTGCCCTAAGCATTGACGTTCGCTAACCCTAACCCTAGCCCGGAACAAAAACCCACCACCAGCCCTACACCATACCACCACGCCGTAGCCTACTCCTGGCCCATATGCTGTCACTGACCCGTGCGTCAGCACATAGCCTGACCCTCCCACGTTTCCGTAACCTCACATGTGCCCTAAGCCTTGCCGTTCCCTAACCCTAACCCTAGCCCGGAACGAAAACCCACCACCAGACCTACACCTTACCCTATGCCGTAGCCTACACCTGGCGCGTACGCGGGTAATGACCCGTGCTTCAGCACGTAGCCTAAACCTCCCATGTTACCGTACACTCACCTGTACCCTAAGCCTTGCCGTTCCCTAACCCTAACCCTAGCCCGGAACGGAAACACACCAACAGCCCTAAACCTTACCCACAAGCCGTAGCCTACTCCTGGCCCGTACGCTGCCACTGACCCGTGCGTCAGCACGTAGCCTGAGCCTCCCACGTTTCTGTACCCTCACCTGTGCCCTAAGCCTTGCCGTTCCCTAACCCTAACCATAGCCCGGAACGAAAACCACCACCAGCCTTACACCTGACCCTACGCCGTAGCCTACTCCTGGTCCATACGCTGGCAGTGACCCGTACGTGAGCACGTAGCCTGACCCGCCCACGTTTCCGTACCCTCACCTGTGCCCTAAGACTTGCCGTTTCCTAACCCTAACCCTAGCCCGGAACGGAAAACCACCACCAGCCCTAAACCTTTCCCTACTCCGTAGCCTAGTCCTCGCCCGTACGCTCGCACTAACCCGTGCGTCAGCATTTAGTTTGACACTCCCACGTTTCCGTACCCTCACCTGGGCCCTAAGCCTTGCCGTTCCCTAACACTAACCGTAGCCCGGAACGAAAACCCACCACCAGCCCTACACCTTACCCTACGCAGTAGCCTACTCCTGGCCCGAACGCTGCCACTGACACGTGCGTCAGCACGTAGCCTGACCCTCCCACGTTTCCGTACCCTCAAATGTGCCCTAAGCCTTGCCGTTCGCTAACCCTAACCCTTGCCCGGAACGGAAACCCACCACCAGCCCTACACCTTTCCCTACGCCGTAGCCTATTCCTGGCTCGTACGCAGGCACTGACACTTTCATCTGCACTTAGCCTGACCCTCCCAGGTTTCTTTACCCTCACCTGTGCCCTAAGCCTTGCCGTTCACTAACCCTAACCCTAGCCGGGAACGGAAATCCACCACCAGCCCTACAACTTACCCCCAAGCCGTAGCCTACTCCTGGCCGGTACGCTGGCACTGACACGTGCGTCAGCACGTAGCCTGACCCTCACACGTTTCCGTACCCTCACCTGTGCCCTATGCCTTGCCGTTTCCTAACCCTAACCCTAGCCCGGAACAGAAACCCACCACCAGCCCTACACTCTACCCTACGCCATAGCCTATTCCTAGCCCGTACACTGGCACTGAGCCGTGCGTCAGCACGTAGCCTGACCCTACCACGTTTCCGTACCCTCACCTGTGCCCTAAGCCTTGAGGTTCCCTAACCCTAACCCTAACCCTAGCCCGGAACAGAAAACCACCACCAGCTCTACACCTTACTCTATGCCGTAGACTACACCTGGCCCGTACGCGGGCACTGACCTGTGTTTCAGCACGTAGCCTGACCCTCCCATGTTACTGTACCCTCACCTGTGCCCTAAGCCTTGCCGTTCCCTAACCCTAACCCGAGCCCGGCACGGAATCCCACCTCCAGCCCTACACCTTATCGTATGCCGTAGCCTAGTCCTGGCCCATACGCTGGCACTGACCCGTGCGTCAACATATAGCCTGACCCTCCCACGTTTCCGTACCCTCACCTGTGCCCTAAGCCTTGCCATTCCCTAACCCTAACCCTAGCCCGGAACGGAAACCCACCACAATCCCTACACTTTACCATACGCCGTAGCCTACTCCTGGCACGTACGCTGGCACTGACCCGTGAGTCAGCACGTAGACTGCCCCTCCCACGTTTCGGTACCCTCACCTGTGCCCTAAGCCTTGCCGTTCCCTCACCCTAACCCTAGCCAAGAACGGAAACCCACCAGCCGCCATAAACCTTACCCTACACCATAGCCTACTCCTGGCCCGTACGGTGGCACTGACCCATGCGTCAGCACGTAGCCTGACCCTCACACGTTTCCGTACCCTCACCTGTGCCCTAAGCCTTGTCGTTCCCTAACCCTAACCCTAGTCCTGAACGGAGACCCACCACCAGCCCTACAGCTTACCCCCGATCCATAGCCTATTCCTGGCCCGTACGCTGGCACTGACCCGTGCTTCAGCATGTAGCCTGACCCTCCCACGTTTCCGTACCCTCACCTGTGCCCTAAGCCTTGCCGTTCCCTAACCCTAACCCTAGCCCAGAACGGAAACCCACCACCAGCCCTACACCTTACCCCCAAGCCGTAGCCTACTCCTGGCTGGTACGCCGGCACTGACCCATGCATCAGCACGTAGCCTGACCCTCCCACGTTTCCGTACCCTCACCTGTGCCCTAAGCCTTGCCGTTCCCTATCCCTAACCCTAGCCCCGAACGGAAACCCACCACCAGCCCTAAAACTTACCCCAAAGCCGTAGCCTATTCCTGGACCTTATGCTGGCACTGACCCGTGCGTCAGCACGTAGCCTGACCCTCCCACGTATGTGGACCCTCACCTGTGCCCTAAGCCTTGCCATTCCCTAACCCTAACCCTAGACCGGAACGGAAACCCACCACCAGCCCTACACCTTTCCCTATGCCGTAGCCTATTCCTGGCCCGTACGCAGGCACTGATCCTTTCATCAGCACGTAGCCTGACCCTCCCACGTTTCCGTACCCTCACCTGTGCCCTAAGCCTTGCCGTTCCCTAACCCTAACCCTAGCGCAGAAGGGAAAACCACCACCAGCCCTACACCTTACTCTATACCGTAGCCTACACCTGGCCGGTACGCGGGCACTGACCTGTGCTTCAGCACGTAGCCTGACCCTCCCTTGTTACCGTATGCTCCCCTGTGCCCTAAGCCTTGCCGTTCCCTAACCCTAACCCTAGCCCGGAACAGAAAACCACCACCAGCCCTACACCTTACTCTATGCCGTAGACTACACCTGGCCCGTACGCGGGCACTGACCTGTGCTTCAGCACGTAGCCTGACCCTCCCATGTTACTGTACCCTCACCTGTGCCCTAAGCCTTGCCGTTCCCTAACCCTAACCCGAGACCGGCACGGAATCCCACCACCAGCCCTACACCTTATCGTATGCCATAGCCTAGTCCTGGCCCATACGCTGGCACTGACCCGTGCGTCAACATATAGCCTGACCCTCCCACGTTTCCGTACCCTCACCTGTGCCCTAAGCCTTGCCGTTCCCTAACCCTAACCCTAGCCCGGAACGGAAACCCACCACAATCCCTACACCTTAACATACGCCGTAGCCTACTCCTGGCACGTACGCTGGCACTGACACGTGAGTCAGCACGTAGACTGACCCTCCCACGTTTCGGTACCCTCACCTGTGCCCTAAGCCTTGCCGTTCCCTCACCCTAACCCTAGCCAAGAACGGAAACCCACCAGCCGCCCTAAACCTTACCCTACACCATAGCCTAATCCTGGCCGGTACCGTGGCACTGACCCGTGCGTCAGCACGTAGCCTGACCCTCACACGTTTCCGTACCCTCACCTGAGCCCTAAGACTTGTCGTTCCCTAACCCTAACCCTAGTCCGGAACGGAAACCCACCACCAGCCCTACAGCTTACCCCCGATCCATAGCCTATTCCTGGCCCGTACGCTGGCACTGACCCGTGCTTCAGCATGTAGCCTGACCCTCCCACGTTTCCGTACCCTCACCTGTGCCCTAAGCCTTGCCGTTCCCTATCCCTAACCCTAGCCCGGAACGGAAACCCACCACCAGCCCTAAAACTTACCCCAAAGCCGTAGCCTATTCCTGGACCTTATGCTGGCACTGACCCGTGCGTCAGCACGTAACCTGACCCTCCCACGTTTGCGGACCCTCAACTGTGCCCTAAGCCTTGCCATTCCCTAACCCTAACCCTAGACCGGAACGGAAAGCCACCACCAGCCCTACACCTTTCCCTACGCCGTAGCCTATTCCTGGCCCGTACGCAGGCACTGATCCTTTCATCAGCACGTAGCCTGACCCTCCCACGTTTCCGTACCCTCACCTGTGCCCTAAGCCTTGCCGTTCCCTAACCCTAACCCTAGCCCGGAAGGGAAACCCACCACAGCCCTACACCTTACTCTATGCCGTAGCCTACACCTGGCCCGTACGCGGGCACTGACCTGTGCTTCAGCACGTAGCCTGACCCTCCCTTGTTACCGTACGCTCACATGTGCCCTAAGCCTTGCCGTTCCCTAACCCTAACCCTAGCCCGGAACGGAAAACCACCACCAGACCTACACCTTACTCTATGCCGTAGCCTACACCTGGCCCGTACGCGGGCACTGACCTGTGCTTCAGCACGTAGCCTGACCCTGCCATGTTACCGTACGCTCACCTGTGCCCTAAGCCTTGCCATTCCCTAACCCTAACCCTAGCCCGGCACGGAAAACCACCACAAGCCCTACACCTTATCGTATGCCGTAGCCTAGTCCTGGCCCATACGATGGCACTGACCCGTGTGTCAGCATGTAGCATGACCCTCCCACGTTTCCGTAACCTCACCTGTGCCCTAAGCCTTGCCGTTCCCTAACCCTAAACCTAGACCGGAACAGAAATCCACCACCAGCCCTATACCTTTCCCTACGCCATAGCCTATTCCTGGCCCGTACGCAGGCACTGACCCTTTCATCAGCACGTAGCCTGACCCTCCCACGTTTCCGTACCCTCACCTGTGCCCTAAGCCTTGCCGTTCCCAAACCCTAACCCTAGCCCGGAACGGAAACCCACCACCAGCCCTAAAACTTACCCACAAGCCGTAGCCTACTCCTGGACCGTACGCTGGCACTGACCCGTGTGTCAGCACGTAGCCTGACCCTCCCACGTTTCTGTACCATCACCTGTGCCCTAAGCCTTGCCGTTCCCTCACCATCACCCTAGCCAGGAATAGAAACCCACCAGCAGCCCTACACCTTACCCTACGCCGTAGCCTACTCCTGGCACGTACGCTGGCACTGACACATGCGTCAGCATGTAGCCTGAACCTCCCACGTTTCCGTACCCTCACCTGTGCCCTAAGCCTTGCTGTTCCCTAACACTAACCCTATCCTGGAATGGAAAACCACCACCAGCCCTACACCTAACCACCAAACCGTAGCCTACTCCTGGCCGGTATGCTGGCACTGACCCGTGCGTCATCACGTAGCCTGAACCTCCCACGTTTCCGTACCCTCACATGTGCCCTAAGTTTGCCGTTCCCTAACCCTAACTGTAGCCCGGAACGGAAACCCACCAACAGCCCTACACCTTACCGCCAAGCTTTAGCCTACTCCTGGTCCATACGCTGGCACTGACCCGTGCGTCAGAACGTATCCTGAACCTGCCACGTTGCTGTACCCTCACCTGTGCCCTAAACCTTGCCATTCCCTAACCCTAACCCTAGCCCGGAACGGAAACCCACCACCAGCCCTAAACCTTACCCTACGCTGTAGCCTACTCCTGGCCCGTACGCTGGCACTGACCCGTGCGTCAGCACGTAGCCTGAACCTCCCACGTTTCTGTACACTCACCTGGGCCCTAAGCATTGCCGTTCCCTAACACTAACCCTAGCCAGGAAAGGAAACCCACCACCAGCCCTACACCTTACCCTACGCCGTAGCCTACTCCTGGCCCGAACTCTGGGACTGACCCGTGCGTCAGCACGTAGCCTGACCTTACCACATTTCCATACCCTCACCTGTGACCTAAGGCTTGCCGTTCCCTAACCCTAACCCTAGTACGGAATGGATACCCACCACCAGCCCTAAATATAACGCCCAAACCATAGCCTACTCCTGCACCGTACGCTGGCACTGACCCGTGCGTCACCATGTAGCCTGACCCTCCCACGTTTCCGTACCCTCACCTGTGCCCTAAGCCTTGCTGTTCCCTAACCATAACCCTAGCCTTGAATGGAAACCCACCACCAGCCCTACATCTAACCCCCAAGCCGTAGCCTACTCCTGGCCGGTACGCTGGCACTGACACGTGCGTCAGCACGTACCCTGACCCTCCCACGTTTCCGTACACTCACCTGTGCCCTAAGTTTTGCCGTTCCCTAACCCTAACCCTAGCCCGGAATAGAATCCAACCACCAGCCCTACACTCTACCCTACGCCGTAGCATATTCCTGGCCCATACGCTGGCACTGATCCTTGCGTCAGCACGTAGCCTGACCCTCCCAAGTTCCCGTACCCTCACCTGTGCCCTAAGCCTTGACGTTCGCTAACCCTAACCCTAGCATGGAACAGAAACCCACTACCAGCCCTACACCTTACGACCACGCCGTAGCCTACTCCTGGCCCATATGCTGGCACAGACCCGTGCGTCAGCACATAGCCTGACTCTCCCACGTTTCCGTAACCTCACCTGTGCCCTAAGACTTGCCGTTCCCTAAACCTAACCCTAGCCCGGAACAGAAACCCACTACCAGCCCTACACCTTACCCTTTGATGTAGCCTATACCTGGCCCGTACGCGGGTAATAGCCTGTGCTTCAGCACGTAGCCTGACCCTACCATGTTACCGTACCCTCACCTGTGCTCTAAGCCTTGCTGTTCCCTTACCCTAACCCTAGCCCGGAAAGGAAACCCACCACCAGCCCTAAAACTTACCCACAAGCCGTAGCCTACTCCTGGCCCGTACGCTGGCACTGACCCGTGCGTCAGCACGTAGCCTGACCCTCCCACGTTTCCGTACCATCACCTGTGCCCTAAGCCTTGCCGTTCCCTAACCCTAAACCAAGCCCGGAACGGAAACCCACCACCAGCACTAAACCTTACCCTACGCCGTAGCCTATTCCTGGCCCGTACGCTGGCACTGACCCGTGCGTCAGCACGTAGCCTGACCCTCCCACGTTTCCGTACCCTCAACTGTGCCCTAAGCCTTGCCGTTCCGTAACCCTAACCCTAGCCCTGAACGGAAACCCACCACCAGCCCTACACTCTATCCTACACCGTAGCCTATACCTGGCCCGTACGCTGGCACTGACCCGAACGTCAGCACGTAGCCTGACCCTCCAACGTTTCCGTACCCTCACCTGTGCCCTAAGCATTGACGTTCGCTAACCCTAACCCTAGCCCGGAACAAAAACCCACCACCAGCCCTACACCATACCACCACGCCGTAGCCTACTCCTGGCCCATATGCTGTCACTGACCCATGCGTCAGCACGTAGCCTGACCCTCCCACGTTTCCGTAACCTCACATGTGCCCTAAGCCTTGCCATTCCCTAACCCTAACCCTAGCCCGGAACGAAAACCCACCACCAGACCTACACCTTACCCTATGCCGTAGCCTACACCTGGCGCGTACGCGGGTAATGACCCGTGCTTCAGCACGTAGCCTAAACCTCCCATGTTACCGTACACTCACCTGTACCCTAAGCCTTGCCGTTCCCTAACCCTAACCCTAGCCCGGAACGGAAACACACCACCAGCCCTAAACCTTACCCACAAGCCGTAGCCTACTCCTGGCCCGTACGCTGCCACTGACCCGTGCATCAGCACGTAGCCTGACCCTCCCACGTTTCCGTACCCTCACCTGTGCCCTAAGCCTTGCCGTTCCCTAACCCTAACCCTAGCCCGGAACGGAAAACCACCACCAGACCTACACCTTACTCTATGCCGTAGCCTACACCTGGCCCATACGCGGGCACTGACATGTGCTTCAGCACGTAGCCTGACCCTGCCATGTTACCGTAAGCTCACCTGTGCCCTAAGCCTTGCCATTCCCTAACCCTAACCCTAGCCCGGCACGGAAAACCACCACAACCCCTACACCTTATCGTATGCCGTAGCCTAGTCCTGGCCCATACGCTGGCACTGACCCCTGTGTCAGCATGTAGCCTGACCCTCCCACGTTTCCATAACCTCACCTGTGCCCTAAGCCTTGCCGTTCCCTAACCCTAATCCTAGCCCGGAACAGAAACCCACCACCAGCCCTATACCTTTCCCTACGCCGTAGCCTATTCCTGGCCCGTATGCAGGCACTGACACTTTCATCAGCACGTAGCCTGACCCTCCCACGTTTCCGTACCCTCACCTGTGCCCTAAGCCTTGCCGTTCCCTAACCCTAACCCTAGTCCGGAACGGAAACCCACCACCAGCCCTACAACTTACCCCCAAACCGTAGCCTACTCCTGGTCCATACGCTGGCACTGACCTGTGCGTCAGCACGTAGCCTGAACTTCCCACATTACCGTACCCTCACCTGTGCCCTAAGCCTTGCCGTTCCCTAACCCTAACCCTAGTACGGAACGGAAACACACCACAAGCCCTACACGTAAACCACAAGCCGTAGCCTACTCCTGGCCCGTACGCTGGCACTGACCCGTGCGTCAGCAGGTCGCCTGACCCTCCCACGTTTCCGTACCCTCACCTGTGCCCTAAGACTTGCTGTTCCCTAACACTAACCCTAGCCTGGAACGGAAACACACCATCAGACCTACACCTAACCACCAAGCCGTAGCCTACTTCTGGCCGGTACACTGGCACTGACCCGTGCGTCAGCACGTAACCTGACCCTCCCACGTTTTCGTACCCTCACCTGTGCCCTAAGCCTTGCCATTCCCTAACCCTAACCCTAGCCCGGAACGGAAACCCACCACTAGCCCTAAACCTTTCCCTACGCCGTAGCCTACACCTGGCCCATATGCTGGCACTGAACCATGCGTCAGCACGTAGCCTGACACTCCCACGTTTCCGTACCCTCACCTGGTCCCTAAGCCTTGCCGTTTTTTAACCCTAACCCTAGCCCATGAACGGAAACCCACCACCAGCCCTACACCTTACCCTACGCCGTAGCATACTCTTGGCCCGTACGCTGGCACTGACCCGTGCGTCAGCACGTAGCCTAAACCTCTCACGTTTCCGTACCCTCACCTGTGCTGTAAGCCTTGCCGTTCCCTAACCCTTACACTAGCCCGAAACGGAAACCCACCACCAGCCCTACAACTTACCCTACGCAGTAGCCTACTCCTGGCCCGAATGCTGTCAATGACCCGTGCGTCAGCACGTAGCCAGACCCTCCCACGTTTCGGTACCCTCACCTGTGCCCTAAGCCTTGCCGTTCCCTAACCCTAACCCTAGACCGGAACAGAAACCCACCACCAGCCCTACACCTTACCCCCAAGCCGTAGCCTACTCCTGGCCGGTACGCTGGCACTGACCCGTGCGTCATCACGTAGCCTGACCCTCCCACGTTTCCGTACCCTCACCTGTGCCCTAAGCTTTGCCGTTCACTAACCCTAACTGTAGCCCGGAACGGAAACCCACCACCAGCCGTACAACTTACCCCCAAGCCGTAGCCTACTCCTGGTCCATACGCTGGCACTGACCCATGCTTGAGAACGTATCCTGACCCTGCCACGTTGCCGTACACTCACATGTGCCCTAAACATTGCCGTTCCCTAACCCTAACCCTAGCACGGAACGGAAACCCACCACAAGCCCTACACGTTACCCCCAAGCCGTAGCCTAATCGTGGTCCATACGCTGGCACTGCCCTGTGCGTCAGCACGTAGCCTGACCTTCCCACGTTACCGTAACGTCACCAGTGCCCTAAGCCTTGCCGTTCCCTAACCCTAACCCTAGTATGGGACGGAAACACACCACAAGCCCTACACCTAACCCACAAGCCATAGCATACTCCTGGCCTGTACGCTGGCATTGAACCGTGCGTCAGCACGTAGCCTGACCCTCCCAGGTTTCCGTACCCTCACCTATACCCTAAGCCTTCCTGTTCCCTAACACTAACCCTAGCCCAGAACGGAAACCCACCACCAGCCCTACACCTAACCCCCAAGCCGTAGCCTACTCCTGGCCGGTTCGCTGGCACTGACCCGTGCGTCAGCACGTAGCCTGACCCTCCCACGTTTCCGTACCCTCACCTGGGCCCTAAGCCTTGCCTTTCCCTAACCCTAACCCAAGCCTGGAACGGAAACGCACTACCAGCCTTACACCTTGCCCTACGCCGTAGCCTACTCATGGCACGTACCTGGCACTGACACGTGCGTCAGCACGTAGCCTGACCCTCACACGTTTCCGTACCCTCACCTGTGCCCTAAGCCTTGCCGTTCCCTAACCCTAACCCTAGTTCGGAACGGAAACACACCACCAGCCCTACAGCTTACCCCCAAGCCATAGCCTATTCCTGGCCCGTACGCTGGCACTGACCCGTGCGTCAGCATGTAGCCTGACCCTCCCACGTTTCCGTACCCTCACCTGTGCCCTAAGCCTTGCCGTTCCCTAACTCTAACCCTAGCCCAGAACAGAAAACCACCACCAGCCCTACAACTAACCCCCAAGCCGTAGCTTACTCCTGGCCAGTACGCTGGCACTGACCCGTGCATCATCACGTAGCCTGACCCTCCCACGTTTCCGTACGCTCAACTGTGCCCTAAGCCTTGCCGTTCCCTAACCCTAACCCTAGCCCGGAACGGAAACCCACCACCAGCCCTACACCATACGCTACACCGTAGCCTACTCCTGGCCCGTACGCTGGCACTGACCTGTGCGTCAGCATGTAGCCTGACACTCTCACGTTTCCGTACCCTCACATGTGCCCTAAGCCTTGACGTTCCCTATCCCTAACCCTAGCCCGGAACGCAAACCCACCACCAGCCCTACACCTTTCCCTATGCCGTAGCCTACTCCTGGCCCGTACGCTGGCACTGACCCATGCGTCATCACGTAGCCTGACCCTCCCACCTTTGCGAACTATCACCTGTGCCCTAAGCCTTGCCGTTCCCTTACGCTAACCCTAGCCCGGAACGGAAACGCACCACCCGCCCTACACCTTACCCGATGCCGTAGCCTACTCCTTGCCCGTACCCTGGCACTGACCCGTGCTTCAGCACGTAGCCATACCCTCCCACGTTTCCGTACCCTCACATGTGCCCTAAGCCTTGCCATTCCCTAACCGTAACCATAGCCCGGAACGAAAACCCACCACCAGCCCTACACCTTACACTACGCCGTAGCCTACTCCTGGCCCGTACGCTGGCACTGACCCGTGCGTCAGCATGTAGCCTGACCCTCCCACGTTTCCGTACCCTCACCGGTTCCCTAAGCCTTGCCGTTCCCTAACCCTAACCCTAGCGCGGAACGGAAACCCACCACCAGCCCTAAACCTAACCCCCAAGCCGTAGCTTACTCCTGGCCAGTATGCTGGCACTGACACGTGCATCATCACGTAGCCTGATGCTCCCACGTTTCCGTACCCTCACCTGTGCCCTAAGCCTTGCCGTTCCCTAAACCTAACCATAGACCGGAACGGAAACCCACCAAAAGCCCTACAACTTACCCCCAAGCCGTAGCCTACTCCTGGCCCGTACGCTGGCACTGACCCGTGCGTCAGCATGAAGCCTGACCCTCCCACATTTGTGGACCCTCACCTGTGCCCTAAGCCTTGCCGTTCCCTAACCCTAACCCTAGCCCGGAACGGAAACCCACCACCAGCTCTAAAACTTACCCCCAAGCCGTAGCCTACTCCTGGTCCATACGCTGGCAATGACCTGTGCGTCAGCACGTAGCCTGAACTTCCCACATTACCGTACCCTCACCTGTGCCCTAAGACTTGCCGTTCCCTAACCCTAACTCTAGTACGGAACGGAAACCCACCACCAGCCCTACACCTTACTCTATGCCGTAAACTACACCTGGCCCGTACGCGGGCACTGACCTGTGCTTCAGCACGTAGCCTGACCCTCCCATGTTACCATACGCTCACCTGTGCCCTAAGCCTTGTCGTTCCCTAACCCTAACCCTAGCCCTGCACGGAATCTCACCACCAGCTCTACACCATATCGCATGCCGTAGCCTAGTCCTGGCCCGTACGCTGGCACTGACCCGTGTATCAGCATGTAGCCTGACCCTCCCACGTTTCCGTAACCTCACCTGTGCCCTAAGCCTTGCCGTTCCCTAACCCTAACCCTAGCCCGGAACGGAAAACCACCACCAGCCCTACAACTTACCCCCAAGCCGTAGCCTACTCCTGGCCCGTTCGGTGGCAGTAACCCTAGCATCAGCAAGTAGCCTGACCCTCCCACGTTTCTGTACCCTCACCCGTGCCCTAAGCCTTGCTGTTCCGTAACCCTAACCCTAGCCCGGAACGGAAACTCACCACCAGCCCTACACCTTACCCCCAAGCCGTAGCGTACTCCTGGCCCATATGCTGGCACTGACCCGTGCGTCAGCACGTAGCGTGACCCTCCCACGTTTCCGCACCCTCACCTGTGCCCTAAGCCTTGCCGTTCCCTAACCCTAACCCGAGCCCGGAACGGAAACCCACCACTAGCCCTACACCTTACCCTATGCTGTAGCCTACACATGGCCCGTACGCGGGCACTGACACGTGCGTCAACACATAGCCTGACCCTCCCTCGTTTCTGTAACCTCACCTGTGCCCTAAGCCTTGCCGTTCCCTAACCCTAACCCTAACCCGGAACGGAAAGACACCACCAGCCCTAAAACTTAGCCACAAGCCGTAGCCTACTCCTGGCCCGTACGCTGTCACTGACCCGTGCGTCAGTACGTAGCCTGACCCTCCCACATTTCCGTACCCTCACCTGTGCCCTAAGCCTTGCCGTTCCCTAACCCTAACCCTAGCCCGGAACGGAAACCCACAACCAGCCCTACACCATACGCTACACCGAAGCCTACTCCTGGCCCATACGCTGGCACTGACCCGTGCGTCAGCATGTAGCCTGACCCTCACACGTTTCCGTACCCTCACCTGTGCCCTAAGCCTTGCCGTTCCCTATCCCTAACCCTAGTTCGGAACGGAAACACACCACCAGCCCTACAGCTTACCCCCAAGCCATAGCCTATTCCTGGCCCGTACGCTGGCACTGAGCCGTGCGTCAGCATGTAGCCTGACCCTCCCACGTTTCCGTACCCTCACCTGTGCCCTAAGCCTTGCCGTTCCCTAACCCTAACATTAGCCCAGAACAGAAAACCACCACCAGCCCTACAACTAACCCCCAAGCCGTAGCTTACTCCTGGCCAGTACGCTGGCACTGACCCGTGCATCATCACGTAGCCTGACCCTCCCACTTTTCCGTACCCTCAACTGTGCCCTAAGCCTTGCCGTTCCCTAAGCCTAACCCTAGCCCGGAACGGAAACCCACCACCAGCCCTACACCATACGCTACACCGTAGCCTACTCCTGGCCCGTACGCTGGCACTGACCTGTGCGTCAGCATGTAGCCTGACACTCTCACGTTTCCGTACCCTCACATGTGCCCTAAGCCTTGACGTTCCCTATCCCTAACCCTAGCCCGGAACGCAAACCCACCACAAGCCCTACACCTTTCCCTATGCCGTAGCCTACTCCTGGCCCGTACGCTGGCACTGAACCGTGCTTCAGCATGAAGCCTGACCCACCCACATTTGTGGTCCATCACCTGTGCCCTAAGCCTTGCCATTCCCTAACCCTAACCCTAGCCCGGAACGGAAACCCACCACCAGCCCTAAAACTTACCCCCAAGCCGTAGCCTACTCCTGGTCCATACGCTGGCAATGACCTGTGCGTCAGCACGTAGCCTGACCCTCCCATGTTACCGTACGCTCACCCGTGCCCTAAGCCTTGTCGTTCCCTAACCCTAACCCTAGCCCTGCACGGAATCTCACCACCAGCTCTACACCATATCGCATGCCGTAGCCTAGTCCTGGCCCGTACGCTGGCACTGACCCGTGTATCAGCATGTAGCCTGACCCTCACACGTTTCCGTAACCTCACCTGTGCCCTAAGCCTTGCCGTTCCCTAACCCTAACCCTAGCCCGGAACGGAAAACCACCACCAGCCCTACAACTTACCCCCAAGCCGTAGCCTACTCCTGGCCCGTACTTTGGCACTGACCAGTGCGTCAGCACGTAGCCTGACCCTCCCACGTTTGCGGACCCTCACCTGTGCCCTAAGACTTGCCGTTCCCTAACCCTAACCCTAGCCCGGAACGGAAACCCACCACAAGCCCTACACCTTTCCCTACGCCGTAGCCTATTCCTGGCTCGTACGCTGGCACTGACCGTGCTTCAGCATGTAGCCTGTCCCTCCCACGTTTCCGTTCCCTCACCTGTGCCCTAAGCCTTGCCGTTCCCTAACCCTAATACGAGCCCGGAACGGAAAACCACCACCAGCCCTACACCTTATCGTATGCATTAGCCAAGTCCTGGCCCGTACGCTGGCACTGACCCGTGCGTCAGCATGTAGCCTGACCCTCCCACGTTTCCATAACCTCACCTGTGCCCTAAGCCTTGCCGTTCCCTAAACCTAACCCTAACCCGGAACAGAAACCCACCACCAGCCCTATACCTTTCCCTACGCCGTAGCCTATTCCTGGCCCGTACACAGGCACTGAACCTTTCATCAGCACGTAGCCTGACCCTCCCACGTTTCCGTACCCTCAGCTATGCCCTAAGCCTTGCCGTTCCCTAACCCTATCCCTAGCCCGGAACGGAAACCCACCACCAGCCCTACAACTTACCCCCAAGCCGTAGCATACTCCTGGCCTGTACGATGGCACTGACCCTTGCGTCAGCATGTAGCCTGACCCTCCCAAGTTTCCGTACCCTCACCTGTGCCCTAAGCCTTGCCGTTCCATAACCCTAACCCGAGCCCGGAATGGAAACCCACCACCAGCCCTACACCTTACCCCCAAGCCGTAGCCTACACCTGGCCCGTTCGGTGGCACTAACCCGAGCATCAGCAAGTAGCCTGAACCTCCCACGTTTCTGTACCCTCACCCGTGCCCTAAGCCTTGCCATTCCGTAACCATAACCCTAGCCCGGAACGGATACCCACCACCAGCCCTACATCTTACCCCCAAGCCGTAGCCTACTCCTGGCCCATATGCTGGCACTGACCCATGCGTCAGCACGTAGCGTGACCCTCGCACGTTTCCGTACCCTCACCTGTGCCCTAAGCCTTGCCGTTCCCTAAACCTAACCCTGGCCCGGAACAGAAACCCACCACCAGCCATACACCTTACCCTATGCTGTAGCCTACACCTGGCCCATATGTGGGCAATGACGCGTGCGTCAGCACGTAGCCTGAACCTCCCACGTTTCCGTACCCTCACCTGTGCCCTAAGCCTTGCCGTTCCCTCACCCTCACCCTAGCCAGGAACAGAAACCCATCAGCAGCCCTACATCTTACCCTACGCCGTAGCCTACTCCTGGCATGTACGCTGGCACTGACATGTGCGTCAGCACGTAGCCGGACCCTCACACGTTTCCGTACCCTCACCTGTGCCCTAAGCCTTGCCGTTCCCTAACCCTAACCCTAGTCCGGAACGGAAACCCACCACCAGCCCTACAGCTTACCCCCAAGCCATAGCCTATTCCTGGCCCGTACGCTGGCACTGACCCGTGCATCAGCATGTAGCCTAACCCTCCCACGTTTCCGTACCCTCACCTGTGCCCTAAGCTTTGCCGTTCCCTAACCCTAACCCTGGCCCTGAACGGAAACCCACCACCAGCCCTAAACCTAACCCCCAAGCCGTAGCTTACTCCTGGCCAGTACGCTGGCACTGACCCGTGCATCATCACGTAGCCTGACCCTCCCACATTTCCGTACCCTCACCTGTGCCCTAAGCCTTGCCGTTCCCTAACCCTAACCGTACCCCGGAACGGAAACCCACCACCAGCCCTACAACTTACCCCCAAGACGTAGCCTAATCCTGGCCCGTACGCTGGCAGAGACCCGTGCATCAGCACGAAGCCTGACCCTCCCACGTTTGTGGACCCTCACCTGTGCCCTAAGCCTTGCCGTTCCCTAACCCTAACTCTAGCCCGGAACGGAAACCCACCACCCGCCCTACACCTTACCCTATACCGTAGCCTACTCCTTGCCCGTACCCTGGCACTGACCCGTGCTTCAGCACGTAGCCATACCCTCCCACGTTTCCGTACCCTCACCTGTGCCCTAAGCCTTGCCGTTCCCTAACTGTAAGCCTATCCCGCTACGGAAACCCACCACCATCCCTAAACATTTCCCTACTGGGTAGCATACTCCTCGCCCGTACGCTCTCACTGACTCGTGCGTCAGCACGTAGCCTGACCCTCCCACGTTTCTGTACCATCACCTGTGCCCTAAGCCTTGCCGTTCCCTCACCCTCACCCTAGCCATGAACAGAAACCCACCAGCAGCCCTACACCTTACCCTACGCCGTAGCCTACTCCTGGCACGTACGCTGGCACTGACACTTTCATCAGCACGTAGCCTGACACCTCCACGTTGACGTACTCTCACCTGTGCCCTAAGCCTTGCCGTTCACTAACCATAAACCTAGCCCGGAACGGAAACCCACCTCCAGGCCTACACCTTACCCCCAAGCCGTAGCCTACTCCTGGCCGGTACGCTGGCACTGACACGTGCGTCAGCACGTAGCTTGACCCTCACACGTTTCCGTACCCTCACCTGTGCCCTAACCTTGCCGTTCCCTAACCCTAACCCTAGCCCCGAACAGAAACCCACCAACAGCCCTACAACTTACCACCACGCCGTAGCCTACTCCTGGCCCATATGCTGGCACTGACCCGTGCGTCAGCACGTAGCCTGAGCCTCCCACGTTTCCGTAATCTTACATGTGCCCTAAGCCTTGCCATTCCCTAACCCTAACCCTAGCGCGGAACGGAAACCCACCACCAGCCCTAAACCTTACTCTATGCCGTAGACTACACCTGGCCCGTACGCGGGCACTGACCTGTGCTTCAGCACGTACCCTGACCCTCGCATGTTACTGTACCCTCACCAGTGCCCTAAGCCTTGCCGTTCCCTAACCCTAACACGAGCCCGGCACGGAATCCCACAACCAGCCCTACAAATTATTGTATGCCGTAGTCTAGTCCTTGCCCGTACGCTGGCACTGACCCGTGCGTCAGCACGTATCCTGAACCTCCCACGTTTCCGTACCCTCACCTGTTCCCTAAGCCTTGCCGTTCCCTAACCCTAACCCTAGCCTGGAACGGAAACCCACCACAATCCTTACACCTTACCATACGCCGTAGCCTACTCCTGGCCCGTACGCTGGCACTGACCCGTGAGTCAGCACGTAGACTGACCCTCCCACGTTTCCGTACCCTCACCTGTGCCCTAAGCCTTGCCGTTCCCTCACCCTAACCCTAGCCAAGAACGGAAACCCACCAGCAGCCCTAAACCTTACCCTACACCATAGCCTACTCCTGACCCGTACGCTGGCACTGACCAGTGCGTCAGCACGTAACCTGACCCTCACAGGTTTCCGTACCCTCACCTGTGCCCTAAGCCTTGTCGTTCCCTAACCTTAACCCTAGTCCGGAACGGAAACCCACCACCAGCCCTACAGCTTACCCCCAATCCATAGCTTATTCCTGGCCCGTACGCTGGCACTGACCCGTGCTTCAGCATGTAGCCTGACCCTCCCACGTTTCCGTACCCTCACCTGTGCCCTAAGCCTTGCCGTTCCCTAACCCTAACCCTAGCCCGGAACGGAAACCCACCACCAGCCCTACAGCTAACCCCGAAGCCGTAGCCTACTCCTGGCTGGTACGCTGGCACTGACCCGTGCATCAGCACGTAGCCTGACCCTCCCACGTTTCCGTACCCTCACCTGTGCCCTAAGCCTTGCCGTTCCCTATCCCTAACCCTAGCCCGGAACGGAAAACCACCACCAGCCCTACAACTTACCCAAAAGCCGTAGCCTATTCCTGGACCTTATGCTGGCACTGACCCGTGCGTCAGCACGTAGCCTGACCCGCCCACGTTTGCGGACCCTCACCTGTGCCCTAAGCCTTGCCATTCCCTAACACTAACCCTAGCCCGGAACGGAAACCCACCACCAGCCCTACACCTTTCCCTACGCCGTAGCCTATTCCTGGCCCGTACGCAGGCACTGACCCTTTCATCAGCACGTAGCCTGACACTCCCACATTTCCGTACCCTCACCTGTGCCCTAAGCCTTGCCGTTCCCTAACCCTAACCCTAGCCCAGAATGGAAACCCACCACCAGCCCTAAACCTTACCCCCAAACCGTAGCCTACTCCTGGTCCATACGCTGGCAATGACCTGTGCGTCAGCACATAACCTGAACTTCCCACATTACCGTACCGTAACCTGTGCCCTAAGCCTTGCCGTTCCCTAACGCTAAACCTAGTACGGAACGGAAACACACCACAAGCCCTACACATAACCCCCAAGCCGTAGCCTACTCCTGGCATGTACGCTGGCACTGACATGTGCGTCAGCACGTAGCCGGACCCTCACACGTTTCCGTACCCTCACCTGTGCCCTAAGCCTTGCCGTTCCCTAACCCTAACCCTAGTCCGGAACGGAAACCCACCACCAGCCCTACAGCTTACCCCCAAGCCATAGCCTATTCCTGGCCCGTACGCTGGCACTGACCCGTGCGTCAGCATGTAGCCTGACCCTACCACGTTTCCGTACCCTCACCTGTGCCCTAAGCTTTGCCGTTCCCTAACCCTAACCTTGGCCCTGAACGGAAACACACCACCAGCCATAAACCTAACCCCCAAGCCGTAGCTTACTCCTTGCCAGTACGCTGGCACTGACCCGTGCATCATCACGTAGCCTGACCCTCCCACATTTCCGTACCCTCACCTGTGCCCTAAGCCTTGCCGTTCCCTAACCCTAACCGTACCCCGGAACGGAAACCCACCACCAGCCCTACAACTTACCCCCAAGCCGTAGCCTAATCCTGGCCCGTACTCTGGCAGAGACCCGTGCATCAGCACGAAGCCTGACCCTCCCACGTTTGTGGACCCTCACCTGTGCCCTAAGCCTTGCCGTTCCCTAACCCTAACCCTAGCCCGGAATGGAAACCCACCACCCGCCCTACACCTTACCCTATACCGTAGCCTACTCCTTGCCCGTACCCTGGCACTGACCCGTGCTTCAGCACGTAGCCATACCCTCCCACGTTTCCGTACCCTCACCTGTGCCCTAAGCCTTGCCGTTCCCTAACTGTAAGCCTATCCCGCTACGGAAACCCACCACCATCCCTAAACATTTCCCTACTGGGTAGCATACTCCTCGCCCGTACGCTCTCACTGACTCGTGCGTCAGCACGTAGCCTGACCCTCCCACGTTTCTGTACCATCACCTGTGCCCTAAGCCTTGCCGTTCCCTCACCCTCACCCTAGCCATGAACAGAAACCCACCAGCAGCCCTACACCTTACCCTACGCCGTAGCCTACTCCTGGCACGTACGCTGGCACTGACACTTTCATCAGCACGTAGCCTGACACCTCCACGTTGACGTACTCTCACCTGTGCCCTAAGCCTTGCCGTTCACTAACCCTAAACCTAGCCCGGAACGGAAACCCACCTCCAGGCCTACACCTTACCCCCAAGCCGTAGCCTAATCCTGGCCGGTACGCTGGCACTGACACGTGCGTCAGCACGTAGCTTGACCCTCACACGTTTCCGTACCCTCACCTGTGCCCTAACCTTGCCGTTCCCTAACCCTAACCCTAGCCCCGAACAGAAACCCACCAACAGCCCTACAACTTACCACCACGCCGTAGCCTACTCCTGGCCCATATGCTTGCACTGACCCGTGCGTCAGCATGTAGCCTGAGCCTCCCACGTTTCCGTAATCTTACATGTGCCCTAAGCCTTGCCATTCCCTAACCCTAACCCTAGCGCGGAACGGAAACCCACCACCAGCCCTAAACCTTACTCTATGCCGTAGACTACACCTGGCCCGTACGCGGGCACTGACCTGTGCTTCAGCACGTACCCTGACCCTCGCATGTTACTGTACCCTCACCAGTGCCCTAAGCCTTGCCGTTCCCTAACCCTAACACGAGCCCGGCACGGAATCCCACAACCAGCCCTACAAATTATTGTATGCCGTAGCCTAGTCCTGGCCCGTACGCTGGCACAGACCCGTGCGTCAGCACGTATCCTGAACCTCCCACGTTTCCGTACCCTCAACTGTTCCCTAAGCCTTGCCGTTCCCTAACCCTAACCCTAGCCTGGAACGGAAACCCACCACAATCCTTACACCTTACCATACGCCGTAGCCTACTCCTGGCCCGTACGCTGGCACTGACCCGTGAGTCAGCACGTAGCCTGACCCTCCCACGTTTCCGTAACCTCACCTGTGCCCTAAGCCTTGCCGTTCCCTCACCCTAACCCTAGCCAAGAACGGAAACCCACCAGCAGCCCTAAACCTTACCCTACACCATAGCCTACTCCTGACCCGTACGCTGGCACTGACCAGTGCGTCAGCATGTAGCCTGACCCTCACACGTTTCCGTACCCTCACCTGTGCCCTAAGCCTTGTCGTTCCCTAACCCTAACCCTAGTCCGGAACGGAAACCCACCACCAGCCCTACAGCTTACCCCCAATCCATAGCCTATTCCTGGCCCGTACGCTGGCACTGACCCGTGCTTCAGCATGTAGCCTGACCCTCCCACGTTTCCGTACCCTCACCTGTGCCCTAAGCCTTGCCGTTCCCTAACCCTAACCCTAGCCCGGAACGGAAACCCACCACCAGCCCTACAGCTAACCCCGAAGCCGTAGCCTACTCCTGGCTGGTACGCTGGCACTGACCCGTGCATCAGCACGTAGCCTGACCCTCCCACGTTTCCGTACCCTCACCTGTGCCCTAAGCCTTGCCGTTCCCTATCCCTAACCCTAGCCCGGAACGGAAAACCACCACCAGCCCTACAACTTACCCAAAAGCCGTAGCCTATTCCTGGACCTTATGCTGGCACTGACCCGTGCGTCAGCACGTAGCCTGACCCGCCCACGTTTGCGGACCCTCACCTGTGCCCTAAGCCTTGCCATTCCCTAACCCTAACCCTAGCCCGGAACGGAAACCCACCACCAGCCCTACACCTTTCCCTATGCCGTAGCCTATTCCTGGCCCGTACGCAGGCACTGACCCTTTCATCAGCACGTAGCCTGACACTCCCACATTTCCGTACCCTCACCTGTGCCCTAAGCCTTGCCGTTCCCTAACCCTAACCCTAGCCCGGAACGGAAACCCACCACCAGCCCTAAACCTTACCCCCAAACCGTAGCCTACTCCTGGTCCATACGCTGGCAATGACCTGTGCGTCAGCACATAACCTGAACTTCCCACATTACCGTACCCTAACCTGTGCCCTAAGCCTTGCCGTTCCCTAACGCTAACCCTAGTACGGAACGGAAACACACCACAAGCCCTACACCTAACCCCCAAGCCGTAGCCTACTCCTGGCCCGTACGCTGGCACTGACCCGTGCGTCAGCACGTAGCCTGACTCTCCCACGTTTCGGTACCCTCACCTGTGCCCTAAGCCTTGCTGTTCCCTAACACTAACCCTAGCCTGGAACGGAAACCCACCACCAGCCCTACACCTAACGACCAAGCCGTAGCCTACTCCTGGCCAGTACGCTGGCACTGACCTGTGCGTCATCACGTAGCCTGACCCTCCCACGTTTCCGTACCCTCACATGTGCCCTAAGCTTTGCCGTTCCCTAACCCTAACTGTAGACCTGAACGGAAACCCACCACCAGCCCTACAACTTACCCCCAACTATAGCCTACTCCTGGTCCATACGCTGGCACTGACCCGTGTGTCAGAACGTATCCTGACCCTGCCACGTTGCCGTACCCTCACATGTGCCCTAAACCTTGCCGTTCCGTAACCCTAACCCTAGCCCGGAACGGAAACCCACCACAAGCCCTACACCTTACCCCCAAGCCGTAGCCTACTCGTGGTCCATACGCTGGCACTGACCTGTGCGTCAGCACGTAGCCTGACCTTCCCACTTTACCATAACGTCACCTGTGCCCTAAGCCTTGCCGTTCCCTAACCCTAAAACTAGTACGGGACGGAAACACACCACAAGCCCTACACCTAACCCCCAAACCATAGCATACTCCTGGCCCATACGCTGGCACTGAACCGTGCGTCAGCACGTAGCCTGACCCTCCAAAGTTTCTGTACCCTCACCTGTGCCCTAAGCCTTGCCGTTCCCTAACCCTAACCCTAGCCCGGAACGGAAAACCACCACCATCCATACACCTTACTCTACGCCGTAGCCTACTCCTGGGCCGTAACTGGCACTGACATGTGCGTCAGCACGTAGCCTGACCTTTCCACATTTCCGTACCCTCACCTGTGCCCTAAGCCTTGCCGTTCCCTAACCCTAAACCTAGTAAGGAAGGGAAACCCACCACCAGCCCTACAGCTAAACTTCCCAAGCCATAGCCTACTCCTGGCCCGTACACTGGCACTGACCCGTGTGTCAGCACGTAGCCTGACCCTCCCACGTTTCCGTACCCTCACATGTGCCCTAAGCCTTGCCGTTCCCTAACACTAACCCTAGCCCGGAACGGAAACCCACCACCAGCCCTAAAACTAACCCCCAAGCCGTAGCCTACTCCTGGCCGGTACGCTGGCACTGACCCGTGCGTCAGCACTTAGCCTGACCCTCCCACGTTTCTGTACCCTCAGCTGTGCCCTAAGCCATGCCGTTCCCTAACCCTAACCCTAGCCCGGAACAGAAACCCATCACCAGCCCTACAACTTACACACAAGCTGTAGCCTACTCCTGGTGCATACGCTGGCACTGACCCGTGCGTCAGCACGTAGCCTGACCCTCCCCAGTTTCCGTACCCTCACGTGTGCCCTAAGCCTTGCCGTTTCCTAACCCTAACCCTAGACCCGTACGGAAACCCACTACCAGCCCTACACCTTACCCCCAAGCCGTAGCCTACTCCTGGTCCGTACGCTGGCACTGACCCATGCGTCAGCACGTAGCCTGACCCTCCCACGTTTCCATACCCTCACCTGTGCCCTAAGCCTTGCCGTTCCCTAACCCTAACACTAGCCTGTAACGGAAAACCACCACCAGCCCTACACCTTACCCTACGCCGTAGCCTACTCCTGGCCCGTACGCTGGCACTGACCTGTGCATCAGCACGTAGCCTGACCTTCCCACATTTCCCTACTCTCACCTGTGCCCTAAGCCTTGCCATTCCCTAACACTAACCCTAGCCATGATCCAAAACCCATCACAATCCCTACAACTTACCCGCAAGCTGTAGCCTACTCCAGGCCCGTACGCTGGCACTGACCCGTGCGTCAGCACGTAGCCTGACCCTCCCACGTTTCCGTACCCTCACGTGGGCCCTAAGTCTTGCGGTTCCATAACCCTAACCCTAGACCTGAACGGAAACCCACCATCAGCCCTACACCTTACCCCCAAGCCGTAGCCTACACCTGGTCCGTACGCTGGCACTGACACGTGCGTCAGCACGTAGTCTGAACCTCCCACGTTTCCGTACCCTCACCTGTGCCGTAAGCCTTGCCGTTCCCTAACCCTAACCCTAGCCCGGAACGGAAAACCACCACAAGCCCTACACCTTACCCTATGCCGTAGCATACTCCTGGCCCGTACGCTGGCACTGACCCGTGAATCAGCACGTAGCATGACCCTCCCAAGTTTCCGTTCCCTCACCTGTGCCCTAAGCCTTGCAGTTCCCTCACCCTAACCCTAGCCCGAACGGAAACCCACCACCAGCCATACACCTTACCGTACGCCGTAGCCTACTCCTGGCCCGTTACTGGCACGGACATGTGCGTCAGCATGTAGCCTGACCTTTCCACATTTCCGTACACTCACCTGTGCCCTAAGCCTTGCCGTTCCCTAACCGTAAACCTAGTACGGAATGGAAATCCACCACCAGCCCTACACCTAAATTTCCCAAGCCATAGCCTACTCCTGCCCCGTACGCTGGCACTGACACGTGCGTCAGCATGTAGCATAACCCTCCCACGTTTCCGTACACTCACCTCTGCCCTAAGACTTGCCGTTCCCTAACCCTAACCCTAGCCCGGAACGGAAACCCACCACCAGCCCTACAACTTACCCTACACCGTAGCCTACTCCTGGCCCGTACGCTGGCACTGACCCGTGAGTCAGCACGTAGCCTGACCATCCCACGTTTCCGTACCCTCACCTGTGCCCTAAGCCTAGCCGTTCCCTCACCCTAACCCAAGCCAGGAACGGAAACCCACCACCAGCCCTACACCTGACCCTACGCCGTAGCCTACTCCTGGCCCGTACGCTGGCACTGACCTGTGCTTCAGCACGTACCCTGACCCTCGCATGTTACTGTACCCTCACCAGTGCCCTAAGCCTTGCCGTTCCCTAACCCTAACACGAGCCCGGCACGGAATCCCACAACCAGCCCTACAAATTATTGTATGCCGTAGCCTAGTCCTGGCCCGTACGCTGGCACAGACCCGTGCGTCAGCACGTATCCTGAACCTCCCACGTTTCCGTACCCTCAACTGTTCCCTAAGCCTTGCCGTTCCCTAACCCTAACCCTAGCCTGGAACTGAAACCCACCACAATCCTTACACCTTACCATACGCCGTAGCCTACTCCAGGCCCGTACGCTGGCACTGACCCGTGCGTCAGCACGTAGCCTGACCCTCCCACGTTTCCGTACCCTCACGTGGGCCCTAAGTCTTGCGGTTCCATAACCCTAACCCTAGACCTGAACGGAAACCCACCATCAGCCCTACACCTTACCCCCAAGCCGTAGCCTACACCTGGTCCGTACGCTGGCACTGACACGTGCGTCAGCACGTAGTCTGACCCTCCCACGTTTCCGTACCCTCACCTGTGCCGTAAGCCTTGCCGTTCCCTAACCCTAACCCTAGCCCGGAACGGAAAACCACCACAAGCCCTACACCTTACCCTATGCCGTAGCATACTCCTGGCCCGTACGCTGGCACTGACCCGTGAATCAGCACGTAGCATGACCCTCCCAAGTTTCCGTTCCCTCACCTGTGCCCTAAGCCTTGCAGTTCCCTCACCCTAACCCTAGCCCGAACGGAAACCCACCACCAGCCATACACCTTACCGTACGCCGTAGCCTACTCCTGGCCCGTTACTGGCACGGACATGTGCGTCAGCATGTAGCCTGACCTTTCCACATTTCCGTACACTCACCTGTGCCCTAAGCCTTGCCGTTCCCTAACCGTAAACCTAGTACGGAATGGAAATCCACCACCAGCCCTACACCTAAATTTCCCAAGCCATAGCCTACTCCTGCCCCGTACGCTGGCACTGACACGTGCGTCAGCATGTAGCATAACCCTCCCACGTTTCCGTACACTCACCTCTGCCCTAAGACTTGCCGTTCCCTAACCCTAACCCTAGCCCGGAACGGAAACCCACCACCAGCCCTACAACTTACCCTACACCGTAGCCTACTCCTGGCCCGTACGCTGGCACTGACCCGTGAGTCAGCACGTAGCCTGACCATCCCACGTTTCCGTACCCTCACCTGTGCCCTAAGCCTAGCCGTTCCCTCACCCTAACCCAAGCCAGGAACGGAAACCCACCACCAGCCCTACACCTGACCCTACGCCGTAGCCTACTCCTGGCCCGTACGCTGGCACTGACCTGTGCTTCAGCACGTACCCTGACCCTCGCATGTTACTGTACCCTCACCAGTGCCCTAAGCCTTGCCGTTCCCTAACCCTAACACGAGCCCGGCACGGAATCCCACAACCAGCCCTACAAATTATTGTATGCCGTAGCCTAGTCCTGGCCCGTACGCTGGCACAGACCCGTGCGTCAGCACGTATCCTGAACCTCCCACGTTTCCGTACCCTCAACTGTTCCCTAAGCCTTGCCGTTCCCTAACCCTAACCCTAGCCTGGAACTGAAACCCACCACAATCCTTACACCTTACCATACGCCGTAGCCTACTCCTGGCCCGTACGCTGGCACTGACCCGTGAGTCAGCACGTAGACTGACCCTCCCACGTTTCCGTACCCTCACCTGTGCCCTAAGCCTTGCCGTTCCCTCACCCTAACCCTAGCCAAGAACGGAAACCCACCAGCAGCCCTAAACCTTACCCTACACCATAGCCTACTCCTGACCCGTACGCTGGCACTGACCAGTGCGTCAGCACGTAGCTTGACCCTCACACGTTTCCGTACCCTCACCTGTGCCCTAAGCCTTGTCGTTCCCTAACCCTAACCCTAGTCCGGAACGGAAACCCACCACCAGCCCTACAGCTTACCCCCAATCCATAGCCTATTCCTGGCCCGTACGCTGGCACTGACCCGTGCTTCAGCATGTAGCCTGACCCTCCCACGTTTCCGTACCCTCACCTGTGCCCTAAGCCTTGCCGTTCCCTAACCCTAACCCTAGCCCGGAACGGAAACCCACCACCAGCCCTACAGCTAACCCCGAAGCCGTAGCCTACTCCTGGCTGGTACGCTGGCACTGACCCGTGCATCAGCACGTAGCCTGACCCTCCCACGTTTCCGTACCCTCACCTGTGCCCTAAGCCTTGCCGTTCCCTATCCCTAACCCTAGCCCGGAACGGAAAACCACCACCAGCCCTACAACTTACCCAAAAGCCGTAGCCTATTCCTGGACCTTATGCTGGCACTGACCCGTGCGTCAGCACGTAGCCTGACCCGCCCACGTTTGCGGACCCTCACCTGTGCCCTAAGCCTTGCCATTCCCTAACCCTAACCCTAGCCCGGAACGGAAACCCACCACCAGCCCTACACCTTTCCCTACGCCGTAGCCTATTCCTGGCCCGTACGCAGGCACTGACCCTTTCATCAGCACGTAGCCTGACACTCCCACATTTCCGTACCCTCACCTGTGCCCTAAGCCTTGCCGTTCCCTAACCCTAACCCTAGCCCGGAACGGAAACCCACCACCAGCCCTAAACCTTACCCCCAAACCGTAGCCTACTCCTGGTCCATACGCTGGCAATGACCTGTGCGTCAGCACATAACCTGAACTTCCCACATTACCGTACCCTAACCTGTGCCCTAAGCCTTGCCGTTCCCTAACGCTAACCCTAGTACGGAACGGAAACACACCACAAGCCCTACACCTAACCCCCAAGCCGTAGCCTACTCCTGGCCCGTACGCTGGCACTGACCCGTGCGTCAGCACGTAGCCTGACTCTCCCACGTTTCGGTACCCTCACCTGTGCCCTAAGCCTTGCTGTTCCCTAACACTAACCCTAGCCTGGAACGGAAACCCACCACCAGCCCTACACCTAACGACCAAGCCGTAGCCTACTCCTGGCCAGTACGCTGGCACTGACCTGTGCGTCATCACGTAGCCTGACCCTCCCACGTTTCCGTACCCTCACATGTGCCCTAAGCTTTGCCGTTCCCTAACCCTAACTGTAGACCTGAACGGAAACCCACCACAAGCCCTACAACTTACCCCCAACTATAGCCTACTCCTGGTCCATACGCTGGCACTGACCCGTGTGTCAGAACGTATCCTGACCCTGCCACGTTGCCGTACCCTCACATGTGCCCTAAACCTTGCCGTTCCGTAACCCTAACCCTAGCCCGGAACGGAAACCCACCACAAGCCCTACACCTTACCCCCAAGCCGTAGCCTACTCGTGGTCCATACGCTGGCACTGACCTGTGCGTCAGCACGTAGCCTGACCTTCCCACTTTACCATAACGTCACCTGTGCCCTAAGCCTTGCCGTTCCCTAACCCTAAAACTAGTACGGGACGGAAACACACCACAAGCCCTACACCTAACCCCCAAACCATAGCATACTCCTGGCCCATACGCTGGCACTGAACCGTGCGTCAGCACGTAGCCTGACCCTCCAACGTTTCTGTACCCTCACCTGTGCCCTAAGCCTTGCCGTTCCCTAACCCTAACCCTAGCCCGGAACGGAAAACCACCACCATCCATACACCTTACTCAACGCCGTAGCCTACTCCTGGGCCGTGACTGGCACTGACATGTGCGTCAGCACGTAGCCTGACCTTTCCACATTTCCGTACCCTCACCTGTGCCCTAAGCCTTGCCGTTCCCTAACCCTAAACCTAGTAAGGAAGGGAAACCCACCACCAGCCCTACAGCTAAACTTCCCAAGCCATAGCCTACTCCTGGCCCGTACACTGGCACTGACCCGTGTGTCAGCACGTAGCCTGACCCTCCCACGTTTCCGTACCCTCACATGTGCCCTAAGCCTTGCCGTTCCCTAACACTAACCCTAGCCCGGAACGGAAACCCACCACCAGCCCTAAACCTAACCCCCAAGCCGTAGCCTACTCCTGGCCGGTACGCTGGCACTGACCCGTGCGTCAGCACTTAGCCTGACCCTCCCACGTTTCTGTACCCTCAGCTGTGCCCTAAGCCATGCCGTTCCCTAACCCTAACCCTAGCCCGGAACAGAAACCCATCACCAGCCCTACAACTTACACACAAGCTGTAGCCTACTCCTGGTGCATACGCTGGCACTGACCCGTGCGTCAGCACGTAGCCTGACCCTCCCCAGTTTCCGTACCCTCACGTGTGCCCTAAGCCTTGCCGTTTCCTAACCCTAACCCTAGACCCGTACGGAAACCCACTACCAGCCCTACACCTTACCCCCAAGCCGTAGCCTACTCCTGGTCCGTACGCTGGCACTGACCCATGCGTCAGCACGTAGCCTGACCCTCCCACGTTTCCATACCCTCACCTGTGCCCTAAGCCTTGCCGTTCCCTAACCGTAAACCTAGTACGGAATGGAAATCCACCACCAGCCCTACACCTAAATTTCCCAAGCCATAGCCTACTCCTGCCCCGTACGCTGGCACTGACACGTGCGTCAGCATGTAGCATAACCCTCCCACGTTTCCGTACACTCACCTCTGCCCTAAGACTTGCCGTTCCCTAACCCTAACCCTAGCCCGGAACGGAAACCCACCACCAGCCCTACAACTTACCCTACACCGTAGCCTACTCCTGGCCCGTACACTGGCACTGACCCGTGAGTCAGCACGTAGCCTGACCATCCCACGTTTCCGTACCCTCACCTGTGCCCTAAGCCTAGCCGTTCCCTCACCCTAACCCAAGCCAGGAACGGAAACCCACCACCAGCCCTACACCTGACCCTACGCCGTAGCCTACTCCTGGCCCGTACGCTGGCACTGACCCGTGCGTCAGCACGTAGCCTGACCCTCCAACTTTTCTGTACCCTCACCTGTGCCCTAAGCCTTGCCGTTCCCTAACCCTAACCCTAGCACGGAACGGAAACCCACCACCAGCCCTACACCTTAGCCTACGCCATAGCATACTCCTGGCCCATACGCTGGCACTGACCCGTGTGTCAGCACGTAGCCTGACCCTCCAACGTTTCTGTACCCTCACCTGTGCCCTAAGCCTTGCCGTTCCCTAACCCTAACCCTAGCCCGGAACGGAAAACCACCACAAGCCCTACACCTTACCCTACGCCGTAGCCTACTCCTGGCCCGTACGCTGGCACTGACCCGTGAATCAGCACGTAGCCTGACCCTCCCACATTTCCGTTCCCTCACCTGTGCCCTAAGCCTTGCAGTTCCCTCACCCTAACCCTAGCCCTAACGGAAACCCACCACCAGCCATACACCTTACCCTACGCCGTAGCCTACTCCTGGCCCGTTACTGGCACGGACCCGTGCGTCAGCACGTAGCCTGACCCTTCCACGTTTCTGTACCCTCACCTGTGCCCTAAGCCTTGCTGTTCCTTAACCCTAACCCTAGCCCGGAACGGAAACCCACGACCAGCTATACAACTTACTGTACGCCGTAGCCTACACCTCGCCCGTTACTGGCACTGACCTGTGCGTCAGAACGCAGCGTGAGCTTCCCACATTTCCGTACCCTCACCTGTGCCCTAAGCCTTGCCGTTCGCTAACACTAAACCTAGTACGGAAAGGAAACCCACCACCAGCCCTACACCTAAACTTCCCAAACCATAGCCTACTCCTGGCCCATACGCTGGCACTGACCCGTGCGTCCGCACGTAGCCTGACCCTCCCACGTTTCTGTACCCTCACCAGTGCCCTAAGACTTGCCGTTCCCTAACACTAAACCTAGCCCGGAACGGAAACACAACACCAGCCCTACAACTAACCCCAAAGGCGTAGCCTACTCCTGGCCGGTACGCTGGCACTGACCCGTGCATCAGCACGTAGCCTGAAACTCCCAGGTTTCCGTACCCTCAACAGTGCCCCAAGCCTTGCCGTTCCCTAACCCTAACCCTAGCCAGGAACGAAAACCCACCACCAGCCCTAAACCTTACCCCCAATCCGTAGCCTACTCCTGGCCCGTACGCTGGCACTGACACGTGTGTCAGCATGTAACCTGACCCTCCCACGTTTCCGTACCCTCACCTCTGCCCTAACACTTGCCGTTCCCTAACCCTAACCCTAGCCCTGAACGGAAACCCACCACCAGCCCTACACCTTACCCTACGCCGTAGCCTACTCCTGGCCCGTACGCTGGCACTGACCCGTGCATCAGCACGTAGCCTGACCCTCACACGTTTCCATACCTCTCACCTGTGTCCTAAGCCTTCCCATTCCCTAACCCTAACCCTAGTCCGGAAAGGAAACCCACCACCAGACCTACAGCTTACCCCCAAGCCATAGCCTACTCCTGGCCGGTACGCTGGCAATGACCCGTGCGTCAGCATGTAGCCTGACCCTCCCACGTTTCCGTACCCTCACCTCTGCCCTAAGCCTTGCCGTTCCCTAACACTAACCCTAGCCGTGAACGGAAAGCCACCACCAGCGCTACAACTTACCCACAAGCAGTAGCCTACTCCTGACCCGTACGCTGGCACTGACCCGTGCGTCAGCACGTTGCCTGACCATCCCAAGTTTCACTACACTCACCTGTGCCCTAAGCCTTGGGGTACCCTCACACTAACCCTAACTCGGAACGGAAACCCACCACCAGGCCTACACCTTACCCTACGCCGTAGCCTACTCCTGGCCCGTACGCTGGCACTGACCCGTGCGTCAACACGTACCCAGACCCTCACACGTTTCCGTACCCTCACCTGTGCCCTAAGCCTTGCCGTTCCCTAACATTAACCCTAGACCGGAATGGAAACCCACCACCAGCCCTACACCTTACCTTACGCCATAGCCTACTCCTGGCCCGTACACGGGCACTGACCAGTGCTTCAGCACATAGCCTGACCCTCCCCTGTTACTCTACCCTCACCTGTACCCTAAGCCTTGCCGTTCCCTAATCCTAACCCTAGCCCCGTATGGAAACCCACCACCAGCCCTACACTCTACCCTACGCTGTAGCCTACTCCTGGCCCGTACGCTGGCACTGAGCCGTGCGTCAGCACGTAGCCTGAACCTCCCACATTTCCGTACCATCACCTGTGCCCTAAGCCTTGCCGTTCCCTAACCCTAACCCTAGCCCTTCACGGAAACCCACCACCAGCCCTACACCTTACCCTATGCCGTAGCCTACTCCTGGCCCATACGCTGGCACTGACCCGTGCGTCAGCACGTAGCCGGACCCTCACACGTTTCCGTACCCTCACCTGTGCCCTAAGCCTTGCCGTTCCCTAACCCTAACCCTAGTCCGGAACGGAAACACTCCACCAGCCCTACAGCTTACCCCCAAGCCATAGCCTACTCCTGGCCCATAAGCTGGCACTGACCGGTGTGTCAGCATATAGCCTGACGAAGCACACCACGGGAGGGCGGGCCGGCAGGGTAAGGCTGCCCAGGTCAGCTAATCCACAACCCTCAGGGAATCACATTGTTGAAAATGGACCCCGCTAAGGCAGAAGAGAAGCCAAGGGAAAAAAGGACACAATGCCATTTGCAGCACCGTAGATGTGTCTAGAAGTATTCACGTGACTTGTAGTAAGTCAGAAAGTGAAAGACACATATCATATCATATCACTTATAGGTGTTACCTAAAAATGGATACCAGGGCAGATATTTCCACGGAGAAGGGCAATCACAGATTCATTAAACAAACATATGGTTCACCAATGGAAAGGTGTGAGGATTGGTTTCATTACGATATCGGGGTTAACAGACATATACAAACACAGGTGACATATATAATCACCAAAGACCTACAGAATACCAAGAGAGGACTACTCAACATTCTGTCATAACGTACATGGGAAAAGGATCCCAAGAAGAACAGTCATCTGTATATGTGTAAAAGAACCACATCTTCCACACCTACAACAAGCCAAACATTGTAATCAAACTTGCTGTAATAAAAAATAAAAACTTAAATTAAAAACACGAACAAGAAGTAGTGAGACAAACGTGAGGGGCTTTCTCCTGGTACATTCCATTCTAAACTCCAATCTAGAACACCACTTCCACTGAGGCTCTCTTGCCCTAGTAACCAGATTTGGTAAGGGTGAACTGCTGCCACCTTGTGGCCGTTTCACACAACAGCAGCTTTAATCCCAACGCTAATGGTCAGTTGATATTCAAAATCATTGCAGGCCTGTAAATGACACCTGCCCTGAAAACAAATCCTGGGGTCACATATCGACCAAAAATTTCAAAGGACGTCCATATTTCAAAACGACCGTTTCAAAAGGCATATTTTACGCACATTAGTGTTCTGCTTCTTTTCCTTTCTTTCCTTTTTTGTTAAAAAAAACGGGAGGGCCTACCTGGTGGTGCAGTGGTTGAGAGTCCGCCTGCCGATGCAGGGGATGCGGATTCGTGCCCCGGTCTGGGAGGATCCCATATGCCGCGGAGCGGCTGGGCCCGTGAGCCATAGCTGCTGAGGCTGCGTGTCCGGAGCCTGTGCTCCGCAACGGGAGAGGCCACAACAGTGAGAGGACCGCATACCACAAAAAAAAAAAAAAAAAAAAAAAACTGGAATGGAAAAAGGCATCCCTCAGAATGGGCGAAAATCGTTGCAAACGAATCAATGGACAGAGGTTTAATCTCCAATATATATAAACAGCTCTTGCAGCTTAATATTGAAAAACAAACAACCCAATACAAAAATGGGCAGAAGATCTAAAGAGACGTTTCTTCAAAGAAGACACAGAGATGGCCAAGACGCACATGAAAAGCTGCTCAACAGCACTAATTATTAGAAAAATGCAAATCAAAACTACAATGAGGTATCACCTCACACCTGTTAGAATCGGCATCATCAGAAAATCTACAAACAACCAATTCTGGGGAGGCTGTGCACAAAAGGAGCCCTCTTCCACTATTGGTGGGAATGTAAATTGATACAGTCCCTATGGAGAACAGTATGGACTTTCCTTAAAAAAACTAGAAATAGAATTACCATCTGATCCAGCAATCCCACTTCTGGGCATATACTCAGAGAAAACCGTAAATCTAAAAGGCACATTCACCACAATGTTCATTGCAGCACTATTTACAATAGCCAGGTAATGGAAGCAACCTAAATGCCCACAGACAGATGAATGGATAAAGATGTAGTACATATATAAAATGGAATATTACTCGGCCATAAAAAGGAATGAAACTGGCTCATTTGTAGAGACATCGATGGATCGAGAGACTGTCATACAGAATGAAGTAAGTCAGGAAGAGGAAAACAAATATTGTATATTAATGCATATATGTGGAGCCTAAAAAATGGTACGGATGAACTGGTTTGCAGGGAAGAAATAGAGACACAGAGGTAGAGATCAAACGTATGGACACCAAGTGTGGGAAGCCATGGGGTGGTGGTGGTGGGATGAGTTGGGAGATGGGGATTGACCTGTATACATGTATATGCATAAAATACATAACTAATAAAAACCTGCTGTGTAAAAATATAAATAAAATTATATTTCATAATTAAAAAAAAATAGATTTTAACAATAAAACAGAAAAAAGTTCTTCCCGTCACACAGATGTATTTATAGGAATGAATTATTTCCATGCTTATATCTATAAATACATAAAAGAGGAATAAAATCTAACTTGAACCATAAAAGAAAAAAAAACCTGAACCCACGAGTTATACAGAGGAAAACCCTATCAGGGCACAATTGCTCCAGCGGTAAACAATTCTGAAATTGGTCAGAGGTGGGGAACCATATCCCATACAGCCATCAACCCACCCCCCACGCAAGGAGCGTCCTCATTGCAAAGCTGGGGGACCGTGCCGAGGCATCTGTGAGTAAACGTGAGCTGAGCCCCAGGCCAGCTGCTGCTGAACTGTTCCCACCCTTTCCAGGTAAAACACCTGAATATGTACAAGGGCTTGAAAGCCTAGAGGAAGGACCGTGGAGCCACACCAGCGACAGCACGCAGGCCAACATGGTGCCTGCAGGCCAGCCAGGGTGGTCCTGTCACCGGGCGCTCTTCCAGAAGCTTTCCATTGCCCTGCCTGAGATACCCCTCCTGTCCCGGCCCCCACTGCTTTTTTCCTTCCTCATCTCTGTCCGGAGAGAAATTCCAGCGGAAGGTATGGGTGACACATCCTCTTCTTTACAGGCGGCAGCCTGGCAACTCCTGCAGAAAGGCCAGCAGAACCCCACTCACACCGGGCCACCCACAAAGCTGTGGCACCTCTCTCCCTCCCACAAGCACAGCCCCGAGACTGCTGATGGGGCAGAGAATATGGAGTCAGGCACAGCTTCAGGGGCTATTGCTGCCTGGAGCTCTGTTTATATTGACCTCAAAGAGGCACACCTGGGGAGGGCAGACCGGCAGGGTAAGGCTGCCCAGGTCAGCTAATCCACAACCCTCAGGGAATCACATTGTTGAAAATGGACCTCGCTAAGGCAGAAGAGGAGCCAAGGAAAAAAAGGACACAATGCCATTTGCAGCACCGTAGATGAGTCTAGAAGTAATCACGTGACTTGTAGTAAGTCAGAAAGTGAAAGACACATATCATATCACTTATAGGTGTTACCTAAAAATGGATACCAGGGCAGATATTTCCACGGAGAAGGGCAATCACAGATTCATTAAACAAACTTATGGTTCACCAATGGAAAGGTGTGAGGATTGGTTTCATTACGATATCGGGGTTAACAGACATATACAAACACAGGTGACATATATAATCACCAAAGACCTACAGAATACCAAGAGAGGACTACTCAACATTCTGTCATAACGTACATGGGAAAAGGATCCCAGGAAGAACAGACATCTGTATATGTGTAAAAGAACCACATCTTCCACACCTACAACAAGCCAAACATTGTAATCAAACTTGCTGTAATAAAAAATATAAAAAAATTAAATTAAAAACACGAACAAGATGTAGTGAGACAAACGTGAGGGGCTTTCTCCTGGCACATTCCATTCTAAACTCCAATCTAGAACACCACTTCCACTGAGGCTCTCTTGCCCTAGTAACCAGATTTGGTAAGGGTGAACTGCTGCCACCTTGTGGCCGTTTCACACAACAGCAGCTTTAATCCCAGCGCTAATGGTCAGTTGATATTCAAAATCATTGCAGGCCTGTAAATGACACCTGCCCTGAAAACAAATCCTGGGGTCACATATCGACCAAAATGTTCAAAGGACGTCCATATTTCAAAACAACCGTTTCAAAAGGCATATTTTACGCACATTAGTGTTCTGCTTCTTTTCCTTTCTTTCCTTTTTTGTTAAAAAAAACGGGAATGGTAAAAGGCATTCCTCAGAATGGGCGAAAATTGTTGCAGATGAATCAATGGACAGAGGTTTAATCTCCAATATATATAAACAGCTCATGCAGCTTAATATTAAAAAAACAAACAACCCAATACAAAAATGGGCAGAAGATCTAAAGAGACGTTTCTTCAAAGAAGACACAGAGATGGCCAAGACGCACATGAAAAGCTG
This sequence comes from Mesoplodon mirus, assembly GCF_964341445.2. NCBI lineage: Eukaryota > Metazoa > Chordata > Mammalia > Artiodactyla > Ziphiidae > Mesoplodon > Mesoplodon mirus. The sequence continues at coordinate 129,063 of NW_028295605.1, forward strand.
CTCAACAGCACTAATTATTAGAGAAATGCAAATCAAAACTACAATGAGGTATCACCTCACACCTGTTAGAATAGGCATCATCAGAAAATCTACAAACAACCAATTCTGGGGAGGGTGTGGACAAAAGGAGCCCTCTTCCACTATTGGTGGGAATGTAAATTGATACAGTCACTATGGAGAACAGTATGGAGTTTCCTTAAAAAAACTAGAAATAGAATTACCATCTGATCCAGCAATCCCACTTCTGGGCATATACCCAGAGAAAACCGTAAATCAAAAAGGCACATTCACCACAATGTTCATTGCAGCACTATTTCCAATAGCCAGGTAATGGAAGCAACCTAAATGCCCACAGACAGATGAATGGATAAAGATGTGGTACATATATGAAATGGAATATTACTCGGCCATAAAAAGGAATGAAACTGGGTCATTTGTAGAGACATCGATGGATCGAGAGACAGTCATACAGAATGAAGTAAGTCAGAAAGAGGAAAAAAATATTGTATATTAATGCATATATGTGGAACCTAAAAAAATAGTACAGATGAACTGGTTTGCAGGGAAGAAATAGAGACACAGAGGTAGAGAACAAACCTATGGACACCAAGTGTGGGAAGCCATGGGGTGTTGGTGGTGGGATGAGTTGGGAGATTGGGATAGACCTGTATACATGTATATGCATAAAATACATAACTAATAATAACCTGCTCTATAAAAACATAAATAAAATTAAATTTCAAAATTTTAAAAAATAAAATTTAAAAATAAAACAGAAAAAATTCTTCCCGTCACACAGATGTATTTATAGGAATGAATTATTTCCATGCTTATATCTATAAATATATAAAAGAGGAATAAAATCTAACTTGAATCATAAAAGAAAAAAAAAGTGAACCCACGAGTTATACAGTGGAAAACTCTATCACGGCACTTGCTCCAGCGGTAAACAATTCTGAATTTGGTCAGAGGTGGGGAACCATCTCCCATAGAGCCAGCAACCCACGCCCCACCCTAGGAGCGTCCTCATTGCAAAGCTTGGGGAACGTGCCAAGGCATCTGTGAGTAAACGTGAGCTGAGCCCCAGGCCAGCTGCTGCTGAACTGTTCCCACCCTTTCCAGGTAAAACACCTGAATATGTACAAGGGCTTGAAAGCCTAGAGGAAGGACCGTGGAGCCACACCAGTGACAGCACGCAGGCCAACTTGGTGCCTGCAGGACAGCCAGGGTGGTCCTGGTCCCGGGCGCTCTTCCAGAAGCTTTCCATTGCCCTGCCTGAGATACCCCTCCTGTCCCGGACCACACTGCTTTTTTCCTTCCTCACCTCTGTCCGGAGAGAAATTCCAGCGGAAGGTATGGGTGACACATCCTCTTCTTTACAGGCGGCAGCCTGGCAACTCCTGCAGAAAGGCCAGCAGAACCCCACTCACACCGGACCACCCACAAAGCTGTGGCCCCTCACTCCCTCCCACCAGCACAGCCCAGAGACTGCTGACGGGGCAGAGAATATGGAGTCAGGCACAGCTTCAGGGGCTATTGCTGCCTGGAGCTCTGTTTATATTGACCTCAACGAGGCACACCTGGGGAGGGCGGGCCGGCAGGGTAAGGCTTCCCAGGTCAGCTAATCCACAACCCTCAGGGAATCACATTGTTAAAAATGGACCCCGCTAAGGCAGAAGAGAAGCCAAGGGAAAAAAGGACACAATGCCATTTGCAGCACCGTAGATGAGTCTAGAAGTAATCACGTGACTTGTAGTAAGTCAGAAAGTGAAAGACACATATCATATCATATCACTTATAGGTGTTACCTAAAAATGGATACCAGGGCAGATATTTCCACGGAGAAGGGCAATCACAGATTCATTAAACAAACTTATGGTTCACCAATGGAAAGGTGTGAGGATTGGTTTCATTACGATATCGGGGTTAACAGACATATACAAACACAGGTGACATATATAATCACCAAAGACCTACAGAATACCAAGAGAGGACTACTCAACATTCTGTCATAACGTACATGGGAAAAGGATCCCAGGAAGAACAGACATCTGTATATGTGTAAAAGAACCACATCTTCCACACCTACAACAAGCCAAACATTGTAATCAAAATTGCTGTAATAAAATATATTAAATTAAATTAAATTAAATACACGAACAAGAAGTATTGAGACAAACGTGAGGGGCTTTCTCCTGGCACATTCCATTCTAAACTCCAATCTAGAACACCACTTCCACTGAGGCTCTGTTGCCCTAGTAACCAGATTTGGTAAGGGTGAACTGCTGCCACCTTGTGGCCGTTTCACACAACAGCAGCTTTAATCCCAACGCTAATGGTCAGTTGATATTCAAAATCATTGCAGGCCTGTAAATGACACCTGCCGTGAAAACAAATCCTGGGGTCACATATCGACCAAAAATTTCAAAGGACGTCCATATTTCAAAACGACCGTTTCAAAAGGCATATTTTACGCACATTAGTGTTCTGCTTCTTTTCCTTTCTTTCCTTTTTTGTTAAAAAAAACGGGAATGGAAAAAGGCATCCCTCAGCCTGGGTGAAAATCGTTGCAAACGAATCAATGGACACAGGATTAATCTCCAATATATATAAACAGCTCATGCAGATTAATATTAAAAAAACAAACAACCCCCAAAAAAAATGGGCAGAAGATCTAAAGAGACGTTTCTTCAAAGGAGACACAGAGATGGCCAAGACGCACATGAAAAGCTGCTCAACAGCACTAATTATTAGAGAAATGCAAATCAAAACTACAATGAGGTATCACCTCACACCTGTTAGAATCGGCATCATCAGAAAATCTACAAACAACCAATTCTGGGGAGGGTGTGGACAAAAGGAGCCCTCTTCCACTATGGGTGGGAATGTAAATTGATACAGTCACTATGGAGAACAGTATGGAGTTTCCTTAAAAAAATTAGAAATAGAATTACCATCTGATCCAGCAATCCCACTTCTGGGCATATACCCAGAGAAAACCGTATTTCAAAAAGGCACATTCACCACAATGTTCGTTGCAGCACTATTTACAATAGCCAGGTAATGGAAGCAACCTAAATGCCCACAGACAGATGAATGGATAAAGATGTGGTACATATATAAAATGGAATATTACTCGGCCATAAAAAGGAATGAAACTGGGTCATTTGTAGAGACATCGATGGATCGAGAGACTGTCATACAGAATGAAGTAAGTCAGAAAGAGGAAAACAAATATTGTCTATTAACGCATATATGTGGAGCCTAAAAATGGTACAGATGAACTGGTTTGCAGGGAAGAAATAGAGACACAGAGGTAGAGAACAAACGTATGGACACCAAGTGTGGGAAGCCATGGGGTGGTGGTGGTGGGATGAGTTGGGAGTTTGGGATTGACCTGTATACATGTATATGCATAAAATACATAACTAATAATAACGTGCTGTATAAAAACATAAATAAAATTTCAAAATTTTAAACAATAAAATTTAAAAATAAAACAGAAAAAAGTTCTTCACGTCACACAGATGTATTTATAGGAATGAATTATTTCCATGCTTATATCTATAAATACATAAAAGAGGAATAACATCTAACTTGAAACATAAAAGAAAAAAAAAGTGAACCCACGAGTTATACAGAGGAAATCCCTATCAGGGCACTTGCTCCAGTGGTAAACAATTCTGAAATTGGTCAGAGGTGGGGAACCATCTCCCATACAGCCAGCAACCCAACCCCCACGCAAGGAGCGTCCTCATTGCAAAGCTGGGGGACCGTGCCGATGCATCTGTGAGTAAACGTGAGCTGAGCCCCAGGCCAGCTGCTGCTGAACTGTTCCCACCCTTTCCAGGTAAAACACCTGAATATGTACAAGGGCTTGAAAGCCTAGAGGAAGGACCGTGGAGCCACACCAGCGACAGCACGCAGGCCAACTTGGTGCCTGCAGGCCAGCCAGCGTGGTCCTGGAACCTGGCACTCTTCCAGAAGCTTTCCATTGCCCTGCCTGAGATACCCCTCCTGTCCCGGCCCCCACTGCTTTTTTCCTTCCTCACCTCTGTCCGGAGAGAAATTCCAGCGGAAGGTATGGGTGACACATCCTCTTCTTTACAGGCGGCAGCCTGGCAACTCCTGCAGAAAGGCCAGCAGAGCCCCACTCACACCGGGCCACCCACAAAGCTGTGGCCCCTCACTCCCTCCCACCAGCACAGCCCCGAGACTGCTGACGGGGCAGAGAATATGGAGTCAGGCACAGCTTCAGGGGCTATTGCTGCCTGGAGCTCTGTTTATATTGACCTCAACGAGGCACACCTGGGGAGGGCGGGCCGGCAGGGTAAGGCTGCCCAGGTCAGCTAATCCACAACCCTCAGGGAATCACATTGTTGAAAATGGACCCCGCTAAGGCAGAAGAGAAGCCAAGGGAAAAAAGGACACAATGCCATTTGCAGCACCGTAGATGAGTCTAGAAGTAATCACGTGACTTGTAGTAAGTCAGAAAGTGAAAGACACATATCATATCATATCACTTATAGGTGTTACCTAAAAATGGATACCAGGGCAGATATTTCCACGGAGAAGGGCAATCACAGATTCATTAAACAAACTTATGGTTCACCAATGGAAAGGTGTGAGGATTGGTTTCATTACGATATTGGGGTTAACAGACATATACAAACACAGGTGACATATATAATCACCAAAGACCTACAGAATACCAAGAGAGGACTACTCAACATTCTGTCATAACGTACATGGGAAAAGGATCCCAAGAAGAACAGTCATCTGTATATGTGTAAAAGAACCACATCTTCCACACCTACAACAAGCCAAACATTGTAATCAAACTTGCTGTAATAAAAAATAAAAACTGGGCTTCCCTGGTGGCGCAGTGGCTGAGAGTTTGCCTGCTAGTGCAGGGGACACGGGTTCGAGCCCTGGTCTGGGAGGATCCCACATGCCGCGGAGCAACTAAGCCCGTGAGCCACAACTACTGAGCCTGCGCGTCTGGAGCCTGTGCTCCTCAACAAGAGAGGCCGCAATAGTGAGAGGCCCGCGCGCTGCGATGAAGAGTGGCCCCCACTTGCCACAACTAGAGAAAGCCCTCGCACAGAAATGAAGACCCAACACAACCCAAAATAAATAAATTAATTAATTAAAAAAAATAAATAAAAATAAAAACTTAAATTAAAAACACGAACAAGAAGTAGTGAGACAAACGTGAGGGGCTTTCTCCTGGTACATTCCATTCTAAACTCCAATCTAGAACATCACTTCCACTGAGGCTCTCTTGCCCTAGTAACCAGATTTGGTAAGGGTGAACTGCTGCCACCTTGTGGCCGTTTCACACAACAGCAGCTTTAATCCCAACGCTAATGGTCAGTTGATATTCAAAATCATTGCAGGCCTGTAAATGACACCTGCCCTGAAAACAAATCCTGGGGTCACATATCGACCAAAAAATTCAAAGGACGTCCATATTTCAAAACGACCGTTTCAAAAGGCATATTTTACGCACATTAGTGTTCTGCTTCTTTTCCTTTCTTTCCTTTTTTGTTAAAAAAAACGGGAATGGAAAAAGGCATCCCTCAGGATGCGTGAAAATCGTTGCAAACGAATCAATGGACACAGGTTTAATCTCCAATATATATAAACAGCTCATGCAGCTTAATATTAAAAAAACAAACAACCCCCCAAAAAAATGGGCAGAAGATCTAAAGAGACGTTTCTTCAAAGGAGACACAGAGATGGCCAAGACCCACATGAAAAGCTGCTCAACAGCACTAATTATTAGAGAAATGCAAATCAAAACTACAATGAGGTATCACCTCACACCTGTTAGAATCGGCATCATCAGAAAATCTACAAACAACCAATTCTGGGGAGGGTGTGGACAAAAGGAGCCCTCTTCCACTATTGGTGGGAATGTAAATTGATACAGTCACTATGGAGAACAGTATGGAGTTTCCTTAAAAAAATTAGAAATAGAATTACCATCTGATCCAGCAATCCCACTTCTGGGCATATACCCAGAGAAAACCATATTTCAAAAAGGCACATTCACCACAATGTTCGTTGCAGCACTATTTACAATAGCCAGGTAATGGAAGCAACCTAAATGCCCACAGACAGATGAATGGATAAAGATGTGGTACATATATAAAATGGAATATTACTCGGCCATAAAAAGGAATGAAACTGGGTCATTTGTAGAGACATCGATGGATCGAGAGACTGTCATACAGAATGAAGTAAGTCAGAAAGAGGAAAACAAATATTGTCTATTAACGCATATATGTGGAGCCTAAAAATGGTACAGATGAACTGGTTTGCAGGGAAGAAATAGAGACACAGAGGTAGAGAACAAACGTATGGACACCAAGTGTGGGAAGCCATGGGGTGGTGGTGGTGGGATGAGTTGGGAGTTTGGGATTGACCTGTATACATGTATATGCATAAAATACATAACTAATAATAACGTGCTGTATAAAAACATAAATAAAATTAAATTTCAAAATTTTAAAAAATAAAATTTAAAAATAAAACAGAAAAAATTCTTCCCGTCACACAGATGTATTTATAGGAATGAATTATTTCCATGCTTATATTTATAAATACATAAAAGAGGAATAAAATTTAACTTGAAACGATGGAGAAAAAATAAAAACCTGAACCCAACAGTTATACAGAGGAAAACCCTATCAAGGCACTTACTCCAGCGGTAAACAATTCTGAAATTGGTCAGATGTGGAGAATCATCTCCCATACAGCCAGCAGCCCCACCCCACGCAAGGAGGGTCCTCATTGCAAAGCTGTGGGACCGTGCCGAGGCGTCTGTGAGTAAACGTGAGCTGAGCCCCAGGCCAGCTGCTGCTGAACTGTTCCCACCCTTCCCAGGTAAAACACCTGAATATGTACAAGGGCTTGAAAGCCTAGAGGAAGGGCAGTGGAGTCACACCAGCGACAGCACACAGGCCCACTTGGTGCCTGCAGGCCAGCCAGGATGGTCCTGGCCACAGGCGCTCTTCTGGAAGCTTTCCATTTTCCTGCCTGAGATACCCCTCCTATCCCGGCCCCCACTCATTTTTTTCCTTCCTCACCTCAGCCCGGAGAGAAATTTCAGCAGACGTTATGGGTGACGCATCCTCTTCTTTACAGGTGGCAGCCTGTCAACTCCTAAGCCTTGCCGTTCCCTAACCCTAACCCTAGCCCGGAATGGAAACCCACCACCAGCCCTATACCTTTCCCTACACCGTAGCCTATTGCTGGCCCGTACGCAGGCACTGAATCTTTCATCATCACGTATCCTGACCCTGCCATTTTGCCGTACCATCACCTGTGCCCTAAGCCTTGCAGTTCCCTAACCCGAACCCTAGCCCGGAAAGGAAACCCACCACAAGCACTACACCTTACCCCCAAGCCGTAGCCTATTCCTGGCCCGTACGCTGGCACTGACCCGTGCGTCAGCACGTAGCCTGACCCTCCCAAGTTTCCGTACCCTCACCTGTGCCCTAAGCCTTGCTGTTCCCTAACACTAACCCTAGCCCGGAACGGAAACCCACCACCAGCCCTACACCTAACCCCCAACCCGTGGCCTACTCCTGGCCGGTACGCTGGCATTGACCCGTGCGTCAGCACGTAGCCTGACCCTCCCAATTTTCCGTACCCTCACCTGTTCCCAAAGCCTTGTCGTTCCCTAACCCTAACCCTAGCCCGGAACGGAAACCCACCACCAGCCCTACACCTAACCCCGAAGCCGTAGCCTACTCCTGGCCGGTATGCTGGCACTGACACGTGCGTCAGCACGTAACCTGACCCTCGCACGTTTCTGTACCCTCACCTGTGCCCTAAGCCTTGCCGTTCCCTAACCCTAACCCTAGCCCCCAACGGAAACGCCCCACCAGCCCTACAACTTACCACCAAGCCGTAGCCTACTCCTGGCCCGTATTGTGGCACTAACACGTGCGTCAGCACCTAGCCTGACCCTCCCACGTTTCCGTATCCTCACCTGTGCCCTAAGCCTTGCCTTTCACTAACCCTAAACATAGCCCGGAATGGAAACCCACCACCAACCCTACACCTTACCCTACGCCGTAGCCTACTCCATGCCCGTACGCTGGCACTGACCCGTGTGTCAGCACGTAGCCTGACCTTTCCACATTTCCGTACCCTCACCTGTGCCCTATGCCTTGCCGCTCCCTAACCCTAACCATAGTACGGAACGGAAACACACCACCAGCCCTACACCTAACACCCAAGCCATAGCCTAATCCTGGCCTGTACGCTGGCACTGACCCATGCGTCAGCACGTAGCCTGACACTCCCACGTTTCCGTAACCTCACCTGTGCCCTAAGCCTTTCCGTTCCCTGTCCCTAACCCTAGACCAGAAAGGAAACCCACCACCAGCCATACACCTTTCTCTACGACGTAGCCTACTCCTGGCCCGTACACTAGCATTGACACGTGCATTAGCACGTAGCCTGAACCTCCAACTTTTCTGTCCCCTCACCTGAGCCCTAAGCCTTGCCGTTCCCTAACACTAACCCTAGCCCGGAACGGAAACCCACCACAAGCCCTAGACCTTACCCTACCCCTTAGCCTACTCCTTGCCCGTGCGCTGACACTGACCCGTGCGTCAGCACGTAGCCTGACCCTCCCACGTTTCCGTTCCCTCACATATGCCCTAAGCCTTGCCATTCCCTAACCCTAACCGTACCCCGCAATGAAAACCCACCAACAGCCCTACACTTTACCCTACACCGTAGCCTACTCCTGACCTGTACGCTGGCACTGACACATGCATCAGTACGTAGCCTGACCCTCCCACATTTCCGTACTCTCACCTGTGCCCTATGCCTTGCCGATCCCTAACCCTAACCATAGCACAGAACGGAAACCCACCTCCAGCCCTACACCTTACCCTATGCTGTAGCCTACACCTGGCGCTTACGTTGGCACTGACCCGTGCGTCAGCACGTAGCCTGACCCGCCCACGTTTCCGTACCCTCACCTGTGCCCTAAGCCTTGACGTTCCCTTACCCTAACCCTAGCCCGGAACGGAAACCCACCACCTGCCCTACAACTTACCCCCAAGCTGTAGCCTACTCCTGGTCCATATGCTGGCAATGACCCGTGCGTCAGCACGTAGCCTGACCCTCCCACGTTTCCGTACCCTCACCTGTGCCCTATGCCTTGCCGTTCCCTAACCCTAACCCTAGCACAGAACGGAAACCCACCTCCAGCCCTATACCTTACCCTACGCTGTAGCCTACTGCTGGCCCGTATGCTGGCACTGACCCATGCGTAAGCACGTAGCCTGACCCTCCCAGGTTTCCGTAACCTCACCTGTGCCCTAAGCCTTGACGTTCCCTAATCATAACCCTAGCCCAGAACGGAAAACCACCACCAGCCCTAGACCTTACCCTACGGCGTAGCCTACTCCTGGACTGTACGCTGACACTGACACGTGCGTCAGCATGTAGCCTGACCCTCCCACGTTTCCGTACCCTCACCTGTGCCCTAAGATTTGCCGATCCCTAACCCTAACCCTAGCCCGGAACGGAAACCCACCACCAGCCCTAAACCTTTCCCTACGCCGTAGCCTACTCCTGGCCCGTACGCTGTCACTGACCCGTGCGTCAGCATGTAGACGGACACCCCACGTTTCCATACCCTCACCAGGTCCCTAAACCTTGCCGTTCCCTAACACTAACCCTAGCCCGGAATGGAAACCCACCACCAGCCCTAAAACTTACCCCCATGCCATAGCCTACTCCTGGCCCGTACACAGGCACTGACCCGTGCGTCAGCACGTAGCCTGACCATCCCACTTTTCCGTACCCTCAGCTAAGCCCTAAGCCTTGGTCTTCCCTAACTCTAACCCAAGCCCGGAAAGGAAAGCCACCACCAGCCCTACACCTTAACGTATGCCGTAGCCTATTCCTGGCCCGTACGCTGGCACTGACACGTGCGTCAGCACGTAGCCTGACCCTCCCACGTTTCCGTACCCTCACCTGTGCCCTAAGCCTTGCCGTTCCCTAACCCTAACCCTAGCCAGGAACGGAAACCCACCAGAAGCCCTAAACCTTACCATATGCCGTAGCCCAATCCTGGCCCGTACGCTGGCACTGACCCGTGAGTCAGCACGTAGCCTGACCCTCCAACGTTTCCGTACCCTCACCTGTGCCCTAAGCCTTGCCGTTCCCTCACCATAACCCTAGCCAGGAACGGAAATCCACCAGCAGCCCTACACCTTACCCTACGCCGTAGCCTACTCCTGGACCGTACGCTGGCACTGACCCGTGCGTCAGCACGTAGCCTGACCCTCACACATTTCCGTACCCTCACCTGTGCCCTAAGCCTTGCCGTTCCCTAACCCTAACACTAGTCCGGAACAGAAACCCACCACCAGCCCTACAGCTTACCCCCAAGCCATAGACTATTCCTGGCCCGTACGCTGGCACTGACCCGTGCTTAAGCATGTAGCCTGACCCTTCCACGTTTCCGTACCCTCACCTGTGCCCTAAGCCTTGCAGTTCCCTAACCGTAACCCTAGCCCGGAACGGAAACCCACCACCAGCCCTACACCTAACCCCCAAGCCGTAGCCTACTCCTAGCCGGTAGGCTGGCACTGACCCATGCATCAGCACATAGCCTGACCCTCCCACGTTTCTGTACCCTCACCTGTGCCCTAAGCCTTGCCGTTCCCTTACCCTAATCCTAGCCAGGAACAGAAACCCACCACCAGCCCTACAACTTACCCCCAAGCCGTAGGCTACTCTTGGACCTTACGCTGGCACTGACCTGTGTGTCAGCATGTAGCCAGAACCTCCCACGTTTGTGGACCCTCACATGTGCCCTAAGCCTTGCCATTCCCTAACCCGAACCCTAGCCCAGAACGGAAACCCACCACCAGCCCTACACCTTTCCCTACGCCGTAGCCTATTCCTGGCCCGTACGCAAGCACTGACCCTTTCATCAGCACGTAGCCTGACCCTCCCACGTTTCCGTACCCTCACCTGTGCCCTAAGCCTTGCCGTTCCCTAACCCTAACCCTTGTCCGGAACGGAAACCCACCACCAGCCCTACAACTAACCCCCAAGCCATAGCCTACTCCTGGCCCGTACGCTGGCACTGACCCGTGCGTCAGCACGTAGCCTGACCCTCCCACATTTCTGTACCCTCACCTGTGCCCTAAGCCTTGCTGTTCCCTAACACTAACCCTAGCCTGGAACGGAAACACACCACCAACCCTACACCTAACCACCAAGCCGTAGCCTACTCCTGGCCGGTACGCTGGCACTGACACGTGCATCAGCATGTAGCCTGACCCTCCCACGTTTCCGTAACCTCACCTGTGCCCTATGCTTTGCCATTCCCTATCCCTAACTGTAGCCCTAAAGGGAAACAGCCCTACACATTACCCTACGCCGTAGCCTACTCCTGGCCGGTACGCTGGCACTGACACGTGCATCAGCATGAAGCCTGACCCTCCCACGTTTCCGTACCCTCACCTGTGCCCTAAGCCTTGCCGTTCCCTAACCATAACCCAAGCCGGAACGGAATCCCACCACCAGCCCTACACATTACCGTATGCCGTAGCCTATTCCTGGCCCGTACGCTGGCAATGACACTTGCGTCAGCATGTAGCCTGACCCTCACACGTTTCCGTACCCTCACCTGTGCCCTAAGCCTTGCCGTTCCCTAACCCTAACACTAGCCCGGAACGGAAACCCACCACAAGCCCTACACCTTACCATACGCCATAGCCTACTCCTGGACCGTACGCTGGCACTGACCCGTGAGTCAGCACGTAGCCTGACCCTCCCACGATTCCGTACCCTCACCTGTGCCCTAAGCCTTGCCGTTCCCTCACCCTAACCCTAGCCAGGAACGGAAACCCACCAGCAGCCCTAAACCATACCCTACGCCGTAGCCTACTCCTGGCACGTACGCTGGCACTGACCCGTGCGTCAGCACGTAGCCTGACCCACACACGTTTCCGTACCCTCACCTGTGCCCTAAGCGTTGCCGTTCCCTAACCCTAACCCTAGTCCGGAACGGAAACCCACCACCAGCCCTACAGCTTACCACCAAGCCATAGCCTATTCCTGGCCCGTACACTGGCACTGACCCGTGTGTCAGCATGTAGCCTGAACCTCCCACGTTTCCCTACCCTCACCTGTGCCCTAAGCCTTGCCGTTCCCTAACCCTAACCCTAGCCCCGAACGGAAACCCAACACCAACCCTACACCTAACCCCCAAGCCGTAGCCTACTCCTGGCTGGTATGCTGGCACTGACCTGTGCATCAACACATAGCCTGACCCTCCCCCGTTTCCGTACCCTCACCTGTGCCCTAAGCCTTGCCGTTCCCTAACCCTAACCCTAGCCATGAACGGAAAACCACCACCAGCCCTACACCTTACCCCCAAGCCGTAGCCTACTCCTGGTCCATACGCTGGCACTGACCTGTGCGTCAGCACATAGCCTGAACTTCCCACATTACCGTACCCTCACCTGTGCCCTAAGCCGTGCCGTTCCCTAACCCTAACCCAAGCCCGGAACGGAAACCCACCACCAGCCCTAGACCTTAACCTACGCCGTAGCCTACTCCTGGCCTGTACGCTGGCACTGACCCATGCGTCAGCACGTAGCCTGACGCTCCCACGTTTCTGTACCCTCACCTGTGCCCTAAGCCTTGCCGTTCCGTAACCCTAACCCTAGCCCGGAACGGAAACCCACCCCCAGCCCTAAACTTTACCGTACGCCGTAGCCTACTCCTGGACCATACGCGGACACTGACCCGTGCGTCAGCACGTAGCCTGACACTCCCACGTTTCCGTAACCCTCACCAGTGCCCTAAGCCTTGCCGTTCCGTAACCCTAACCCTAGCCCGGAACGTAAACGGACCACCAGCCCTACATCTTACCCCCAAGCCGTAGACTACTCCTGGCCCATACGCTGGCACTGACCCGTGGGTCAGCAAGTAGCCTGACCCTCCCACGTTTCCGTACCTTCACCTGTGCCCTAAGCCTTGCCGTTGCCTAACCCTAACCCTAGCCCGAAACGGAAACCCACCACCAGCCCTACAACTTACCCCCAAGCCGTACCCTACTCCTGGTCCGTACACTGGCACTGACCCATGCGTCAGCACGTAGCCTGACCCTCCCACCTTTCCGTACTGTCACCTGTGCCCTAAACCTTGCCTTTCCCCAACCCTAACCCTAGCCCGGAACGGAAACCCACCACCAGCCCTAGACCATACCCTATGCCGTAGCCTACTCCTGGCCCGTACGCTGGCACTGACCCATGCGTCAGCACGTAGCCTGACCCTCCCACGTTTCCGTACCCTCACCTGTGCCCTATGCCTTGCCGTTCCCTAACCCTAACCCTAGCACAGAACGGAAACCCACCTCCAGCCCTACACCTTACCCTATGCTGTAGCCTACACCTGGCCCGAACGTTGGCACTGACGCGTGCGTCAGCACGTAGCCTGACCCGCCCACGTTTCCGTACCCTCACCTGTGCTCTAAGCCTTGACGTTCCCTTACCCTAACCCTAGCCCGGAACGGAAACCCACCACCAGCCCTACAACTTACCCCCAAGCTCTAGCCTACTCCTGGCCCGTATGCTGGCACTGACCCGTGCGTCAGCACGTAGCCTGATCCTCCCACGTTTCCGTACCCTCACCTGTGCCCTAAGCCTAGCCGTTCCCTAACCCTAACCCTAGCCCGGAACGGAAACCCACCACCAGCCCTAAACCTTTCCCTACGCCGTAGCCTACTCCTGGCCCGTACAATGGCACTGACCCGTGCCTCAGCATGTAGTCTGACCCCCACACATTACCGTACCCTCACCTGGGCCCTAAGCCTTGCCGTTCCCTAACCCTAACCCTAGCCCGGAACGGAAACCCACCACAAGCCCTACACCTTACCCTATGCCGTAGCCTACTCCTGGCCCGAATGCTGGCACTGACCCGTGCGTCAACACGTAGCCTGACCTTCCCACATTTCCGTACCTTCACCTGTGCCGTAAGCCTTGCTGTTCCCTAACCCTAACCCTAGTACGGAACGGAAAACCACCACCAGCCCTACACCTACCCTCCAAGCCATAGCCTACTTATGGCCCGTACGCAGGCACTGACCCGTGCGTCAGCACGTAGCCTGACCCTCCCACGTTTCTATATCCTCACCTGTGCCCTAATCCTTGCCGTTCCCTAACCCTAACCCTAGCCCTGAACGGAAAACCACCAGCAGTCCTACACTTTACCCTACGCCGTAGCCTACTCCTGGCCCGTACGCTGGCAGTGACCCGTGCGTCAGCAAGTAGCCTGACGCTCCCACGTTTGCGGACCAACACCTGTGCCCTAAGCCTTGCCATTCCCTAACCCTAACCCTAGCCCGGAACGGAAACCCACCACCAGCCCTACACCTTTCCGTACGCCGTAGCCTATTCCTGGCCCGTACGCTGGCACTGACACTTTCATCAGCACGTAGCCTGACCCTCCCACGTTTCCGTACCCTCACCTGTGCCCTAAGCCTTGCCGTTCCCTATCCCTAACCCTAGCCCGGAAAGGAAACCCACCACGAGCCCTAAACCTTACCCCCAAGCCGTAGCCTACTCCTGGTCCATACGCTGGCAATTACCTGTGCGTCAGCATGTAGCCTGAACTTCCCACATTACCGTCCTCTCACCTGTGCCCTAAGCCTTGCCGTTCCCTAACCCTAACCCTAGTATGGAACGGAAACACACCACAAGCCCTAAACCTAACCCCCAAGCCGTAGCCTACTCCTGGCCCGTACACTGGCACTGACCCGTGCGTCAGCACGTAGCCTGACCCTCCCACGTTTCCGTATCCTCACCTGTGCCCTAAGACTTGCTGTTCCCTAACACTAACCCTAGCCTGGAACGGAAACACACCATCAGCCCTACACCTAACCACCAAGCCGTAGCCTACTCCTGGCCGGTACGCTGGCACTGACCCGTGCGTCAGCACGTAGCCTGACCCTCCCACGTTTCCGTACCCTCACCTGTGCCCTAAGCCTTGCCGTTCCCTAACCCTAACCCTAGCCCAGAACGGAAACCCACCACTAGCCCTAAACCTTTCCATACGCCGTAGCCTACACCTGGCCTGTACGCTGGCACTGACCCATGCGTCAGCACGTAGTCTGACCCTCCCACGTTTCCGTACCCTCACCTGGGCCCTAAGCCTTGCCGTTTCCTAACCCAAACCCTAGGCCATGAACGGAAACCCACCACCAGTCCTACACTTTACCCTACGCCATAGCCTACCCCTGGCCCGTACGCTGGCACTGACCCGTGCGTCAGCACGTAGCCTAACCCTCTCACGTTTCCGTACCCTCACCTGTGCTGTAAGCCTTGCCGTTCCCTAACCCTAACCCTAGCCCGGAACGGAAACCCACCACAAGCCCTACACCTTTCCCTACGCCGTAACCTATTCCTGGCCCGTACGCAGGCACTGACCATTTCATCAGCACGTAGCTAGACCCTCCCACGTTTCCGTACCCTCATCTGTGTCCTAAGGCTTGCCGGTCCGTAAACCTAAACCTAGCCCGGAACGGAAACCCACCACCAGCCCTAAAACTTACCCACAAGCCGTAGCCTACTCCTAGCCCGTATGCTGGCACTGACCCGTGCGTCACCACGTAGCCTGACCCTCCCACGTTTCCGTACCATCACCTGTGCCCCAAGCCTTGCCGTTCCCTAACCCTAACCCTAGCCCGGAACGGAAACCCACCACCAGCCCTAAACCTTACCCCCAATCCGTAGCCTACTCCTGGCCCGTACGCTGGCACTGACACGTGTGTCAGCATGTAGCCTGACCTTCCGACGTTTCCGTACCCTCACCTGTGCCCTAAGCCTTGCCGTTCCCTAACCCTAACCCTAGCCCGGAACGGAAACCCACCACCAGCCCTACACCTAACCCCCAAGCCGTAGCTTACTCCTGGCCAGTACGCTGGCACTGACCCGTGCATCATCACATAGCCTGACCCTCCCACGTTTCCGTACCCTCACCTGTGCCCTAAGCCTTGCCGTTCCCTAACCCTAACCCTAGCCCGGAACGGAAACACACCACAAGCCCTACACCTTACCCCCATGCCGTAGCCTACTCCTGGCCCGTACGCTGGCACAGACACGTGCGTCAGCACGAAGCCTGACCCTCCCACGTTTGTGGACCCTCACCTGTGCCCTAAGCCTTGCCGTTCCCTAACCCTAAGCCTAGCCCGGAACGGAAACCCACCACCAGCCCTACAACTTACCCCAAAGCCGTAGCCTATTCCTGGACCTTATGCTGGCACTGACCCGTGCGTCAGCACGTAGCCTGACCCTCCCACGTTTGCGGACCATCACCTGTGCCCTAAACCTTGCCGTTCCCTAACCCTAACCCTAGACCGGAACGGAAACCCACCACCAGCCCTACAGCTTACCCCCAAGCCATAGCCTATTCCTGGCCCGTACTCTGGCACTGACCCGTGCGTCAGCATGTAGCCTGACCCTCCCACGTTTCCGTACCCTCACCTGTGCCCTAAGCCTTGCCGTTCCCTAACCCTAACCCTAGTCCGGAACGGAAACACACCACCAGACCAACACCTAACCCCCAAGCCGTAGCTAACTCCTGGCCAGTACGCTGGCAGTGACCCGTGCATCATCACGTAGCCTGACCCTCCCACGTTTCCGTACCCTCACCTGTGCCCTACGCCTTGCCGTTCCCTAACCCTAACCGTAGCCCGGAACGGAAACCCACCACCAACCCTACAACTTACCCCCAAGCCGTAGCCTAATCCTGGCCCGTACGCTGGCACAGACCCGTGCGTCAGCACGAAGCCTGACCCTCCCACGTTTGCGGACACTCACCTGTGCCCTAAGCCTTGCCGTTCCCTAACCCTAACCCTAGCCCGGAACCGAAACCCACCACCAGCCCTACACCTTTCCCTACGCCGTAGCCTATTCCTGGCTCATACGCAGGCACTGACCCTTTCATCAGCAAGTAGACTGACCCTCCCACGTTTCCGTACCCTCACCTGTGCCCTAAGCCTTGCCGTTCAATAACCCTAACCCTAGCCTGGAAAGGAAACCCACCACCAGCCCTACACCTTACTCTATGACGTAGCCTACACCTGGCCCGTACGCGGGCACTGACCTGTGCTTCAGCACGTAGCCTGACCCTCCCATGTTACCGTACGCTCACCTGTGCCCTAAGCCTTGTCGTTCCCTAACCCTAACCCTAGCCCGGCACGGAATCTCACCACCAGCTCTACACCTTATCGTATGCCGTAGCCTAGTCCTGGCCCGTACGCTGGCACTGACCCGTGTGTCAGCATGTATCCTGACCCTCCCAAGTTTCCGTAACCTCACCTGTGCCCTAAGCCTTGCTGTTCCCTAACCCTAACGCTAGCCCGGAACAGAAAACCACCACCAGCCCTACACCTTACCCCAAGCCGTAGCCTATTCCTGGCCCGTACGCAGGCACTGACACTTTCATCAGCACGTAGCCTGACCCTCCCACGTTTCCATACCCTCATCTGTGCCCTAAGCCTTGCCGTTCCCTAACCCTAACCCTAGCCCGGAACGGAAACCCACCACCCGCCCTACACCTTATCCTATGCCGTAGCCTACTCCTTGCCCGTACCCTGGCACTGACCCGTGCTTCAGCACGTAGCCATACCCTCCCACGTTTCCGTACCCTCACATGTGCCCTAAGCCTTGCCGTTCCCTAACCCTAACCCTAGCCCGGAACGGAAAGCCACCACCAGCCCTAAAACTTACCCACAAGCCGAAGCCTACTCCTGGCCCGTACGCTGGCACTGACCCGTGCGTCATCACGTAGCCTGACCCTCCCACGTTTCTCTACCATCACCTGTGCCCTAAGCCTTGCCGTTCCCTCACCCTCACCCTAGCCATGAACAGAAACCCACCAGCAGCCCTACACCTTACGCTACGCCGTAGCCTACTCCTGGCACGTACGCTGGCACTGACACGTGCGTCAGCATGTAGCCTGAACCTCACACGTTTCCGTATCCTCACCTGTGCCCTAAGCCTTGCCATTCCCTAACCCTAACCCTAGTCCGGAACGGAAACCCACCACCAGCCCTACAGCTTACCCCCAAGCCATAGCCTATTCCTGGCCCATACGCTGGCACTGACCCTTGCGTCAGCATGTAGCCTGACTCTCCCACGTTTCCGTACCCTCACCTGTGCCCTAAGCCTTTCCGTTCCCTAACCCTAACCCTAGCCCGGAATGGAAACCCACCACCAGCCCTACATCTAACCCCCAAGCCGTAGCCTACTCCTGGCCAGTACGCTGGCACCGACCCGTGCATCATCACGTACCCTGAGCCTCCCACGTTTCTGTACCCTCACCTGTGCCCTAAGCCTTGCCGTTCCCTAACCCTAACCCTAGCCCGGAACGGAAACCCACCACCAGCCCTACACCTTACCCCCAAGCCGTAGCCTACTCCTGGCCCGTACGTTGGCACTGACCCGTGCGTCAGCACGTAGCCTGACCCTCCCACGTTTGCGGACCCTCACCTGAGCCCTAAGCCTTGCCGTTCCCTAACCCTAACCCTAGCCCGGAACGGAAACCCACCACAAGCCCTACACCTTTCCCTACGCCGTAGCCTATTCCTGGCTCGTACGCAGGCACTGACCCTTTCATCAGCACGTAGCCTGACCCTCCCACGTTTCCGTACCCTCACCTGTGCCCTAAGCCTTGCCGTTCACTAACCCTAACCCTAGCCCGGAACGGAAACCCACCAGAAGCCCTACAACTTACCCCAAATCCGTAGCCTACTCCTGGACCTTATGCTGGCACTGACCCGTGCGTCAGCACGTAGCCTGACCCTCCCACGTTTGCGGACCATCACCTGTGCCCTAAGCCTTGCCGTTCCCTAACCCTAACCCTAGACCGGAGCAGAAACCCACCACCAGCCCTACAGCTTACCCCCAAGCCATAGCCTATTCCTGGCCCGTACGCTGGCACTGACCCGTGCGTCAGCATGTAGCCTGACCCTCCCACGTTTCCGTACCCTCACCTGTGCCCTAAGCCTTGCCGTTCCCTAACCCTAACCCTAGTCCGGAACGGAAACACACCAGCAGCCCAACACCTAACCCCCAAGCCGTAGCCTACTCCTGGCCAGTACGCTGGCACCGACCCGTGCATCATCACGTAGCCTGACCCTCCCACGTTTCCGTACCCTCACCTGTGCCCTAAGCCTTGCCGTTCCCTAACCCTAACCCTAGCCCGGAACGGAAACCCACCACCAGCCCTACAACTTACCCCCAAGCCGTAGCCTACTCCTGGCCCGTACGTTGGCACTGACCCATGCGTCAGCACGTAGCCTGACCCTCCCACGTTTGCGGACCCTCACCTGTGCCCTAAGCCTTGCCGTTCCCTATCCCTAACCCTAGCCCGGAACGGAAACCCACCACAAGCCCTACACCTTTCCCTACGCCGTAGCCTATTCCTGGCTCGTACGCAGGCACTGACCCTTTCATCAGCACGAAGCCTGACCCTCCCACGTTTGTGGACCCTCACCTGTGCCCTAAGCCTTGCCGTTCCCTAACCCTAAGCCTAGCCCGGAACGGAAACCCACCACCAGCCCTACAACTTACCCCAAAGCCGTAGCCTATTCCTGGACCTTATGCTGGCACTGACCCGTGCGTCAGCACGTAGCCTGACCCTCCCACGTTTGCGGACCATCACCTGTGCCCTAAGCCTTGCCGTTCCCTAACCCTAACCCTAGACCGGAGCGGAAACCCACCACCAGCCCTACAGCTTACCCCCAAGCCATAGCCTATTCCTAGCCCGTACGCTGGCACTGACCCGTGCTTCAGCATGTAGCCTGACCCTCCCACGTTTCCGTACCCTCACCTGTGCCCTAAGCCTTGCCGTTCCCTAACCCTAACCCTAGTCCGGAACGGAAACACACCACCAGCCCAACACCTAACCCCCAAGCCGTAGCTTACTCCTGTCCAGTACGCTGGCAGTGACCCGTGAATCATCACGTAGCCTGACCCTCCCACGTTTCCGTACCCTCACCTGTGCCCTACGCCTTGCCGTTCCCTAACCCTAACCGTAGCCTGGAACGGAATCCCACCACCAACCCTACAACTTACCCCCAAGCCGTAGCCTACTCCTGGCCCGTACGCTGGCACAGACCCGTGCGTCAGCACGAAGCCTGACCCTCCCACGTTTGCGGACACTCACCTGTGCCCTAAGCCTTGCCGTTCCCTAACCATAACCCTAGCCCGGAACCGAAACCCACCACCAGCCCTACACCTTTCCCTACGCCGTAGCCTATTCCTGGCTCATACGCAGGCACTGACCCTTTCATCAGCAAGTAGACTGACCCTCCCACGTTTCCGTACCCTCACCTGTGCCCTAAGCCTTGCCGTTCACTAACCCTAACCCTAGCCCGGAAAGGAAACCCACCACCAGCCCTACACCTTACTCTATGACGTAGCCTACACCTGGCCCGTACGCGGGCACTGACCTGTGCTTCAGCACGTAGCCTGACCCTCCCATGTTACCGTATGCTCACCTGTGCCCTAAGCCCTGTCGTTCCCTAACCCTAACCCTAGCCCGGCACGGAATCTCACCACCAGCTCTACACCTTATCGTATGCCGTAGCCTAGTCCTGGCCCGTACGCTGGCACTGACCCGTGTGTCAGCATGTATCCTGACCCTCCCAAGTTTCCGTAACCTCACCTGTGCCCTAAGCCTTGCCGTTCCCTAACCCTAACGCTAGCCCGGAACAGAAAACCACCACCAGCCCTACACCTTACCCCAAGCCGTAGCCTATTCCTGGCCCGTACGCAGGCACTGACACTTTCATCAGCACGTAGCCTGACCCTCCCACGTTTCCATACCCTCATCTGTGCCCTAAGCCTTGCCGTTCCCTAACCCTAACCCTAGCCCGGAACGGAAACCCACCACCCGCCCTACACCTTATCCTATGCCGTAGCCTACTCCTTGCCCGTACCATGGCACTGACCCGTGCTTCAGCACGTAGCCATACCCTCCCACGTTTCCGTACCCTCACATGTGCCCTAAGCCTTGCCGTTCCCTAACCCTAACCCTAGCCCGGAACGGAAAGCCACCACCAGCCCTAAAACTTACCCACAAGCCGAAGCCTACTCCTGGCCCGTACGCTGGCACTGACCCGTGCGTCATCACGTAACCTGACCCTCCCACGTTTCTCTACCATCACCTGTGCCCTAAGCCTTGCCGTTCCCTCACCCTCACCCTAGCCATGAACAGAAACCCACCAGCAGCCCTACACCTTACGCTACGCCGTAGCCTACTCCTGGCACGTACGCTGGCACTGACACGTGCGTCAGCATGTAGCCTGAACCTCACACGTTTCCGTATCCTCACCTGTGCCCTAAGCCTTGCCATTCCCTAACCCTAACCCTAGTCCGGAACGGAAACTCACCACCAGCCCTACAGCTTACCCCCAAGCCATAGCCTATTCCTGGCCCATACGCTGGCACTGACCCTTGCGTCAGCATGTAGCCTGACTCTCCCACGTTTCCGTACCCTCACCTGTGCCCTAAGCCTTTCCGTTCCCTAACCCTAACCCTAGCCCGGAATGGAAACCCACCACCAGCCCTACATCTAACCCCCAAGCCGTAGCCTACTGCTGGCCAGTACGCTGGCACCGACCCGTGCATCATCACGTACCCTGAGCCTCCCACGTTTCTGTACCCTCATCTGTGCCCTAAGCCTTGCCGTTCCCTAACCCTAACCCTAGCCCGGAACGGAAACCCACCACAAGCCCTACACCTTTCCCTACGCCGTAGCCTATTCCTGGCTCGTACGCAGGCACTGACCCTTTCATCAGCACAAAGCCTGACCCTCCCACGTTTGTGGACCCTCACCTGTGCCCTAAGCCTTGCCGTTCCCTAACCCTAAGCCTAGCCCGGAACGGAAACCCACCACCAGCCCTACAACTTACCCCAAAGCCGTAGCCTATTCCTGGACCTTATGCTGGCACTGACCCGTGCGTCAGCACGTAGCCTGACCCTCCCACGTTTGCGGACCATCACCTGTGCCCTAAGCCTTGCCGTTCCCTAACCCTAACCCTAGACCGGAGCGGAAACCCACCACCAGCCCTACAGCTTACCCCCAAGCCATAGCCTATTCCTAGCCCGTACGCTGGCACTGACCCGTGCGTCAGCATGTAGCCTGACCCTCCCACGTTTCCGTACCCTCACCTGTGCCCTAAGCCTTGCCGTTCCCTAACCCTAACCCTAGTCCGGAATGGAAACACACCACCAGCCCAACACCTAACCCCCAAGCCGTAGGTTACTCCTGGCCAGTACGCTGGCAGTGACCCGTGCATCATCACGTAGCCTGACCCTCCCACGTTTCCGTACCCTCACCTGTGCCCTACGCCTTGCCGTTCCCTAACCCTAACCGTAGCCCGGAACGGAAACCCACCACCAACCCTACACCTTACCCCCAAGCCGTAGCCTACTCCTGGCCCGTAAGCTGGCACTGACCCGTGCTTCAGCATGTAGCCTGTCCCTCCCACGTTTCCGTACCCTCACCTGTGCCCTAAGCCTTGCCGTTCCCTAACCCTAACCCTAGCCCGGAACGGAAAACCACTACCAGCCCTACTCCTTATCGTATGCCGTAGCCTAGTCCTGGCCCGTACGCTGGCACTGACCCGTGCGTCAGCATGTAGCCTGACCCTCGCACGTTTCCGTAACCTCACCTGTGCCCTAAGCCTTGCCGTTCCCTAACCCTAACCCTAGCCCGGAACAGAAACCCACCACCAGCCCTATACCTTTCCCTACGCCGTAGCCTATTCCTGGCCCTTACACATGCACTGACAATTTCATCAGCACGTAGCCTGACCCTCCCACGTTTCCGTACCCTCACCTGTGCCCTAAGCCTTGCCGTTCCCTATCCCTTACCCTAGCCCGGAACGGAAACCCACCACCATCCCTAAACCTTACCCACAAGCCGTAGCCTACTCCTGGCCCGTACACTGGCACTGACCAGTGCGTCAGCACGTAGCCTGACACTCCCACTTTTCTGTACCCTTACCTGAGCCCTAAGCCTTGCCGTTCCCTAACCCTAACCCTAGCCAGGAACGGAATCCCACCACCAGCCCTACACCTTACCATATGCCGTAGCCTACTCCTGCCCGGTACGCTGCCACTGAGCCGTGCATCAGCACGTAGCCCTCCCACGTTTCCGTACCCTCAGCAGTGCCCTACGCCTTGCCGTTCCCTAACCCTATCCCTAGCCCGGAACAGAAACCCACCACCAGCCCTATACCTTTCCCTACGCCGTAGCCTATTCCTGGCCCTTACACATGCACTGACAATTTCATCAGCATGTAGCCTGACCCTCCCACGTTTCCCCACCCTCACCTGTGCCCTAAGCCTTGCCGTTCCATAACCCTAATCCGAGCCCGGAACGGAAAGACACCACCAGCCCTACAACTTACCCCCAAGCCGTAGCCTACACCTGGCCCGTTCGGTGGCACTAGCCCGAGCATCAGCAATTAGCCTGAACCTCCCACGTTTCTGTACCCTCACCCGTGCCCTAAGCCTTGCCAATCCGTAACCCTAACCCTAGCCCGGAACGGATACCCACCACCAGCCCTACACCTTACCCCCAAGCCATAGCCTACTCCTGGCCCATATGCTGGAACTGACCCGTGCGTCAGCACGTAGCTTGACCCTCGCACGTTTCCGTACCCTCACCTGTGCCCTAAGCCTTGCCGTTCCCTAACACTAACCCTAGCCAGGAACGGAAAACCACCACCAGCCCTACACCATTCCCTATGCCATAGCCTACTCCTGGCCTGTACGCTGGCACTGAACCGTGCGTCATCACGTAGCCTGACCCTCCCACTTTTCCGTACCCTCACCTGTGCCCTAAGCCTTGCCGTTCCCTTACCCTAGCCCTAGCCCGGAACGGAAACCCACCACCAGCCCTACTCCTTAGCCTATGCCGTAGCCTACTCCTTGCCTGTACCCTGGCACTGACCCGTGCGTCAGCACGTAGCTAGACCCTCCCACGTTTCCGTACCATCACCTGTGCCCTAATCCTTGCCGTTCCCTAAACCTAACCATAGCCCCGAACGAAAACCCACCACCAGGCCTACACCTTTCCCTATGCTGTAGCCTACTCCTGGCCTGTACGCTGGCACTGACACTTGCGTCAGCACGTAGCCTGACCCTCCCACGTTTTCGTACCCTCACCTGTGCCCTAAGTCTTGCCGTTACCTAACCTTAACCCTAACCCGGAACGGAAACCCACCACCATCCCTAAACCTTTCCCTACTTGGTAGCCTACTCCTCGCCCGTACGCTCGCACTGACCCGTGCGTCAGCATGGAGTTTGACCATCCCACGTTTCTGTACCCTCACCTGGGCGCTAAGCCTTGCCATTACCTAACACTAACCCTAGCCCGGAATGGAAACCCACCACCAGTCCTACACCTTACCCTATGCCGTAGCCTACACCTGGCCCATACGAGGGCACTGACCTGTGCTTTAGCACGTAGCCTGACCCTCCCACGTTTGCGGACCCTCACCTGTGCCCTAAGTCTTGCCGTTCCCTAACCCTAACCCTAGCCCGGAACGGAAACCCACCACCAGCCCTACACCTTTCCCAACGCCGTAGACTATTCCTGGCTCGTACGCAGGCACTCACCGTTTCATCAGCACGTAGCCTGACCCTCCCATGTTTCTGTACACTCACCTGTGCCCTAAGCCTTGCCGTTCACTAACCCTAACCCTAGCCCGGAACAGAAAACCACCACCAGCCCTACACCTTACCCCCAAGCTGTAGCCTACTCCTGGCCGGTACGCTGGCACTGACACGTGCATCAGCACGTAGCCTGACCCTCACACGTTTCCGTACCCTCACCTGTGCCCTAATCCTTGCCGTTTCCTAACCCTAACCCTAGCCCGGAAGAGAAACCCACCAGCAGCCCTACACTCTACCCTATGCCATAGCCTATTCCTGGCCCGTACGCTGGCACTGAGCCGTGCGTCAGCACGTAGCCTGACCTTCCCACGTTTCTGTACCATCACCTGTGCCCTAAGCCTTGCCGTTCACTAACCCTAACCCTAGCCCGGAACGGAAACCCACCACCAGCCCTACTCCTTAGCCTATGCCGTAGCCTACTCCTTGCCTGTACCCTGGCACTGACCCGTGCGTCAGCACGTAGCTAGACCCTCCCACGTTTCCGTACCATCACCTGTGCCCTAATCCTTGCCGTTCCCTAAACCTAACCATAGCCCCGAACGAAAACCCACCACCAGGCCTACACCTTTCCCTATGCTGTAGCCTACTCCTGGCCTGTACGCTGGCACTGACACTTGCGTCAGCACGTAGCCTGACCCTCCCACGTTTTCGTACCCTCACCTGTGCCCTAAGCCTTGCCGTTACCTAACCTTAACCCTAACCCGGAACGGAAACCCACCACCATCCCTAAACCTTTCCCTACTGGGTAGCCTACTCCTCGCCCGTACGCTCGCACTGACCCGTGCGTCAGCATGGAGTTTCACCATCCCACGTTTCCGTACCCTCACCTGGGCGCTAAGCCTTGCCATTACCTAACACTAACCCTAGCCCGGAATGGAAACCCACCACCAGTCCTACACCTTACCCTATGCCGTAGCCTACACCTGGCCCATACGAGGGCACTGACCTGTGCTTTAGCACGTAGCCTGACCCTCCCACGTTTGCGGACCCTCACCTGTGCCCTAAGTCTTGCCGTTCCCTAACCCTAACCCTAGCCCGGAACGGAAACCCACCACCAGCCCTACACCTTTCCCAACGCCATAGACTATTCCTGGCTCGTACGCAGGCACTCACCGTTTCATCAGCACGTAGCCTGACCCTCCCATGTTTCTGTACACTCACCTGTGCCCTAAGCCTTGCCGTTCACTAACCCTAACCCTAGCCCGGAACAGAAAACCACCACCAGCCCTACACCTTACCCCCAAGCTGTAGCCTACTCCTGGCCGGTACGCTGGCACTGACACGTGCATCAGCACGTAGCCTGACCCTCACACGTTTCCGTACCCTCACCTGTGCCCTAATCCTTGCCGTTTCCTAACCCTAACCCTAGCCCGGAAGAGAAACCCACCACCAGCCCTACACTCTACCCTACGCCATAGCCTATTCCTGGCCCGTACGCTGGCACTGAGCCGTGCGTCAGCACGTAGCCAGACCTTCCCACGTTTCTGTACCATCACCTGTGCCCTAAGCCTTGCCGTTCACTAACCCTAACCCTAGCCCGGAACGGAAACCAACCACCAGCCCTATACCTTACCCACAAGCCGTAGCCTACACCTGGCCCGTTCAGTGGCACTAACCCGAGCATCAGCAAGTAGCCTGAACCTCCCACGTTTCTGTACCCTCAACCGGGCCCTAAGCCTTGCCATTACGTAACCCTATCCCTAGCCCGGAACGGATACCCACCACCAGCCTTACACCTTACCCCCAAGCCGTAGCCTACTCCTGGCCCATATGATGGCACTGACCCATGCGTCAGCACGTAGCGTGACCCTCGCACGTTTCCGTACCCTCACCTGTGCCCTAAGCCTTGCCGTTCCCTAACCCTAACCCTAGCCCGGAACGGAAACCCACCACCAGCCCTACACCTTACCCTATGCTGTAGCCTACACCTGGCCCATATGCGGGCACTGACGCGTGCGTCAGCACGTAGCCTGAACCTCCCACGTTTCCGTACCCTCACCTGTGCCCTAAGTCTTGCCGTTCTCTAACCCTAACCCTAGCCCGAAAAGGAAAGACACCACCATCCCTAAAACTTAGCCACAAGCCTTAGCCTACTCCTGGCCTGTACGCTGGCACTGACCCGTGCGTCAGCACGTAGCCTGACCCTCCCACATTTCTGTACCGTCACCTGTGCCCTAAGCCTTGCCATTCCCTAACACTAACCCTAGCCCGGAACGGAAACCCACCACCAGCCCTACACCATACCCTACCCCGTAGCCTACTCCTGGCCCGTACTCTGGCACTGAACCGTGCATCAGCATGTAGCCTGACCCTCTCACGTTTCCGTACCCTCACCTGTGCCCTAAGCCTTGACGTTCCCTAACCCTAACCCTAGCCCGGAACGCAAACCCACCACCAGCCCTAAACCTTTCCCTATGCCGTAGCCTACTCCTGGCCCGTACGCTGGCACTGAACCGTGCGTCATCACGTAGCCTGACCCTCCCACTTTTCCGTACCCTCACCTGGGCCCTAAGCCTTTCCGTTCCCTAACCCTAAACCTAGCCCGGATGGAAACCCCCCACCAGCACTACACATTACCCCCAAGCCGTAGCCTACACCTGGCCCGTACGCTGGCAGTGACCCATTCGTCAGCACGTAGCCTGACTCTCCCACGTTTCCGTACCCTCACTTGTGCCCTAAGCCTTGCCGTTCCCTAACCCTAACCCTAGCCCGTAACAGAAAACAACCACCAGCCCTAAACCTTTCCCTATGCCGTAGCCTACTCCTGGCCTGTACGCTGGCACTGACCCCTGCGTCAGCATGTAGTCTGACCCACCCACGTTTCCGTACCCTCACCTGTGCCCTAAGCCTTGCCGATCCCTACGCCTAACCCTAGCACAGAACGGAAACCCACCACCAGCCCTACACCTTAACCTACGCCATAGCTTACTCCTGGACTGTACGCTGGCACTGACGCGTGCGTCAGCACATAGCCTGAACCTCCCATGTTTCCGTACCGTCACCTGTGCCCTAAGCCTTGCCGTTCCCTAACCCTAACCCTAGCCCGGAACGGAAACCCACCACCAGGCCTACAACTTACCCACAAGCCGTAGCCTACTCCTGGCCCGTACGCTGACAATGACCCATGCGTCAGCACGTAGCCTGACACTCCCACGTTTCTGTACCCTCACCTGTGCCCTAAGCCTTGCGGTTCCCTAAACCTAACCCTAGCCCGGAACGGAAACCCTCCACCAGCCCTACACATTTTCCTACGCCGTAGCCTAATCCTGGTCCGTACGCTGACACTGTCACGTGTGTCAGCATGTAGCCGGACCCTCCCACGTTTCCGTCCCCTCACCTGTTCCCTAAGACTTGCCGTTCACTAACCCTAACACTAGCCCGGAACGGAAACCCAACGCCAGCCCTACACCTTACCGTATGCCGTAGCCTACTCCTGGCCAGTACGCTGACACTGACACATGCGTCAGCATGTAGCCTGACACTCCCACCTTTCCGTACCCTCACCTGTGCCCTAAGCCTTGCTGTTCCCTAACCCTAACCCTAGCCTGGAACGGAAACCCACCACCAGCCCTACACCTTACTCTACGCCGTAGCCTACTTCTGGCCCGTACACTGGCACTGACCCGTGAGTCAGCAAGTAGCCTGACCATCACACGTTTCCGTTCCCTCATCTGTGCCCTATGCCTTGCAGTACCCTCACCCTAACTTTAGCCAGGAAAGGAAACCCACCACCAGCCCTACACCTTACCCTACGCTGTAGCCTACTCCTGGCCCGTACGCTGGCACTGACCCGTGCGTCTGCACGTAGCCTGATCCTCACACGTTTCCGTACCCTCACCTGTGCCCTAAGCCTTGCCGTTCCCTAACCCTAACCCTAGCCCGGAATGGAAACCCACCACCAGCCCTACTGCTTAACCCCAAGCCATAGCCTACTCCTGGCCGGTACGCTGGCACTGACTCGTGCGTCAGTATGTAGCCTGACCGTCCCACGTTTCCGTACCCTCACCTGTACCCTAAGCCTGGCCGTTCCCTAACCCTAACCCTAGCCCGTAACGGAAACCCCCTACCAGCCCTACAACTAACCCCCAAGCCGTAGCCTACTCCTGGTGTGTACGCTGGCACTGACTCGTGCGTCAGTATGTAGCCAGACCGTCCCACGTTTCCGTACCCTCACCTGTGCCCTAAGCCTTGCCGTTCCCTAACCCTAACCCTAGCACGGAACAGAAACCCACCACCAGCCCTACAACTTAACCCCAAGCCGTAGCCTAATCCTGGCCCGTACGCTGGCACTGACCCGTGCGTCAGCACGTAACCTGACCCTCCCAAGTTTCCGTACCCTCACCAGTGCCCTAAGCCTTGCCGTTCCCTATCACTAACCCTAGCTCGGAACGGAAACCCACCACTAGCCCTACACCTAACCCACAAGCCGAAGCCTACTCCTGGCCAGTACGCTGGCACTGACCGGTGCGTCAGCACGTAGGCTGACCCTCCCACGTTTCTGTACCCTCACATGTGCCCTAAGCCTTGCCTTTCCCTAACCCTAACCCTAGCCCGGAACCTAAACCCACCAACAGACCTACACCTTAACCCCAAGTCGTAGCCTAATCCTGGCCCGTATGCTGGCACTGACCCGTGCGTCAGCACGTAGCCTGACCCTCCCACGTTTCCGTACCCTCACCTGTGCCCTACGCCTTGCCGTTCCCTAACCGTAACCCTAGCTCCGAACGGAAACCCACCATCAGCCCTACACGTTACCCCCAAGCCGTAGCCTATTCTGGGCCCGTACGCTGGCACTGACACGTGCGTCAGCACGTAGCCTGAACCTCCCACGTTTCCGTACCCCCACCTGTGCCCTAAGCCTTGCCGTTCCCTAACCCTAAACCTAGCCCGGAACGGAAACACACCACCAGCCCTACAACTTTCCCACAAGCCGAAGCCTACTCCTGGTCCATACGCTGGCACTGACACTTGCATCAGCACGTAGCCTGACCCTCCCACGTTTCCGTACCCTCACCTGTGCCCTAAGCCTTGCCGTTCCCTAACCCTTACCCTAGCCCGGAATGGAAAACCACCACCAGCACTACACCATACCCTACGCCGTAGCCTACTCCTTGCCCGTATGCTGGCACTGACCCGTGAGTCAGCACGTAGCCTGACCCTCCCACGTTTCCGAACCCTCACCTGTGCCCTAAGCCTTGCCGTTCCCTAACCCTAACCCTAGCCCGGAATGGAAAACCACCACCAGCACTACACCATACCCTACGCCGTAGCCTACTCCTTGCCCGTACGCTGGCACTGACCCGTGAGTCAGCACGTAGCCTGACCCTCCCAAGTTTCTGTACCCTCACCTGTGCCCTAAGCCTTGCCATTCCCTAACACTAACCCTAGCCCGGAACGGAAACCCACCAACAGCCCTACACCTAACGACCAAGCCGTAGCCTACTCCTGGCCCGTACGCTGGCACTGACCTGTGTGTCAGCACGTAGCCTGACCTTCCCACGTTACCGTAATGTCACCTGTGCCCTAAGCCTTGCCGTTCCCTAATCCTAACCCTAGTACGGGACGGAAACACACCACAAGCCCTACAGCTTAACCCCAAGCCATAGCCTACTCCTGGCCGGTACGCAGGCACTGACCCGTGCGTCAGCATGTAGCCTGACCGTCCCACGGTTCCGTACCCTCACCTGTGCCCTAAGCCTTGCCGTTCCCTAAACCTAAACCTACCCCAGAACAGAAACACACCACCAGCCCTACAACTTACCCCCAAGACGTAGCCTACTACTGGCCCGTATGCTGGCACTGACCCGTGCATCAGCACGTAGCATGACCCTCCCATGTTTCCGTACCCTCACCTGTGCCCTAAGACTTGCCGTTCCCTATCCCTAACCCTAGCCCGAAATGGAAACCCACCACAAGCCCTACACCTTACCCTACGCCGAATCCTACTCCTGACCCGTATGCTGGCACTGACCCGTGCGTCAGCACGTAGCCTGACACTCCCACGTTTCCGTAACCTCACCTGTACCCTAAGCCTTGCCGTTCCCTAACACTAACCCTAGCCCAGAACGAAAACCCACCACCAGCCCTACACCTTACCGTATGCCGTAGCCTAATCCTGGCTCGTACGCTGGAACTGACACGTGCGTCAGCATGTAGCCTGACCCTCCCACGTTTCCCTACACTCACCTGTGCCCTAAGACTTGCCGTTCCCTAACCATTAACCCTAGCCCGGAACAGAAACCCACCGCCAGCCCTACACCTTACCCTACACCGTAGCCTACTCCTGGCCCGTACGCTGGCACTGACCCATGATTCAGCACGTAGTCTGACAATCCCAAGTTTCCGTACCCTCACCTGTGCCCTAAGCCTTGCCGTTCCCTCACCCTAACCCTAGCCAGGAACGGAAACCCACCACCAGATCTACAATTTACCCTACGCCGTAGCCTACTCCTCGCCCGTACGCTGGCACTGACCCGTGCGTCAGCACGTAGCCTGACCCTCACACGTTTCCGTACACTCACCTGTGCCCTAAGCCTTGCCGTTCCCTATCCCGAACCCTAGTCTGGAACGGAAACCCACCACCAGCCCTACAGCTTACCCCAAAGCCATAGCCTACTCCAGGGCGGTACGCTGGCACTGACCCGTGCGTCCGCATGTAGCCTGACCGTCCCACGTTTCCGTAACCCCACCTGTGCCCTAAGCCTTGCCGTTCCCTAACACTAAACCTAGTAAAGAACGGAAACACACCAACAGCCCTACAACTAACCCCCGAGCCATAGCCTACTCCTGGCCCGTACGCTGGCACTGACCCGTGCGTCAGCATGTAGCCTGAACCTCCCAATTTTCCGTACCCTCACATGTGCCCAAAGCCTTGCCATTCCCTAACACTAACCCTAGCCCGGAACGGAAACCCAGCACCAGCCCTACACCTAAACCCCAAGCCGTAGCCTACTCCTGGCCCGTACGCTGGCACTGACCCGTGCGTCAGCACATAGCGTGTCCCTCCCACGTTTCCGTACCCTCACCTGTGCCGTAAGCCTTGCCGTTCCCTAACCCTAACCCTAGCCCAGAACAGAAAACCACCACCAGCCCTACACCATACCCTACGTCGTAGCCCATTCCTGGCCCGTACGCTGGCACTGACCCATGAATCAGCACGTAGCCTGACCCTCCCACGTTTCCGTTCCCTCACCTTTGCCCTGAGCCTTGCAGTTCCCTCACACTAACCCTAGCACGGAACGGAAACCCACCACCATCCATACACCTTACTCTACGCCGTAGCCTACTCCTGGCCCGTGACTGGCACTGACCTGTGCGTCAGCACGTAGCCTGACCTTTCCACATTTCCGTACCCTCACCTGTGCCCTAAGCCTTGCCGTTCCCTAACCCTAAACCTAGTAAGGAAGGGAAACCCACCACTAGCCGTACAGCTAAACTTCCCAAGCCATAGCCAACACCTGGCCCGTACGCTGGCACTGACCCGTGTGTCAGCACGTAGCCTGACCCTCCCACTTTTCCGTACCCTCACATGTGCCCTAAGCCTTGCCGTTCCCTAACACTAACCCTAGCCCGGAACGGAAACCCACCACCAGACCTACACCTAAACCCCAAGCCGTAGCCTACTCCTGGCCTGTACGCTGACACTGACCCGTGTGTCAGCACGTAGCCTGACCCTCCCACGTTTCCGAACCCTCACTTGTGCCCTAAGCCTTGCCGTGCCCTAACCCTAACCCTAGCCCGGAACGGAAACCCACCACCAGCCCTAAACTTTACCGTATGCCGTAGCCTACTCCTGGTCCGTACGCTGGCACTGACTCGTGCGTCAGCACTTAGCCTGACCCTCCCACGTTTCTGTACCCTCACCTGTGCCCTAAGCCATGCCGTTCCCTAACCCTAACCCTAGCCCGGAACAGAAACCCATGACCAGCCCTACAACTTACACACAAGCTGTAGCCTACTCCTGGTGCATACGCTGGCACTGACCCGTGCGTCAGCACGTAGCCTGACCCTCCCCAGTTTCCGTACCCTCACGTGTGCCCTAAGCCTTGCCGTTCCCTAACCCTAACCCTAGACCTGAACGGAAACCCACCACCAGCCCTACACCTTACCCCCAAGCCGTAGCCTATTCCTGGTCCGTACGCTGGCACTGACCCGTGCGTCAGCAAGTAGCCTGACCCTCCCACGTTTCCATACCCTCACCTGTGCCCTAAGCCTTGCCGTTCCCTAACCCTAACACTAGACTGGAACGGAAAACCACCACCAGCCCAACAACTTACCCTACGCCGTAGCCTACTCCTGGCCCGTACGCTGGCACTGACCCGTGCGTCAGCACGTAGCCTGAACCTCCCAATTTTCCGTACCCTCACATGTGCCCAAAGCCTTGCCATTCCCTAACACTAACCCTAGCCCGGAACGGAAACCCAGCACCAGCCCTACACCTAAACCCCAAGCCGTAGCCTACTCCTGGCCCGTACGCTGGCACTGACCCGTGCGTCAGCACATAGCGTGTCCCTCCCACGTTTCCGTACCCTCAACTGTGCCGTAAGCCTTGCCGTTCCCTAACCCTAACCCTAGCCCGGAACAGAAAACCACCACCAGCCCTACACCATACCCTACGCCGTAGCCCATTCCTGGCCCGTACGCTGGCACTGACCCATGAATCAGCACGTAGCCTGACCCTCCCACGTTTCCGTTTCCTCACCTATGCCCTGAGCCTTGCAGTTCCCTCACACTAACCCTAGCATGGAACGGAAACCCACCACCATCCATACACCTTACTCTACGCCGTAGCCTACTCCTGGCCCGTGACTGGCACTGACCTGTGCGTCAGCACGTAGCCTGAACTTTCCACATTTCCGTACCCTCACCTGTGCCCTAAGCCTTGCCGTTCCCTAACCCTAAACCTAGTAAGGAAGGGAAACCCACCACCAGCCCTACAGCTAATCTTCCCAAGCCATAGCCAACTCCTGGCCCGTACGCTGGCACTGACCCGTGTGTCAGCACGTAGCCTGACCCTCCCACTTTTCCGTACCCTCACATGTGCCCTAAGCCTTGCCGTTCCCTAACACTAACCCTAGCCCGGAACGGAAACCCACCACCAGACCTACACCTAAACCCCAAGCCGTAGCCTACTCCTGTCCTGTACGCTGACACTGACCCGTGCGTCAGCACGTAGCCTGACCCTCCCACGTTTCCGAACCCTCACTTGTGCCCTAAGGCTTGCCGTGCCCTAACCCTAACCCTAGCCCGGAACGGAAACCCACCACCAGCCCTAAACTTTACCGTATGCCGTAGCCTACTCCTGGTCCGTACGCTGGCACTGACTCGTGCGTCAGCACTTAGCCTGACCCTCCCACGTTTCTGTACCCTCACCTGTGCCCTAAGCCATGCCGTTCCCTAACCCTAACCCTAGCCCGGAACAGAAACCCATCACTAGCCCTACAACTTACACACAAGCTGTAGCCTACTCCTGGTGCATACGCTGGCACTGACCCGTGCGTCAGCACGTAGCCTGACCCTCCCCAGTTTCCGTACCCTCACGTGTGCCCTAAGCCTTGCCGTTCCCTAACCCTAACCGTAGCCCGGAACAGAAACCCACACCCAGCCCTACACCTTACCCTACACCGTAGACTATTCCTGGCGATACGCTGGCACTGACCCATGAGTCAGCACGTAGCCAGACCCTCACACGTGTCCGTACACTCACCTGTGCCCTAAGCCTTGCCGTTCCCAACCCGAACCCTAGTCCTGAACGGAAACCCACCACCAGCCCTACAGCTTACCCCAAACCCATAGCCTACTACTGGCCAGTACGCTGGCACTGACCCGTGCCTCAGCATGTAGCCTGACCGTCACACGTTTCCGTACCCTCACCTGTGCCCTAAGCCTTGCCGTTCCCTAACCCTAAACCTAGTACAGAACGGAAACACACCAACAACCCTACACCTAACCCCCAAGCCACAGCCTACTCCTGGCCCGTACGCTGGCACTGACCCGTGCGAAACACTTAGCCTGACCCTCCCACGTTTCCGTACCCTCACCTGTGCCCTAAGCCTTGCGGTTCCCTAACCCTAATCCTAGCCCGGAACGGAAACCCACCACCAGCCCTATACCTTACCCAACGCCGTAGCCTACTCCTGGCCCGTGCGCGGGCACTGATCCGTGCGTCAGCACGTAGCCTGACCCTCCCATGTTTCTGTACCCTCACCTGTGCCCTAATCCTTGCCGTTCCCTAACCCTAAACCTAGCCCGGAAAGGAAACCCACCACCAGCCCTACATCTTACCCCCAAGCCGTAGCCTACTCCTGATCCGTACGCTGGCACTGACCCATGAGTCAGCACGTAGCCTCACCATCCCACGTTTCCATACCATCACCTGGGCCCTAAGTCTTTCAGTTCCCTCACCCTAACCCTAGCCCGCGATGGAAAACTACCAGCAGCCCTACACCTTACCCTACACCGTAGCATACTCCTGGCCCGTACGCTGGCACTGACCTGTGCGTCAGCACGTAGCCTGACATTCCCACATTTCCGTACCCTCACCTGTGCCCTAAGTTTTGCCGTTCCCTAACCCTAAACCTAGTACGGAATGAAAACACACCACCAGCCCTACACCTAACCCCTAAGCCATAGCCTACTCCTGGCCCGTACGCTGGCACTGACACGTGCGTCAGCACGTAGCCTGACCCTTCCACGTTTCTGTACCCTCACCTGTGCCCTAAGCCTTCCTGTTCCTTAACCCTAACCCTAGCCCGGAACGGAAACCCACGACCAGCTATACACCTTATTGTACGCCGTAGCCTACACCTCGCCCGTTACTGGCACTGACCTGTGCATCAGAACGCAGCGTGACCTTCCCACCTTTCCGTACCCTCACCTGTGCCCTAAGCCTTGCCGTTCGCTAACACTAAACCTAGTACGGAACGGAAACCCACCAACAGCCCTACACCTAAACTTCCCAAACCATAGCCTACTCCTGGCCCGTACGCTGGCACTGACCCGTGCGTCAGCACGTAGCCTGACCCTCCCACGTTTCTGTACCCTCACCAGTGCCCTAAGACTTGCCGTTCCCTAACACTAACCCTAGCCCGGAACGGAAACCCACCACCAGCCCTAAAACTAACCCCCAAGGCGTAGCCTACTCCAGGCCGGTACGGTGGCACTGACCCGTGCATCAGCACTTAGCCTGAACCTCCCACGTTTCCGTACCCTCACCAGTGCCCCAAGCCTTGCCGTTCCCTAACCCTAACCCTAGCCCGGAACGGAAACCCACCACCAGCCCTAAACCTTACCCCCAATCCGTAGCCTACTCCTGGCCCGTACGCTGGCACTGACACGTGTGTCAGCATGTAGCCTGACCCTCCCACGTTTCCGTACCCTCACCTCTGCCCTAAGACTTGCCGTTCCCTAACCCTAACCCTAGCCTGGAACGGAAACCCACCACCAGCCCTACATCTTACCCTACACCGTAGCCTATTCCTGGCCCGTACGCTGGCACTGACCCGTGAGTCAGCACGTAGCCTGACCCTCCCAAGTTTCTGTACCCTCACCTGTGCCCTAAGCCTTGCCATTCCCTAACACTAACCCTAGCCCGGAACGGAAACCCACCAACAGCCCTACACCTAACGACCAAGCCGTAGCCTACTCCTGGCCCGTACGCTGGCACTGACCTGTGTGTCAGCACGTAGCCTGACCTTCCCACGTTACCGTAATGTCACCTGTGCCCTAAGCCTTGCCGTTCCCTAATCCTAACCCTAGTACGGGACGGAAACACACCACAAGCCCTACAGCTTAACCCCAAGCCATAGCCTACTCCTGGCCAGTACGCAGGCACTGACCCGTGCGTCAGCATGTAGCCTGACCGTCCCACGGTTCCGTACCCTCACCTGTGCCCTAAGCCTTGCCGTTCCCTAAACCTAAACCTACCCCAGAACAGAAACACACCACCAGCCCTACAACTTACCCCCAAGACGTAGCCTACTACTGGCCCGTATGCTGGCACTGACCCGTGCATCAGCACGTAGCATGAACCTCCCATGTTTCCGTACCCTCACCTGTGCCCTAAGACTTGCCGTTCCCTATCCCTAACCCTAGCCCGAAATGGAAACCCACCACAAGCCCTACACCTTACCCTACGCCGAATCCTACTCCTGACCCGTATGCTGGCACTGACCCGTGCGTCAGCACGTAACCTGACCCTCCCACGTTTCCGTAACCTCACCTGTACCCTAAGCCTTGCCGTTCCCTAACACTAACCCTAGCCCAGAACGAAAACCCACCACCAGCCCTACACCTTACCGTATGCCGTAGCCTAATCCTGGCTCGTACGCTGGAACTGACACGTGCGTCAGCATGTAGCCTGACCCTCCCACGTTTCCCTACACTCACCTGTGCCCTAAGACTTGCCGTTCCCTAACCATTAACCCTAGCCCGGAACAGAAACCCACCGCCAGCCCTACACCTTACCCTACACCGTAGCCTACTCCTGGCCCGTACGCTGGCACTGACCCATGATTCAGCACGTAGTCTGACAATCCCAAGTTTCCGTACCCTCACCTGTGCCCTAAGCCTTGCCGTTCCCTCACCCTAACCCTAGCCAGGAACGGAAACCCACCACCAGATCTACAATTTACCCTACGCCGTAGCCTACTCCTCGCCCGTACGCTGGCACTGACCCGTGCGTCAGCACGTAGCCTGACCCTCACACGTTTCCGTACACTCACCTGTGCCCTAAGCCTTGCCGTTCCCTATCCCGAACCCTAGTCTGGAACGGAAACCCACCACCAGCCCTACAGCTTACCCCAAAGCCATAGCCTACTCCAGGGCGGTACGCTGGCACTGACCCGTGCGTCCGCATGTAGCCTGACCGTCCCACGTTTCCGTAACCCCACCTGTGCCCTAAGCCTTGCCGTTCCCTAACACTAAACCTAGTAAAGAACGGAAACACACCAACAGCCCTACAACTAACCCCCGAGCCATAGCCTACTCCTGGCCCGTACGCTGGCACTGACCCGTGCGTCAGCATGTAGCCTGAACCTCCCAATTTTCCGTACCCTCACATGTGCCCAAAGCCTTGCCATTCCCTAACACTAACCCTAGCCCGGAACGGAAACCCAGCACCAGCCCTACACCTAAACCCCAAGCCGTAGCCTACTCCTGGCCCGTACGCTGGCACTGACCCGTGCGTCAGCACATAGCGTGTCCCTCCCACGTTTCCGTACCCTCACCTGTGCCGTAAGCCTTGCCGTTCCCTAACCCTAACCCTAGCCCAGAACAGAAAACCACCACCAGCCCTACACCATACCCTACGTCGTAGCCCATTCCTGGCCCGTACGCTGGCACTGACCCATGAATCAGCACGTAGCCTGACCCTCCCACGTTTCCGTTCCCTCACCTTTGCCCTGAGCCTTGCAGTTCCCTCACACTAACCCTAGCACGGAACGGAAACCCACCACCATCCATACACCTTACTCTACGCCGTAGCCTACTCCTGGCCCGTGACTGGCACTGACCTGTGCGTCAGCACGTAGCCTGACCTTTCCACATTTCCGTACCCTCACCTGTGCCCTAAGCCTTGCCGTTCCCTAACCCTAAACCTAGTAAGGAAGGGAAACCCACCACTAGCCGTACAGCTAAACTTCCCAAGCCATAGCCAACACCTGGCCCGTACGCTGGCACTGACCCGTGTGTCAGCACGTAGCCTGACCCTCCCACTTTTCCGTACCCTCACATGTGCCCTAAGCCTTGCCGTTCCCTAACACTAACCCTAGCCCGGAACGGAAACCCACCACCAGACCTACACCTAAACCCCAAGCCGTAGCCTACTCCTGGCCTGTACGCTGACACTGACCCGTGTGTCAGCACGTAGCCTGACCCTCCCACGTTTCCGAACCCTCACTTGTGCCCTAAGCCTTGCCGTGCCCTAACCCTAACCCTAGCCCGGAACGGAAACCCACCACCAGCCCTAAACTTTACCGTATGCCGTAGCCTACTCCTGGTCCGTACGCTGGCACTGACTCGTGCGTCAGCACTTAGCCTGACCCTCCCACGTTTCTGTACCCTCACCTGTGCCCTAAGCCATGCCGTTCCCTAACCCTAACCCTAGCCCGGAACAGAAACCCATGACCAGCCCTACAACTTACACACAAGCTGTAGCCTACTCCTGGTGCATACGCTGGCACTGACCCGTGCGTCAGCACGTAGCCTGACCCTCCCCAGTTTCCGTACCCTCACGTGTGCCCTAAGCCTTGCCGTTCCCTAACCCTAACCCTAGACCTGAACGGAAACCCACCACCAGCCCTACACCTTACCCCCAAGCCGTAGCCTATTCCTGGTCCGTACGCTGGCACTGACCCGTGCGTCAGCAAGTAGCCTGACCCTCCCACGTTTCCATACCCTCACCTGTGCCCTAAGCCTTGCCGTTCCCTAACCCTAACACTAGACTGGAACGGAAAACCACCACCAGCCCAACAACTTACCCTACGCCGTAGCCTACTCCTGGCCCGTACGCTGGCACTGACCCGTGCGTCAGCACGTAGCCTGAACCTCCCAATTTTCCGTACCCTCACATGTGCCCAAAGCCTTGCCATTCCCTAACACTAACCCTAGCCCGGAACGGAAACCCAGCACCAGCCCTACACCTAAACCCCAAGCCGTAGC
Source organism: Mesoplodon mirus (assembly GCF_964341445.2). Classification (NCBI taxonomy): domain Eukaryota; kingdom Metazoa; phylum Chordata; class Mammalia; order Artiodactyla; family Ziphiidae; genus Mesoplodon; species Mesoplodon mirus. The sequence continues at coordinate 168,467 of NW_028295605.1, forward strand.
CTACTCCTGGCCCGTACGCTGGCACTGACCCGTGCGTCAGCACATAGCGTGTCCCTCCCACGTTTCCGTACCCTCAACTGTGCCGTAAGCCTTGCCGTTCCCTAACCCTAACCCTAGCCCGGAACAGAAAACCACCACCAGCCCTACACCATACCCTACGCCGTAGCCCATTCCTGGCCCGTACGCTGGCACTGACCCATGAATCAGCACGTAGCCTGACCCTCCCACGTTTCCGTTTCCTCACCTATGCCCTGAGCCTTGCAGTTCCCTCACACTAACCCTAGCATGGAACGGAAACCCACCACCATCCATACACCTTACTCTACGCCGTAGCCTACTCCTGGCCCGTGACTGGCACTGACCTGTGCGTCAGCACGTAGCCTGAACTTTCCACATTTCCGTACCCTCACCTGTGCCCTAAGCCTTGCCGTTCCCTAACCCTAAACCTAGTAAGGAAGGGAAACCCACCACCAGCCCTACAGCTAATCTTCCCAAGCCATAGCCAACTCCTGGCCCGTACGCTGGCACTGACCCGTGTGTCAGCACGTAGCCTGACCCTCCCACTTTTCCGTACCCTCACATGTGCCCTAAGCCTTGCCGTTCCCTAACACTAACCCTAGCCCGGAACGGAAACCCACCACCAGACCTACACCTAAACCCCAAGCCGTAGCCTACTCCTGTCCTGTACGCTGACACTGACCCGTGCGTCAGCACGTAGCCTGACCCTCCCACGTTTCCGAACCCTCACTTGTGCCCTAAGGCTTGCCGTGCCCTAACCCTAACCCTAGCCCGGAACGGAAACCCACCACCAGCCCTAAACTTTACCGTATGCCGTAGCCTACTCCTGGTCCGTACGCTGGCACTGACTCGTGCGTCAGCACTTAGCCTGACCCTCCCACGTTTCTGTACCCTCACCTGTGCCCTAAGCCATGCCGTTCCCTAACCCTAACCCTAGCCCGGAACAGAAACCCATCACTAGCCCTACAACTTACACACAAGCTGTAGCCTACTCCTGGTGCATACGCTGGCACTGACCCGTGCGTCAGCACGTAGCCTGACCCTCCCCAGTTTCCGTACCCTCACGTGTGCCCTAAGCCTTGCCGTTCCCTAACCCTAACCGTAGCCCGGAACAGAAACCCACACCCAGCCCTACACCTTACCCTACACCGTAGACTATTCCTGGCGATACGCTGGCACTGACCCATGAGTCAGCACGTAGCCAGACCCTCACACGTGTCCGTACACTCACCTGTGCCCTAAGCCTTGCCGTTCCCAACCCGAACCCTAGTCCTGAACGGAAACCCACCACCAGCCCTACAGCTTACCCCAAACCCATAGCCTACTACTGGCCAGTACGCTGGCACTGACCCGTGCCTCAGCATGTAGCCTGACCGTCACACGTTTCCGTACCCTCACCTGTGCCCTAAGCCTTGCCGTTCCCTAACCCTAAACCTAGTACAGAACGGAAACACACCAACAACCCTACACCTAACCCCCAAGCCACAGCCTACTCCTGGCCCGTACGCTGGCACTGACCCGTGCGAAACACTTAGCCTGACCCTCCCACGTTTCCGTACCCTCACCTGTGCCCTAAGCCTTGCGGTTCCCTAACCCTAATCCTAGCCCGGAACGGAAACCCACCACCAGCCCTATACCTTACCCAACGCCGTAGCCTACTCCTGGCCCGTGCGCGGGCACTGATCCGTGCGTCAGCACGTAGCCTGACCCTCCCATGTTTCTGTACCCTCACCTGTGCCCTAATCCTTGCCGTTCCCTAACCCTAAACCTAGCCCGGAAAGGAAACCCACCACCAGCCCTACATCTTACCCCCAAGCCGTAGCCTACTCCTGATCCGTACGCTGGCACTGACCCATGAGTCAGCACGTAGCCTCACCATCCCACGTTTCCATACCATCACCTGGGCCCTAAGTCTTTCAGTTCCCTCACCCTAACCCTAGCCCGCGATGGAAAACTACCAGCAGCCCTACACCTTACCCTACACCGTAGCATACTCCTGGCCCGTACGCTGGCACTGACCTGTGCGTCAGCACGTAGCCTGACATTCCCACATTTCCGTACCCTCACCTGTGCCCTAAGTTTTGCCGTTCCCTAACCCTAAACCTAGTACGGAATGAAAACACACCACCAGCCCTACACCTAACCCCTAAGCCATAGCCTACTCCTGGCCCGTACGCTGGCACTGACACGTGCGTCAGCACGTAGCCTGACCCTTCCACGTTTCTGTACCCTCACCTGTGCCCTAAGCCTTCCTGTTCCTTAACCCTAACCCTAGCCCGGAACGGAAACCCACGACCAGCTATACACCTTATTGTACGCCGTAGCCTACACCTCGCCCGTTACTGGCACTGACCTGTGCATCAGAACGCAGCGTGACCTTCCCACCTTTCCGTACCCTCACCTGTGCCCTAAGCCTTGCCGTTCGCTAACACTAAACCTAGTACGGAACGGAAACCCACCAACAGCCCTACACCTAAACTTCCCAAACCATAGCCTACTCCTGGCCCGTACGCTGGCACTGACCCGTGCGTCAGCACGTAGCCTGACCCTCCCACGTTTCTGTACCCTCACCAGTGCCCTAAGACTTGCCGTTCCCTAACACTAACCCTAGCCCGGAACGGAAACCCACCACCAGCCCTAAAACTAACCCCCAAGGCGTAGCCTACTCCAGGCCGGTACGGTGGCACTGACCCGTGCATCAGCACTTAGCCTGAACCTCCCACGTTTCCGTACCCTCACCAGTGCCCCAAGCCTTGCCGTTCCCTAACCCTAACCCTAGCCCGGAACGGAAACCCACCACCAGCCCTAAACCTTACCCCCAATCCGTAGCCTACTCCTGGCCCGTACGCTGGCACTGACACGTGTGTCAGCATGTAGCCTGACCCTCCCACGTTTCCGTACCCTCACCTCTGCCCTAAGACTTGCCGTTCCCTAACCCTAACCCTAGCCTGGAACGGAAACCCACCACCAGCCCTACATCTTACCCTACACCGTAGCCTATTCCTGGCCCGTACGCTGGCACTGACCCGTGAGTCAGCACGTAGCCTGACCCTCCCAAGTTTCTGTACCCTCACCTGTGCCCTAAGCCTTGCCATTCCCTAACACTAACCCTAGCCCGGAACGGAAACCCACCAACAGCCCTACACCTAACGACCAAGCCGTAGCCTACTCCTGGCCCGTACGCTGGCACTGACCTGTGTGTCAGCACGTAGCCTGACCTTCCCACGTTACCGTAATGTCACCTGTGCCCTAAGCCTTGCCGTTCCCTAATCCTAACCCTAGTACGGGACGGAAACACACCACAAGCCCTACAGCTTAACCCCAAGCCATAGCCTACTCCTGGCCAGTACGCAGGCACTGACCCGTGCGTCAGCATGTAGCCTGACCGTCCCACGGTTCCGTACCCTCACCTGTGCCCTAAGCCTTGCCGTTCCCTAAACCTAAACCTACCCCAGAACAGAAACACACCACCAGCCCTACAACTTACCCCCAAGACGTAGCCTACTACTGGCCCGTATGCTGGCACTGACCCGTGCATCAGCACGTAGCATGAACCTCCCATGTTTCCGTACCCTCACCTGTGCCCTAAGACTTGCCGTTCCCTATCCCTAACCCTAGCCCGAAATGGAAACCCACCACAAGCCCTACACCTTACCCTACGCCGAATCCTACTCCTGACCCGTATGCTGGCACTGACCCGTGCGTCAGCACGTAACCTGACCCTCCCACGTTTCCGTAACCTCACCTGTACCCTAAGCCTTGCCGTTCCCTAACACTAACCCTAGCCCAGAACGAAAACCCACCACCAGCCCTACACCTTACCGTATGCCGTAGCCTAATCCTGGCTCGTACGCTGGAACTGACACGTGCGTCAGCATGTAGCCTGACCCTCCCACGTTTCCCTACACTCACCTGTGCCCTAAGACTTGCCGTTCCCTAACCATTAACCCTAGCCCGGAACAGAAACCCACCGCCAGCCCTACACCTTACCCTACACCGTAGCCTACTCCTGGCCCGTACGCTGGCACTGACCCATGATTCAGCACGTAGTCTGACAATCCCAAGTTTCCGTACCCTCACCTGTGCCCTAAGCCTTGCCGTTCCCTCACCCTAACCCTAGCCAGGAACGGAAACCCACCACCAGATCTACAATTTACCCTACGCCGTAGCCTACTCCTCGCCCGTACGCTGGCACTGACCCGTGCGTCAGCACGTAGCCTGACCCTCACACGTTTCCGTACACTCACCTGTGCCCTAAGCCTTGCCGTTCCCTATCCCGAACCCTAGTCTGGAACGGAAACCCACCACCAGCCCTACAGCTTACCCCAAAGCCATAGCCTACTCCAGGGCGGTACGCTGGCACTGACCCGTGCGTCCGCATGTAGCCTGACCGTCCCACGTTTCCGTAACCCCACCTGTGCCCTAAGCCTTGCCGTTCCCTAACACTAAACCTAGTAAAGAACGGAAACACACCAACAGCCCTACAACTAACCCCCGAGCCATAGCCTACTCCTGGCCCGTACGCTGGCACTGACCCGTGCGTCAGCATGTAGCCTGAACCTCCCAATTTTCCGTACCCTCACATGTGCCCAAAGCCTTGCCATTCCCTAACACTAACCCTAGCCCGGAACGGAAACCCAGCACCAGCCCTACACCTAAACCCCAAGCCGTAGCCTACTCCTGGCCCGTACGCTGGCACTGACCCGTGCGTCAGCACATAGCGTGTCCCTCCCACGTTTCCGTACCCTCACCTGTGCCGTAAGCCTTGCCGTTCCCTAACCCTAACCCTAGCCCAGAACAGAAAACCACCACCAGCCCTACACCATACCCTACGTCGTAGCCCATTCCTGGCCCGTACGCTGGCACTGACCCATGAATCAGCACGTAGCCTGACCCTCCCACGTTTCCGTTCCCTCACCTTTGCCCTGAGCCTTGCAGTTCCCTCACACTAACCCTAGCACGGAACGGAAACCCACCACCATCCATACACCTTACTCTACGCCGTAGCCTACTCCTGGCCCGTGACTGGCACTGACCTGTGCGTCAGCACGTAGCCTGACCTTTCCACATTTCCGTACCCTCACCTGTGCCCTAAGCCTTGCCGTTCCCTAACCCTAAACCTAGTAAGGAAGGGAAACCCACCACTAGCCGTACAGCTAAACTTCCCAAGCCATAGCCAACACCTGGCCCGTACGCTGGCACTGACCCGTGTGTCAGCACGTAGCCTGACCCTCCCACTTTTCCGTACCCTCACATGTGCCCTAAGCCTTGCCGTTCCCTAACACTAACCCTAGCCCGGAACGGAAACCCACCACCAGACCTACACCTAAACCCCAAGCCGTAGCCTACTCCTGGCCTGTACGCTGACACTGACCCGTGTGTCAGCACGTAGCCTGACCCTCCCACGTTTCCGAACCCTCACTTGTGCCCTAAGCCTTGCCGTGCCCTAACCCTAACCCTAGCCCGGAACGGAAACCCACCACCAGCCCTAAACTTTACCGTATGCCGTAGCCTACTCCTGGTCCGTACGCTGGCACTGACTCGTGCGTCAGCACTTAGCCTGACCCTCCCACGTTTCTGTACCCTCACCTGTGCCCTAAGCCATGCCGTTCCCTAACCCTAACCCTAGCCCGGAACAGAAACCCATGACCAGCCCTACAACTTACACACAAGCTGTAGCCTACTCCTGGTGCATACGCTGGCACTGACCCGTGCGTCAGCACGTAGCCTGACCCTCCCCAGTTTCCGTACCCTCACGTGTGCCCTAAGCCTTGCCGTTCCCTAACCCTAACCCTAGACCTGAACGGAAACCCACCACCAGCCCTACACCTTACCCCCAAGCCGTAGCCTATTCCTGGTCCGTACGCTGGCACTGACCCGTGCGTCAGCAAGTAGCCTGACCCTCCCACGTTTCCATACCCTCACCTGTGCCCTAAGCCTTGCCGTTCCCTAACCCTAACACTAGACTGGAACGGAAAACCACCACCAGCCCAACAACTTACCCTACGCCGTAGCCTACTCCTGGCCCGTACGCTGGCACTGACCCGTGCGTCAGCACGTAGCCTGAACCTCCCAATTTTCCGTACCCTCACATGTGCCCAAAGCCTTGCCATTCCCTAACACTAACCCTAGCCCGGAACGGAAACCCAGCACCAGCCCTACACCTAAACCCCAAGCCGTAGCCTACTCCTGGCCCGTACGCTGGCACTGACCCGTGCGTCAGCACATAGCGTGTCCCTCCCACGTTTCCGTACCCTCAACTGTGCCGTAAGCCTTGCCGTTCCCTAACCCTAACCCTAGCCCGGAACAGAAAACCACCACCAGCCCTACACCATACCCTACGCCGTAGCCCATTCCTGGCCCGTACGCTGGCACTGACCCATGAATCAGCACGTAGCCTGACCCTCCCACGTTTCCGTTTCCTCACCTATGCCCTGAGCCTTGCAGTTCCCTCACACTAACCCTAGCATGGAACGGAAACCCACCACCATCCATACACCTTACTCTACGCCGTAGCCTACTCCTGGCCCGTGACTGGCACTGACCTGTGCGTCAGCACGTAGCCTGAACTTTCCACATTTCCGTACCCTCACCTGTGCCCTAAGCCTTGCCGTTCCCTAACCCTAAACCTAGTAAGGAAGGGAAACCCACCACCAGCCCTACAGCTAATCTTCCCAAGCCATAGCCAACTCCTGGCCCGTACGCTGGCACTGACCCGTGTGTCAGCACGTAGCCTGACCCTCCCACTTTTCCGTACCCTCACATGTGCCCTAAGCCTTGCCGTTCCCTAACACTAACCCTAGCCCGGAACGGAAACCCACCACCAGCCCTACACCTAAACCCCAAGCCGTAGCCTACTCCTGGCCTGTACGCTGACACTGACCCGTGCGTCAGCACGTAGCCTGACCCTCCCACGTTTCCGAACCCTCACTTGTGCCCTAAGGCTTGCCGTGCCCTAACCCTAACCCTAGCCCGGAACGGAAACCCACCACCAGCCCTAAACTTTACCGTATGCCGTAGCCTACTCCTGGTCCGTACGCTGGCACTGACTCGTGCGTCAGCACTTAGCCTGACCCTCCCACGTTTCTGTACCCTCACCTGTGCCCTAAGCCATGCCGTTCCCTAACCCTAACCCTAGCCCGGAACAGAAACCCATCACTAGCCCTACAACTTACACACAAGCTGTAGCCTACTCCTGGTGCATACGCTGGCACTGACCCGTGCGTCAGCACGTAGCCTGACCCTCCCCAGTTTCCGTACCCTCACGTGTGCCCTAAGCCTTGCCGTTCCCTAACCCTAACCGTAGCCCGGAACAGAAACCCACACCCAGCCCTACACCTTACCCTACACCGTAGACTATTCCTGGCGATACGCTGGCACTGACCCATGAGTCAGCACGTAGCCAGACCCTCACACGTGTCCGTACACTCACCTGTGCCCTAAGCCTTGCCGTTCCCAACCCGAACCCTAGTCCTGAACGGAAACCCACCACCAGCCCTACAGCTTACCCCAAACCCATAGCCTACTACTGGCCAGTACGCTGGCACTGACCCGTGCCTCAGCATGTAGCCTGACCGTCACACGTTTCCGTACCCTCACCTGTGCCCTAAGCCTTGCCGTTCCCTAACCCTAAACCTAGTACAGAACGGAAACACACCAACAACCCTACACCTAACCCCCAAGCCACAGCCTACTCCTGGCCCGTACGCTGGCACTGACCCGTGCGAAACACTTAGCCTGACCCTCCCACGTTTCCGTACCCTCACCTGTGCCCTAAGCCTTGCGGTTCCCTAACCCTAATCCTAGCCCGGAACGGAAACCCACCACCAGCCCTATACCTTACCAAACGCCGTAGCCTACTCCTGGCCCGTGCGCGGGCACTGATCCGTGCGTCAGCACGTAGCCTGACCCTCCCATGTTTCTGTACCCTCACCTGTGCCCTAATCCTTGCCGTTCCCTAACCCTAAACCTAGCCCGGAAAGGAAACCCACCACCAGCCCTACATCTTACCCCCAAGCCGTAGCCTACTCCTGATCCGTACGCTGGCACTGACCCATGAGTCAGCACGTAGCCTCACCATCCCACGTTTCCATACCATCACCTGGGCCCTAAGTCTTTCAGTTCCCTCACCCTAACCCTAGCCCGCGATGGAAAACTACCAGCAGCCCTACACCTTACCCTACACCGTAGCATACTCCTGGCCCGTACGCTGGCACTGACCTGTGCGTCAGCACGTAGCCTGACATTCCCACATTTCCGTACCCTCACCTGTGCCCTAAGTTTTGCCGTTCCCTAACCCTAAACCTAGTACGGAATGAAAACACACCACCAGCCCTACACCTAACCCCTAAGCCATAGCCTACTCCTGGCCCGTACGCTGGCACTGACACGTGCGTCAGCACGTAGCCTGACCCTTCCACGTTTCTGTACCCTCACCTGTGCCCTAAGCCTTCCTGTTCCTTAACCCTAACCCTAGCCCGGAACGGAAACCCACGACCAGCTATACACCTTATTGTACGCCGTAGCCTACACCTCGCCTGTTACTGGCACTGACCTGTGCATCAGAACGCAGCGTGACCTTCCCACCTTTCCGTACCCTCACCTGTGCCCTAAGCCTTGCCGTTCGCTAACACTAAACCTAGTACGGAACGGAAACCCACCAACAGCCCTACACCTAAACTTCCCAAACCATAGCCTACTCCTGGCCCGTACGCTGGCACTGACCCGTGCGTCAGCACGTAGCCTGACCCTCCCACGTTTCTGTACCCTCACCAGTGCCCTAAGACTTGCCGTTCCCTAACACTAACCCTAGCCCGGAACGGAAACCCACCACCAGCCCTAAAACTAACCCCCAAGGCGTAGCCTACTCCAGGCCGGTACGGTGGCACTGACCCGTGCATCAGCACTTAGCCTGAACCTCCCACGTTTCCGTACCCTCACCAGTGCCCCAAGCCTTGCCGTTCCCTAACCCTAACCCTAGCCCGGAACGGAAACCCACCACCAGCCCTAAACCTTACCCCCAATCCGTAGCCTACTCCTGGCCCGTACGCTGGCACTGACACGTGTGTCAGCATGTAGCCTGACCCTCCCACGTTTCCGTACCCTCACCTCTGCCCTAAGACTTGCCGTTCCCTAACCCTAACCCTAGCCTGGAACGGAAACCCACCACCAGCCCTACATCTTACCCTACACCGTAGCCTATTCCTGGCCCGTACGCTGGCACTGACCCGTGAGTCAGGACGTAGCCTGACCATCCCACGTTTCTGTACCCTCACCTGTTCCCTAAGCCTAGCCGTTCCCTCATCCTAACCCAAGCCAGGAAGCGAAACCCACCACCAGCCCTACACCTTACCCTACGCCATAGCCTATTCCTGGCCTGTACGCGGGCACTGACCTGTGCTTCAGCACATAGCCTGACCCTCCCATGTTACTCTACCCTCACCTGTGCGCTAAGCCTTGCCGTTCCCTAATCCTAACCCTAGCCCCGTATGGAAACCCACCACCAGCCCTACACTCTACCCTACGCTGTAGCCTACTCCTGGCCCGTACGCTGGCACTGAGCCGTGTGTCAGCACGTAGCCTGAACCTCCCATGTTTCCGTACCATCACCTGTGCCCTAAGCCTTGCGGTTCCCTAACCCTAACCCTAGCCCGTCACGGAAACCCACCACCAGCCCTACAGCTTACCCCCAAGCCATAGCCTACTCCTGGCCCATACGCTGGCACTAACCGGTGTGTCAGCATATAGCCTGACGAGGCACACCAGGGGATGGCGGACCGGCAGGGTAAGGCTGCCCAGGTCAGCTAATCCACAACCCTCAGGGAATCACATTGGTGAAAATGGACCTCGCTAAGGCAGAAGAGAAGCCAAGGGAAAAAAGGACACGGTGCCATTTGCAGCACCGTAGATGAGTCTAGAAGTAATCACGTGACTTGTAGTAAGTCAGAAAGTGAAAGACACATATCATATCATATCACTTATAGGTGTTTCCTAAAAATGGATACCAGGGCAGATATTTCCACGGAGAAGGGCAATCACAGATTCATTAAACAAACTTATCGTTCACCAATGGAAAGGTGTGAGGATTGGTTTCATTACGATATCGGGGTTAACACACTTATACAAACACAGGTGACATATATAATCACCAAAGACCTACAGAATACCAAGAGAGGACTACTCAACATTCTGTCATAACGTACATGGGAAAAGGATCCCAGGAAGAACAGACATCTGTATATGTGTAAAAGAACCACATCTTCCACACTTACAACAAGCCAAACATTGTAATCAAACTTGCTGTAATAAAAAATAAAAAATTAAATTAAAAACACAAACAAAAGTAGTGAGACAAAATTGAAGGGCTTTCTCCTGGCACATTCCATTCTAAATTCCAATCTAGAACACCACTTCCACTGAGGCTCTCTTGCCCTAGTAACCAGATTTGGTAAGGGAGAATTGCTGCCACCTTGTGGCCGTTTCACACAACAGCAGCTTTAATTCCAGTGCTAATGGTCAGTTGATATTCAAAATCATTGCAGGCCTGTAAATGACACCTGCCCTGAAAACAAATCCTTGGGTCACATATCGACCAAAAAATTCAAAGCACGTCCATATTTCAAAAAGTCCGTTTCAAAAGGCATATTTTACGCACATTAGTGTTCTGCTTCTTTTCCTTTCTTTCCTTTTTTGTTAAAAAAAACGGGAATGGAAAAAGGCATCCCTCAGAATGGGCGAAAATCGTTGCAAACGAATCAATGGACAGAGGTTTAATCACCAATATATATAAACAGCTCATGCAGCTTAATATTAAAAAACAAACAACCCAATATAAAAAAGGGGAGAAGATCTAAAGGGACGTTTCTTCAAAGGAGACACAGAGATGGCCAAGACGCACATGAAAAGGTGCTCAACAGCACTAATTATTAGAGAAATGCAAATCAAAACTACAATGAGGTATCACCTCACACCTGTTAGAATCGGCATCATCAGAAAATCTACAAACAACCAATTCTGGGGAGGGTGTGGACAAAAGGAGCCCTCTTCCACTATTGGTGGGAATGTAAATTGATACAGTCACTATGGAGAACAGTATGGAGTTTCCTTAAAAAAACTAGAAATAGAATTACCATCTGATCCAGCAATCCCACTTCTGGGCATATACCCAGAGAAAACCGTAAATCAAAAAGGCACATTCACCACAATGTTCGTTGCAGCACTATTTACAATAGCCAGGTAATGGAAGCAACCTAAATGCCCACAGACAGATGAATGGATAAAGATGTGGTACATATATAAATTGGAATATTACTCGGCCATAAAATGGAATGAAACTGGGTCATTTGTAGAGACATCGATGGATCGAGAGCGTGTCATACAGAATGAAGTAAGTCAGAAAGCGGAAAACAAATATTGTATATTAATGCATATATGTGGAACCTAAAATAATGGTACAGATGAACTGGTTTGCAGGGAAGAAATAGAGACACAGAGGTAGAGAACAAACGTATGGACACCAAGTGTGGGAAGCCATGGGTTGGTGGTGGTGGGATGAGTTGGGAGATTGGGATTGACCTGTATACATGTATATGCATAAAATACATAACTAATAAAAACCTGCTGTATAAAAACATAAATAAACTTATCTTTCAAAATTTAAAAAAAATAGAATTTAACAATAAAACAGAAAAAAGTTCTTCTGTCACACAGATGTATTTATAGGAATGAATTATTTAAATGCTTATATCTATAAATACATAAAAGAGGAATAAAATCTAACTTGAATCATAAAAGAAAAAATAAACCTGAACCCACGTGTTATACAGAGGAAAACCCTATCAGGGCACAATTGCTCCAGCGGTAAAGAATTCTGAAATTGGTCAGAGGTGGGGAACCATCTCCCATACAGCCAGCAACCCTCCCCCCACGCAAGGAGCATCCTCATTGCAAACCTGGGGGACCGTGCCGAGGCATCTGTGAGTAAACGTGAGCTGAGCCTCAGGCCAGCTGCTGCTGAACTGTTCCCACCATTCCCAGGTAAAACACCTGAATATGTACAAGGGCTTGAAAGCCTAGAGGAAGGGCCGTGGAGCCACACCAGCGACAGCACGCAGGCCAACTTGCTGCCTGCAGGCCAGCCAGGGTGGTCCTGGCCCCGGGATCTCTTCCAGAAGCTTTCCATTGCCCTGCCTGAGATACCCCTCCTGTCCCGGCCCCCACTGCTTTTTTCCTTCCTCACCTCTGTCCGGAGAGAAATTCCAGAAGAAGGTATGGGTGACACATCCTCTTCTTTACAGGCGGCAGCCTGGCAACTCCTGCAGAAAGGCCAGCAGAGCCCCACTCACACCAGGCCACCCACAAAGCTGTGGCCCCTCACTCCCTCCCACCAGCACAGCCCCGAGACTGCTGACGGGGCAGAGAATATGGAGTCAGGCACAGCTTCAGGGGCTATTGCTGCCTGGAGCTCTGTTTATATTGACCTCAACGAGGCACACCTGGGGAGGGCGGGTCGGCAGGGTAAGGTTGCCCAGGTCAGCTAATCCACAACCCTCAGGGAATCACATTGTTGAAAATGGACCTCGCTAAGGCAGAAGAGAAGCCAAGGGAAAAAAGGACACAATGCCATTTGCAGCACCGTAGATGAGACTTGAAGTAATCACGTGACTTGTAGTAACTCAGAAAGTGAAAGACACATATCATATCATATCACTTATAGGTGTTACCTAAAAATGGATACCAGGGCAGATATTTCCACGGAGAAGGGCAATCACAGATTCATTAAACAAACTTATGGTTCACCAATGGAAAGGTGTGAGGATTGGTTTCATTAAGATATCGGGGTTAACAGACATATACAAACACAGGTGACATATATAATCACCAAAGACCTTCAGAATACCAAGAGAGGACTACTCAACATTCTATCATAACGTACATGGGAAAAGGATCCCAGGAAGAACAGACATCTGTATATGTGTAAAAGAACAACATCTTCCACACCTACAAAAAGCCAAACATTGTAATCAAACTTGCTGTAATAAAAAATAAAAAAATAAATTAAAAACACGAACAAGAAGTAGTGAGACAAACATGAGGGGCTTTCTCCTGGCACATTCCATTCTAAATTCCAATCTAGAACACCACTTCCACTGAGGCTCTCTTGCCCTAGTAACCAGATTTGGTAAGGGTGAACTGCTGCCACCTTGTGGCCGTTTCACACAACAGCAGCTTTAATCCCAGCACTAATGGTCAGTTGATATTCAAAATCATTGCAGGCCTGTAAATGACACCTGCCCTGAAAACAAATCCTGGGGTCACATATCGACCAATAAATTCAAAGGACGTCCATATTTCAAAACGACCATTTCAAAAGGCATATTTTAGGCACTGTAGTGTTCTGCTTCTTTTCCTTTCTTTCCTTTTTTGTTAAAAAAAACGGGAATGTAAAAAGGCATTCCTCAGAATGGGCGAAAATCGTTGCAAACGAATCAATGGACAGAGGTTTAATCTCCAATATATATAAACAGCTCATGCAGCTTAATATTAAAAAAACAAACAACCCAATACAAAAATGGGCAGAAGATCTAAAGAGACGTTTCTTCAAAGGAGACACAGAGATGGCCAAGACGCACATGAAAAGCTGCTCAACAGCACTAATTATTAGAGAAATGCAAATCAGAACTACAATGAGGTATCACCTCACACCTGTTAGAATCGGCATCATCAGAAAATCTACAAACAACCAATTCTGGGGAGGGTGTGGACAAAAGGAGCCCTCTTCCACTATTGGTGGGAATGTAAATTGATACAGTCACTATGGAGAACAGTATGGAGTTTCCTTAAAAAAACTAGAAATAGAATTACCATCTGATCCAGCAATCCCACTTCTGGGCATATACCCAGAGAAAACCGTAAATCAAAAAGGCACATTCACCACAATGTTCGTTGCAGCACTATTTACAATAGCCAGGTAATGGAAGCAACCTAAATGCCCACAGACAGATGAATGGATAAAGATGTGGTACATATATAAAATGAAATATTACTCGGCCATAAAAAGGAATGAAACTGGGTCATTTGTAGAGACATCGATGGATCGAGAGACTGTCATACAGAATGAAGTAAGTCAGAAAGAGGAAACCAAATACTGTATATTAATGCATATATGTGGAACCTAAAAAATGGTACAGATGAACTGGTTTGCAAGGAAAAAATAGAGAAACAGAGGTAGAGAACAAACGTATGGACAACAAGGGTTGGAAGCCATGGGTTGGTGGTGGTGGGATGAGTTGGGAGATTGGGATTGAACTGTATACATGTATATGCATAAAATACATAACTAATAATAACGTGCTGTATAAAAAAATAAAATTAAATTTCAAAATTTTAAAAAATAAAATTTAAAAATAAAACAGAAAAAAGTTCTTCCCGTCACACAGATGTATTTATAGGAATGAATTATTTCCATGCTTATATCTATAAATATATAAAAGAGGAATAAAATCTAACTTGAACCATAAAAGAAAAAAACACCTGAACCCATGAGTTATACAGAGGAAAACCCTATCAGCGCACTTGCTCCAGCGGTAAACAATTCTGAAATTGGTCAGAGGTGGGAAACCATCTCCCATACAGCCAGCAACCCACCCCCCACGCAAGGAGCTTCCTCATTGCAAAGCTGGGGGACCGTGCCGTGGCATCTGTGAGTAAACGTGAGCTGAGCCCCAGGCCAGCTGCTGCTGAACTGTTCCCACCCTTCCCAGGTAAAACACCTGGATATGTACAAGGGCTTCAAAGCCTAGAGCAAGGGCCGTCGAGCCACACCAGCGACAGCACGCAGGCCAACTTGGTGCCTGCATGCCAGCCAGGGTCGTCATGACCCCGGGCGCTCTTCCGGAAGCTTTCCATTGCCCTGCCTGAGATACCCCTCCTGTCCCGGCCCCCACTGCTCTTTTCCTTCCTCACCTCTGTCCGGAGAGAAATTCCAGCGGAAGTATGGGTGACACATCCTCTTCTTTACAGTTGGCAGCCTGGCAACTCCTGCAGAAAAGCCAGCAGAGTCCCACTCACACCGGGCCACTCACAAAGCTGTGTCCCCTCACTCCCTCCCACCAGCACAGCCCCGAGACTGCTGACGGGGCCTAGAATATGGAGTCAGGCACAGCTTCAGGGGCTATTGCTGCATGGAGCGCTGTTTATATTGACCTCAACGAGGCACACCTGGGTAGGGCAGGCCGGCAGTGTAAGGCTGCCCAGGTCAGCTAATCCACAACCCTCAGGGAATC
Organism: Mesoplodon mirus; assembly: GCF_964341445.2. Lineage (NCBI taxonomy): Eukaryota > Metazoa > Chordata > Mammalia > Artiodactyla > Ziphiidae > Mesoplodon > Mesoplodon mirus. The sequence goes on from NW_028295605.1 coordinate 183,769, forward strand.
ACATTGTTGAAAATGGACCTCACTAAGGCAGAAGAGAAGCCAAGGAAAAAAAGGACACAATGCCATTTGCAGCACCGTAGATGCGTCTAGAAGTAATCACGTGACTTGTAGTAAGTCAGAAAGTGAAAGACACATATCATATCATATCACTTATAGGTGTTACCTAAAAATGGATACCAGGGCAGATATTTCCACGGAGAAGGGCAATCACAGATTCATTAAACAAACTTATCGTTCACCAATGGAAAGGTGTGAGGATTGGTTTCATTACGATATCGGGGTTAACACACATATACAAACACAGGTGACATATATAATCACCAAAGACCTACAGAATACCAAGAGAGGACTACTCAACATTCTGTCATAACGTATATGGGAAAAGGATCCCAGGAAGAACAGACATCTGTATATGTGTAAAAGAACCATATCTTCCACACCTACAACAAGCCAAACATTGTAATCAAACTTGCTGTAATAAAAAATAAAAAAAATATTAAATTAAAAACACGAAAAAGAAGTAGTGAGACAAACTTGAGGGGATTTCTCCTGGCACATTCCATTCTAAATTACAATCTAGAACGCGACTTCCATTGAGGCTCTGTTGCCCTACTAACCAGATTTGGTAAGGGAGAACTGCTGCCACCTTTTGGCCGTTTCACACAACAGCAGCTTTAAACCCAGCGCTAATGGTCCATTAATATTCAAAATCATTGCAGGCCTGTAAATGACACCTGACCTGAAAACAAATCCTGGGGTCACATATCGACCAAAAAATTCAAAGGACGTCCATATTTAAAAACGAACGTTTCAAAAGGCATATTTTACGCACATTAGTGTTCTGCTTCTTTTCCTTTCTTTCCTTTTTTGTTAAAAAAACGGGAATTGAAAAAGGCATCCCTTTGAATGGGCGAAAATCGTTGCAAACGAATCAATGGACAGAGGTTTAATCTCCAATATATATAAACAGCTCATGCAGCTTAATATTAAAAAAACAAACAACCCAATACAAAAATGGGCAGAAGATCTAAAGAGACGTTTCTTCAAAGAAGACACAGAGATGGCCAAGACGCCCATGAAAAGCTGCTTAACAGCACTAATTATTAGAGAAATGCAAATCAAAACTACAATGAGGTATCACCTCACACCTGTTAGAATCGGCATCATCAGAAAATCTACAAACAACAAATTCTGGGGAGGGTGTGGACAAAACGAGCCCTCTTCCACTATTGGTGGGAATGTAAATTGATACAGTCACTATGGAGAACAGTATGGAGTTTCCTTAAAAAAACTAGAAATTTAATTACCATCTGATCCAGCAATCCCACTTCTGGGCATATACCCAGAGAAAACCGTAAATCAAAAAGGCACATTCACCACAATGTTCGTTGCAGCACTATTTACAATAGCCAGGTAATGGAAGCAACCTAAATGCCCACAGACAGATGAATGGATAAAGATGTGGTACATATATAAAATGGAATATTACTCAGCCATAAAAAGGAATGATACTGGGTCTTTTGTAGAGACATCGATGGATCTAGAGACTGTCATACAGAATGAAGTAAGTCAGAAAGAGGAAAACAAATATTGTATATTAATACATATACGTGGAACCTAAATAATGGTACAGATGAACTGGTTTGCTGGGAAGAAATAGAGACACAGAGGTAGAGAACAAACGTATGGACACCAAGTGTGGGAAGCCATGGGGTGGTGGTGGTGGGATGAGTTGGGAGATTGGGATTGACCTGTATACATGTATATGCATAAAATACATAACTAATAATAACCTGCTGTATAAAAAAATAAATAAAATTAAATTTCAAAATTTTAAAAACTAAAATTTAAAAATAAAACAGAAAAATGTTCTTCCCTTCACACAGATGTATTTATAGGAATGAATAATTTCCATGCTTATATCTATAAATACATAAAAGAGGAAAAAAATCTAACTTGAACCATAAAAGAAAAAAAAAAACCTGAACCCACCAGTTATACAGGGGAAAACCCTATCAGGCACTTGCTCAAGTGGTAAACAATTCTGAAATTGGTCAGAGGTGGGGAACCATCTCCCATAAAGCCAGCAAGCAAACCCCCACGCAAGGAGTGTCCTCATTGCAAAGCTGGGGGAACGTGCCGAGGCATCTGTGAGTAAAATGAGTTGAGCCCCAGTACAGCTGCTGCTGAACTGTTCCCAACTTTCCCAGGTAAAACACCTGAATATGTACAAGGGCTTGAAAGACTAGAGGAAGGGCCTTGGAGACCCACCAGCGACAGCATGCAGGGCAACTTGGTGCCTGCAGGCCAGCCAGGGTGGTCCTGGCCCCGGGCCCTCTTCCAGAAGCTTTCCATTGCCCTACCTTATATACCCCTCCTGTCCTGGCCCCCAATGCTTTTTTCGTTCCTCACCTCTGTCCGGAGAGAAATTCCAGTGGAAGGTATGGGTGACACATCCTCTTCTTTACAGGTGGCAGCATGGCAACACCTGCAGAAAGGCCAGCAGAGCCCCACTCACACCGGGACACCCACAAAGCTGTGGCCCCTCTCCCCCTCCCACCAGCACAGCCCCGAGACTGCTGACGGGGCAGAGAATATGGAGTCAGGCACAGCTTCAGGGTCTATTGCTGCCTGCAGCTCTGTTTATATTGACCTCAATGAGGCAAACCTGGGGAGGGCGGGCCGGCAGGGTAAGGCTGCCCAGGTCAGCTAATCCACAACCCTCAGGGAATCACATTGTTGAAAATGGACCCCACTAAGGCAGAAGAGAAGCCAAGGGAAAAAAGGACACAATGCCATTTGCAGCACCGTAGATGAGTCTAGAAGTAATCACGTGACTTGTAGTAAGTCAGAAAGTGAAAGACACATATCATATCATATCACTTATAGGTGTTACCTAGAAATGGATACCAGGGCAGATATTTTCACGGAGAAGGGCTATCACAGATTCATTAAACAAACTTATGGTTCACCAAAGGAAAGTTGTGAGGATTGGTTTCATTACGATATCGGGGTTAAGAGACATATACAAACACAGGTGACATATATAATCACCAAAGACCTACGGAATACCAAGAGAGGACTACTCAACATTCTGTCATAACGTACATGGGAAAAGGATCCCAGGAAGAACAGACATCTGTATATGTGTAAAAGAACCACATCTTCCACACCTACAACAAGCCAAACATTGTAATCAAACTTGCTGTAATAATAAATAAAAAAAATTAAATTAAAAACACGAACAAGAAGTAGTGCGACAAACGTGAGGGGCTTTCTCCTGGCACATTCCATTCTAAACTCCAATCTAGAACACCACTTCCACTGAGGCTCTCTTGCCCTAGTAACCAGATTTGGTAAGGGTGAACTGCTGCCACCTTGTGGCCGTTTCACACAACAGCAGCTTTAATCCCAATGCTAATGGTCAGTTGATATTCAAAATCATTGCAGGCCTGTAAATGACACCTGCCCTGAAAACAAATCCTGGGGTCACATATCGACCAAAAAATTCAAAGGACGTCCATATTTCAAAACGACCATTTCAAAAGGCATATTTTACGCACATTAGTGTTCTGCTTCTTTTCCTTTCTTTCCTTTTTTGTTAAAAAAAACGGGAATGGAAAAAGGCATCCCTCAGAATGGGCGAAAATCGTTGCAAACGAATCAATGGACAAAGGTTTAATCTCCAATATATATAAACAGCACATGCAGCTTAATATTACTAAAACAAACAACCCAATACAAAAATGGGCAGAAGATCTAAATAGACGTTTCTTCAAAGAAGACACAGAGATGGCCAAGACGCACATGAAAAGCTGCTCAACATCACTAATTGTTAGAGAAATGGAAATCAAAACTACAATAAGGTATGACGTCACACCCATTAGAGTCGGCATAATCAGAAAATCTACAAACAAAAATTCTGGGGAGGGTGTGGACAAAAGGAACCCTCTTCCACTATTGGTGGGAATGTAAATTGATACAGTCACTATGGAGAACAGTATGGAGGTTCCTTTAAAAAACTAAAAAGAGGAGTACCATCTGATCCAGCAATCCCACTTCTGAGCATATACCCAGAGGAAACCATAAATCAAAGAGACACATTCACCAGAATATTCATTGCAGCACTATTTACAATAGCCAGGTAATGGAAGCAACCTAAATGCCCACAGACAGAAGAACGGATAAAGATGTGGTACATATATAAAATGGAGTATTACTCAACCATATAAAGGAATGAAACTGGGTCATTTGTAGAGAACTCGATGTATCTAGAGACTGTCATACAGAGTGGAGTAAGTCAGAAACAGAAAAACAAATATTGTATATCAATGCCTATATTTGGTACCTAGAAAAGTGGTACAGATGAACTTGTTTGCAGGGCAGAAATAGAGAAACACAGGTAGAGAACAAACGTATGGACACAAAGAGGGGAAACCATGGGGTGGTGGTGGTGGTGGGATGAGTTGGGAGATTGGGATTGACCTGTATACATGTAAATGCATAAAATACATAACTAATAATAACCTGCTGTATAAGAAAATAAATTTAAATTTCAAAATTTTTAAAAATGAAACAGAAAAATGTTCTTCCATTCACACAGATGTATTTATATGAATGAATTATATCCATGCTTATATCTATAAATACATAAAAGAGGAATAAAATTTAACTTGAAACAATGGAGAAAAAAAAAAACCTGAACCCAACATTTATACAGAGGAAAATCCTATCAAGGCACTTACTCCAGAGGTAAACAATTCTGAAATTGGTCAGATGTGGAGAATCATCTCCCATACAGCCAGCAGCCCCACCCCACGCAAGGAGGGTCCTCATTGCAAAGCTGCGGGACCGTGCCGAGGCGTCTGTGAGTAAACGTGAGCTGAGCCCCAGGCCAGCTGCTGCTGAACTGTTCCCACCCTTCCCAGGTAAAACACCTGAATATGTACAAGGGCTTGAAAGCCTCGAGGAAGGGCAGTGGAGCCACACCAGCGACAGCACACAGGCCCACTTGGTGCCTGCAAGCCTGCCAGGATGGTCCTGGCCACAGGCGCTCTTCTGGAAGCTTTCCATTTTCCTGCATGAGATACCCCTCCTGTCCCGGCCCACACTCCTTTTTTGCCTTCCTCATCTCAGCCCGGAGAGAAATTTCAGCAGACTTTATGGGTGACGCATCCTCTTCTTTACAGGTGGCAGCCTGGTAACTCCTAAGCCTTGCCGTTCCCTAACACTAACCCTAGCCCGGAACGGAAACCCAACACCAGCCCTACACCTAACCCCGAACCCGTGGCCTACTCCTGGCCGGTACGCTGGCACTGACCCGTGCGTCAGCACGTAGCCTGTCCCTCCCACGTTTCCGTACCCTCACCTGTGCCCAAAGCCTTGCCGTTCCCTAACCCTAACCCTAACCCTAGCCCGGAACGGAAAACCACCACCAGCCCTAGACATTACCCTACGACATAGCCTACTCCTGGCCTGTACGCTGGCACTGGCCCATCTGTCAGCACGTAGCCTGACGCTCCCACGTTTCCGTACCATCACCTGTGCCCTAAGACTTGCCGTTCCCTAACCCTAACCCTAGCCCGGAATGGAAACCCACCACCAGCCCTACACCTAACCCCGAAGACGTAGCCTACTCCTGGCCGGTACGCTGGAACTGACCCGTGCGTCAGCACGTAACCTGACCCTCGCACGTTTCTGTACCCTCACCTGTGCCCTAAGCCTTGCCGTTCCCTAACCCTAACCCTAGCCCGTAACGGAAACCCACCACCAGCCCTACACCTTACCCTACGCCGTAGCCTACTCCTGGCCTGTACGCTGGCACTGACCCGTGCGTCAGCACGTAGCGAGACACTCCCACTTTTCCGTACCCTCACCTGGGGACTAAGCCTTGCCATTCTGTAACCCTATCCCTAGCCCGGAACGGAAACCCACCTCCAGCCCTACACTTTACCCTACGCCGTAGCCTACTCCTGGCCCGTACGCTGGCACTGACCCGTGCGTCAGCACGTTGTCTGACCCTCACACGTTTCCGTACCCTCACCTGTGCCCTAAGCCTTGGCGTTCCCTAACCCTAACCCTAGCCCCCAACGGAAACACACCACCAGCCCTACAACTTACCCACAAGCCGTAGCCTAATCCTGGGCTGTACGCTGGCACTGACCCATGCGTCAGAACGTAGCCTGACCCTCCCACGTTTCTGTAACCTCACCTGTGCCCTAAGCCTTTCCGTTCCCTATCCCTAACCCTAGCCCAGAAAGGAAACCCACCACCAGCCATACACCTTTCTCTACGACGTAGCCTACTCCTGGCCAGTACGCTAGCATTGACACGTGCATTAGCACGTAGCCTGAACCTCCAACTTTTCTGTACCCTCACCTGAGCCCTAAGCCTTGCCGTTCCCTAACACTAACCCTAGCCCGGAACGGAAACCCACCACCAGCCCTAGACCATACCCTACCCCGTAGCCTACTCCTTGCCCGTACGCTGGCACTGACCCGTGCGTCAGCACATAGCCTGACCCTCCCACGTTTCCGTTCCCTCACCTATGCCCTAAGCCTTGCCGTTCCCTAACCCTAACCGTACCCCGCAATGAAAACCCACCAACAGCCCTACACGTTACCCTACACCGTAGCCTACTCCTGGCCCGTACGCTGGCACTAACCCATGCATCAGTACGTAGCCTGACCTTCCCACGTTTCCGTACCCTCACCTGTGCCCTAAGCCTTGCCGTTCCCTAACCCTAACCCTATTCCGAAAAGGAAACACACCACCAGCCCTACAGCTTACCCACAAGCCATAGCCTACTCCTGGCCCGTACGCTGGCACTGACCCTTGCGTCAGCATGTAGCCTGACCCTCCCACGTTTCTGTACCGTCACCTGTGCCCTATGACTTGCCGTTCCCTAACCCTAACCCTAGCCCGGAACGGAAACCCACCACCAGCCCTACACCTTACCCTACGCCGTAACCTACTCCTGGCCCGAACGCTGGCACTGACCCTTGCGTCAGCACGTAGACTGACCATACCACGTTTCCGTACCCTCACCTGTGCCCTAAGTCTTGCCGTTCCCTAAACATAACCCTAGCCCGGAACGGAAACCCTGCACCAGCCCTACACCTTACCCTACGCCGTAGCCTACTCCTGGCCCGTACGTTGGCACTGACACGTGCGTCAGCACGTAGCCTGACCTTCACACATTTCCGTACCCTCACCTGTGCCCTAAGCCTTGCCGTTCCCTAACCCTAACCCTAGTACCGAACGGAAACACACCACCAGCCCTACACCTAAACTCCAGGCCATAGCCTACACATGGCCCGTACGCTGGCACTGACCCGTGCGTCAGAACGTATCCTGACCCTCCCACGTTTCCGTACCCTCACCTGTGCACTAAGCCTTGCCGTTCCCTAACCCTAACCCTAGCCCGGAACGGAAACACACCACCATCCCTACACGTTACCCTACGCCGTAGCCTACTCTTGGCCTGTACGGAGGCACTGACCCGTGCGTCAGCATGTAGCCTGACCCTCCCACGTTTCCGTACCCTCACCTGTGCCCTAAGCCTTGACGTTCCGTAACCCTAACCCTAGCCCGGAACGGAAACCCACCACCAGCCCTGCACCTTACCCCCAAGCCGTAGCCTACTCCTGGCCCGCTCGGTGGCACTAACCTGAGCATCAGCAAGTAGCCTGACCCTCCCACGTTTCCGTACCCTCACCCGTGCCCTAAGCCTTGCCGTTCCGTAACCCTAAACCTAGACCGGAACGGAAACCCACCACCAGCCCTACACCTTACCCTACGCCGTAGCCTACTCCTTGCCCATACGATGGCACTGACCAGTGCGTCAGCACGTAGCCTGACCCTCCCACGTTTCCGTACCCTCACCTGTGCCCTAAGCCTTGCCGTTCCCTAACCCTAACCGTGGTCCACAATGCCAACCCACCACCAGCCCTCCACCTTACCCTACGCCGTAGCCTACTCCTGGCCCGTATGCTGGCACTGACCCATGCATCAGTACGTAGCCTGACCCTCCCACGTTTCCGTACCTTCACCTGTGCCCTAAAGCTTGACGTTCCCTAACCCTAACCCTAGCCCGGAACGGAAACCCACCGCCATCCCTAGACATTACCATCCGCCGTAGCCTACTCCTGCCCTGTATGCTGGCCCTGACCCGTGCGTCAGCACGTACCCTGACCCTCCCACGTTTCCGTACCATCACCTGAGCACTAAGCCTTGCCATTCCATAACCCTAGCCCTAGCCCGGAATGGAAACCCACCACCAGCCCTACACCTTAACCCCAAGTCGTAGCCTACTCCTGGCCCGTACACTGGCACTGACCCGTGCGTCAGGATGTAGCCTGACCCTCCCACGTTTACGTACCCTCACATGTGCCCTAAGCTTTGCCGTTCCCTAACCCTAAATGTAGACCGGAACGGAAACCCACAACCAGCCCTACACCTTACCCTACGCCGTAGCCTACTCCTGGCCCGTACGCTGGCACTGACCCGTGCGTCAGTACGTAGCCTGACCCTCCCATGTTTCCGTACCCTCACCTGTGCCCTAAGCCTTGACATTCCCTAACCCTAACCCTAGCCCTGAACGGAAAACCACCACCTGCCTTACACCTTAACCTACGCCGTAGCCTACTCCTGGCCTGTACGGTGGCACTGAGACTTGCGTCAGCATGTAGCCTGACCCTCCCAAGTTTCCGTAACCTCACCTGTTCCCTAAGCCTTGCCGTACCCTAACGCTAACACTAGCCCGGAACGGAAACACACCACCAGCCCTACAGCTTACCCCCAAGCCATAGCCTACTCCTGGCCGGTACGCTGGCACTGACCCGTGCATCAGCACGTAGCCTGACCCTCCCACGTTTCCGTACCCTCACCTGTGCCCTAAGCTTTGCCGTTCCCCAACCCTAACCGTAGCCTGCAACGGAAACCCACCACCAGCCCTAAACCTTAACCTACGCCGTAGCCTACTCCTGGCCCATACGCTAGCACTGACCCATGCGTCAGCACGTAGCCTGACCCTCCCACGTTTCCGTACCCTCACCTGTGCCCTAAGCCTTGCCGTTCCCTAACCATAACCCTAGCCCGGAACGGAAACCCACCACCAGCTCTAAACCTTTCCCTACAGGGTAACCTACGCCTCTCCCATACGCTCGCACTGACCAGTGCGTCAGCATGTAGTTTAACATTCCCACGTTTCCGTACCCTCACCTGTGCCCTAAGCATTGCCGTTCCCTAACACTAACCCTATCCCGGAACGGAAACCCACCACCAGCCCTACACTTTACCCTACGCCGTAGCCTACTCCTGGCCCGTACGCTGGCACTGACCCGTGCGTCAGCATGTAGTCTGACCCTCCCACGTTTCCGTACCCTCACCTGTGCCCTAAGCCTTGCCGTTCTCTAACTCTAACCCTAGCCTGGAATGGAAACCCACCACCAGCCCTACAACTAACCCCCAAGCCATAGCCTACTCCTGGCCGGTAGGCTGGCACTGACACGTGCGTCAGCACGTAGCCTGACCCTCCCACGTTTCCGTACCCTCACCTGTGCCCTAAGCTTTGCCGTTCCCTAACCCTAACCCTAGCCCGGAACAGAATCCCACCACCAGCCATACACTCTTCCCTACGCCGTAGCCTATTCCTGGCGCATACGCTGGCACTGACCCTTGCGTCAGCACGTAGCCTGACCCTCCCACGTTTCCGTACCCTCACCTGTGCCCTAATCCTTGACGTTCGTTAACCCTAACCCTAGCCTGGAACAGAAACACACCACCAGCCCTACACCTTACCACCACGCCGTAGCCTACTCCTGGCCCATATGCCGGCACTGACCCGTGCGTCAGCACGTAGCCTGACACTCCCACGTTTCCGTAACCTCAACTGTGCCCTAAGCCTTTCCGTTCCCTAACCCTAACCCTAGCCTGGAACGAAAACCCACCACCAGCCCTACACCTTACCCTATGCCGTAGCCTACACCTGGCCCGTACGCGGGTAATGACATGTGCTACAGCACGTAGCCTGACCCACCCATGTTACCATACCCTCACCTGTGTCCTAAGCCTTGCCGTTCCCTTACGCTAACCCTAGCCCGGAACGGAAACCCACCATCAGCCCTACACCTTACCCCCAAGACGTAGCCTAATCCTGGCCCGTACGCTGGCACTGACACATGCGTCAGCACGTAGCCTGACCCTCCCACGTTTCCGTACTATCACCTGTGCCCTAAGCCTTGCCGTTCCCTAACCCTAACCCTAGCCCAGAACGGAAACCCACCACCAGCCCTACACCTTACCCTACACCGTAGCCTACTCCTGGCGCGTACGCTGGCACTGACCCGTGCGTCAGCACGTAGCCTGACCCTCCCTCGTTTCCGTACCCTCACCTGTGCCCTAAGCCTTGCCGTTCCCTAACCCTAACCGTAGCCCGGAACGGAAAACCACCACCAGCCCTACACTCTATCCTACGCCGTAGCCTATTCCTGGCCCGTACGCTGGCACTGACCCATGCGTCAGCACGTAGCCTGACCCTCCCACGTTTCCGTACCCTCACCTGTGCCCTAAGCATTGACGTTTGCTAACCCTAACCCTAGCCCGGAACAGAAACACACCACCAGCCCTACAACTTACCACCACGCCGTAGCCTACTCCTGGCCAATATGCTGGCACTGACCCATGCGTCAGCACGTAGCCTGACCCTCCCACGTTTCCGTAACCTCACCTTGCCCTAAGCCTTAGCGTTCCCTAACCCTAACCCTAGCCCGGAACAAAAACCCACCACCAGCCCTACACCTTTCCCTATGCCGTAGCCTACACCTGGCCCATACGTGGGTAATGACCTGTGCTTCAGCACGTAGCCTAACCCTCCCATGTTACCGTACCCTCACCTGTGCCCTAAGCCTTGCCGTTCCCTCACACTAACCCTAGCCAGGAACGGAAATCCACGAGCAGCCCTACACCTAACCCTACGTCGTAGCCTACTCCTGGCCCGTACACTGGCACTGACCCGTGCGTCAGCACGTAGCCTGACCCTCCCAAGTTTCTGTACCCTCACCTGTGCCCTAAGACTTGCCGTTCCCTAACCCTAAACCTAGCCCGGAACGGAAACCCACAACCAGACCTACAACTTACCCCCAAGCCGTAGCCTACTGCTGGCCCGTACGCTGGAACTGACCCGTGCGTCAGCACGTAGCCTGACCCTCCCACGTTTGCGGAACCTCACCTGAGCCCTAAGCCTTGCCGTTCCCTAACCCTAACCCTAGCCCTGAACGGAAACCCACCACCAGCCCTACACCTTTCCCTACACCGTAGCCTATTCCTGGCTCGTACGCAGGCACTGACCCTTTCATCAGCACGTATCCTGACACTCCACGTTTCTGTAACCTCACCTGTGCCCTAAGCCTTGCCGTTCACTAACCCTAACCCTAGCCCAGAACAGAAAACCACCACCAGCCCTACACCTTACCCACAAGCCGTAGCCTACTCCTGGTCCATACGCTGGCACTGACCTGTGCGTCAGCACGTAGCTTGACCTTCCAACATTACCGTACCCTCACCTGTGCCCTAAGACTTGCCGTTCCCTAACACTAACCCTAGCCTGGAACGGAAACCCACCACCAGCCCTAAACCTAAGAAACAAGCCGTAGCCTACTCCTGGTCGGTACGCTGGCACTGACCCGTGCGTCATCACGTAGCCTGACCCTCCCACGATTCCGTACCCTCACCAGTGCCCTAAGCTTTGCCTTTCCCTAACCCTAACCTTAGCCCGGAAACGAAACCCACCACCAGCCCTACACATTAACCTACGCCGTAGCCTACTCCTGGCCCATATGCTGGCACTGACCCGTGCGTCATCACGTAGCCTAACCCTCCCACCTTTCCGTACCCTCACATGTGCCCTAAGCCTTGACGTTCCCTAACCCTAAACCTAGCCCGGAACAGAAACCAACCACCAGCCCTAAACCTTTCCCTACTGGGTAGCCTACTCCTCGCCCGTACGCTCGCACTGACCCGTGCGTCAGCACGTAGCCTGACCCTCCCACGTTTCCGTACCCTCACCTGTTCCCTAAGCCTTGCCGTTCCCTAACCCTAACCCTAGCCCGGAACGGAAACCCACCACCAGCCCTAAACCTTTCCCTACTGGGTAGCCTACTCCTCGCCCGTAAGCTCGCACTGACCCGTGCGTCAGCATGTAGTTTAACAATCCCACGTTTCCGAACCCTCAACTGGGCCCTAAGCATTGCCTTTCCCTAACACTAACCCTAGCCAGGAACGGAAACCCACCACCAGCCCTACACCTTACCCTACGCCGTAGCCTACTCATGGCCCGTACTCTGGCACTGACCCGTGCGTCAGCACGTAGCCTGACCTTCCCACATTTCCGTACTCTCACCTGGGCCCTAAGGCTTGCCGTTCACTAAACCTAACCCTAGTACGGAATGGAAACCCACCACCATCCCTAAACCTAACGCCCAAACCGTAGCTTACTCCTGGCCCGTACGCTGGCACTGACCCGTGCGTCAGCATGTAGCCTGACCCTCCAACGTTTCCGTACCCTCACCTGTGCCCTAAGCCTTGCCGTTCCCTAACCCTAACACTAGCCTGGAATGGAAACGAACCACCAGCCCTACATCTAACCCCCAAGCCGTAGCCTACTCCAGGCCGGTACGCTGGCACTGACACGTGCGTCAGCACGTAGCCTGACCCTCCCATGTTTCCGTACCCTCACCTGTGCCCTAAGCTTTGCCGTTCCCTAACCCTAACCCTAGCCCGGAACAGAATCCCACCACCAGCTCTACACTCTACCCTACGCCGTAGCCTATTACTGGCCCATACGCTGGCCATGACCCTTGCGTCAGCACGTAGCCTGACCCTCCAACGTTTCCGTATCCTCACCTGTGCCCTAAGCCTTGACGTTCGCAAACCCTAACCCTAGCCCTGAACAGAAACACACCACCAGCCCTACAACTTACCACCACGCCGTAGCCTACTCCTGGCCCATATGCAGGCACTGACCCGTGCGTCAGCACGTAGCCTGACCCTCCCACGTTTCCATAACCTCACCTGTGCCCTAAGCCTTGCCGTTCCCTAACCCTAACCCTAGCCCGGAACGGAAACCCACCAGCAGCCCTACACATTACCCTATGCCGAAGCCTACACCTGGCCCGTACGCGGGTAATGACCTGTGCTTCAGCACGTAGCCTGACCCTCACATGTTACCGTACCCTCACCTGTGTCCTAAGCCTTGCCATTCCATTACCCTAACCCTAGCCCAGAACGGAAAACCACCACCAGCCCTACACCTTACCCTACGCCGTAGCCTACTCCTGGCCCGTACGCTGGCACTGACCCGTGCGTCAGCACGTAGCCTGACCCTCCCACATTTCCGAACCCTCACCTGTGCCCTAAGCCTTGCCGTTCCCTAACCCTAACCCTAGACCGGAACGGAAACCCACCACCAGTCCTACACTCTATCCTACGCCGTAGCCTATTCCTGGCCCGTACCCTGGCACTGACCCGTGCGTCAGCACATAGCCTGACCCTCCCACGTTTCCGTACCATCACCTGTGCCCTAAGCATTGACGTTCGCTAACCATAACCCTAGCCCGGAACAGAAACCCACCACCAGCCCTACACCTTACCACCACGCCGTAGCCTACTCCTGGCCCATATGCTGGCACTGACCCATGCGTCAGCACGTAGCCTGACCCTCCCACGTTTCCGTACCCTCACCTGTGCCCTAAGCCTTGCCGTTCCCTAACCCTAACCCTAGCCCGGAGCGAAAACCCACCAACAGCCCTACACCTTACCCTATGCCGTAGCCTACACCTGGCCCATACGCGGGTAATGACCTGTGCATCAGCACGTAGCCTATCCCTCCCATGTTACCGTACCCTCACCTGTGCCCTAAGCCTTGCCGTTCCCTAACCCTAACCCTAGCCCGGAACGGAAAACCACCACCAGCCCTACACCTTACCCCAAAGCCGTAGCCTACTCCTGGCCCGTACGCTGAAACTGACCCGTGCGTCAGCACGTAGTCTGACCCTCCCACGTTTGCGGAACCTCACCTGAGACCTAAGCCTTGCCGTTCCCTAACCCTAACCCTAGCCCTGAACGGAAACCCACCACCAGCCCTAAACCTTTCCCTACACCGTAGTCTATTCCTGGTTCGTACGCAGGCACTGACACTTTCATCAGCACGTAGCCTGACACTCCCACGTTTCCATACCCTCACCTGTGCCCTAAGCCTTGCCGTTCACTAACCCTAACCCTAGCCCAGAACAGAAACCCACCACCAGCCCTACAACTTACCCCCAAGCCGTAGCCTACTCCTGGTCCATACGCTGGCACTGACCCATGCGTCAGAACGTATATTGACCCTGATACGTTGCCGTACCCTCACTTGTGCCCTAAGCCTTGCCGTTCCCTAACCCTAACCCTAGCCCGGAACGGAAAAGCACCACAAGCCCTACAACTTACCCCCAAGCCGTAGCCTACTCCTGGCCCGTACGCTGACACTGACCCTTGCGTCAGCACGTAGCCTGGCCCTCCCACGTTTCCGTACCCTCACCTGGGCCCTAAGACTTGCCGTTCCCTAACACTAACCCTAGCCTGGAACGGAAACCCACCACCAGCCCTACACCTTATCCTACGCTGTAGCCTACTCCTGGACCATATGCTGGCACTGACCTGTGCGTCAGCACGTAGTCTAACCCTCCCACGTTTCCGTACCCTCACCTGTGCCCTAAGCCTTGACGTTCCCTAACCCTAACCCTAGCCCGGAACAGAAACCCACCACCAGCCCTAAACCTTTCCCTACTGGGTAGCCTACTCCTCGCCCGTACGCTCGCACTGACCCGTGCGTCAGCATGTAGTTTGACCCTCCCACGTTTCCGTACCCTCACCTGGGCCCTAAGCCTTGCCGTTCCCTAACACTAACCCTAGCCCGGAACGGAAACCCACCACCAGCCCTACACCTTACTGTACGCCGTAGCCTACTCCTGGCCCGAACGCTGGCACTGACCCGTGCGTCAGCACGTAGCCTGAACCTCCCACGTTTCCGTACCCTCACCTATGCCCTAAGCCTTGCCGTTCCCTAACACTAACCGTAGCCCGGAACGGAAACCCACCACAAGCCCTACACCTTACACTCCGCCGTCGCCTACTCCTGGCCCGTACACTGGCACTGACACATGCGTCAGCACGTAGCCTGACCTTCCCACATTTCCGTACCCTCACCTGTGCCCTAAGGCTTGCCGTTCCCTAACCCTAACCCTAGTACGGAACGGAAACACACCACCAGCCCTACACCTAACGCCCAAACCATAGCCTACTCCTGGCCCATACGCTGTCACTGACCCATGCGTCAGCACGTAGCCTGAACCTCCCACGTTTCCGTACCCTCAACTGTGCCCTAAGCCTTGCCGTTCCCTAACACTAACCCTAGCCCGGAACGGAAACCCACCACCAGCCATACACCTTTCTCTACAACGTAGCCTACTCCTGGCCCGTACGCTGGCACTGACCCGTGCATTAACACGTAGCCTGAACCTCCAACTTTTCTGTACCCTCACCTGTGCCCTAAGCCTTGCCGTTCCCTAACACTAACCCTAGCCCGGAACGGAAACCCACCACCAGCCCTACACCTTACCCTACCCCGTAGCCTACTCCTTGCCCATACACTGGCACTGACCCGTGCGTCAGCACGTAGCCTGACCCTCCCACGTTTCCGTACCATCACCTGTGCCCTAAGCCTTGCCATTCCCTAACCCTAACCCTAGGCTGGAATGTAAACCCACCACCAGCCCTACATCTAACCCCCAAGCCGTAGCCTACTCCTGGGCAGTACGCTGGCACTGACACGTGCGTCAGCACGTAGCCTGACCCTCCCACGTTTCCGTACCCTCACCTGTTCCCTAAGCTTTGCCGTTCCCTAACCCTAACCCTAGCCCGGAACAGAATCCCAGCACCAGCCCTACACTCTACCCTATGCCGTAGCCTATTCCTGGCCCGTACTCTGGCACTGACCAGTGCATCAGCACGTAGCCTGACCTTCCCACGTTTCCGTACCCTCACCTGTGCCCTAAGCCTTGACGTTTGGCTAACCCTAACCCTAGCCCGGAACAGAAACCCACCACCAGCCCTACACCTTACCACCACGTTGTAGCCTACTCCTGGCCCATATGCTGGCAGTGACACGTGCGGCAGCACGTAGCCTGACCCTCCCACTTTCCTGTACCCTTACCTGAGCCCTAAGACTTGACGTTCGCTAACCCTAGCCCTAGACCGGAATGGAATCCCACCACCAGCCCTACACCTTATCATATGCCGTAGCCTAATCCTGGCCGGTACGCTGCCACTGAGCCGTGCATCAGCACGTAGCCTGAACCTCCCAAGTTTCTGTACCCTCAGCTGTGCCCTAAGCCTTGCCGTTCCCTAACCCTAACCCTAGCCCGGAATGGAAACCCACCACCAGCCCTACACCTTACTCCCAAGACGTAGCCTACTCCTGCCCGTACGCTGGCACTGACCCGTGCGTCAGCACGTAGCCTGACCCTCCCAAGTTTCCGTACCCTCACCTGTGCCCTAAGCCTTGCTGTTCCCTAACACTAACCCTAGCCTGGAATGGAAACCCACCACCATCCCTACACCTAACCACAAAACCGTAGCCTACTCCTGGCCGGTACACTGGCACTGACACGTGCGTCATCACGTAGCCTGAACCTCTCTCGTTTCCGTACCCTCACGTGTGCCCTAAGCTTTGCCGTTCCCTAACCCTAACTGTAGCCCGGAACGGAAACCCACCAACAGCCCTACACCTTACCCCCAACTGTAGCCTACTACTGGTCCATACGCTGGCACTGACCCGTGCGTCAGAACGTATCCTGAACCTGCCACGTTGCTGTACCCTCACCTGTGCCCTAAACCTTGCCATTCCCTAACCCTAACCCTAGTTTGGAACGGAAACCCACCACAAGCCCTACACCTTACCCCCAAGCCATAGCCTACTCGTGGTCCATACGCTGGCACTGACCTCTGCGTCAGCATGTAGCCTGAACTTCCCACGTTACCGTAACGTCACCTGTGCCCTAAGCCTTGCCGTTCCCTAACCCTAACCCTAGTATGGGACAGAAACACACCACAAGCCCTACACCTAACCCACAAGCCATAGCCTACTCCTGGCCCGTACGCTGGCACTGACCCGTGCGTCAGCATGTAATCTGACCCGCACACGTTTCCGTACCCTCACCTGGGCCCTAAGCCTTGCGGTTCCCTAACCCTAACCCTAGCCCGGAACGGAAAGCCACCACAAGCCCTACACCTTACCCTATGCCGTAGCCTACTCCTGGCCCGAACGCTGGCACTGACCCGTGCGTCAGCACATAGCCTGACCTTCCCACATTTCCGTACCTTCACCTGTGCCGTAAGCCTTGCTGTTCCCTAACCCTAACCCTAGTACGGAACGGAAAACCACCACCAGCCCTACAACTAACCTCCAAGCCATAGCCTACTTATGGCCCGTACGCTGGCACTGACCCATGCATCAGCACGTAGCCTGACCCTCCCACGTTTCCGTACCATCACCTTTGCCCTAAGCCTTGCCGTTCCCTAACCCTAACCCTAGCCCGGTACAGAAAACCACCACCAGCCCTACACCTAAACCCCAAGCCGTAGCCTACTCCTGTCCGGTACGCTTGCACTGACCCGTGCGTCAGCACGTAGCCTGACCCTCCCACGTTTCTGTATCCTCACCTGTGCCCTAAGCCTTGCCGTTCCCTAACCCTAACCCTAGCCCTGAATGGAAAACCACCACCAGCCCTACACTTTACCCTACGCCGTAGCCTACTCCTGGCCCGTACGCTGGCACTGACACGTGCGTCAGCAAGTAGCCTGACCCTCCCACTTTTCCGTACCCTCACCTGTGCCCTAAGCCTTGCCGTTCCCTAACCCTAAGCCTAGCCCAGAACGGAAACCCACCACCAGCCCTACAACTTACCCCCAAGCAGTAGCCTACTCCTGGCCCCTATGCTGGCTCTGACACATGCATCAGCACGTAGCCTGACCCTCCCACGTTTCCGTACCCTCACCTGTGCCCTAAGCCTTGCCGTTCCATAACCCTAACCCTAGCCCGGAACGGAAACCCACCACAAACCCTACAACTAACCCCCAAGCCGTAGCCTACTCCTGGCTGGTACGCTGGCACGGACCCGTGCGTCAGCACATAGCCTGACCCTCCCACGTTTCCGTAACCTCACCTTTGCCCTAAGCCTTGCCGTACCCTAACGCTAACCCTAGCCCGGAACGGAAACACACCACCAGCCCTACAGCTTACCACCAAGCCATAGCCTACTCCTGGCCGGTACGCTAGCACTGACCCGTGCATCAGCACGTAGCCTGACCCTCCCACGTTTCCGTACCCTCACCTGTGCCCTAAGCCTTGCCGTTCCCTAACCCTAACCCTAGCCCGGAACGGAAACCCACCACCAGCTCTAAACCTTTCCCTACGGGGTAGCCTATGCCTCGCCCGTACGCTCGCACTGACCCGTGCGTCAGCATGTAGTTTAACACTCCCACGTTTCCGTACCCTCACCTGGGCCCTAAGCATTGCCGTTCCCTAACACTAACCCTATCCCGGAACGGAAACCCACCACCAGCCCTACACCTTACCCTACGCCGTAGCCTACTCCTGGCACGAACTCTGGCACTGACCCGTGCGTCAGCACGTAGCCTCACCCTCCCACGTTCCCTTACCCTCACCTGTGCCCTAAGCCTTGCCTTTGCCTAACCATAACCCTAGCCCGAAACGGAAAACCACCACCAGCCCTACACCTTACACTACGCCGTTGCCTACTCCTGGCCCGTACACTGGCACTGACACGTGCGTCAGCACGTAGCCTGACCTTCCCACATTTCCGTACCCTCACCTGTGCCCTAAGGCTTGCCGTTCCGTAACCCTAACCCTAGTACGGAACGGAAACCCACCACCAGCCCTAAACATAACGCCCAAATCATAGCCTACTCCTGGCCCGTACGCTGGCACTGACCCGTGCGTCAGCATGTAGCATGACCCTCCCACGTTTCCGTACCCTCACCTGTGCCCTAAGCCTTGCCGTTCCCTAACCCTAACCCTAGCCTGGAATGGAAACACACCACCAGCCCTACACCTAATCCCCAAGCCATAGCCTACTCCTGGCCGGTACGCTGGCACTGACACGTGCGTCAGCACGTAGCCTGACCCTCCCACGTTTCCGTACCCTCACCTATGCCCTAAGCTTTGCCGTTCCCTAACGCTAACCCTAGCCTGGAACAGAATCCCACCACCAGGCATACACTCTTCCCTACGCCGTAGCCTATTCCTGGCCCATACGCTGGCACTGACCCTTGCGTCAGCACGTAGCCTGACCCTCCCACGTTTCCGTACCCTCACCTGTGCCCTAAGCCTTGACGTTCGTTAACCCTAACCCTAGCCTTGAACAGAAACACACCACCAGCCCTACAACTTACCACCACGCCGTAGCCTACTCCTGGCCTTTATGCCGGCACTGACCCGTGCGTCAGCACGTAGCCTGACCCTCCCACGTTTCCGTAACCTCACCTGTGCCCTAAGCCTTGCCGTTCCCTAACCCTAACCCTAGCCGGGAACGAAAACCCACCACCAGCCCTACACCTTACCCTACGCCGTTGCCTACTCCTGGCCCGTACACTGGCACTGACACGTGCGTCAGCACGTAGCCTGATCTTCCCACATTTCCGTACCCTCACCTGTGCCCTAAGGCTTGCCGTTCCGTAACCCTAACCCTAGTACGGAACGGAAACCCACCACCAGCCCTAAACATAACGCCCAAATCATAGCCTACTCCTGGCCCGTACGCTGGCACTGACCCGTGCGTCAGCATGTAGCCTGACCCTCCCACGTTTCTGTACCCTCACCTGTGCCCTAAGCCTTGCCGTTCCCTAACCCAAACCCTAGCCTGGAATGGAAACCCACCACCAGCCCTACACCTAACCCCCAAGCCATAGCCTACTCCTGGCCGGTATGCTGGCCCTGACACGTGCATCAGCACGTAGCCTGACCCTCCCACGTTTCCGTACCCTCACCTGTGCCCTAAGCTTTGCCGTTCCCTAACCCTAACCCTAGCCCGGAACAGAATCCCACAACCAGCCATACACTCTTCCCTAGGCCGTACCCTATTCCTGGCCCATACGCTGGCACTGACCCTTGCGTCAGCACGTAGCCTGACCCTCCCACGTTTCCGTACACTCACCTGTGCCCTAAGCCTTGACGTTCGTTAACCCTAACCCTAGCCTTGAATAGAAACACACCACCAGCCCTACAACTTACCACCACGCCGTAGCCTACTCCTGGCCTTTATGCCGGCACTGACCCGTGCGTCAGCACGTAGCCTGATCCTCCCACGTTTCCGTAACCTCACCTGTGCCCTAAGCCTTGCCGTTCCCTAACCCTAACCCTAGCCCGGAACGAAAACCCACCACCAGCCCTAAACCTTACCCTATGCCATAGCCTACACATGGCCCATACGTGGGTAATGACCTGTGCTTCAGCACGTAGCCTAACGCTCCCATGTTACCGTACCCTCACCGGTGCCCTAAGCCTTGCCGTTCCCTCACCCTAACCCTAGCCAGGAACGGAAACCCACCAGCAGCCCTACACCTAACCCTACGTCGTAGCCTACTCCTGGCCCGTACACTGGCACTGACCCGTGCATCAGCACGTAGCCTGACCCTCCCACGTTTCCGTACCCTCACCTGTGCCCTAAGACTTGCCGTTCCCTAACCCTAACCCTAGCACAGAACGGAAACCCACATCCAGCCCTACAGCTTACCCTATGCCGTAGCCTACACCTGGCCCGTACGTTGGCACTTACCCTTGTGTCAGCACGTAGCCTGACCCTCCCACGTTTCCGTACCCTCACCTGTGCCCTAAGCCTTGACGTTCCCTAACCATAACCCTAGCCAAGTACGGAAAACCACCACCAGCCCTAGACCTTACCCTACGGCGTAGCCTACTCCTGTCCTGTACGCTGACACTGACACGTGCGTCAGCACGTAGCCTGACCCTCCCACGTTTCCGTACCCTCACCTGTGCCCTAAGCTATGCCGTTCCCTAACCCTAACCCTAGCCCGGAACGGAAACCCACCACCAGCCCTAAACCTTTCCCTACGCCGTAGCCTACTCCAGGCCCGTACGCTGGCACTGACCCGTGCGTCAGCATGTAGACTGACACCCCAAGTTTTCAAACCCTCACCTGGGCCCTAAACCTTGCCGTTCCCTAACACTAACCCTAGCCCGAAGTGGAAACCCACCAACAGCCCTAAAACTTACCCCCATGCCATAGCCTACTCCTGGCCCGTACACAGGCACTGACCCATGCATCAGCACGTAGCCTGACCCTCACACTTTTCTGTACCCTAAGCTAAGCCCTAAGCCTTGGCCTTCCCTAACTCTAACCCAAGCCCGGAACGGAATCCCACCACCATCCCTACACCTTAACGTATGCCGCAGCCTATTCCTAGCCCGTATGCTGGCACTGACACGTGCGTCAGCACGTAGCCTGACTCTCCCACGTTTCCGTACCCTCACCTGTGCCCTAAGCCTTGCCGTTCCCTAACCCTAACCCTAGACAGGAACGGAAACCCACCAGAAGCCCTAAACCTTACCATACGCCGTAGCCCAATCCTGGCCCGTACGCTGGCACTGACCCGTGAGTCAGCACGTAGCCTGACCCTCCCACGTTTCCGTACCCTCACCTGTGCCCTAAGCCTTGCCGTTCCCTCACCATAACCCTAGCCAGGAACGGAAATCCACCAGCAGCCCTACACCTTACCCTACGCCGTAGCCTATTCCTGGCCCGTACGCTGGCACTGACCCGTGCGTCAGCACGTAGCCTGACCCTCACACATTTCCGTACCCGCACCTGTGCCCTAAGACTTGCCGTTCCCTAACCCTAACCCTAGTCCGGAAGGGAAACCCACCACCAGCCCTACACCTAACACCCAAGCCGTAGCCTACTCCTACCCGGTACGCTGGCACTGACCCATGCATCAGCACATAGCCTGACCCTCCCAAGTTTCTGTACCCTCACCTGTGCCCTAAGCCTTGCCGTTCCCTTACCCTAATCCTAGCCAGGAACGGAAACCCACCACCAGCCCTACAACTTACCCCCAATCCGTAGGCTACTCCTGGACCTTACGCTGCCACTGACCTGTGCGTCAGCACGTAGCCTGACCCTCCCACGTTTGTGGACCCTCACATGTGCCCTAAGCCTTGCCATTCCCTAACCCTAACCCTAGCCCGGAACGGAAACCCACCACCAGCCCTACACCTTTCCCTACGCCGTAGCCTATTCCTGGCCCGTACGCAGGCACTGACCCTTTCATCAGCACATAGCCTGACCCTCCCAAGTTTCTGTACCCTCACATGTGCCCTAAGCCTTGCCATTCCCTAACCCTAACCCTAGCCCGGAACGGAAACCCACCACCAGCCCTACACCTTTCCCTACGCCGTAGCCTACTCCTACCCGGTACGCTGGCACTGACCCATGCATCAGCACATAGCCTGACCCTCCCAAGTTTCTGTACCCTCACCTGTGCCCTAAGCCTTGCTGTTCCCTAACACTAAACCTAGCCTGGAACGGAAAACCACCACCAGCCCTACACCTAACCACAAAGCCGTAGCCTACTCCTGGCCCGTACGCTGGCACTGACCCGTGCGTCAGCACGTAGCCTGACCCTCCCACGTTTCCGTATCCTCACCTGTGCCCTAAGCCTTGCCGTTCCCTAACCCTAACCCTAGCCCGGAACGGAAACCCACCGCGAGCCCTAGACCTTAGCCTACACAGTAGCCTATTGCTGGCCTGTACGCTGGCACTGACCCATGCTTCAGCAGGTAGCCTGACACTCCCACGTTTCTGTACCCTCACCTGTGCCCTAAGACTTGCCGTTCAGTAACCCTAACCCTAGCCCTGAACGGAAACCCACCAACAGCCCTACACCTTACCCTACGCCGTAGCCTACTCCTGGCCCGAACGCTGGCACTGACCCATGCGTCAGCACGTAGCCTGACCCTCCCACGTTTCTGTACCCTCACCAGTTCCCTAAGCCTTGCCGTTCCCTAACCCTAACCCTAGCCCGAAACGGAATCCCACCACCAGCCCTATACCTTACCCTACGCCGTAGCCTACTCCTGTCCCGTACGCTGGCACTGACCCGTGCATCAGCACGTAGCCTGACCTTCACACATTTCCGTACCCTCACCTGTTCCCTAAGCCTTGCTGTTCCCTAACCCTATCCCTAGTACGGAACGGAAAACCTGCACCAGCCCTACAGCTAACGCCCAAGCCATAGCCTACTCCTGGTCCGTACGCTGGCACTGACCCGTGCGGCAGCACGCAGCCTGACCCTCCCACGTTTCCGTACCCTCACCTATGCCCTAAGCCTTACCGTTCCCTAACCCTAAACCTAGCCCGGAATGGAAACCCACCATCAGCCCTACACCTAACCCCGAAGCCTTAGCCTACTCCTGGCTGGTATGCTGGCACTGACACGTGCGTCAGCACGTAGCCTGACCCTCACACTTTTCCTTACCCTCACCTGTGCCCTAAGCCTTGCCGTTCCCTAACACTAACCCTAGCCCAGAACAGAAACCCACCACCAGCCCTAAACTCTACCCTACGCCGTAGCCTATTCCTGGCCCGTACGCTAGCACTGACCCATTCGTCAGCATGTAGCCTGACCCTCCCACGTTTCCGTACCCTCACCTGTGCCCTAAGCCTTGACGTTCGTTAACCCTAACCCTAGACTTGAACAGAAACACACCACCAGCCCTACACCTTACCACAACGCCGTAGCCAGCTCCTGGACCATATGCTGGCACTGAGCCGTGTGTCAGCACGTAGCCTGACCCTCCCACGATTCCGTAACCTCACCTCTGCCCTAAGCCTTGCCGTTCCCTAATCCTAATCCTAGCCCGGAACGGAAACCCACCCCCAGCCCTACACCTTACCCTATGCCGTAGCCTACACCTGGACCGTACGCGGGCACTGACCTGTGCTTCAGCATGTAGCCTGACCCTCCCATGTTACCGTACCCTCACCTGTGCCCTAAGCCTTGCCGTTCCCTAACTCTAACCCTAGCCTGAAACGGAAACCCACCACCAGCCCTAATCCTAACCCACAAGCCGTGGCTTACTCCTGGCCCGTACGTTGGCACTGACCGTGCGTCAGCACGTAGCCTGACCCTCCCACGTTTCCGTACCATCACCTGTGCCCTAAGCCTTGCCGTTCCCTAACCCTAACCCTAGCCCGGCACAGAAACCCACCACCAGCCCTACACTTTACCCTACGCCGTAGCCTACTCCTGGCCCGAACGCTGGCACTGACCCGTGCGTCAGCACGTAGCCTGACCCTCCCACGTTTCTGTACCCTCACCTGTGCCCTAATCCTTGCTGTTCCCTAACCATAACCCTAGCCCGGAACGGAAATCCACCACCTGCCCTAAACCTTACCCACAAGCCGTAGCCTACACCTGGCCCGTACACTGGCACTGACCCGTGCGTCAGCACGTAGCCTGACCCTCCCACTTTCCTGTACCCTTACCTGAGCCCTAAGACTTGACGTTCCCTAACCCTAGCCCTAGACCGGAACGGAATCCCACCACCAGCCCTACACCTTATCATATGCCGTAGCCTAATCCTGGCCGGTACGCTGCCACTGAGCCGTGCATCAGCACGTAGCCTGACCCTCCCAAGTTTCCGTACCCTCAGCTGTGCCCTAAGCCTTGCCGTTCCCTAACCCTAACCCTAGCTTGGAACGGAAACCCACCACCAGCCCTACACCTTACCCCCAAGACGTAGCCTACTCCTGGCCCGTACGCTGGCACTGACCCGTGCGTCAGCACGTAGACTGACCCTCCCACGTTTCCGTACCCTCACATGTGCCCTAAGCCTTGCTGTTCCCTAACACTAACCCTAGCCTGGAATGCAAACCCACCACCATCCCTACACCTAACCACCAAACCGTAGCCTACTCCTGGCCCGAACGCTGGCACTGACCCGTGCGTCAGCACGTAGCCTGACCTTCCCACATTTCCGTACCTTCACCTGTGCCGTAAGCCTTGCTGTTCCCTAACCCTAACCCTAGTACGGAACGGAAAACCACCACCAGCCCTACAACTAACCTCCAAGCCATAGCCTACTTATGGCCCGTACGCTGGCACTGACCCGTGCATCAGCACGTAGCCTGACCCTCGCACATTTCCGTACCATCACCTTTGCCCTAAGCCTTGACGTTCCCTAACCCTAACCCTAGCCCGGTACAGAAAACCACCACCAGCCCTACACCTAAACCCCAAGCCGTAGCCTACTCCTGGCCGGTACGCTTGCACTGACCCGTGCGTCAGCACGTAGCCTGACCCTCCCACGTTTCTGTATCCTCACCTGTGCCCTAAGCCTTGCCGTTCCCTAACCCTAACCCTAGCCCTGAATGGAAAACCACCACCAGCCCTACACTTTACCCTACGCCGTAGCCTACTCCTGGCCCGTACGCTGGCACTGACACGTGCGTCAGCAAGTAGCCTGACCCTCCCACTTTTCCGTACCCTCACCTGTGCCCTAAGCCTTGCCGTTCCCTAACCCTAACCCTAGCCCAGAACGGAAACACACCACCAGCCCTACAACTTACCCCCAAGCAGTAGCGTACTCCTGACCCGTATGCTGGCTCTGACACATGCGTCAGCACGTAGCCTGACCCTCCCACGTTTCCGTACCCTCACCTGTGCCCTAAGCCTTGCCGTTCCATAACCCTAACCCTAGCCCGGAACGGAAACCCACCACAAACCCTACAACTAACCCCCAAGCCGTAGCCTACTCCTGGCCGGTACGCTGGCACTGACCCATGCGTCAGCACATAGCCTGACCCTCCCACGTTTCCGTAACCTCACCTGTGCCCTAAGCCTTGCCGTACCCTAACGCTAACCCTAGCCCGGAACGGAAACACACCACCAGCCCTACAGCTTACCCCCAAGCCATAGCCTACTCCTGGCCGGTACCCTGGCACCTACCCGTGCATCAGCACGTAGCCTGACCCTCCCACGTTTCCGTACCCTCACCTGTGCCCTAAGCTTTGCCGTTGCCTAACCCTAACCGTAGCCTGGAATGGAAACCCACCACCAGCCCTACACCTTAACCTACGCCGTAGCCTACTCCTGGCCCATACGCTAGCAGTGAACCGTGCGTCAGCACGTAGCCTGACCCTCCCACGTTTCCGTACCCTCACCTGTGCCCTAAGCCTTGCCGTTCCCTAACCCTAAACTTAGCCCGGAACGGAAACCCACCACCAGCTCTAAACCTTTCCCTACTGGGTAGCCTATGCCTCGCCCGTACGCTCGTACTGACCCGTGCGTCAGCATGTAGTTTAACACTCCCACGTTTCCGTACACTCACCTGGGCCCTAAGCATTGCCGTTCCCTAACATTAACCCTATCCCGGAACGGTAACCCACCACCAGCCCTACACCTTACCCTACGCCGTAGCCTACTCCTGGCACGAACTTTGGCACTGACCCGTGCGTCAGCACGTAGCCTCACCCTCCCACGTTCCCTTACCCTCACCTGTGCCTTAAGCCTTGCCTTTGCCTAACCATAACCCTAGCCCGAAACGGAAACCCACCACCAGCCCTACAGCTTACCCCCAAGCCATAGCCTACTCCTGGCCGGTACGCTGGCACTGACCCATGCATCAGCACGTAGCCTGACCCTCCCACGTTTCCGTACCCGCACCTGTGCCCTAAGCCTTGCCGTTCCCTAACCCTAACCCTAGCCCGGAACGGAAACCCACCACCAGCTCTAAACCTTTCCCTACGGGGTAGCTTATGGCTCGCCCGTACGCTCGCACTGACCCGTGCGTCAGCATGTAGTTTAACACTCCAACGTTTCGGTACCCTCACCTGGGCCGTAAGCATTGCCGTTCCCTAACACTAACCCTATCCCGGAACGGAAACCCACCACCAGCCCTACACCATACCCTACGCCGTAGCCTACTCCTGGCACGAACTCTGGCACTGACCCATGCGTCAGCACGTAGCCTCACCCTCCCACGTTCCCTTACCCTCACCTGTGCCCTAAGCCTTGCCTTTGCCTAACCATAACCCTAGCCCGAAACGGAAACCCACCACCAGCCCTACACCTTACCCTACGCTGTTGCCTACTCCTGGCCCGTACACTGGCACTGACACGTGCGTCAGCATGTAGCCTGACTCTCCCACGTTTCTGTACCCTCACCTGTGCCCTAAACCTTGCCATTCCCTAACCCTAACCCTAGTTCGGAACGGAAACCCACCACAAGCCCTACACCTTACCCCCAAGCCATAGCCTACTCGTGGTCCATACGCTGGCACTGACCTCTGCGTCAGCATGTAGCCTGAACTTCCCACGTTACCGTAACGTCACCTGTGCCCTAAGCCTTGCCGTTCCCTAACCCTAACCCTAGTACGGGACAGAAACACACCACAATCCCTACACCTAACCCACAAGCCATAGCCTACTCCTGGCCCGTACGCTGGCACTGACCCGTGCGTCAGCATGTAATCTGACCCGCACAAGTTTCCGTACCCTCACCTGGGCCCTAAGCCTTGCCGTTCCCTAACACTAACCCTAGCCTGAAACGGAACCCCACCACAAGCCCTACACCTAACCAACAAGCCGTAGCCTACTCATGGTCGGTACGCTGGCAGTGACCCGTGCGTCATCACGTAGCCTGACCCTCCCACAATTCCGTACCCTCACCAGTGCCCTAAGCTTTGCCTTTCCCTAACCCTAACCGTAGCCCGGAACAGAAACCCACCACCAGCCCTACACCTTAACCCACGCCGTAGCCTACTCCTGGCCCATATGCTGGCACTGACCCGTGCGTCAGCACATAGCCTAACCCTCCCACGTTTCCGTACCCTCACCTGTGCCCTAAGCCTTGACGTTCCCTAACCCTAAACCTAGCCCGGAACAGAAACCCACCACCAGCCCTAAACCTTTCCCTACTGGGTAGCCTACTCCTCGCCCGTACGCTCGCACTGACCCGTGCGTCAGCACGTAGCCTGACCCTCCCACGTTTCCGTACCCTCACCTGTGCCCTAAGACTTGCCGATCCCTAACCCTAACCCTAGCCCGGAACGGAAACCCACCACCAGCCCTAAACCTTTCCCTACTGGGTAGCCTACTCCTCGCCCGTACGCTCGCACTGACCCGTGCGTCAGCATGTAGTTTAACACTCTCACGTTTCCGTACCCTCAACTGGGCCCTAAGCATTCCCTTGCCTAACACTAACCCTAGCCCGGGACGGAAACCCACCACCAGCCCTACACCTTACCCTACGCCTTAGCCTACTCATGGCCTGAACTCTGGCACTGACCCGTGCGTCAGCATGTAGCCTGACCCTCCCACGTTTCCGTACCCTCACCTGTGCCCTAAGCCTTGCCGTTCCCTAATCCTAACCCTAGCTTGGAATGGAAAACCACCAGCAGCCCTACATCTAACCCCCAAGCTGTAGCCTACTCCAGGCCGGTACGCTGGCACTGACATGTGCGTCAGCACGTAGCCTGACCCTCCCACGTTTCCGTACCCTCACTTGTGCCCTAATCCTTGCTGTTCCCTAACCATAACCCTAGCCCGGAACGGAAACCCACCACCTGCCCTAAACCTTACCCACAAGCCGTAGCCTACACCTGGCGCGTACACTGGCACTGACCCGTGCGTCAGCACGTAGCCTGACCCTCCCACTTTCCTGTACCCTTACCTGAGCCCTAAGACTTGACGTTCCCTAACCCTAGCCCTAGACCTGAACGGAATCCCACCACCAGCCCTACACCTTATCATATGCCGTAGCCTACTCCTGGCCGGTACGCTGCCACTGAGCCGTGCATCAGCACGTAGCCTGACCCTCCCAAGTTTCCGTACCCTCAGCTGTGCCCTAAGCCTTGCCGTTCCCTAACCCTAACCCTAGCCCGGAACGGAAACACACCACCAGCCCTACACCTTACCCCCAAGACGTAGCCTACTCCTGGCCCGTACGCTGGCACTGACCTGTGCGTCAGCACGTAGCCTGACCCTCCCACGTTTCCGTACCCTCACCTGTGCCCTAAGACTTGCTGTTCCCTAACACTAACCCTAGCCTGGAATGGAAACCCACCACCATCCCTACACCTAACCACCAAACCGTAGCCTACTCCTGGCCGGTACGCTGGCACTGACACGTGCGTCATCACGTAGCCTGAACCTCTCTCGTTTCCGTACCCTCACGTGTGCCCTAAGCTTTGCCGTTCCCTAACCCTAACTGTAGCCCGGAACGGAAACCCACCAACAGCCCTACACCTTACCCCCAACTGTAGCCTACTACTGGTCCATACGCTGGCACTGACCCGTGCGTCAGAACGTATCCTGAACCTGCCACGTTGCTGTACCCTCACCTGTGCCCTAAACCTTGCCATTCCCTAACCCTAACCCTAGTTTGGAACGGAAACCCACCACAAGCCCTACACCTTACCCCCAAGCCATAGCCTACTCGTGGTCCATACGCTGGCACTGACCTCTGCGTCAGCATGTAGCCTGAACTTCCCACGTTACCGTAACGTCACCTGTGCCCTAAGCCTTGCCGTTCCCTAACCCTAACCCTAGTATGGGACAGAAACACACCACAAGCCCTACACCTAACCCACAAGCCATAGCCTACTCCTGGCCCGTACGCTGGCACTGACCCGTGCGTCAGCATGTAATCTGACCCGCACACGTTTCCGTACCCTCAACTGGGCCCTAAGCCTTGCCGTTCCCTAAACCTAACCCTAGCCCGGAACGGAAAACCACCACAAGCCCTACACCTTACCCTATGCCGTAGCCTACTCCTGGCCCGAACGCTGGCACTGACCCGTGCGTCAGCACGTAGCCTGAACTTCCCACATTTCCGTACCTTCACCTGTGCCGTAAGCCTTGCTGTTCCCTAACCCTAACCCTAGTACGGAACGGAAAACCACCACCAGCCCTACAACTAACCTCCAAGCCATAGCCTACTTATGGCCCGTACGCTGGCACTGACCCGTGCATCAGCACGTAGCCTGACCCTCCCACGTTTCCGTACCATCACCTTTGCCCTAAGCCTTGCCGTTCCCTAACCCTAACCCTAGCCCGGTACAGAAAACCACCACCAGCCCTACACCTAAACCCCAAGCCGTAGCCTACTCCTGTCCGGTACGCTTGCACTGACCCGTGCGTCAGCACGTAGCCTGACCCTCCCACATTTCTGTATCCTCACCTGTGCCCTAAGCCTTGCCGTTCCCTAACCCTAACCCTAGCCCTGAATGGAAAACCACCACCAGCCCTACACTTTACCCTACGCCGTAGCCTACTCCTGGCCCGTACGCTGGCACTGACACGTGCGTCTGCAAGTAGCCTGACCCTCCCACTTTTCCGTACCCTCACATGTGCCCTAAGCCTTGCCGTTCCCTAACCCTAACCCTAGCCCAGAACGGAAACCCACCACCAGCCCTACAACTTACCCCCAAGCAGTAGCCTACTCCTGGCCCCTATGCTGGCTCTGACACATGCGTCAGCACGTAGCCTGACCCTCCCACGTTTCCGTACCCTCACCTGTGCCCTAAGCCTTGCCGTTCCATAACCCTAACCCTAGCCCGGAACGGAAACCCACCACAAACCCTACAACTAACGCCCAAGCCGTAGCCTACTCCTGGCTGGTACGCTGGCACTGACCCGTGCGTCAGCACATAGCCTGACCCTCCCACGTTTCCGTAACCTCACCTGTGCCCTAAGCCTTGCCGTACCCTAACGCTAACCCTAGCCCGGAATGGAAACACACCACCAGCCCTACAGCTTACCACCAAGCCATAGCCTACTCCTGGCCGGTACGCTGGCACTGACCCGTGCATCAGCACGTAGCCTGACCCTCCCACGTTTCCGTACCCTCACCTGTGCCCTAAGCCTTGCCCTTCCCTAACCCTAACCCTAGCCCTGAACGGAAACCCACCACCAGCTCTAAACCTTTCCCTACGGGGTAGCCTATGCCTCGCCCGTACGCTCGCACTGACCCGTGCTTCAGCATGTAGTTTAACACTCCCAAGTTTCCGTACCCTCACCTGGGCCCTAAGCATTGCCGTTCCCTAACACTAACCCTATCCCGGAACGGAAACCCACCACCAGCCCTACACCTTACCCTACGCCGTAGCCTACTCCTGGCACGAACTCTGGCACTGACCCGTGCGTCAGCACGTAGCCTCACCCTCCCACGTTCCCTTACCCTCACCTGTGACCTAAGCCTTGCCTTTGCCTAACCATAACCCTAGCCCGAAACGGAAACCCACCACCAGCCCTACACCTTACCCTACGCCGTTGCCTACTCCTGGCCCGTACACTGGCACTGAAACGTGTGTCAGCACGTAGCCTGACCTTCCCACATTTCCGTACCCTCACCTGTGCCCTAAGGCTTGCCGTTCCGTAACCCTAACCCTAGTACGGAACGGAAACCCACCACCAGCCCTAAACATAACGCCCAAATCATAGCCTACTCCTGGCCCGTACGCTGGCACTGACCCGTGCGTCAGCATGTAGCATGACCCTCCCACGTTTCCGTACCCTCACCTGTGCCCTAAGCCTTGCCGTTCCCTAACCCTAACCCTAGCCTGGAATGGAAACCCACCACCAGCCCTACACCTCACCCCCAAGCCATAGCCTACTCCTGGCCGGTACACTGGCACTGACACTTGCGTCAGCACGTAGCCTGACCCTCCCACGTTTCCGTACCCTCACCTATGCCCTAAGCTTTGCCGTTCCCTAACCCTAACCCTAGCCCGGAACAGAATCCCACCACCAGCCATACACTCTTCCCTACGCCGTAGCCTATTCCTGGCCCATACGCTGGCACTGACCCTTGCGTCAGCACGTAGCCTGACCCTCCCACGTTTCCGTACCCTCACCTGTGCCCTAAGCCTTGACGTTCGTTAACCCTAACCCTAGCCTTGAACAGAAACACACCACCAGCCCTACACCTTACCACCACGCCGTAGCCTACTCCTGGCCTTTATGCCGGCACTGACCCGTGCGTCAGCACGTAGCCTGACCCTCCCACGTTTCCGTAACCTCACCTGTGCCCTAAGCCTTGCCGTTCCCTAACCCTAACCCTAGCCCGGAATGAAAACCCACCACCAGCCCTACACCTTACCCTACGCCGTTGCCTACTCCTGGCCCGTACACTGGCATGACACGTGCGTCAGCACGTAGCCTGACCTTCCCACATTTCCGTACCCTCACCTGTGCCCTAAGGCTTGCCGTTCCGTAACCCTAACCCTAGTACGGAACGGAAACCCACCGCCAGCCCTAAACATAACGCCCAAATCATAGCCTACTCCTGGCCCGTACGCTGGCACTGACCCGTGCGTCAGCATGTAGCCTGACCCTCCCACGTTTCTGTACCCTCACCTGTGCCCTAAGCCTTGCCGTTCCCTAACCCAAACCCTAGCCTGGAATGGAAACCCACCACCAGCCCTACACCTAACCCCCAAGCCATAGCCTACTCCTGGCCGGTATGCTGGCCCTGACACGTGCATCAGCACGTAGCCTGACCCTCCCACGTTTCCGTACCCTCACCTGTGCCCTAAGCTTTGCCGTTCCCTAACCCTAACCCTAGCCCGGAACAGAATCCCAACACCAGCCATACACTCTTCCCTACGCCGTACCCTATTCCTGGCCCATACGCTGGCACTGACCCTTGCGTCAGCACGTAGCCTGACCCTCCCACGTTTCCGTACCCTCACCTGTGCCCTAAGCCTTGACGTTCGTTAACCCTAACCCTAGCCTTGAACAGAAACACACCACCAGCCCTACAACTTACCACCACGCCGTAGCCTACTCCTGGCCTTTATGCCGGCACTGACCCGTGCTTCAGCACGTACCCTGACCCTCCCACGTTTCCGTAACCTCACCTGTGCCCTAAGCCTTGCCGTTCCCTAACCCTAACCCTAGCCCGGAACGAAAACCCACCACCAGCCCTATACCTTACACTATGCCGTAGCCTACACCTGGCCCGTACGTGGTTAATGACCTGTGCTTCAGCACGTAGCCTGACCCTCCCATGTTACCATACCCTCACCTGTGTCCTAAGCCTTGCCGTTCCCTTACCCTAACCGTAGCCCGGAACGGATACCCACCACCAGCCCTAAACCTTACCCCCAAGACGTAGCCTACTCCTGGCCCGTACGCTGGCAGTGACTCGTGCGTCAGCACGTAGCCTGACCCTCCCACGTTTCCGTACCCTCACCTGTGCCCTAAGCCTTGGCGTTCCCTAACCCTAACCCTAGACAGGAACGGAAACCCACCAGCAGCCCTACACCTAACCCTACGTCGTAGCCTAATCCTGGCCCGTACACTGGCACTGACCCGTGCGTCAGCACGTAGCCTGACCCTCCCACGTTTCCGTACCCTCACCTGTGCCCTAAGACTTGCCGTTCCCTAACCCTAAACCTAGCCCGGAACGGAAACCCACAACCAGCCCTACACCTTACCCCCAAGCCGTAGCCTACTCCTGGCCCGTACGCTGGAACTGACCCGTGCGTCAGCACGTAGCCTGACCCTCCCACGTTTGCGGAACCTCACCTGAGCCCTAAGCCTTGCCGTTCCCTAACCCTAACCCTAGCCCTGAACGGAAACCCACCACCAGCCCTACACCTTTCCCTACACCGTAGCCTATTCCTGGCTCGTACGTAGGCACTGACCCTTTCATCAGCACGTAGCCTGACACTCCCACGTTTCCGTACCATCACCCTTGCCCTAAGCCTTGCCGTTCCCTAACCCTAACCCTAGCCCGGTACAGAATACCACCACCAGCCCTACACCTAAACCCCAAGCCGTAGCCTACTCCTGTCCGGTACGCTTGCACTGACCCATGCGTCAGCACGTAGCCTGACCCTCCCACGTTTCTGTATCCTCACCTGTGCCCTAAGCCTTGCCGTTCCCTAACCCTAACCCTAGCCCTGAATGGAAAACCACCACCAGCCCTACACTTTACCCTACGCCGTAGCCTACTCCTGGCCCGTACGCTGGCACTGACACGTGCGTCAGCAAGTAGCCTGACCCTCCCACTTTTCCGTACCCTCACCTGTGCCCTAAGCCTTGCCGTTCCCTAACCCTAACCGTAGTCCAGAACGGAAACCCACCACCAGCCCTACAACTTACCCGCAAGCAATAGCCTACTCCTGGCCCGTATGCTGGCTCTGACACATGCGTCAGCACGTAGCCTGACCCTCCCACGTTTCCGTACACTCACCTGTGCCCTAAGCCTTGCCGTTCCATAACCCTAACCCTAGCCCGGAACGGAAACCCACCACAAACCCTACAACTAACCCCCAAGCAGTAGCCTACTCCTGGCCGGTACGCTGGCACTGACCCGTGCGTCAGCACATAGCCTGAACCTCCCACGTTTCCGTAACCTCACCTGTGCCCTAAGCCTTGCCGTACCCTAACGCTAACCCTAGCCCGGAACGGAAACACACCACCAGCCCTAGAGCTTACCCCCAAGCCATAGCCTACTCCTGGCCGGTACGCTGGCACTGACCCGTGCATCAGCACGTAGCCTGACCCTCCCACGTTTCTGTACCCTCACCTGTGCCCTAAGCTTTGCCGTTCCCTAACCCTAACCCTAGCCTGGAACGGAAACCCACCACCAGTCCTACACCTTAACCTACGCCGTAGCCTACTCCTGGCCCATACGCTAGCACTGACCCGTGCGTCAGCACGTAGCCTGACCCTCCCACGTTTCCGTACCCTCACCTGTGCCCTAAGCCTTGCCGTTCCCTAACCCTAACCCTAGCCCGGAACGGAAACCCACCACCAGCTCTAAACCTTTCCCTACTGGGTAGCCTATGCCTCGCCCGTATGCTCGCACTGACCCGTGCGTCAGCATGTAGTTTAACACTCCCACGTTTCCGTACCCTCACCTGGGCCCTAAGCATTGCCGTTCCCTAACACTAACCCTATCCCGGAACGGAAACCCACCACCAGCCCTACACCTTACCCTACGCCGTAGCCTACTCCTGGCACGAACTCTGGCACTGACCCGTGCGTCAGCATGTAGCCTCACCCTCCCACGTTCCCTTACCCTCACCTGTGCCCTAAGCCTTGCCTTTGCCTAACCATAACCCTAGCCCGAAACGGAAACCCACCACCAGCCCTACACCTTACCCTACGCCGTTGCCTACTCCTGGCCCGTACACTGGCACTGACACGTGCGTCAGCAGGTAGCCTGACCTTCCCACATTTCCGTACCCTCACCTGTGCCCTAAGGCTTGCCGTTCCGTAACCCTAACCCTAGTACGGAACGGAAACCCACCACCAGCCCTAAACATAACGCCCAAATCATAGCCTACTCCTGGCCCGTACGCTGGCACTGACCCGTGCGTCAGCATGTAGCCTGACCCTCCAAAGTTTCTGTACCCTCACCTGTGCCCTAAGCCTTGCCGTTCCCTAACCCAAACCCTAGCCTTGAATGGAAACCCACCACCAGCCCTACACCTAACCCCCAAGCCATAGCCTACTCCTGGCCGGTATGCTGGCCCTGACACGTTCGTCAGCACGTAGCCTGACCCTCCCACGTTTCCGTACCCTCACCTGTGCCCTAACCTTTGCCGTTCCCTAACCCTAACCCTAGCCCGGAACAGAATCCCACCACCAGCCATACACTCTTCCCTACGCCGTACCCTATTCCTGGCCCATACGCTGGCACTGACCCTTGCGTCAGCACGTAGCCTGACCCTCCCACGTTTCCGTACCCTCACCTGTGCCCTAAGCCTTGACGTTCATTAACCCTAACCCTAGCCTTGAACAGAAACACACCACCAGCCCTACAACTTACCACCACGCCGTAGCCTACTCCTGGCCTTTATGCCGGCACTGACCCGTGCGTCAGCACGTAGCCTGACCCTCCCACGTTTCCGTAACCTCACCTGTGCCCTAAGCCTTGCCGTTCCCTAACCCTAACCCTAGCCCGGAACGAAAACCCACCACCAGCCCTATACCTTACACTATGCCGTAGCGTACACCTGGCCCGTACGTGGTTAATGATCTGTGCTTCAGCACGTAGCCTGACCCTCCCATGTTACCATACCCTCACCTGTGTCCTAAGCCTTGCCGTTCCCTTACCCTAACCCTAGCCCGGAACGGAAACCCACCACCAGCCCTACACCTTACCCCCAAGACGTAGCCTACTCCTGGCCCGTACGCTGGCAGTGACTCGTGCGTCAGCACGTAGCCTGACCCTCCCACGTTTCCGTACCCTCACCTGTGCCCTAAGCCTTGCCGTTCCCTAACCCGAACCCTAGCCCGGAACGGAAAACCACCACCAGCCCTACACTCTATCCTACGCCATAGCCTATTCCTGGCCCGTACGCTGGCACTGACCCGTGTGTCAGCACTTAGCCTGACCCTCCCACGTTTCCGTACCCTCACCTGTGCTGTAAGCATTGACGTTTGCTAACCGTAACCCTAGCCCGGAACAGAAACACACCACCAGCCCTACACCTTACCACCACACCGTAGCCTATTCCTGGCCCATATGCTGGCACTGACCCATACGTCAGCACGTAGCCTGACCCTCCCACGTTTCCGTAACCTCACCTGTGCCCTAAGCCTTGCCGTTCCCTAACCCTAACCCTAGCCCGGAACGAAAACCCACCACCTGCCCTAAACCTTACCCTATGCCATAGCCTACACCTGGCCCATACGTGGGTAATGACCTGTGCTTCAGCACGTAGCCTAACGCTCCCATGTTACCGTACCCTCACCGGTGCCCTAAGCCTTGCCGTTCCCTCACCCTAACCCTAGCCAGGAACGGAAACCCACCAGCAGCCCTACACCTAACCCTACGTCGTAGCCTACTCCTGGCCCGTACACTGGCACTGACCCGTGCGTCAGCACGTAGCCTGACCCTCCCACGTTTCCGTACCCTCACCTGTGCCCTAAGACTTGCCGTTCCCTAACCCTAAACCTAGCCCGGAATGGAAACCCACAACCAGCCCTACACCTTACCCCCAAGCCGTAGCCTACTCCTGGCCCGTACGCTGGAACTGACCCGTGCGTCAGCACGTACCCTGACCCTCCCACGTTTGCGGAACCTCACCTGAGCCCTAAGCCTTGCCGTTCCCTAACCCTAACCCTAGCCCTGAACGGAAACCCACCACCAGCCCTACACCTTTCCCTACACCTTAGCCTATTCCTGGCTCGTACGCAGGCACTGACCCTTTCATCAGCACGTAGCCTGACACTCCCACGTTTCCGTAACCTCACCTGTGGCCTAAGCCTTGCCGTTCACTAACCCTAACCCTAGCCCAGAACAGAAAACCACCACCAGCCCTACACCTTACCCACAAGCCGTAGCCTACTCCTGGTCCATACGCTGGCAGTGACCCGTGCGTCAGAACATATCCTGACCCTGCCACGTTGCCGTACCCTCACCTGTGCCCTAAGCCTTGCCGTTCCCTAACCCTAACCCTAGCCCGGAACGGAAAAGCACCACAATCCCTACACCTTACCCCCAAGCCGTAGCCTACTCCTGGTCCATACGCTGGCACTGACCTGTGCGTCAGCACGTAGCTTGACCTTCCAACATTACCGTACCCTCACCTGTGCCCTAAGCCTTGCCGTTCCCTAACACTAACCCTAGCCTGAAACGGAAACCCACCACCAGCCCTACACCTAACCAACAAGCCGTAGCCTAATCATGGTCGGTACGCTGGCAGTGACCCGTGCGTCATCACGTAGCCTGACCCTCCCACGATTCCGTACCCTCACCAGTGCCCTAAGCTTTGCCTTTCCCTAACCCTAACCGTAGCCCGGAACAGAAACCCACCACCAGCCCTACACCTTAACCTACGCCATAGCCTACTCCTGGCCCATATGCTGGCACTGACCCGTGCGTCAGCACATAGCCTAACCCTCCCACGTTTCCCTACCCTCACCTGTGCCCTAAGCCTTGACGTTCCCTAACCCTAAACCTAGACCGGAACCGAAACCCACCACCAGCCCTAAACCTTTCCCTACTGGGTAGCCTACTCCCTGCCCGTACGCTCGCACTGACCCGTGCGTCAGCACGTAGCCTGACCCTCCCACGTTTCCGTACCCTCACCTGTGCCCTAAGACTTGCCGTTCCCTAACCCTAACCCTAGCCCGGAACGGAAACCCACCACCAGCCCTAAACCTTTCCCTACTGGGTAGCCTACTCCTCGCCCGTACGCTCGCACTGACCCGTGCGTCAGCATGTAGTTTAACACTCTCACGTTTCCGTACCCTCAACTGGGCCCTAAGCATTGCCGTTCCCTAACACTAACCCTAGCCCGGAACGGAAACCCACCACCAGCCCTACACCTTACCCTACGCCTTAGCCTACTCATGGCCCGAACTCTGGCACTGACCCGTGCGTCAGCACGTAGCCTGACCTTCCCATATTTCCGTACCCTCACCTGTGCCCTAAGGCTTGCCGTTCACTAACCCTAACCCTAGTACGGAACGGAAACCCACCACCAGCCCTAAAACTAACGCCCAAACCGTAGCCTACTCCTGGCCCGTACGCTGGCACTGACCCGTGCGTCAGCATGTAGCCTGACCCTCCCACGTTTCCGTACCCTCACCTGTGCCCTAAGCCTTGCCGTTCCCTAATCCTAACCCTAGCTTGGAATGGAAACCCACCAGCAGCCCTACATCTAACCCCCAAGCTGTAGCCTAATGCAGGCCGGTACGCTGGCACTGACATGTGCGTCAGCACGTAGCCTGACCCTCCCACGTTTCCGTACCCTCACCTGTGCCCTAATCCTTGCTGTTCCCTAACCATAATCCTAGCCCGGAACGGAAACCCACCACCTGCCCTAAACCTTACCCACAAGCCGTAGCCTACACCTGGCCCGTACACTGGCACTGACCCGTGCGTCAGCACGTAGCCTGACCCTCCCACTTTCCTGTACCCTTACCTGAGCCCTAAGACTTGATGTTCCCTAACCCTAGCCCTAGACCAGAACGGAATCCCACCACCAGCCCTACACCTTATCATATGCCGTAGCCTACTCCTGGCCGGTACGCTGCCACTGAGCCGTGCATCAGCACGTAGCCTGACCCTCCCAAGTTTCCGTACCCTCAGCTGTGCCCTAAGCCTTGCCGTTCCCTAACCCTAACCCTAGTATGGGACAGAAACACACCACAAGCCCTACACCTAACCCACAAGCCATAGCCTACTCCTGGCCCGTACGCTGGCACTGACCCGTGCGTCAGCATGTAAACTGACCCGCACACGTTTCCGTACCCTCACCTGGGCCCTAAGCCTTGCCGTTCCCTAACCCTATCCCTAGCCCAGAACGGAAACCCACCACCAGCCCTACAACTTAGCCCCAAGCAGTAGCCTACTCCTGGCCCGTATACTGGCTCTGACACATGCGTCAGCACGTAGCCTGACCCTCCCACGTTTCCGTACCCTCACCTGTGCCCTAAGCCTTGCCGTTCCATAACCCTAACCCTAGCCCGGAACGGAAACCAACCACAAACCCTACAACTAACCCCCAAGCCGTAGCCTACTCCTGGCCGGTACGCTGGCACTGACCCGTGCGTGAGCACATAGCCTGACCCTCCCACGTTTCCGTAACCTCACCTGTGCCCTAAGCCTTGCCGTACCATAACGCTAACCCTAGCCCGGAACGGAAACACACCACCAGCCCTACAGCTTACCCCCAAGCCATAGCCTACTCCTGGCCGGTACGCTGGCACTGACCCATGCATCAGCACGTAGCCTGACCCTCCCACGTTTCCGTACCCTCACCTGTGCCCTAAGCCTTGCCGTTCCCTAACCCTAACCCTAGCCCGGAACGGAAACCCACCACCAGCTCTAAACCTTTCCCTACGGGGTAGCCTATGCCTCGCCCGTACGCTCACACTGACCCGTGCGTCAGCATGTAGTTTAACACTCCCACGTTTCCGTACCCTCACCTGGGCCATAAGCATTGCCGTTCCCTAACACTAACCCTATCCCGGAACGGAAACCCACCACCAGCCCTACACCTTACCCTACGCCGTAGCCTACTCCTGGCACGAACTCTGGCACTGACCCGTGCGTCAGCACGTAGCCTCACCCTCCCACGTTCCCTTACCCTCACCTGTGCCCTAAGCCTTGCCTTTGCCTAACCATAACCCTAGCCCGAAACGGAAACCCACCACCAGCCCTACACCTTACCCTACGCCGTTGCCTACTCCTGGCCCGTACACTGGCACTGACACGTGTGTCAGCACGTAGCCTGACCTTCCCACATTTCCGTACCCTCACCTGTGCCCTAAGCCTTGCCGTTCCCTAATCCTAACCCTAGCTTGGAATGGAAACCCACCAGCAGCCCTACATCTAACCCCCAAGCTGTAGCCTACTCCAGGCCGGTACGCTGGCACTGACACGTGCGTCAGCACGTAGCCTGACCCTCCCACGTTTCCGTACCCTCACCTGTGCCCTAAGCTTTGCCGTTCCCTTACCCTAACCCTAGCCCGGAACAGAATCCCACCACCAGCTCTACACTCTACCCTACGCCGTAGCCTATTCCTGGCCCATACGCTGGCCATGACCCTTGCGTCAGCACGTAGCCTGACCCTCCCACGTTTCGTACCCTCACCTGTGCCCTAAGCCTTGACGTTCGCTAACCCTAACCCTAGCCTGGAACAGAAACACACCACCAGACCTACAACTTACCACCACGCCATAGCCTACTCCTGGCCCATATGCTGGGACTGACCCGTGCGTCAGCACATAGCCTGACCCTCCCACGTTTCCATAACCTCACCTGTGCCCTAAGCCTTGCCATTCCCTTACCCTAACCCTAGCCCGGAACGGAAACCCACCAACAGCCCTAAAACTTACCCACTAGCCGTAGCCTACTCCTGGCCCGTACGCTGGCACTGACCCGTGCGTCAGCACGTAGCCTGACCCTCCCACGTTTCCGTACCATCACCTGTGCCCTAAGCCTTGCCGTTCCCTAACCCTAACCCTAGCCCAGAACGGAAACCCACCACCAGCCCTACACCTTACCCTACGCCGTAGCCTACTCCTGGCCCGTACGCTGGCACTGACCCGTGCGTCAGCATGTAGCCTGACCCTCCCACATTTCCGTACCCTCACCTGTGCCCTAAGCTTTGCCGTTCCCTAACCCTAACCCTAGCCCGGAACGGAAACCCACCACCAGTCCTACACTCTATCCTACGCCGTAGCCTATTACTGGCCTGTACGCTG
Organism: Mesoplodon mirus; assembly: GCF_964341445.2. NCBI lineage: Eukaryota > Metazoa > Chordata > Mammalia > Artiodactyla > Ziphiidae > Mesoplodon > Mesoplodon mirus. Next base: position 225,086 of record NW_028295605.1, read on the forward strand.
GCACTGACCCATGCGTCAGCACGTAGCCTGACCCTCCCACGTTTCCGTACCCTCACCTGTGCCCTAAGCATTGACGTTCGCTAACCCTAACCCTAGCCCGGAACAGAAACCCACCACCAGCCCTACACCTTACCACCACGCCGTAGCTTACTCCTGGCCCATATGCTGGCACTGACCCATGCGTCAGCATGTAGCCTGACCCTCCCACGTTTCCGTAACCTCAACTGTGCCCTAAGCCTTGCCGTTCCCTAACCCTAACCCTAGCCCGAAGCGAAAACCCACCACCAGCCCTACACCTTACCCTATGCCGTACCCTACACCTGGCCCATAGGCGGGTAATGACCTGTGCTTCAGCACGTAGCCTAACCCTCCCATGTTACCGTACCCTCACCTGTGCCCTAAGCCTTGCCGTTCCCTAACCCTAACCCTAACCCGGAACGGAAACCCACCACCAGCCCTAAACCTTACCCACAAGCAGTAGCCTACTCCTGGCCCGTACGCTGGCACTGACACGTGCGTCAGCACGTAGCCTGACCCTCCCACGTTTCCGTACCCTCACCTGTGCCCTAAGACTTGCCGTTCCATAACCCTAACCCTAGCACGGAACGAAAACCCACCACCAGCCTTACACCTTACCCTACGCTGTAGCCTACTCCTGGCCCATACGCTGGCAGTGAACCGTACGTCACCACGTAGCCTGAAGCTCCCACGTTTCCGTACCCTCACCTGTGCCCTAAGCCTTGCCGTTCCCTAACCCTATCCCTAGCCCGGAATGGAAAACCACCACCAGCCCTACACCTTACCCCCAAGCCGTAGCCTACTCCTGGCCCGTACGCTGGAACTGACCCATGCGTCAGCACGTAGCCTGACCCTCCCACGTTTGCGGAACCTCACCTGAGCCCTAAGCCTTGCCGTTCCCTAACCCTAACCCTAGCCCTGAACGGAAACACACCACCAGCCCTACACCTTTCCCTACACCGTAGTCTATTCCTGGCTCGTACGCAGGCACTGACACTTTCATCAGCACGTAGCCTGACACTCCCACGTTTCCGTACCCTCACCTGTGCCCGAAGCCTTGCCGTTCACTAACCCTAACCCTAGCCCAGAACAGAAACCCACCACAAGCCCTACACCTTACCCCCAAGCCGTAGCCTACTCCTGATCCATACACTGGCACTGACCCGTGCGTCAGAATGTATCCTGTCCCTACCACGTTGCCGTACCCTCACCTGTGCCCTAAGCCTTGCCGTTCCCTAAACCTAACCCTAGCCCGGAACGGAAAAGCACCACAAGCCCTACACCTTAACCCCAATTCGTAGCCTACTCCTGGTCCATACGCTGGCACTGAACTGTGTGTCATCACGTAGCCTGACCTTCCAACATTACCGTACCCTCACCTGTGCCCTAAGCCTTGCTGTTCCCTAACACTAACCCTAGCCTGGAACTGAAACCCACCACCAGCCCTACACCTTATCCTACGCCGTAGCCTACTCCTGGCCCATATGCTGGCACTGACCCATGCGTCAGCACGTAGCCTAAACCTCCCAGGTTTCCGTACCCTCACCTGTGCCCTAAGCCTTGACGTTCCCTAACCCTAACCCTAGCCCGGAACAGAAACCCACCACCAGCCCTAAACATTTCCCCACTGGGTAGCCTACTCCTCGCCCGTAAGCTCGCACTGACCCGTGCGTCAGCATGTAGTTTGACCCTCCCACGTTTCCGCACACTCACCTGGGCCCTTAGCCTTGCCGTTACCTAACACTAACCCTAGCCCGGAACGGGAACACACCACCAGCCCTACACCTTACCGTACACCGTAGCCTACTCCTGGCCCGAACGCTGGCAATGAACCGTGCGTCAGCACGTAGCCTGAACCTCCCACGTTTCCGTACCCTCACCTATGCCCTAAGCCTTGCCGTTCCCTAACACTAACCATAGCCCAGAACGGAAACCCACCACCAGCCCTAAACCTTACCCTCCGCCGTCGCCTACTCCTGGCCCGTACACTGGTACTGACACGTGCGTCAGCACGTAGCCTGACCTTCCCACATTTCCGTACCCACACCTGTGCCCTAAGGCTTGCCGTTCCCTAACCCTAACCCTAGTACGGAACGGAAACACACCACCAGCCCTACAACTAACGCCCCAACCATAGCCTACTCCAGGCCCATACGCTGGCACTGACCCATACGTCAGCACGTAGCCTGACCCTCCCACGTTTCCGTACCCTCAACTGTGCCCTAAGCCTTGCCGTTCCCTAACACTAACCCTAGCCCGGACCGGAAACCCACCACCAGCCATACACCTTTCTCTACGACGTAGCCTACTCCTGGCCCGTACGCTGGCACTGACCCGTGCATTAACACGTATCCTGAACCTCCAACTTTTCTGTACCCTCACCTGTGCCCTAAGCCTTGCCGTTCCCTAACACTAACCCTAGCCCGGAACGGAAACCCACCACCAGCCCTACACCTTACCCTACCCCGTAGCCTACTCCTTGCCCATACACTGGCACTGACCCGTGCGTCAGCACGTAGCCTGACCCTCCCACGTTTCCGTACCATCACCTGTGCCCTAAGCCTTGCTGTTCCCTAACCCTAACCCTAGCCTTGAATGAAAACCCACCACCAGCCCTACATCTAACCCCCAAGCCGTAGCCTATTCCTGGCCGGTACGCTGGCACTGACACGTGCATCAGCACGTAGCCTGACCCTCCCACGTTTCCGTACCCTCACCTGTGCCCTAAGCTTTGCCGTTCCCTAACCCTAACACTAGACTGGAAAAGAATCCCAGCACCAGCCCTACACTCTACCGTACGCCGTAGCCTATTCCTGGCCCGTACGCTGGCACTGACCAGTGCGTCAGTACGTAGCCTGACGCTCCCACGTTTCCGTACCCTCAACTGTGCCCTAAGCCTTGACGTTCGCTAACCCAAACCCTAGCTCGGAACAGAAACCCACCACCAGCCCTAAAACTTACCACCACGCCGTAGCCTACTACTAGCCCATATGCTGGCAGTGACACGTGCGTCAGCACGTAGCCTGACCCTCCCACGTTTCCGTAACTTCACCTGTGCCCAAACCTTGCCGTTCCCTAACCCTAACCCTAGCCCGGAACGGAAACCCACCACCAGCCCTACACTTTACCCTACGCCGTAGCCTACTCCTGGCCCGTATGCTGGCACTGACCCGTGCGTCAGCACGTAGCCAGACCCTCCCACGTTTCCGTACCCTCACCTGTGCCCTAAGCCTTGACGTTCCCTAGCCCTAACCCTAGCCCGGAACGGAAACCCACCACCAGCCCTACACATTTCCCTATGACGTTGCCTACTCCTGGCCCGTACGCTGGCACTGACCCGTGCATCAGCACGTAGCATGAACCTCCAACTTTTCTGTACCCTCACCTGTGCCCTAAGCCTTGCCGTTCCTTAACACTAACCCTAGCCCGGAACGGAAACCCACCGCCAGCCCTACACCTTACCCTACGCCGTAGCCTACACCAGTCCCGTACGTGGGCAGTGACCCGTGTGTCAGCACGTAGCCTAACTCTCCCACGTTTCCGTACACTCACATCTGCCATAAGCCTTGCCGTTCCCTAACCCTAACCCTAGCCCGGAACGGAAAGCCACCACCATCCCTAAACATTACCCACAATCCGTAGCATACACCTGGCCCGTATGCTGGCACTGACCCGTGCGTCAACACGTAGCCTGACCCTTCCACCTTTACCTATCCTCACCTGTGCCCTAAGCCTTGCCGTTCCCTAACCCTAACCCTAGCCCGAAACGGAAACCCACCACCAGCCCTATACCTTACCCTACACCGTAGCCTACTCCTGGCCCGTACGCTGGCACTGACCCATGTGTCAGCACGTAGCCTGACCCTCCCACTTTCCTGTACCCTTACCTGAGCCCTAAGACTTGATGTTCCCTAACCCTAGCCCTAGACCAGAACGGAATCCCACCACCAGCCCTACACCTTATCATATGCCGTAGCCTACTCCTGGCCGGTACGCTGCCACTGAGCCGTGCATCAGCACGTAGCCTGACCCTCCCAAGTTTCCGTACCCTCAGCTGTGCCCTAAGCCTTGCCGTTCCCTAACCCTAACCCTAGTATGGGACAGAAACACACCACAAGCCCTACACCTAACCCACAAGCCATAGCCTACTCCTGGCCCGTACGCTGGCACTGACCCGTGCGTCAGCATGTAAACTGACCCGCACACGTTTCCGTACCCTCACCTGGGCCCTAAGCCTTGCCGTTCCCTAACCCTATCCCTAGCCCAGAACGGAAACCCACCACCAGCCCTACAACTTAGCCCCAAGCAGTAGCCTACTCCTGGCCCGTATACTGGCTCTGACACATGCGTCAGCACGTAGCCTGACCCTCCCACGTTTCCGTACCCTCACCTGTGCCCTAAGCCTTGCCGTTCCATAACCCTAACCCTAGCCCGGAACGGAAACCAACCACAAACCCTACAACTAACCCACAAGCCGTAGCCTACTCCTGGCCGGTACGCTGGCACTGACCCGTGCGTGAGCACATAGCCTGACCCTCCCACGTTTCCGTAACCTCACCTGTGCCCTAAGCCTTGCCGTACCATAACGCTAACCCTAGCCCGGAACGGAAACACACCACCAGCCCTACAGCTTACCCCCAAGCCATAGCCTACTCCTGGCCGGTACGCTGGCACTGACCCATGCATCAGCACGTAGCCTGACCCTCCCACGTTTCCGTACCCTCACCTGTGCCCTAAGCCTTGCCGTTCCCTAACCCTAACCCTAGCCCGGAACGGAAACCCACCACCAGCTCTAAACCTTTCCCTACGGGGTAGCCTATGCCTCGCCCGTACGCTCACACTGACCCGTGCGTCAGCATGTAGTTTAACACTCCCACGTTTCCGTACCCTCACCTGGGCCATAAGCATTGCCGTTCCCTAACACTAACCCTATCCCGGAACGGAAACCCACCACCAGCCCTACACCTTACCCTACGCCGTAGCCTACTCCTGGCACGAACTCTGGCACTGACCCGTGCGTCAGCACGTAGCCTCACCCTCCCACGTTCCCTTACCCTCACCTGTGCCCTAAGCCTTGCCTTTGCCTAACCATAACCCTAGCCCGAAACGGAAACCCACCACCAGCCCTACACCTTACCCTACGCCGTTGCCTACTCCTGGCCCGTACACTGGCACTGACACGTGTGTCAGCACGTAGCCAGACCTTCCCACATTTCCGTACCCTCACCTGTGCCCTAAGCCTTGCCGTTCCCTAATCCTAACCCTAGCTTGGAATGGAAACCCACCAGCAGCCCTACATCTAACCCCCAAGCTGTAGCCTACTCCAGGCCGGTACGCTGGCACTGACACGTGCGTCAGCACGTAGCCTGACCCTCCCACGTTTCCGTACCCTCACCTGTGCCCTAAGCTTTGCCGTTCCCTTACCCTAACCCTAGCCCGGAACAGAATCCCACCACCAGCTCTACACTCTACCCTACGCCGTAGCCTATTCCTGGCCCATACGCTGGCCATGACCCTTGCGTCAGCACGTAGCCTGACCCTCCCACGTTTCGTACCCTCACCTGTGCCCTAAGCCTTGACGTTCGCTAACCCTAACCCTAGCCCGGAACAGAAACACACCACCAGACCTACAACTTACCACCACGCCATAGCCTACTCCTGGCCCATATGCTGGGACTGACCCGTGCGTCAGCACATAGCCTGACCCTCCCACGTTTCCATAACCTCACCTGTGCCCTAAGCCTTGCCATTCCCTTACCCTAACCCTAGCCCGGAACGGAAACCCACCAACAGCCCTAAAACTTACCCACTAGCCGTAGCCTACTCCTGGCCCGTACGCTGGCACTGACCCGTGCGTCAGCACGTAGCCTGACCCTCCCACGTTTCCGTACCATCACCTGTGCCCTAAGCCTTGCCGTTCCCTAACCCTAACCCTAGCCCAGAACGGAAACCCACCACCAGCCCTACACCTTACCCTACGCCGTAGCCTACTCCTGGCCCGTACGCTGGCACTGACCCGTGCGTCAGCATGTAGCCTGACCCTCCCACATTTCCGTACCCTCACCTGTGCCCTAAGCTTTGCCGTTCCCTAACCCTAACCCTAGCCCGGAACGGAAACCCACCACCAGTCCTACACTCTATCCTACGCCGTAGCCTATTACTGGCCTGTACGCTGGCACTGACCCATGCGTCAGCACGTAGCCTGACCCTCCCACGTTTCCGTACCCTCACCTGTGCCCTAAGCATTGACGTTCGCTAACCCTAACCCTAGCCCGGAACAGAAACCCACCACCAGCCCTACACCTTACCACCACGCCGTAGCTTACTCCTGGCCCATATGCTGGCACTGACCCATGCGTCAGCATGTAGCCTGACCCTCCCACGTTTCCGTAACCTCAACTGTGCCCTAAGCCTTGCCGTTCCCTAACCCTAACCCTAGCCCGAAGCGAAAACCCACCACCAGCCCTACACCTTACCCTATGCCGTACCCTACACCTGGCCCATAGGCGGGTAATGACCTGTGCTTCAGCACGTAGCCTAACCCTCCCATGTTACCGTACCCTCACCTGTGCCCTAAGCCTTGCTGTTCCCTAACCCTAACCCTAACCCGGAACGGAAACCCACCACCAGCCCTAAACCTTACCCACAAGCAGTAGCCTACTCCTGGCCCGTACGCTGGCACTGACACGTGCGTCAGCACGTAGCCTGACCCTCCCACGTTTCCGTACCCTCACCTGTGCCCTAAGACTTGCCGTTCCATAACCCTAACCCTAGCACGGAACGAAAACCCACCACCAGCCTTACACCTTACCCTACGCTGTAGCCTACTCCTGGCCCATACGCTGGCAGTGAACCGTACGTCACCACGTAGCCTGAAGCTCCCACGTTTCCGTACCCTCACCTGTGCCCTAAGCCTTGCCGTTCCCTAACCCTATCCCTAGCCCGGAATGGAAAACCACCACCAGCCCTACACCTTACCCCCAAGCCGTAGCCTACTCCTGGCCCGTACGCTGGAACTGACCCATGCGTCAGCACGTAGCCTGAGCCTCCCACGTTTGCGGAACCTCACCTGAGCCCTAAGCCTTGCCGTTCCCTAACCCTAACCCTAGCCCTGAACGGAAACACACCACCAGCCCTACACCTTTCCCTACACCGTAGTCTATTCCTGGCTCGTACGCAGGCACTGACACTTTCATCAGCACGTAGCCTGACACTCCCACGTTTCCGTACCCTCACCTGTGCCCGAAGCCTTGCCGTTCACTAACCCTAACCCTAGCCCAGAACAGAAACCCACCACAAGCCCTACACCTTACCCCCAAGCCGTAGCCTACTCCTGATCCATACACTGGCACTGACCCGTGCGTCAGAATGTATCCTGTCCCTACCACGTTGCCGTACCCTCACCTGTGCCCTAAGCCTTGCCGTTCCCTAAACCTAACCCTAGCCCGGAACGGAAAAGCACCACAAGCCCTACACCTTAACCCCAATTCGTAGCCTACTCCTGGTCCATACGCTGGCACTGAACTGTGTGTCATCACGTAGCCTGACCTTCCAACATTACCGTACCCTCACCTGTGCCCTAAGCCTTGCTGTTCCCTAACACTAACCCTAGCCTGGAACTGAAACCCACCACCAGCCCTACACCTTATCCTACGCCGTAGCCTACTCCTGGCCCATATGCTGGCACTGACCCATGCGTCAGCACGTAGCCTAAACCTCCCAGGTTTCCGTACCCTCACCTGTGCCCTAAGCCTTGACGTTCCCTAACCCTAACCCTAGCCCGGAACAGAAACCCACCACCAGCCCTAAACATTTCCCCACTGGGTAGCCTACTCCTCGCCCGTAAGCTCGCACTGACCCGTGCGTCAGCATGTAGTTTGACCCTCCCACGTTTCCGCACACTCACCTGGGCCCTTAGCCTTGCCGTTACCTAACACTAACCCTAGCCCGGAACGGGAACACACCACCAGCCCTACACCTTACCGTACACCGTAGCCTACTCCTGGCCCGAACGCTGGCAATGAACCGTGCGTCAGCACGTAGCCTGAACCTCCCACGTTTCCGTACCCTCACCTATGCCCTAAGCCTTGCCGTTCCCTAACACTAACCATAGCCCAGAACGGAAACCCACCACCAGCCCTAAACCTTACCCTCCGCCGTCGCCTACTCCTGGCCCGTACACTGGTACTGACACGTGCGTCAGCACGTAGCCTGACCTTCCCACATTTCCGTACCCACACCTGTGCCCTAAGGCTTGCCGTTCCCTAACCCTAACCCTAGTACGGAACGGAAACACACCACCAGCCCTACAACTAACGCCCCAACCATAGCCTACTCCAGGCCCATACGCTGGCACTGACCCATACGTCAGCACGTAGCCTGACCCTCCCACGTTTCCGTACCCTCAACTGTGCCCTAAGCCTTGCCGTTCCCTAACACTAACCCTAGCCCGGACCGGAAACCCACCACCAGCCATACACCTTTCTCTACGACGTAGCCTACTCCTGGCCCGTACGCTGGCACTGACCCGTGCATTAACACGTATCCTGAACCTCCAACTTTTCTGTACCCTCACCTGTGCCCTAAGCCTTGCCGTTCCCTAACACTAACCCTAGCCCGGAACGGAAACCCACCACCAGCCCTACACCTTACCCTACCCCGTAGCCTACTCCTTGCCCATACACTGGCAATGACCCGTGCGTCAGCACGTAGCCTGACCCTCCCACGTTTCCGTACCATCACCTGTGCCCTAAGCCTTGCTGTTCCCTAACCCTAACCCTAGCCTTGAATGAAAACCCACCACCAGCCCTACATCTAACCCCCAAGCCGTAGCCTATTCCTGGCCGGTACGCTGGCACTGACACGTGCATCAGCACGTAGCCTGACCCTCCCACGTTTCCGTACCCTCACCTGTGCCCTAAGCTTTGCCGTTCCCTAACCCTAACACTAGACTGGAAAAGAATCCCAGCACCAGCCCTACACTCTACCGTACGCCGTAGCCTATTCCTGGCCCGTACGCTGGCACTGACCAGTGCGTCAGTACGTAGCCTGACGCTCCCACGTTTCCGTACCCTCAACTGTGCCCTAAGCCTTGACGTTCGCTAACCCAAACCCTAGCTCGGAACAGAAACCCACCACCAGCCCTAAAACTTACCACCACGCCGTAGCCTACTACTAGCCCATATGCTGGCAGTGACACGTGCGTCAGCACGTAGCCTGACCCTCCCACGTTTCCGTAACTTCACCTGTGCCCAAACCTTGCCGTTCCCTAACCCTAACCCTAGCCCGGAACGGAAACCCACCACCAGCCCTACACTTTACCCTACGCCGTAGCCTACTCCTGGCCCGTATGCTGGCACTGACCCGTGCGTCAGCACGTAGCCAGACCCTCCCACGTTTCCGTACCCTCACCTGTGCCCTAAGCCTTGACGTTCCCTAGCCCTAACCCTAGCCCGGAACGGAAACCCACCACCAGCCCTACACATTTCCCTATGACGTTGCCTACTCCTGGCCCGTACGCTGGCACTGACCCGTGCATCAGCACGTAGCATGAACCTCCAACTTTTCTGTACCCTCACCTGTGCCCTAAGCCTTGCCGTTCCTTAACACTAACCCTAGCCCGGAACGGAAACCCACCGCCAGCCCTACACCTTACCCTACGCCGTAGCCTACACCAGTCCCGTACGTGGGCAGTGACCCGTGTGTCAGCACGTAGCCTAACTCTCCCACGTTTCCGTACACTCACATCTGCCATAAGCCTTGCCGTTCCCTAACCCTAACCCTAGCCCGGAACGGAAAGCCACCACCATCCCTAAACATTACCCACAATCCGTAGCATACACCTGGCCCGTATGCTGGCACTGACCCGTGCGTCAACACGTAGCCTGACCCTTCCACCTTTACCTATCCTCACCTGTGCCCTAAGCCTTGCCGTTCCCTAACCCTAACCCTAGCCCGAAACGGAAACCCACCACCAGCCCTATACCTTACCCTACACCGTAGCCTACTCCTGGCCCGTACGCTGGCACTGACCCATGTGTCAGCACGTAGCCTGACCCTCCCAGGTTTCCGTACCATCACCTGTGCCCTAAGCCTTGCCGTTCCCTAACCCTAACCCTAGCCCGGAACGGAATCCCACCACCAGACCTAGACCTTACCCTACGGCGTAGACTACTCCTGGCCTGTACGCTGACAATGAACCGTGCGTCAGCACGTAGCCTGACCCTCCCACGTTTCCGTACCCTCACCTCTGCCCTAAGCCTTGCCGTTCCCTTACCCGAACCCTAGCCCGGAACGGAAACCCACCACCAGCCCTACACCTTACCCTACGCCGTAGCCTACTTCTTGCCCGTACGCTGGCACAGACCCGTGGGTCAGCACGTAGCCTAACCCTCCCACGTTTCCGTACCCTCACCTGTGCCCTAAGCCTTGCCGTTCCGTAAACCTAACCCTAGCCCGGAACGGAAACGGACCACCAGCCCTACATCTTACCCCCAAGCCGTAGACTACTCCTGGCCCATAAGCTGGCAGTGACCTGTGGGTCAGCAAGTAGCCTGACCCCCCACGTATCCGTACCCTCACCTGTGCCCTTAGCTTTGCCGTTCCCTAACCGTAACCCTAGCCCAGAACGGAAACCCACCACCTGCCCTACACCTTACCCTACGCCGTGGCCTATTCCTGGCCCGTACGCTGGCACTGACCCAGGCGTCAGCACGTAGCCTGATACTCACACGTTTCCGTACCCTCACCTGTGCCCTAAGCCTTGCCGTTCCGTAACCCTAACCCTAGCCAGGAACGGAAATCCACCACCAGGCCTACACCTTAGCCTACGCCGTAGCCTACTCCTGGCCCGTACGCTGACACTGACCCGTGCGTCAGCACGTAGCCTGACACTCCCACGTTTCCGTACCCTCACCTGTGCCCAAAGCTTTGCCGTGCCCTAACAATAACCCTAGCCCGGAATGGAAACCCACCACCAGCCCTATACCTTTCCCTACGCCGTAGCCTACTCCTGGCCCGTACGCTGACACTGACCCGTGCGTCAGCATGTACACTGACCCCCCCACGTTTCCATACCCTCAACTGGGCCCTAGAACTTGCCGTTCCCTAACCCTAACCCTAGCCCTGAACGTAAACCCACCACCAGCCCTACACATTACCCTACGCCGTAGCCTACTCCTGGCCCGAACGCTGGTATTGACACGTGTGTAAGCACGTAGCCTGACCCTCTCACGTTTCCGTACCCTCACCTGTGCCCTAAGCCTTGCCGTTCCCTAACCCTAACCCTAGCCCGGAATGGAAACCCACCACCAGCCCTACACCTTACCCTATGCCGTAGCCTACTCCCGGCCCATACGGTGGCACTGACCAATGAGTCAGCACGTAGCCTGACCTTCCCACATTTCCGTACCCTCACCTTTGCCCTAAGCCTTGCCGTTGCCTAACCCTAACCCTAGTATGGAACGGAAACCCAACACCAGCCCTACAACTAACGCCCAAGCCATAGCGTAGTCCTGGCCCATAGGCTGGCACTGACCCGTGCGGCAGCACGTAGCCTGACCCTCCCACATTTCCGTACCCTCACCTGTGCCCTAAGCCTTGCCGTTGCCTAACCCTAACCCTAGCCCGAAACGGAAACTCACCACCAGCCCTACACTTTACCTCCAAGCCGTAGCCTACTCCTGTTCCGTACACTGGCACTGACCCGTGCATCAGTACGTAGCCTGACCCTCTCACCTTTCCGTACCCTCACCTGTGCCATAAGCCTTTCCGTTGCCTAACCCTAACCCTAGCCCGAAACGGAATCTCACAAACAGCCCTACACCTGACCCCAAAGCTGTAGCCTATTCCTGGTCCGTCCACTGGCACTGACCCGTGCGTCAGGACGTAGCCTGAACCTCCAACGTTTCCATACCCTCACCTGTGCCCTAAGACTTGAAGTTCCCTAACCCTAACGCTAGCCCGGAACGGAAACCCACCACCAGCCCTAAACCTTTCCCTACGCCGTAGCCTACTCCTGGCCCGTACGCTGGCACTGACCCGTGCGTCAGCATGTAGACAGACACCCCCAAGTTTCCATACCCTCACCTGGGCCCTAAACCTTGCCGTTCCCTAACCCTAACCCTAGCCAGGAACGGAAACCCACCACCAGACCTACAACTAACGCACAAGCCATAGCCTAGTACTGGCCCGTACGCTGGCACTGACCCATGCGGCAGCACGTAGCCTGACCCTCCCATGTTTCCGTACCCTCACATGTGCCCTAAGCCTTGCCGTTGCCTAACCCAAACCCTAGCCCGAAACGGAAACCCACCACCAGCCCTACAACTTACCCCCAAGCCGTAGCCTAGTCCTGGTCCGTACACTGGCACTGACCCGTGCGTCAGCACGTAGCCTGACCCTCCCACCTTTCCGTACCATCACCTGTGCCCTAAACCTTGCCTTTGCCTAACCCTAACCCTAGCCCGGTATGGAAACCCACCACCAGCCCTACACCTTACCCTATGCCGTAGCCTACTCCCGGCCCATACGGTGGCACTGACCAATGAGTCAGCACGTAGCCTGACCTTCCCACATTTCCGTACCCTCACCTTTGCCCTAAGCCTTGCCGTTGCCTAACCCTAACCCTAGTATGGAACGGAAACCCAACACCAGCCCTACAACTAACGCCCAAGCCATAGCGTAGTCCTGGCCCATAGGCTGGCACTGACCCGTGCGGCAGCACGTAGCCTGACCCTCCCACATTTCCGTACCCTCACCTGTGCCCTAAGCCTTGCCGTTGCCTAACCCTAACCCTAGCCCGAAACGGAAACTCACCACCAGCCCTACACTTTACCTCCAAGCCGTAGCCTACTCCTGTTCCGTACACTGGCACTGACCCGTGCATCAGTACGTAGCCTGACCCTCTCACCTTTCCGTACCCTCACCTGTGCCATAAGCCTTTCCGTTGCCTAACCCTAACCCTAGCCCGAAACGGAATCTCACAAACAGCCCTACACCTGACCCCCAAGCTGTAGCCTATTCCTGGTCCGTCCACTGGCACTGACCCGTGCGTCAGGACGTAGCCTGAACCTCCAACGTTTCCATACCCTCACCTGTGCCCTAAGACTTGAAGTTCCCTAACCCTAACGCTAGCCCGGAACGGAAACCCACCACCAGCCCTAAACCTTTCCCTACGCCGTAGCCTACTCCTGGCCCGTACGCTGGCACTGACCCGTGCGTCAGCATGTAGACAGACACCCCCAAGTTTCCATACCCTCACCTGGGCCCTAAACCTTGCCGTTCCCTAACCCTAAACCTAGCCAGGAACGGAAACCCACCACCAGACCTACAACTAACGCACAAGCCATAGCCTAGTACTGGCCCGTACGCTGGCACTGACCCATGCGGCAGCACGTAGCCTGACCCTCCCATGTTTCCGTACCCTCACATGTGCCCTAAGCCTTGCCGTTGCCTAACCCAAACCCTAGCCCGAAACGGAAACCCACCACCAGCCCTACAACTTACCCCCAAGCCGTAGCCTAGTCCTGGTCCGTACACTGGCACTGACCCGTGCGTCAGCACGTAGCCTGACCCTCCCACCTTTCCGTACCATCACCTGTGCCCTAAACCTTGCCTTTGCCTAACCGTAACCCTAGCCCGGAACGGAAACCCACCACCAGCCCTACACCTTACCCCCAAGCTGTAGCCTATTCCTGGCCCGTATGCTGGCACTGACCCGTGCGTCAGCACGTAGCCTGACCCTCCCACGTTTCCGTACCCTCACCTGTGCCCTATGCCTTGCCGTTCCCTAACCCTAACCCTAGCACAGAACGGAAACCCATCTCCAGCCCTATACCTTACCCTACGCTGTAGCCTACTGCTGGCCCGTATGCTGGCACTGACCCATGCGTAAGCACGTATCCTGACCCTCCCACGTTTCCGTACCCTCACCTGTGCCCTAAGGCTTGCCGTTCCGTAACCCTAACCCTAGTACGGAACGGAAACCCACCACCAGCCCTAAATATAACGCCCAAATCATAGCCTACTCCTGGCCCGTACGCTGGCACTGACCCATGCGTCAGCATGTAGCCTGACCCTCCCACGTTTCTGTACCCTCACCTGTGCCCTAAGCCTTGCCGTTCCCTAAACCTAACCCTAGCCTGGAATGGAAACCCACCACCAGCCCTACAACTAACCCCCAAGCCATAGCCTACTTCTGGCCGGTATGCTGGCCCTGACACGTGCGTCAGCACGTAGCCTGACCCTCCCACATTTCCGTACCCTCACCTGTGCCCTAAGCTTTGCCGTTCCCTAACCCTAACCCTAGCCCAGAACAGAATCCCACCACCAGCCATACACTCTTCCCGACGCCGTAGCCTATTCCTGGCCCATACGCTGGCACTGACCCTTGCGTCAGCACATAGCCTGACCCTCCCACGTTTCCGTACCCTCACCTGTGCCCTAAGCCTTGACGTTCGTTAACCCTAACCCTAGCCTTGAACAGAAACACACCACCAGCCCTACACCTTACCACCACACCGTAGCCTACTCCTGGCCTTTATGCCGGCACTGACCCGTGCGTCAGCACGTACCCTGACCCTCCCACGTTTCCGTAACCTCACCTGTGCCCTAAGCCTTGCCGTTCCCTAACCCTAACCCTAGCCCGGAACGAAAACCCACCACCAGCCCTATACCTTACACTATGCCGTAGCCTACACCTGGCCCGTACGTGGTTAATGACCTGTGCTTCAGCACGTAGCCTGACCCTCCCATGTTACCATACCCTCACCTGTGTCCTAAGCCTTGCCGTTCCCTTACCCTAACCCTAGCCCGGAACGGAAACCCACCACCAGCCCTACACCTTACCCCCAAGACGTAGCCTACTCCTGGCCCGTACGCTGGCAGTGACTCGTGCGTCAGCACGTAGCCTGACCCTCCCACGTTTCCGTACCCTCACCTGTGCCCTAAGCCTTGCCGTTCCCTAACCCTAACCCTAGCCCGGAACGGAAAACCACCACCAGCCCTACACTCTATCCTACACCGTAGCCTATTCCTGGCCCGTACGCTGGCACTGACCCATGTGTCAGCACGTAGCCTGACCCTCCCACGTTTCCGTACCCTCACCTGTGCCCTAAGCATTGACGTTTGCTAACCCTAACCCTAGCCCGGAACAGAAACACACCACCAGCCCTACACCTTACCACCACACCGTAGCCTACTCCTGGCCCATATGCTGGCACTGACCCATACGTCAGCACGTAGCCTGACCCTCCCACGTTTCCGTAACCTCACCTGTGCCCTAAGCCTTGCCGTTCCCTAACCCTAACCCTAGCCCGGAACGAAAACCCACCACCAGCCCTACACCTTACCCTATGCCGTAGCCTACACCTGGCCCATACGTGGGTAATGACCTGTGCTTCAGCACGTAGCCTAACGCTCCCATGTTACCGTACCCTCACCGGTGCCCTAAGCCTTGCCGTTCCCTCACCCTAACCCTAGCCAGAAACGGAAACCCACCAGAAGCCCTACACCTAACCCTACGTCGTAGCCTACTCCTGGCCCGTACACTGGCACTGACCCGTGCGTCAGCACGTAGCCTGACTCTCCCACGATTCCGTACCCTCAGCTGTGCCCTAAGACTTGCCGTTCCCTAACCCTAAACCTAGCCTGGAACGGAAACCCACAACCAGCCCTACACCTTACCCCCAAGCCGTAGCCTACTCCTGGCCCGTACGCTGGAACTGACCCGTGCGTCAGCACGTAGCCTGACCCTCCCACGTTTTTGGAACCTCACCTGAGCCCTAAGCCTTGCCGTTCCCTAACCCTAACCCTAGCCCTGAACGGAAACCCACCACCAGCCCTACACCTTTCCCTACACCGTAGCCTATTCCTGGCTCGTACGCAGGCACTGACCCTTTCATCAGCACGTAGCCTGACACTCCCACGTTTCTGTAACCTCACCTGTGGCCTAAGCCTTGCCGTTCACTAACCCTAACCCTAGCCCAGAACAGAAAACCACCACCAGCCCTACACCTTACCCACAAGCCGTAGCCTACTCCTGGTCCATACGCTGGCAGTGACCCGTGCGTCAGAACATATCCTGACCCTGCCACGTTGCCGTACCCTCACCTGTGCCCTAAGCCTTGCCGTTCCCTAACCCTAACCCTAGCCCGGAACGGAAAAGCACCACAATCCCTACACCTTACCCCCAATCCGTAGCCTACTCCTGGTCCATACGCTGGCACTGACCTGTGCGTCAGCACGTAGCTTGACCTTCCAACATTACCGTACCCTCACCTGTGCCCTAAGCCTTGCCGTTCCCTAACACTAACCCTAGCCTGAAACGGAAACCCACCACCTGCCCTACACCTAAGCAACAAGCCGTAGCCTACTCACGGTCGGTACGCTGGCAGTGACCCGTGCGTCATCACGTAGCCTGACCCTCCCACGATTCCGTACCCTCACCAGTGCCCTAAGCTTTGCCTTTCCCTAACCCTAACCGTAGCCCGGAACAGAAACCCACCACCAGCCCTACACCTTAACCTACGCCGTAGCCTACTCCTGGCCCATATGCTGGCACTGACCCGTGCATCAGCACATAACCTAACCCTCCCACGTTTCCGTACCCTCACCTGTGCCCTAAGCCTTGACGTTCCCTAACCCTAAACCTAGCCCGGAACAGAAACCCACCACCAGCCCTAAACCTTTCCCTACTGGGTAGCCTACTCCTCGCCTGTATGCTCGCACTGACCCGTGCGTCAGCACGTAGCCTGACCCTCCCACGTTTCCGTACCCTCACCTGTGCCCTAAGACTTGCCGTTCCCTAACCCTAACCCTAGCCCGGAACGGAAACCCACCACCAGCCCTAAACCTTTCCCTACTGGGTAGCCTACTCCTCGCCCGTACGCTCGCACTGACCCGTGCGTCAGCATGTAGTTTAACACTCTCACGTTTCCGTACCCTCAACTGGGCCCTAAGCATTGCCGTTCCCTAACACTAACCCTAGCCCGGAACGGAAACCCACCACCAGCCCTACACCTTACCCTACGCCTTAGCCTACTCATGGCCCGAACTCTGGCACTGACCCGTGCGTCAGCACGTAGCCTGACCTTCCCATATTTCCGTACCCTCACCTGTGCCCTAAGGCTTGCCGTTCACTAACCCTAACCCTAGTACGGAACGGAAACCCACCACCAGCCCTAAACCTAACGCCCAAACCGTAGCCTACTCCTGGCCCGTACGCTGGCACTGACCCGTGCGTCAGCATGTAGCCTGACCCTCCCACGTTTCCGTACCCTCACCTGTGCCCTAAGCCTTGCCGTTCCCTAATCCTAACCCTAGCTTGGAATGGAAACCCACCAGCAACCCTACATCTAACCCCCAAGCTGTAGCCTACTCCAGGCCGGTACGCTGGCACTGACATGTGCGTCAGCACGTAGCCTGACCCTCCCACGTTTCCGTACCCTCACCTGTGCCCTAATCCTTGCTGTTCCCTAACCATAACCCTAGCCCGGAATGGAAAACCACCACCTGCCCTAAACCTTACCCACAAGCCGTAGCCTACAACTGGCCCGTACACTGGCACTGACCCGTGCGTCAGCACGTAGCCTGACCCTCCCACTTTCCTGTACCCTTACCTGAGCCCTAAGACTTGACGTTCCCTAACCCTAGACCTAGACCGGAACGGAATACCACCACCAGCCCTACACCTTATCATATGCCGTAGCCTACTCCTGGCTGGTACGCTGCCACTGAGCCGTGCATCAGCACGTAGCCTGACCCTCACACGTTTCCGTACCCTCAGCTGTGTCCTAAGCCTTGCCGTTCCCTAACCCTAACCCTAGCCCGGAACGGAAACCCACCACCAGCCCTACACCTTACCCCCAAGCCGTAGCCTACTCCTGGCCCGTACGCTGGCACTGACCCGTGCGTCAGCACGTAGCCTGACCCTCCCACGTTTCCGTACCCTCACCTGTGCCCTAAGCCTTGCTGTTCCCTAACACTAACCCTAGCCTGGAATGGAAACCCACCACCATCCCTACACCTAACCACCAAACCGTAGCCTACTCCTGGCCGGTACGCTGGCACTGACACGTGCGTCATCACGTAGCCTGAACCTTTCTCGTTTCCGTACCCTCACGTGTGCCCTAAGCTTTGCCGTTCCCTAACCCTAACTGTAGCCCGGAACGGAAACCCACCAACAGCCCTAAACCTTACCCCCAACTGTAGCCTACTCCTGGTCCATACGCTGGCACTGACCCGTGCGTCAGAACGTATCCTGAACCTGCCACGTTGCTGTACCCTCACCTGTGCCCTAAACCTTGCCATTCCCTAACCCTAACCCTAGTTTGGAACGGAAACCCACCACAAGCCCTACACCTTACCCCCAAGCCATAGCCTACTCGTGGTCCATACGCTGGCACTGACCTCTGCGTCAGCATGTAGCCTGAACTTCCCACGTTACCGTAACGTCACCTGTGCCCTAAGCCTTGCCGTTCCCTAACCCTAACCCTAGTATGGGACAGAAACACACCACAAGCCCTACACCTAACCCACAAGCCATAGCCTACTCCTGGCCCGTACGCTGGCACTGACCCGTGCGTCAGCATGTAATCTGACCCGCACACGTTTCCGTACCCTCACCTGAGCCCTAAGCCTTGCCGTTCCCTAACCCTAACCCTAGCCCGGAACGGAAACCCACCACAAGCCCTACACCTTAACCTATGCCGTAGCCTACTCCTGGCCCGAACGCTGGCACTGACCCGTGCGTCAGCACGTAGCCTGACCTTCCCACATTTCCGTACCTTCACCTGTGCCGTAAGCCTTGCTGTTCCCTAACCCTAACCCTAGTACGGAACGGAAAACCACCACCAGCCCTACAACTAACCTCCAAGCCATAGCCTACTTATGGCCCGTACGCTGGCACTGACCCGTGCATCAGCACGTAGCCTGACCCTCCCACGTTTCCGTACCATCACCTTTGCCCTAAGCCTTGCCGTTCCCTAACCCTAACCCTAGCCGGGTACAGAAAACCACCACCAGCCCTACACCTAAACCCCAAACCGTAGCCTACTCCTGTCCGGTACGCTTGCACTGACCCGTGCGTCAGCACGTAGCCTGACCCTCCCACGTTTCTGTATCCTCACCTGTGCCCTAAGCCTTGCCGTTCCCTAACCCTAACCCTAGCCCTGAATGGAAAACCACCACCAGCCCTACACTTTACCCTACGCCGTAGCCTACTCCTGGCCCGTACGCTGGCACTGACACGTGCGTCAGCAAGTAGCCTGACCCTCCCACTTTTCCGTACCCTCACATGTGCCCTAAGCCTTGCCGTTCCCTAACACTAACCCTAGCCCAGAACGGAAACCCACCACCAGCCCTACAACTTACCCCCAAGCAGTAGTCTACTCCTGGCCCGTATGCTGGCTCTGACACATGCGTCAGCACGTAGCCTGACCCTCCCACGTTTCCGTACCCTCACCTGTGCCCTAAGCCTTGCCGTTCCCTAACCCTAACCCTAGCCCGGAACGAAAACCCACCACCAGCCCTATACCTTACACTATGCCGTAGCCTACACCTGGCCCGTACGTGGTTAATGATCTGTGCTTCAGCACGTAGCCTGACCCTCCCATCTTACCATACCCTCACCTGTGTCCTAAGCCTTGCCGTTCCCTTACCCTAACCCTAGCCCGGAACGGAAACCCACCACCAGCCCTACACCTTACCCCCAAGACGTAGCCTACTCCTGGCCCGTACGCTGGCAGTGACTCGTGCGTCAGCACGTAGCCTGACCCTCCCACGTTTCCGTACCCTCACCTGTGCCCTAAGCCTTGCCGTTCCCTAACCCTAACCCTAGCCCGGAACGGAAAACCACAACCAGCCCTACACTCTATCCTACGCCGTAGCCTATTCCTGGCCCGTACGATGGCACTGACCCGTGTGTCAGCACTTAGCCTGACCCTCCCACGTTTCCGTACCCTCACCTGTGCCGTAAGCATTGACGTTTGCTAACCCTAACCCTAGCCCGGAACACAGACACACCACCAGCCCTACACCTTACCACCACACCGTAGCCTACTCCTGGCCCATATGCTGGCACTGACCCATACGTCAGCACGTAGCCTGACCCTCCCACGTTTCCGTAACCTCACCTGTGCCCTAAGCCTTGCCGTTCCCTAACCCTAACCCTAGCCCGGAACGAAAACCCACCACCTGCCCTACACCTTACCCTATGCCGTAGCCTACACCTGGCCCATACGTGGGTAATGACCTGTGCTTCAGCACGTAGCCTAACGCTCCCATGTTACCGTACCCTCACCAGTGCCCTAAGCCTTGCCGTTCCCTCACCCTAACCCTAGCCAGGAACGGAAACCCACCAGAAGCCCTACACCTAACCCTACGTCGTAGCCTACTCCTGGCCCATATGCTGGCACTGACCCATACGTCAGCACGTAGCCTGACCCTCCCACGTTTCCGTAACCTCACCTGTGCCCTAAGCCTTGCCGTTCCCTAACCCTAACCCTAGCCCGGAACGAAAACCCACCACCTGCCCTACACCTTACCCTATGCCGTAGCCTACACCTGGCCCATACGTGGGTAATGACCTGTGCTTCAGCACGTAGCCTAACGCTCCCATGTTACCGTACACTCACCAGTGCCCTAAGCCTTGCCGTTCCCTAACCCTAACCCTAGCCCGGTACAGAAAACCACCACCAGCCCTACACCTAAACCCCAAGCCGTAGCCTACTCCTGCCGGTACGCTTGCACTGACCCGTGCATCAGCACGTAGCCTGACCCTCCCACGTTTCTGTATCCTCACCTGTGCCCTAAGCCTTGCCGTTCCCTAACCCTAACCCTAGCCCTGAATGGAAAACCACCACCAGCCCTACACTTTACCCTACGCCGTAGCCTACTCCTGGCCCGTACGCTGGCACTGACACGTGCGTCTTCAAGTAGCCTGACCCTCCCACTTTTCCGTACCCTCACATGTGCCCTAAGCCTTGCCGTTCCCTAACCCTAACCCTAGCCCAGAACGGAAACCCACCACCAGCCCTACAACTTACCCCCAAGCAGTAGCCTACTCCTGGCCCGTATACTGGCTCTGACACATGCGTCAGCACGTAGCCTGACCCTCCCACGTTTCCGTACCCTCACCTGTGCCCTAAGCCTTGCCGTTCCATAACCCTAACCCTAGCCCGGAACGGAAACCCACCACAAACCCTACAACTAACCCCCAAGCCGTAGCCTACTCCTGGCCGGTACGCTGGCACTGACCCGTGCGTCAGCACATAGCCTGACCCTCCCACGTTTCCGTAACCTCACCTGTGCCCAAAGCCTTGCCGTACCCTAACGCTAACCCTAGCCCGGAACGGAAACACACCACCAGCCCTACAGCTTACCCCCAAGCCATAGCCTACTCCTGGCCGGTACGCTGGCACTGACCCGTGCATCAGCACGTAGCCTGACCTTCCCACGTTTCCGTACCCTCACCTGTGCCCTAAGCCTTGCCGTTCCCTAACACTAACCCTATCCCGGAACGGAAACCCACCACCAGCCCTACACCTTACCCTACGCCGTAGCCTACTCCTGGCACGAACTCTGGCACTGACCCGTGCGTCAGCACGTAGCCTCACCCTCCCACGTTCCCTTACCCTCACCTGTGCCCTAAGCCTTGCCTTTGCCTAACCATAACCCTAGCCCGAAACGGAAACCCACCACCAGCCCTACACCATACCCTACGCCGTTGCCTACTCCTGGCCCGTACACTGGCACTGACACGTGCGTCAGCACGTAGCCTGACCTTCCCACATTTCCGTACCCTCACCTGTGCCCTAAGGCTTGCCGTTCCTTAACCCTAACCCTAGTACGGAACGGAAACCCACCACCAGCCCTAAACATAACGCCCAAATCATAGCCTACTCCTGGCCCGTACGCTGGCACTGACCCGTGCGTCAGCATGTAGCCTGACCCTCCCAAGTTTCCGTACCCTCACCTGTGCCCTAAGCCTTGCCGTTCCCTAACCCTAACACTAGCCTGGAATGGAAACCCACCACCAGCCCTACACCTAACCCCCAAGCCATAGCCTACTCCTGGCCGGTACGCTGGCACTGACACGTGCGTCAGCACGTAGCCTGACCCTCCCACGTTCCCGTACCCTCACCTATGCCCTAAGCTTTGCCGTTCCCTAACCCTAACCCTAGACCGGAACAGAATCCCACAACCAGCCATACACTCTTCCCTACGCCGTAGCCTATTCCTGGCCCATACGCTGGCACTGACACTTGCGTCAGCACGTAGCCTGACCCTCCCACGTTTCCGTACCCTCACCTGTGCCCTAATCCTTGCTGTTCCCTAACCATAACCCTAGCCCGGAACGGAAACCCACCACCTGCCCTAAACCTTACCCAGAAGCCGTAGCCTACACCTGGCCCGTACACTGGCACTGACCCGTGCGTCAGCACGTAGCCTGACCCTCCCACTTTCCTGTACCCTTACCTGAGCCCTAAGACTTGACGTTCCCTCACCCTAGCCCTAGACCGGAACGGAATCCCACCACCAGCCCTACACCTTATCGTATGCCGTAGCCTACTCCTGGCCGGTACACTGCCACTGAGCCGTGCATCGGCACGTAGCCTGACCCTCCCAAGTTTCCGTACCCTCAGCTGTGCCCTAAGCCTTGCCGTTCCCTAATCCTAACCCTAGCCCAGAACGGAAACCCACCACCAGCCCTACACCTTTCCCTACTGGGTATCCCACTCCTCGCCCGTACGCTCGCACTAACCCTTGCATCAGCATGTAGTTTAACACTCTCACGTTTCCGTACCCTCACCTGGGCCCTAAGCATTGCCGTTCCCTAACACTAACCCTAGCCCGGAACGGAAACCCACCACCAGCCCTACACCTTACCCTACGCCTTAGCCTACTCATGGCCCGAACTCTGGCACTGACCCGTGCGTCAGCACGTAGCCTGACCTTCCCATATTTCCGTACCCTCACCTGTGCCCTAAGGCTTGCCGTTCACTAACCCTAACCCTAGTACGGAACGTAAACACACCACCAGCCCTAAACCTAACGCCCAAACCGTAGCCTACTCCTGGCCCGTACGCTGGCACTGACCCGTGCGTCAGCATGTAGCCTGACCCTCCCACGTTTCCGTACCCTCACCTGTGCCCTAAGCCTTGCCGTTCCCTAATCCTAACCCTAGCTTGGAATGGAAACCCACCAGCAGCCCTACATCTAACCCCCAAGCTGTAGCCTACTCCAGGCCGGTACGCTGGCACTGACCCGTGCGTCAGTTCGTAGCCTGACCCTCCAACGTTTCCGTAACCTCACCTGTGCCCTAAACCTTGCCGTTCCCTAACCCTAACCCTAGCCCTGAACGGAAACCCACCACCAGCCCTACACCTTACCCTACGGCGTAGCCTACTCCTGGCCCGTATGCTGGCACTGACCCGTGCATCAGTTCGTAGCCTGACCCTCCAACGTTTCCGTAACCTCACCTGTGCCCTAAACCTTGCCGTTCCCTAACCCTAACCCTAGCCCTGAACGGAAACCCACCACTAGCCCTAAACCTTACCCTACGGCGTAGCCTACTCCTGGCCTGTACGCTGGCACTGAACCGTGCGTCAGCATGTAGCCTGACCCTCCCACGTATCCGTACCCTCACCAGTGCCCTAAGCCTTGCCGTTCCGTAACTCTAACCCTAGCCCGGAACGGAAACGGACCACCAGCCCTACATCTTACCCCCAAGCCGTAGACTACTCCTGGCCCATACGCTGGCACTGACCCGTGGGTCAGCAAGTAGCCTGACCCTCCCACGTTTCCGTACCCTCACCTGTGCCCTTAGATTTGCCATTCCCTAACCGTAACCCTAGCCCAGAACGGAAACCCACCACCTGCCCTACACCTTACCCTACGCCGTGGCCTATTCCTGGCCCTTACGCTGGCACTGACCCAGGCGTCAGCACGTAGCCTGATACTCACACGTTTCCGTACCCTCACCTGTGCCCTAAGCCTTGCCGTTCCGTAACCCTAACCCTAGCCAGGAACGGAAATCCACCACCAGGCCTACACCTTAGCCTACGCCGTAGCCTACTCCTGGCCCGTACGCTGACACTGACCCGTGCGTCAGCACGTAGCCTGACACTCCCACGTTTCCATACCCTCACCTGTGCCCAAAGCTTTGCCGTTCCCTAACAATAACCCTAGCCCGGAATGGAAACCCACCACCAGCCCTATACCTTTCCCTACGCCGTAGCCTACTCCTGGCCCGTACGCTGGCACTGACCCGTGCGTCAGCATGTACACTGAACCCCCACGTTTCCATACGCTCACCTGGGCCCTAGAACTTGCCGTTCCCTAACCCTAACCCTAGCCCTGAACGTAAACCCACCACCAGCCCTACACATTACCCTACGCCGTAGCCTACTCCTGGCCCAAACGCTGGCATTGACACGTGTGTAAGCACGTAGCCTGACCCTCCCGCGTTTCCGTACCCTCACCTGTGCCCTAAGCCTTGCCGTTCCCTAACCCTAACCCTAGCCCGGAACGGAAACCCACCACCAGCCCTACACCTTACCCTACGCCGTAGCCTACTCCCGGCCCATACGGTGGCACTGACCCGTGACTCAGCATGTAGCCTGACCTTCCCACATTTCCGTACCCTCACCTTTGCCCTAAGCCTTGCCGTTCCCTAACCCTAACCCTAGTATGGAACGGAAACCCAACACCAGCCCTACAACTAACGCCCAAGCCATAGCGTAGTCCTGGCCCGTACGCTGGCACTGACCCGTGCGGCAGCACGTAGCCTGACCCTCCCACATTTCCGTACCCTCACCTGTGCCCTAAGCCTTGCCGTTGCCTAACCCTAACCCTAGCCCTAAACGGAAACTCACCACCAGCCCTACAACTTACCCCCAAGCCGTAGCCTACTCCTGGTCCGTACACTGGCACTGACCCATGCATCAGCACGTAGCCTGACCCTCTCACCTTTCCGTACCCTCACCTGTGCCATAAGCCTTGCCGTTGCCTAACCCTAACCCTAGCCCGAAACGGAATCTCACCAACAGCCCTACACCTTACCCCCAAGCCGTAGCCTACTCCTGGTCCGTCCACTGGCACTGACTCGTGCGTCAGCACGTAGCCTGAACCTCCCACGTTTCCGTACCCTCACCTGTGCCCTAAGACTTGACGTTCCCTAACCCTAACGCTAGCCCGGAACGGAAACCCACCACCAGCCCTAAACCTTTCCCTATGCCGTAGCCTACTCCTGGCCCGTACGCTGGCACTGACCCGTGCGTCAGCATGTAGACAGACACCCCCAAGTTTCCATACCCTCACCTGGGCCCTAAAGCTTGCCGTTCCCTAACCCTAACCCTAGCCCGGAAAGGAAACCCACCACCAGACCTACAACTAACGCACAAGCCAATGCCTAGTCCTGGCCCGTACGCTGGCACTGACCCATGCGGCAGCACGTAGTCTGACCCTCCCAAGTTTCCGTACCCTCACCAGTGCCCTAAGCCTTGCCGTTGCCTAACCCAAACCCTAGCCCGAAACGGAAACCCACCACCAGCCCTACAACTTACCCCCAAGCCGTAGCCTACTCCTGGTCCGTACACTGGCACTGACCCGTGCGTCAGCACGTAGCCTGACCCTCCCACCTTTCCGTACCCTCACCTGTGCCCTAAACCTTGCCTTTCCCTAACCGTAACCCTAGCCCGGAACGGAAACCCACCACCAGCCCTAGACCATTCCCTACGCCGTAGCCTACTCCTGGCCCGTACGCTGGCACTGACCCATGCGTCAGCACGTAGCCTGACCCTCCCACGTTTCTGTACCCTCACCTGTGCCCTATGCTTGCCGTTCCCTAACCCTAACCCTAGCACAAAACGGAAACCCACCTCCAGCCCTACACCTTACCCTATGCCGTAGCCTACACCTGGCCCGTACGTTGGCACTGACACTTTTGTCAGCACATAGCCTGCCTCGTCCACGTTTCCGTACCCTCACCTGTGCCCTAAGCCTTGACGTTCCCTTACCCTAACCCTATCCCGGAACGGAAAGCCACCACCAGCCCTACACCTTACCCCCAAGCTGTAGCCTACTCCTGGCCCGTATGCTGGCACTGACCCATGCGTCAGCACGTAGCCTGACCCTCCCACGTTTCCGTACCCTCACCTGTGCCCTATGCCTTGCCGTTCCCTAACCCTAACCCTAGCACACAACGGAAACCCACCTCCAGCCCTATACCTTACCCTACGCTGTAGTCTACTGCTAGCCCGTATGCTAGCACTGACCCATGCGTAAGCACGTAGCCTGACCCTCCCACGTTTCCGTACCCTCAACTGTGCCCTAAGCCTTGACGTTCCCTAACCATAACCCTAGCCCAGAAAGGAAAACCACCACCAGCCCTAGACCTTACCCTACGGCGTAGCCTACTCCTGGCCTGTACGCTGACACTGAAATATGCGTCAGCACGTAGCCTGACCCTCCCACGTTTCCGTACCCTCACCTGTGCCCTAAGCTTTGCCGTTCCCTAACCCTAACCCTAGCCCGGAACGGAAACCCACCACCAGCCCTAAACCTTTCCCTACGCCGTAGCCTACTCCTGGCCCTTACGCTGGCACTGACCCGTGCGTCAGCATGTAGACTGACACCCCACGTTTCCATACCCTCACCTGGGCCCTAAACCTTGCCGTTCCCTAACACTAACCCTAGCCTGGAATGGAAACCCACCACCAGCCCTAAAACTTACCCCCATGCCATAGCATACTCCTGGCCCGTACGCTGGCACTGACCCGTGCGTCAGCACGTAGCCTGACCTTCCCACATTTCCATACCCTCACCTGTTCCCTAAGCCTTGCTGTTCCCTAACCCTATCCCTAGTACGGAACGGAAACCCTCCACCAGCCCTGCACCTCAGGCCCAAGCCATAGCCTAATCCTGGCCCGTACGCTGGCACTGACCCGTGCGGCAGCACGTAGCCTGACCCTCCCACGTTTCCGTACCCTCACCTGTGCCCTAAGCCTTACCGTTCCCTAACCCTAACCCTAGCCCGGAATGGAAACCCACCATCAGCCCTACACTTAACCCCGAAGCCTTAGCCTACTCCTGGCTGGTATGCTGGCACTGACACGTGCGTCAGCACGTAGCCTGACCCTCACACTTTTCCTTACCCTCACCTGTGCCCTAAGCCTTGCCGTTCCCTAACACTAACCCTAGCCCAGAACAGAAACCCACCACCAGCCCTAAACTCTACCCTACGCAGTAGCCTATTCCTGGCCCGTACGCTGGCACTGACCCATTCGTCAGCACGTAGCCTGACCCTCCCACGTTTCCGTACCCTCACCTGTGCCCTAAGCCTTGACGTTCCCTAACCCTAACCCTAGCCCGGAACAGAGACCCATCACCAGCCCTACACCTTACCACCACGCCGTAGCCTGCTCCTGGCCCATATGCTGGCACTGAGCCGTGTGTCAGCACGTAGCCTGACCCTCCCACGATTCCATAACCTCACCTATGCCCTAAGACTTGCCATTCCCTAATCCTAATCCTAGCCCGGAACGGAAAACCACCCCCAGCCCTACACCTTACCCTATGCCGTAGCCTACACCTGGACCGTACGCGGGCACTGACCTGTGCTTCAGCATGTAGCCTGACCCTCCCATGTTACCGTACCCTCACCTGTGCCCTAAGCCTTGCCGTTCCCTAACTCTAACCCTAGCCCGGAACGGAAACCCACCACCAGCCCTAATCCTAACCCACAAGCCGTGGCTTACTCCTGGCCCGTACGCTGGCACTGACCGTGCGTCAGCACGTAGCCTGACCCTCCCACGTTTCCATACCATCACCTGTGCCCTAAGCCCTGCCGTTCCCTAACCCTAACCCTAGCCCTGCACAGAAACCCACCACCAGCCCTGCACTTTACCCTAGGCCGTAGCCTACTCCTGGCCCGAACGCTGGCACTGACCCGTGTGTCAGCACGTAGCCTGACCCTCCCACGTTTCCGTACCCTCACCTGTGCCCTAAGCCTTGCTGTTCCCTAACCATAACCCTAGCCCGGAACGGAAACCCACCACCAGCCCTAAACCTTACCCACAAGCCGTAGCCTACACCTGGCCCGTACACTGGCACTGACCCGTGCGTCAGCACGTAGCCTGACCCTCCCACTTTCCGGTACCCTTACCTGAGCCCTAAGACTTGCCGTTCCCTAACCCTAACCCTAGACCGGAACGGAAACCCACCACCAGCCCTAGACCATTCCCTACGCCGTAGCCTACTCCTGGCCCGTACGCTGGCACTGACCCATGCGTCAGCACGTAGCCTGACCCTCCCACGTTTCCGTACCCTCACCTGTGCCCTATGCTTGCCGTTCCCTAACCCTAACCCTAGCACAGAACGGAAACCCACCTCCAGCCCTACACCTTACCCTATGCCGTAGCCTACACCTGGCCCGTACGTTGGCACTGACACTTTTGTCAGCACATAGCCTGCCTCGTCCACGTTTCCGTACCCTCACCTGTGCCCTAAGCCTTGACGTTCCCTTACCCTAACCCTATCCCGGAACGGAAAGCCACCACCAGCCCTACACCTTACCCCCAAGCTGTAGCCTAATCCTGGCCCGTATGCTGGCACTGACCCGTGCGTCAGCACGTAGCCTGACCCTCCCACGTTTCCGTACCCTCACCTGTGCCCTATGCCTTGCCGTTCCCTAACCCTAACCCTAGCACACAACGGAAACCCACCTCCAGCCCTATACCTTACCCTACGCTGTAGTCTACTGCTAGCCCGTATGCTAGCACTGACCCATGCGTAAGCACGTAGCCTGACCCTCCCACGTTTCCATACCCTCAACTGTGCCCTAAACCTTGACGTTCCCTAACCATAACCCTAGCCCAGAAAGGAAAACCACCACCAGCCCTAGACCTTACCCTACGGCGTAGCCTACTCCTGGCCTGTACGCTGACACTGACACGTGCGTCAGCACGTAGCCTGACCCTCCCACTTTCCTGTACCCTTTCCTGAGCCCTAAGACTTGCCGTTCCCTAACCCTAACCCTAGACCGGAACGGAATCCCACCACCAGCCCTACACCTTAATGTATGCCGTAGCTTATTCCTAGCCTGTACGCTGGCACTGACACATGCGTCAGCACGTAGCCTGACCCTCCCACGTTTCCGTACCCTCACCTGTGCCCTAAGCCTTGCCTTTCCCTAACCCTAACCCTAGCCAGGAACGGAAACCCACCAGCAGCCCTAAACCTTACCCTACGCCGTAGCCTACTCCTGGCTCGTATGCTGGCACTGACCCGTGCATCAGCACGTAGCCTGACACTCACACGTTTTCGTACCCTCACCTGTGCCCTAAGCATTGCCGTTCCCTAACCCGAACCCTAGTCCGGAACGGAAACCCACCACCAGCCCTACAGCTTACCACCAAGCCATAGCCTATTCCTGGCCCGTATGCTGGCACTGAGCCGTGTGTCAGCACGTAGCCTGACCCTCCCACGATTCCATAACCTCACCTATGCCCTAAGACTTGCCATTCCCTAATCCTAATCCTAGCCCGGAACGGAAAACCACCCCCAGCCCTACACCTTACCCTATGCCGTAGCCTACACCTGGACCGTACGCGGGCACTGACCTGTGCTTCAGCATGTAGCCTGACCCTCCCATGTTACCGTACCCTCACCTGTGCCCTAAGCCTTGCCGTTCCCTAACTCTAACCCTAGCCCGGAACGGAAACCCACCACCAGCCCTAATCCTAACCCACAAGCCGTGGCTTACTCCTGGCCCGTACGCTGGCACTGACCGTGCGTCAGCACGTAGCCTGACCCTCCCACGTTTCCATACCATCACCTGTGCCCTAAGCCCTGCCGTTCCCTAACCCTAACCCTAGCCCTGCACAGAAACCCACCACCAGCCCTGCACTTTACCCTAGGCCGTAGCCTACTCCTGGCCCGAACGCTGGCACTGACCCGTGTGTCAGCACGTAGCCTGACCCTCCCACGTTTCCGTACCCTCACCTGTGCCCTAAGCCTTGCTGTTCCCTAACCATAACCCTAGCCCGGAACGGAAACCCACCACCAGCCCTAAACCTTACCCACAAGCCGTAGCCTACACCTGGCCCGTACACTGGCACTGACCCGTGCGTCAGCACGTAGCCTGACCCTCCCACTTTCCGGTACCCTTACCTGAGCCCTAAGACTTGCCGTTCCCTAACCCTAACCCTAGACCGGAACGGAAACCCACCACCAGCCCTAGACCATTCCCTACGCCGTAGCCTACTCCTGGCCCGTACGCTGGCACTGACCCATGCGTCAGCACGTAGCCTGACCCTCCCACGTTTCCGTACCCTCACCTGTGCCCTATGCTTGCCGTTCCCTAACCCTAACCCTAGCACAGAACGGAAACCCACCTCCAGCCCTACACCTTACCCTATGCCGTAGCCTACACCTGGCCCGTACGTTGGCACTGACACTTTTGTCACCACATAGCCTGCCTCGTCCACGTTTCCGTACCCTCACCTGTGCCCTAAGCCTTGACGTTCCCTTACCCTAACCCTATCCCGGAACGGAAAGCCACCACCAGCCCTACACCTTACCCCCAAGCTGTAGCCTAATCCTGGCCCGTATGCTGGCACTGACCCGTGCGTCAGCACGTAGCCTGACCCTCCCACGTTTCCGTACCCTCACCTGTGCCCTATGCCTTGCCGTTCCCTAACCCTAACCCTAGCACACAACGGAAACCCACCTCCAGCCCTATACCTTACCCTACGCTGTAGTCTACTGCTAGCCCGTATGCTAGCACTGACCCATGCGTAAGCACGTAGCCTGACCCTCCCACGTTTCCATACCCTCAACTGTGCCCTAAACCTTGACGTTCCCTAACCATAACCCTAGCCCAGAAAGGAAAACCACCACCAGCCCTAGACCTTACCCTATGGCGTAGCCTACTCCTGGCCTGTACGCTGACACTGACACGTGCGTCAGCACGTAGCCTGACCCTCCCACTTTCCTGTACCCTTTCCTGAGCCCTAAGACTTGCCGTTCCCTAACCCTAACCCTAGACCGGAACGGAATCCCACCACCAGCCCTACACCTTAATGTATGCCGTAGCTTATTCCTAGCCTGTACGCTGGCACTGACACATGCGTCAGCACGTAGCCTGACCCTCCCACGTTTCCGTACCCTCACCTGTGCCCTAAGCCTTGCCTTTCCCTAACCCTAACCCTAGCCAGGAACGGAAACCCACCAGCAGCCCTAAACCTTACCCTACGCCGTAGCCTACTCCTGGCTCGTATGCTGGCACTGACCCGTGCATCAGCACGTAGCCTGACACTCACACGTTTTCGTACCCTCACCTGTGCCCTAAGCATTGCCGTTCCCTAACCCGAACCCTAGTCCGGAACGGAAACCCACCACCAGCCCTACAGCTTACCACCAAGCCATAGCCTATTCCTGGCCCGTATGCTGGCACTGAGCCGTGTGTCAGCACGTAGCCTGACCCTCCCACGATTCCATAACCTCACCTATGCCCTAAGACTTGCCATTCCCTAATCCTAATCCTAGCCCGGAACGGAAAACCACCCCCAGCCCTACACCTTACCCTATGCCGTAGCCTACACCTGGACCGTACGCGGGCACTGACCTGTGCTTCAGCATGTAGCCTGACCCTCCCATGTTACCGTACCCTCACCTGTGCCCTAAGCCTTGCCGTTCCCTAACTCTAACCCTAGCCCGGAACGGAAACCCACCACCAGCCCTAATCCTAACCCACAAGCCGTGGCTTACTCCTGGCCCGTACGCTGGCACTGACCGTGCGTCAGCACGTAGCCTGACCCTCCCACGTTTCCATACCATCACCTGTGCCCTAAGCCCTGCCGTTCCCTAACCCTAACCCTAGCCCTGCACAGAAACCCACCACCAGCCCTGCACTTTACCCTAGGCCGTAGCCTACTCCTGGCCCGAACGCTGGCACTGACCCGTGTGTCAGCACGTAGCCTGACCCTCCCACGTTTCCGTACCCTCACCTGTGCCCTAAGCCTTGCTGTTCCCTAACCATAACCCTAGCCCGGAACGGAAACCCACCACCAGCCCTAAACCTTACCCACAAGCCGTAGCCTACACCTGGCCCGTACACTGGCACTGACCCGTGCGTCAGCACGTAGCCTGACCCTCCCACTTTCCGGTACCCTTACCTGAGCCCTAAGACTTGCCGTTCCCTAACCCTAACCCTAGACCGGAACGGAAACCCACCACCAGCCCTAGACCATTCCCTACGCCGTAGCCTACTCCTGGCCCGTACGCTGGCACTGACCCATGCGTCAGCACGTAGCCTGACCCTCCCACGTTTCCGTACCCTCACCTGTGCCCTATGCTTGCCGTTCCCTAACCCTAACCCTAGCACAGAACGGAAACCCACCTCCAGCCCTACACCTTACCCTATGCCGTAGCCTACACCTGGCCCGTACGTTGGCACTGACACTTTTGTCAGCACATAGCCTGCCTCGTCCACGTTTCCGTACCCTCACCTGTGCCCTAAGCCTTGACGTTCCCTTACCCTAACCCTATCCCGGAACGGAAAGCCACCACCAGCCCTACACCTTACCCCCAAGCTGTAGCCTAATCCTGGCCCGTATGCTGGCACTGACCCGTGCGTCAGCACGTAGCCTGACCCTCCCACGTTTCCGTACCCTCACCTGTGCCCTATGCCTTGCCGTTCCCTAACCCTAACCCTAGCACACAACGGAAACCCACCTCCAGCCCTATACCTTACCCTACGCTGTAGTCTACTGCTAGCCCGTATGCTAGCACTGACCCATGCGTAAGCACGTAGCCTGACCCTCCCACGTTTCCATACCCTCAACTGTGCCCTAAACCTTGACGTTCCCTAACCATAACCCTAGCCCAGAAAGGAAAACCACCACCAGCCCTAGACCTTACCCTACGGCGTAGCCTACTCCTGGCCTGTACGCTGACACTGACACGTGCGTCAGCACGTAGCCTGACCCTCCCACTTTCCTGTACCCTTTCCTGAGCCCTAAGACTTGCCGTTCCCTAACCCTAACCCTAGACCGGAACGGAATCCCACCACCAGCCCTACACCTTAATGTATGCCGTAGCTTATTCCTAGCCTGTACGCTGGCACTGACACATGCGTCAGCACGTAGCCTGACCCTCCCACGTTTCCGTACCCTCACCTGTGCCCTAAGCCTTGCCTTTCCCTAACCCTAACCCTAGCCAGGAACGGAAACCCACCAGCAGCCCTAAACCTTACCCTACGCCGTAGCCTACTCCTGGCTCGTATGCTGGCACTGACCCGTGCATCAGCACGTAGCCTGACACTCACACGTTTTCGTACCCTCACCTGTGCCCTAAGCATTGCCGTTCCCTAACCCGAACCCTAGTCCGGAACGGAAACCCACCACCAGCCCTACAGCTTACCACCAAGCCATAGCCTATTCCTGGCCCGTATGCTGGCACTGAGCCGTGTGTCAGCACGTAGCCTGACCCTCCCACGATTCCATAACCTCACCTATGCCCTAAGACTTGCCATTCCCTAATCCTAATCCTAGCCCGGAACGGAAAACCACCCCCAGCCCTACACCTTACCCTATGCCGTAGCCTACACCTGGACCGTACGCGGGCACTGACCTGTGCTTCAGCATGTAGCCTGACCCTCCCATGTTACCGTACCCTCACCTGTGCCCTAAGCCTTGCCGTTCCCTAACTCTAACCCTAGCCCGGAACGGAAACCCACCACCAGCCCTAATCCTAACCCACAAGCCGTGGCTTACTCCTGGCCCGTACGCTGGCACTGACCGTGCGTCAGCACGTAGCCTGACCCTCCCACGTTTCCATACCATCACCTGTGCCCTAAGCCCTGCCGTTCCCTAACCCTAACCCTAGCCCTGCACAGAAACCCACCACCAGCCCTGCACTTTACCCTAGGCCGTAGCCTACTCCTGGCCCGAACGCTGGCACTGACCCGTGTGTCAGCACGTAGCCTGACCCTCCCACGTTTCCGTACCCTCACCTGTGCCCTAAGCCTTGCTGTTCCCTAACCATAACCCTAGCCCGGAACGGAAACCCACCACCAGCCCTAAACCTTACCCACAAGCCGTAGCCTACACCTGGCCCGTACACTGGCACTGACCCGTGCGTCAGCACGTAGCCTGACCCTCCCACTTTCCGGTACCCTTACCTGAGCCCTAAGACTTGCCGTTCCCTAACCCTAACCCTAGACCGGAACGGAAACCCACCACCAGCCCTAGACCATTCCCTACGCCGTAGCCTACTCCTGGCCCGTACGCTGGCACTGACCCATGCGTCAGCACGTAGCCTGACCCTCCCACGTTTCCGTACCCTCACCTGTGCCCTATGCTTGCCGTTCCCTAACCCTAACCCTAGCACAGAACGGAAACCCACCTCCAGCCCTACACCTTACCCTATGCCGTAGCCTACACCTGGCCCGTACGTTGGCACTGACACTTTTGTCAGCACATAGCCTGCCTCGTCCACGTTTCCGTACCCTCACCTGTGCCCTAAGCCTTGACGTTCCCTTACCCTAACCCTATCCCGGAACGGAAAGCCACCACCAGCCCTACACCTTACCCCCAAGCTGTAGCCTAATCCTGGCCCGTATGCTGGCACTGACCCGTGCGTCAGCACGTAGCCTGACCCTCCCACGTTTCCGTACCCTCACCTGTGCCCTATGCCTTGCCGTTCCCTAACCCTAACCCTAGCACACAACGGAAACCCACCTCCAGCCCTATACCTTACCCTACGCTGTAGTCTACTGCTAGCCCGTATGCTAGCACTGACCCATGCGTAAGCACGTAGCCTGACCCTCCCACGTTTCCATACCCTCAACTGTGCCCTAAACCTTGACGTTCCCTAACCATAACCCTAGCCCAGAAAGGAAAACCACCACCAGCCCTAGACCTTACCCTATGGCGTAGCCTACTCCTGGCCTGTACGCTGACACTGACACGTGCGTCAGCACGTAGCCTGACCCTCCCACTTTCCTGTACCCTTTCCTGAGCCCTAAGACTTGCCGTTCCCTAACCCTAACCCTAGACCGGAACGGAATCCCACCACCAGCCCTACACCTTAATGTATGCCGTAGCTTATTCCTAGCCTGTACGCTGGCACTGACACATGCGTCAGCACGTAGCCTGACCCTCCCACGTTTCCGTACCCTCACCTGTGCCCTAAGCCTTGCCTTTCCCTAACCCTAACCCTAGCCAGGAACGGAAACCCACCAGCAGCCCTAAACCTTACCCTACGCCGTAGCCTACTCCTGGCTCGTATGCTGGCACTGACCCGTGCATCAGCACGTAGCCTGACACTCACACGTTTTCGTACCCTCACCTGTGCCCTAAGCATTGCCGTTCCCTAACCCGAACCCTAGTCCGGAACGGAAACCCACCACCAGCCCTACAGCTTACCACCAAGCCATAGCCTATTCCTGGCCCGTATGCTGGCACTGAGCCGTGTGTCAGCACGTAGCCTGACCCTCCCACGATTCCATAACCTCACCTATGCCCTAAGACTTGCCATTCCCTAATCCTAATCCTAGCCCGGAACGGAAAACCACCCCCAGCCCTACACCTTACCCTATGCCGTAGCCTACACCTGGACCGTACGCGGGCACTGACCTGTGCTTCAGCATGTAGCCTGACCCTCCCATGTTACCGTACCCTCACCTGTGCCCTAAGCCTTGCCGTTCCCTAACTCTAACCCTAGCCCGGAACGGAAACCCACCACCAGCCCTAATCCTAACCCACAAGCCGTGGCTTACTCCTGGCCCGTACGCTGGCACTGAC
Organism: Mesoplodon mirus; assembly: GCF_964341445.2. Classification (NCBI taxonomy): domain Eukaryota; kingdom Metazoa; phylum Chordata; class Mammalia; order Artiodactyla; family Ziphiidae; genus Mesoplodon; species Mesoplodon mirus. Next base: position 260,911 of record NW_028295605.1, read on the forward strand.
CGTGCGTCAGCACGTAGCCTGACCCTCCCACGTTTCCATACCATCACCTGTGCCCTAAGCCCTGCCGTTCCCTAACCCTAACCCTAGCCCTGCACAGAAACCCACCACCAGCCCTGCACTTTACCCTAGGCCGTAGCCTACTCCTGGCCCGAACGCTGGCACTGACCCGTGTGTCAGCACGTAGCCTGACCCTCCCACGTTTCCGTACCCTCACCTGTGCCCTAAGCCTTGCTGTTCCCTAACCATAACCCTAGCCCGGAACGGAAACCCACCACCAGCCCTAAACCTTACCCACAAGCCGTAGCCTACACCTGGCCCGTACACTGGCACTGACCCGTGCGTCAGCACGTAGCCTGACCCTCCCACTTTCCGGTACCCTTACCTGAGCCCTAAGACTTGCCGTTCCCTAACCCTAACCCTAGACCGGAACGGAAACCCACCACCAGCCCTAGACCATTCCCTACGCCGTAGCCTACTCCTGGCCCGTACGCTGGCACTGACCCATGCGTCAGCACGTAGCCTGACCCTCCCACGTTTCCGTACCCTCACCTGTGCCCTATGCTTGCCGTTCCCTAACCCTAACCCTAGCACAGAACGGAAACCCACCTCCAGCCCTACACCTTACCCTATGCCGTAGCCTACACCTGGCCCGTACGTTGGCACTGACACTTTTGTCAGCACATAGCCTGCCTCGTCCACGTTTCCGTACCCTCACCTGTGCCCTAAGCCTTGACGTTCCCTTACCCTAACCCTATCCCGGAACGGAAAGCCACCACCAGCCCTACACCTTACCCCCAAGCTGTAGCCTAATCCTGGCCCGTATGCTGGCACTGACCCGTGCGTCAGCACGTAGCCTGACCCTCCCACGTTTCCGTACCCTCACCTGTGCCCTATGCCTTGCCGTTCCCTAACCCTAACCCTAGCACACAACGGAAACCCACCTCCAGCCCTATACCTTACCCTACGCTGTAGTCTACTGCTAGCCCGTATGCTAGCACTGACCCATGCGTAAGCACGTAGCCTGACCCTCCCACGTTTCCATACCCTCAACTGTGCCCTAAACCTTGACGTTCCCTAACCATAACCCTAGCCCAGAAAGGAAAACCACCACCAGCCCTAGACCTTACCCTACGGCGTAGCCTACTCCTGGCCTGTACGCTGACACTGACACGTGCGTCAGCACGTAGCCTGACCCTCCCACTTTCCTGTACCCTTTCCTGAGCCCTAAGACTTGCCGTTCCCTAACCCTAACCCTAGACCGGAACGGAATCCCACCACCAGCCCTACACCTTAATGTATGCCGTAGCTTATTCCTAGCCTGTACGCTGGCACTGACACATGCGTCAGCACGTAGCCTGACCCTCCCACGTTTCCGTACCCTCACCTGTGCCCTAAGCCTTGCCTTTCCCTAACCCTAACCCTAGCCAGGAACGGAAACCCACCAGCAGCCCTAAACCTTACCCTACGCCGTAGCCTACTCCTGGCTCGTATGCTGGCACTGACCCGTGCATCAGCACGTAGCCTGACACTCACACGTTTTCGTACCCTCACCTGTGCCCTAAGCATTGCCGTTCCCTAACCCGAACCCTAGTCCGGAACGGAAACCCACCACCAGCCCTACAGCTTACCACCAAGCCATAGCCTATTCCTGGCCCGTACGCTGGCACTGACCCGTGTGTCAGCACGTAGCCTGAACCTCCCACGTTTCCGTACCCTCACCTGTGCCCTAAGCCTTGCCGTTCCCTAACCCTAACCCTAGCCCGGAACGGAAACCCACCACCAGCCCTACACCTTACCCTACGCCGTAGCCTACTCCCGGCCCATACGGTGGCACTGACCCGTGACTCAGCACGTAGCCTGACCTTCCCACATTTCCGTACCCTCACCTTTGCCCTAAGCCTTGCCGTTCCCTAACCCTAACCCTAGTATGGAAAGGAAACCCAACACCAGCCCTACAACTTACCCCCAAGCCGTAGCCTACTCCTGGTCCGTACACTGGCACTGACCCATGCATCAGCACGTAGCCTGACCCTCTCACCTTTCCGTACCCTCACCTGTGCCATAAGCCTTGCCGTTGCCTAACCCTAACCCTAGCCCGAAACGGAATCTCACCAACAGCCCTACACCTTACCCCCAAGCCGTAGCCTACTCCTGGTCCATACACTGGCTATGACCCATGCGTCAGCACGTAGCCCGACCCTCCCACCTTTCCGTACCCTCACCTGTGCCCTAAGCCTTGCCGTTCCCTAACCCTAACCCTAGCCCGGAACGGAAACCCACCACCAGCCCTAGACCTTTCCCTACGCTGTAGCCTACTCCTGACCCGTACGCTGGCACTGACCCATGCGTCAGCACGTAGCCTGACCCTCCCACGTTTCCGTACCCTCACCTGTGCCCTATGCCTTGCCGTTCCCTAACCCTAACCCTAGCACAGAACGGAAACCCACCTCCAGCCCTATACCTTACCCTATGCCGTAGCCTACGCCTGGCCCGTACGTTGGCATTGACACGTGCGTCAGCACGTAGCCTGACCTGCCCACGTTTCCGTACCCTCACCTGTGCCCTAAGCCTTGCCGTTCCCTTACCCTAACCCTAGCCCAGAACGGAAACCCACCACCAGCCCTACAACTTACCCCCAAACTGTAGCCTACTCCTGGCCCGTATGCTGGCACTGACCCGTGCGTCAGCACGTAGCCTCACCCTCCAACGTTTCCGTACCCTCACCTGTACCCTATGCCTTGCCGTTCCCTAACCCTAACCCTAGCACAGAACGGAAACCCACCTCCAGCCCTACACTTTACCCTATGCCGTAGCCTACACCTGGCCCGAACGTGGGCACTGACCCATGCGTCAGCACGTAGCCTGAACTTCCCACATTTCCGTACCCTCACCTGTGCCCTAAGCCTTGCCGTTCCCTAACCCTTACCATAGTACGGAACGGAAACCCACCACCAGCCCTACACCTAACGCCCAAGCCATAGCCTACTCCTTGCCCGTACCCTGGCAGTGACCCGTGCTTCAGCACGTAGCCATACACTCCCACGTGTCTGTACCCTCACATGTGCCCTGAGCCTTGCCATTCCCTAACCGTAACCGTAGCCCGGAACGAAAACCCACCACCAGCCCTACACCTTACACTACGCCGTAACCTACTCCTGGCCCGTACGCTGGCAATGACCCGTGCGTCAGCACGTAGCCGGACCCTCCCACGTTTCCGTACCCTCACCTGTGCCCTAAGCCTTGCCGTTCCCTAACCCTAACCCTAACCCGGAACGGAAACCCACCACCATCCCTAAACCTTTCCCTACTGGGTAGCCTACTCCTCGCCCATACGCTCGCACTGACCCGTGTGTCAGCATGTAGTTTGACCCTCCCACGTTTCCGTACCCTCACGTGGGCCCTAAGCCTTGCCATTCCCTAACACTAACCTTAGCCCGGAACGGAAACCCACCACCAGCCCTACACCTAACGCCCAAGCCATAGCCTACTCCTTGCCCGTACCCTGGCAGTGACCCGTGCTTCAGCACGTAGCCATACACTCCCACGTGTCTGTACCCTCACATGTGCCCTGAGCCTTGCCATTCCCTAACCGTAACCGTAGCCCGGAACGAAAACCCACCACCAGCCCTACACCTTACCCTATGCCGTAGCCTACACCTGGCCCATACGCGGGCACTGACCTGTGTTTCAGCACGTAGCCTGGCCCTCCCACGTTTGCGGACCCTCACCTGTGCCCTAAGACTTGCCGTTCCCTAACCCTAACCCTAGCCCGGAACGGAAACCCACCACCAGCCCTACACATTTCCCTACGCCGTAGCCTATTCCTGGCTCATACGCAGGCACTGACACTTTCATCAGCACTTAGCCTGACCCTCCCACGTTTCTGTACCCTCACCTGTGCCCTAAGCCTTGCCGTTCACTAACCCTAACCCTACACCGGAACGGAAAACGAACACCAGCCCTACAACTTACCCCCAAGCCGTAGCCTACTCCTGGCCGGAACGCTGGCACTGACACGTGCGTCAGCACGTAGCCTGACCCTCACACGTTTCCGTACCCTCACCTGTGCCCTAAACCTTGCCGTTTCCTAACCCTAACCCTAGCCCGGAACGGAAACCCACCACCATCCCTAAACCTTTCCCTACTGGGTAGCCTATTCCTCGCCCGTACCCTCGCACTGACCCGTGCGTCAGCATGTAGTTTGACCCTCCCACGTTTCCGTACCCTCACCTGTGCCGTAAGCCTTGCCGTTCCCTAACCTTAACCCTAACCCGGAACGGAAACCCACCACCATCCCTAAACCTTTCCCTACTGGGTAGCCTATTCCTCGCCCGTACCCTCGCACTGACCCGTGCGTCAGCATGTAGTTTGACCCTCCCACGTTTCCGTAACCTCACGTGGGCCCTAAGCCTTGCCATTCCCTGACACTAACCTTAGCCCGGAAGGGAAACCCACCACCAGCCCTACACCTTAACCTACGCCGTAGCCTACACCTGGCCCATACGCGGGCACTGACCTGTGCTTCAGCACGTAGCCTGACCCTCCCACGTTTGCAGACCCTCACCTGTGCCCTAAGCCTTGCCTTTCCCTAACCCTAACCCTAGCCCGGAACGGAAACCCACCTCCAGCCCTACACCTTAACCCCAAGCCGTAGCCTACTCCTGGCCGGTACGCTGGCACTGACACGTGCGTCAGCACGGAGCCTGACCCTCACACGTTTCCGTACCCTCACCTGTGCCCTAAGCCTTGCCGTTCCCTAACCCTAACCCTAGCCCGGAACAGAAACCCACCAACAGCCCTACACCTTACCACCACGCCGTAGCCTACTCCTGGCCCATATGCTGGCAGTGACCCGTGCGTCAGCACGTAGCCTGACCCTTCCACCTTTCCGTAACCTTACATGTGCCCTAAGCCTTGCCATTCCCTATCCCTAACCCTAGCCCTGATCGGAAACCCACCACCAGCCCTACACCTTATCGTATGCCGTAGCCTAGTCCTGGCCAGTACGTTGGCACTGACCAGTGCGTCAGCATGTAGCCTGACCCTCCCACGTTTCCGTACCCTCGCCTGTGCCCTAAGCCTTGCGGTTCCCTAACCCTAACCCTAGCCCGGAACGGAAACCCACCACAATCCCTACACCTTACCATACGCCGTAGCCTACTCCTGGCCCGAACGCTGGCACTGACCCATGAGTCAGCATGTAGACTGACCCTCCCACGTTTCTGTACCCTCACCGGTGCCCTAAGCCTTGCCGTTCCCTCACCCTAACCCTAGCCAAGAAGGGAAACCCACCAGCAGCCCTAAACCTTACCCTACACCATAGCCTACTCCTGGCCGGTACGCTGGCACTGACTGGTGCGTCAGCACGTAGGCTGACCCTCCCACGTTTCTCTACCCTCACATGTGCCCTAAGCCTTGCCGTTCCCTAACCCTAACCCTAGCCCGGAACCTAAACCCACCAACAGACCTACACCTTAACCCCAAGCCGTAGCCTAATCCTGGCCCGTATGCTGGCACTGACCCGTGAGTCAGCACGTAGCCTGACCCTCCCACGTTTCCGTACCCTCACCTGTGCCCTACGCCTTTCCGTTCCCTAACCGTAACCCTAGACCCGAACGGAAACCCACCACCAGCCCTACACGTTACCCCCAAGCCCTAGCCTATTCCGGGCCCGTACGCTGGCACTGACACGTGCGTCAGCACGTAGCCTGACCCTCCCACGATTCCGTACCCTCACCTGTGCCCTAAGCCTTTCCGTTCCGTAACCCTAAACCTAGACCGGTACGGAAACCCACCACCAGCCCTACACCTTACCACCAAGCCGTAGCCTACTCCTGGCCCATACGCTGGCACTGACCCGTGCGTCAGCAAGTAGCCTGACCCTCTCACGTTTCTGTACCCTCACCTGTGCCGTAAGCCTTCCGGTTCCCTAACCCTAACCAAGCCGGGAACGGAAACCCACCACCAGCCCTCCACCTTACCCTACGCTGTAGCCTACACCTGGCCCGTACGCAGGCACTGACCCGTGCGTCAGCACGTAGCCTGACCCTACCACGTTTCCGTACCCTCACCTGTGCCCTAAGCCTTGCGTTCCATAACCCTAACCCTAGCACGGAACGGAAACCCACCACCAGCCCTAAACCTTTCCCTACGCCGTAGCCTACTCCTGGCCCGTACGCTGGCACTGACCCATGCGTCAGCACGTAGTCTGACCCACCCACGTTTCCGTACCCTCACCTGTGCCCTAATCCTTGCCGTTCCCTAAGCCTAACCCTAGCACAGAACGGAAACCCACCACGAGCCCTAAACCTTACCCTACGCTGTAGCCTACTCCTGGCCCGTACACTGGCACTGACGACTGCGTCAGCACGTAGCATGACCCCCCCACGTTTCCGCACCCTCACCTGTGCCCTAAGTCTTGCCGTTCCCTCACCCTAACCCTAGCCAGGAACGGAAACCCACCACCAGCCCTACACCTTACCCTACGCCATAGCTTACTCCTGGCCCGTACGCTGGAACTGACACGTGCGTCAGCACATAGCCTGACCCTCCCACGTTTCCGTACCTTCACCTGTTCCCTAAGCCTTGCCGTTCCCTAACCCTAACCCTAGCCCGGAACGGAAACCCACCACCAGCCCTACAACTTACCCACAAGCCGTAGCCTACTCCTGGCCCGTACGCTGGCACTGACCCATGCGTCAGCACGTAGCCTGACACTCCCAAGTTTCTGTACCCTCACCTGTGCCCTAAGCCTTGCGGTTCCCTAAACCTAACCCTAGCCCGGAACGGAAACCCTCCACCAACCCTACAACTTACCCCCAAGCCGTAGCATACTCCTGGTCCGTATCCTGGCACTGACCCATGCGTCAGCACGTAGCCTCAACCTCCACCCTTTCCGTACCCTCACCTGTGCCCTAAGCCTTGCTGTTCCCTAACCTTAACCCTAGAACGCACCGGAAACCCACCATCAGCCCTACACCTTACCCTACGCCGTAGCCTACTCCTGGCCCGTACGCTGGCACTGACACGTGCGTCAGCACGTAGCCTGACCCTCCCACGTTTCTGTACCCTCACCTGTGCCCTAAGCCTTGCCGTTCCCTAACCCTAACTCTAGCCCGGAACGGAAACCCACCACCAGCCCTACACATTTTCCTACGCCGTAGCCTACTCCTGGTCCGTACGCTGACACTGTCCCGTGTGTCAGCACGTAGCCTGACACTCCCACGTTTCCGTACCCTCACCTGTTCCCTAAGACTTGCCGTTCACTAACCCTAACCCTAGCCCGGAACGGAAACCCAACGCCAGCCCTACACCTTACCGTATGCCGTAGCCTACTCCTGGCCAGTACGCTGGCACTGACACATGCGTCAGCATGTAGCCTGACACTCCCCCCTTTCCGTACCCTCACCTGTGCCCTAAGCCTTGCTGTTCCCTACCCCTAACCCTAGCCTGGAACGGAAACCCACCACCAGCCCTACACCTTACCCTACACCGTAGCCTACTTCTGGCCCGTACACTGGCACTGACCCGTGAGTCAGCACGTAGCCGAACATCACACGTTTCCGTTCCCTCATCTGTGCCCTATGCCTTGCAGTACCCTCACCCTAACTCTAGCCAGGAAAGGAAACTCACCACCAGCCCTACACATTACCCTACGCTGTGGCCTACGCCTGGGCCGTACGCTGGCAATGACCCGTGCGTCAGCACGTAGCCTGATCCTCACACGTTTCCATACCCTCACCAGTGAACTAAGCCTTGCCGTTCCCTAACCCTAACCCTAGCCCGGAACGGAAACCCACCACCAGCCCTACAACTAACCCCCAAGCCGTAGCCTACTCCTGACCGGTACGCGGGCACTGACCCGTGCATCAGCACGTAGCCTGACCCTCCCACGTTTCCGTACTCTCACCTGTGCCCTAAGCCTTGCCGTTCCCTAACCCTAACCCTATCACGGAACAGAAACCCACCACCAGCCCTACACCTTAACCCCAAGCCGTAGCCTAATCCTGGCCCGTACGCTGGCACTGACCCATGCGTCAGCACGTAGCCTGACCCTCCCACGTTTCCGTACCCTCACCAGTGTCCTAAGCCTTGCCGTTCCCTATCACTAACACTAGCTCGCAACAGAAACCCACCACTAGCCCTACACCTAACCCACAAGCCGTAGCCTACTCCTGGCCGGTACGCTGGCACTGACCAGTGCGTCAGCACGTAGGCTGACCCTCCCACGTTTCTGTACCCTCACATGTGCCCTAAGCCTTGCCGTTCCCTAACCCTAACCCTAGCCCTGAACCTAAACCTACCAACAGACCTACACCTTAACCCCAAGCCGTAGCCTAATCCTGGCCCGTATGCTGGCACTGACCCGTGCGTCAGCACGTAGCCTGACCCTCCCACGTTTCCGTACCCTCACCTGTGCCCTACGCCTTGCCGTTCCCTAACCGTAACCCTAGCCCCGAACAGAAACCCACCACCAGCCCTACACGTTACCCCCAAGCCCTAGCCTATTCCAGGCCCGTACGCTGGCACTGACCCGTGCGTCAGCATGTAGCGTGACCCTGCCACGTTTCCGTACCCTCACCTGTGCCCTAAGCCTTGCCGTTCCCTAACCCTAAACCTAGCCCGGAACGGAAACCCACCACCAGCCCTACAACTTACCCACAAGCCGAAGCCTACTCCTTGTCCGTACGCTGGCACTGACCCTTGCATCAGCACGTAGACTGACCCTCCCACGTTTCCATACCCTCACCTGTGCCCTAAGCCTTGCCGTTCCCTAACCCTAACTCTAGGCCGGAATGGAAAACCACCACCAGCACTACACAATACCCTACGCCGTAGCCTACTCCTTGCCCGTACGCAGGGACTGACCCGTGAGTCAGCACGTAGCCTGACCCTCCCACGTTTCCGTACCCTCACCTGTGCCCTAAGCCTTGCCGTTCGCTAACACTAAACCTAGCCTGGAATGGAAACACACCACCAGCCCTACACCTAACCCCCAAGCCGTAGCCTACTCCTGGCGGTACGCTGGCACTGACCCGTGTGTCAGCACGTAGCCTGACCCTCCCACGTTTCCATACCCTCACCTGTGCCCTAAGCTTTGACGTTCCCTAACCCTAACCCTCGCCCGGAACGGAAACCAACCACAAGCCCTACACCTAACCCCCTAGCCGTAGCCTACTCTTGGCCGGTAAGCTGGCACTGACCCGTGCATCAGCACGTAGCCTGACCCTCCCACGTTTCCGTACCCTCACAAGTGCCCTAAGCCTTGCCGTTCCCTATCCCTAACCCTAGCCCGGAACAGAAACCCACCACTAGCCATACACCTTACCCTACGACGATGGCTACTACTGGCCTGTACGCTGGCACTGACCCTTGCATCAGCACGTAGCCTGACCCTCCCACGTTTCCGTACCCTCACCTGTGCCCTAAGCCTTGCGGTTCCCTAACCATAACCCTAGCCCGGAATGGAAATCCACCACCAGCCCTACACCATACCCTACGCCGAAGCCTACTCCTGGCCCGTACGCTGGCACTGACCCGTGAGTCAGCACGTAGCCTGACACTCCCACATTTCTGTACCCTCACCTGTGCCCTAAGCCTTGCCGTTCCCTAACCCTAAACCTAGTACGGAACGGAAACCCACCACCAGCCCTAAACCTAACCCCCAAGCCATAGCCTACTCCTGGCCCGTACGCTGGCACTGACCCGTGCGTCAGCCAGTAGCTTGACCCTCCCACGATTCCGTACCCTCACCTGTGCCCTAAGCCTTGCCGTTCTCTAACACTAACCCTAGCCCGGAACGGAAACCCGTCACCAGCCCTACACCTAACCACCAAGCCGTAGCCTACTCCTGGCCCGTACGCTGGCACTGACCTGTGCGTCAGCACGTAGCCTGACCTTCCCACGTTACCGTAACGTCACCTGTGCCCTAAGCCTTGCCGTTCCCTAACCCTAACCCTAGTACGGGACGGAAACACACCACAAGCCCTACACCTAACCCCCAAGCCATAGCATACTCCTGGCCCGTACACTGGCACTGAACCGTGCGTCAGCATGTAGCCTGCACCTCCCAGGTTTCCGTAACCTCACCTATGCCCTAAGCCTTCCTGTTCCCAAACACTCACCCTAGCCCCGATCGGAAACCCACCACCAGCCCTACACCTATCCCCCCAAGCCGTAGCCTAATCCTGGCCGGTACGCTGGCACTGACTTGTGCGTCAGCACGTAGCCTGACCCTCCCACGTTTCCGTAACCTCACCACTGCCCTAAGCCTTGCCGTTCCCTAACCCTAACCTCGCCCGGAACGGAAACCCAGCACCAGCCCTACAACTTAACCCCAAGCCATAGCCTACTCCTGGCCGGTACGCTGGCACTGACCCGTGCGTCAGCATGTATCCTGACCATCCCACGTTTCCGTACCCTCACCTGTGCCCTAAGCCTTGCCGTTCCCTAACCCTAACCCTACCCCTGAACAGAAACACACCACCAGCCCTACAACTTACCCCAAAGCTGTAGCCTACTCCTGGCCCGTATGCTGGCACTGACCCGTGCGTCAGCACGTAGCCTGACCCTCCCACGTTTCCGTACCCTCACCTGTGCCCTAAGCCTTGCCATTCCCTAACACTAACCCTAGCCCGGAACGAAAACCCACCACCAGCCCTACACCTTACCGTATGCCGTAGCCTACTCCTGGCTCGTACGCTGGCAATGACACGTGCGTCAGCATGTAGCCTGACCCTCCCACGTTTCCGTACACTCACCTGTGCCATAAGCCTTGCCGTTCCCTAACCCTAAGCCTAGCCCGGAACGGAAAACCACCACCAGCCCTACACCATACCCTACGCCGTAGCCTACTCCTGGCCCGTACGCTGGCACTGACCCGTGAATCAGCACGTAGCCTGACCCTCCCATGTTTCCGTTCCCTCACCTGTGCCCTGAGCCTTGCAGTTCCCTCACACTAACCCTAGCATGGAACGGAAACCCACCACCATCCATACACCTTACTCTACGCCGTAGCCTACTCCTGGCCCGTGACTGGCACTGACCTGTGCGTCAGCACGTAGCCTGACCTTTCCACATTTCCGTACCCTCACCTGTGCCCTAAGCCTTGCCGTTCCATAACCCTAAACCTAGTAAGGAATGGAAACCCACCACCAGCCCTACACCTAATCTTCCCAAGCCATAGCCTACTCCTGGCCCGTACGCTGGCACTGACCCGTGTGTCAGCACGTAGCCTGACCCTCCCACGTTTCCGTACCCTCACATGTGCCCTAAGCCTTGCCGTTCCCTAACACTAACCCTAGCCCGGAACAGGAACCCACCACCAGCCCTACAGCTAACCCCCAAGCCGTAGCCTACTCCTGGCCGGTACGCTAGCACTGACCCGTGTGTCAGCACGTAGCCTGACCCTCCCACGTTTCCGAACCCTCACTTGTGCCCTAAGCCTTGCCGTTCCCTAACCCTAACCCTAGCCCGGAACGGAAACCCACCACCAGCCCTAAACTTTACCGTATGCCGTCGCCTACTCCTGGTCCTTACGCTGGCACTGACACGTGCGTCAGCACTTAGCCTGACCCTCCCACGTTTCTCTACCCTCACCTGTGCCCTAAGCCATGCCGTTCCCTAACCCTAACCCTAGCCCGGAAGAGAAACACATCACCAGCCCTACAACTTACACACAAGCTGTAGCCTACTCCTGGTGCATACGCTGGCACTGACCCGTGCGTCAGCACGTAGCCTGACCCTCCCACGTTTCCGTACCCTCACGTGGGCCCTAAGTCTTGCGGTTCCATAACCCTAACCCTAGACCGGAACGGAAACCCACCATCAGCCCTACACCTTACCCCCAAGCCGTAGCCTACACCTGGTCCGTACGCTGGCACTGACCCGTGCGTCAGCACGTAGCCTGACCCTCCCACGTTTCCGTACCCTCACCTGTGCCCTAAGCCTTGCCGTTCCCTAACCCTAACCCTAGCCCGGAACGGAAAACCACCACAAGCCCTACACCTTACCCTACACCGTAGCCTACTCCTGGCCCGTACGCTGGCACTGACCCGTGAATCAGCATGTAGCCTGACCCTCCCACGTTTCCGTTCCCTCACCTGTTCCCTAAGCCTTGCAGTTCCCTCACCCTAACCCTAGCCCGAACGGAAACCCACCACCAGCCCTACACCTTACCCTACGCCGTAGCCTACTCCTGGCCCGTTACTGGCACGGACTTGTGCGTCAGCACTTAGCCTGACCTTTCCACATTTCCGTACACTCACCTGTGCCCTAAGCCTTGCCGTTCCCTAACCCTAAACCTAGTACGGAATGGAAACCCACCACCAGCCCTACACCTAAATTTCCCAAGCCATAGCCTACTCCTGCCCCGTACGCTGGCACTGACACGTGCGTCAGCATGTAGCATAACCCTCCCACGTTTCCATACACTCACATCTGCCCTAAGACTTGCCGTTCCCTAACCCTAGACCGGAACGTAAAACCACCACCAGCCCTACACCTTACCCTACACCTTAGCCTACTCCTGGCCCGTATGCTGGAACTGACCCGTGAGTCAGCACGTAGCCTGACCATCCCACGTTTCCGTACCCTCACCTGTGCCCTAAGCCTAGCCGTTCCCTCACCCTAACCCAAGCCAGGAACGGAAACCCACCACCAGCCCTACACTTTACCCTACGCCGTAGCCTACTCCTGGCCCATACGCTGGCACTGACTCGTGCATCAACACGTACCCTGACCCTCACACGTTTCCGTACCCTCACCTGTGCCCTAAGCCTTGCCGTTCCCTAACCCTAACCCTAGCCCGGAACGGAAACCCACCACCAGCCCTACACTTTACCCTACGCCATAGCCTACTCCTGGCCCATACGCTGGCACTAACCCATGCGTCAGCACGTAGCCTGACCGTCCAACGTTTCTGTACCCTCACCTGTGCCCTAAGCCTTTCCGTTACCTAACCCTAACCCTAGCCCGAAATGGAAACCCACCACCAGCCCTAAACCATACCCTACGCCGTATCCTACTCCTGGTCCATACGCTGACACTGACCCTTGCGTCAGCACGAAGCCTGACCCTCCCACGTTTCGTATCGTCACCTGTGCCCTAAGCCTTGCTGTTCCCTAACCCTAACCCTAGCCCGGAACGGAAACCCACCACCAGCCCTAAACCTTACCGTATGCCATAGCCTACTCCTGACCCGTACGCTGGCACTGACACGTGCGTCAGCATGTAGCCTTACCCTCCCACGTTTCTGTACACTCACCTGTGCCCTAAGCCTTGCCGTTCCCTATCCCTAACCCTAGCCCGAGACGGAAATCCACCACCAGCCCTACACCTTACCCTACACCGAAACCTACTCCTGGCCCGTATGCTGGCACTGACCCGTGCGTCATCACGTAGCCTGAACCTCCCACGTTTCCGTACTCTCACCTGTGCCCTAAGCCTTGCTGTTCCCTAACCCTAACCCTAGACCGGAACGGAAACTCACCACCAGCCCTAAACCTTACCCCCAAGCTGAAGCCTACTGCTGGCCCGTACGCTGGCACTGACACGTGCGTCAGCACGTAGCCTGAACCTCGCACGTTTCCGTACCCTCACCTGTGCCCTAAGACTTGCCGTTCCCTAACACTAACCCTAGCCCGGAACGGAAACACACCACCAGCCCTACACCATATCCCTTAGCCGTAGCCTATTCCTGGCCCGTACGCTGGCACTGACCCGTGCGTCAGCACGTAGCCTGACCATCCCACTTTTCCGTACCCTCACCTGTGCCCTAAGCCTTGCCGTTCCCTCACCCTAACGCTAACCCCGAAAGGAAACCCACCACCAGCCCTCAACCTTACCCTACGCCGTATCCTACTCCTGGCCCGTACGCTGTCACTGACCCGTGCGTCAGCACGTAGCTTGACCCTCACACGTTTCCGTACCCTGACCTGTGCCCTAAGCCATGCAGTTCCGTAACCCTAACCCTAGCCCGGAACGGAAACACACCACCAGCCCTACACCTTAACCCCAAGCTGAAGCCTAATCCTGGCCCGTACGCTGGCAATGACCCGTACGTCAGCATGTAGCCTGACCCTCCCACGTTTCCGTAACCTCACCTGTGCCCTAAGCCTTGCGGTTCCCTAACCCTAATCCCAGCCCGGAATGGAAACCCACCACAAGCCCTATACCTTACCCTATGCCACAGCCTACTCCTGGCCCGTACGCGGGCACTGACCCCTGCGTCAGCACGTAGCCTGACCCTCCCACGTTTCCGTACCCTCACCTGTGCCCTAAGCCTTGCCGTTCCCTAACCCGAACCCTAGTCCTGAACGGAAACCCACCACCAGCCCTACAGCTTACCCCAATGCCATAGCCTACTCCTGGCCGGTACGCTGGCAATGACCCGTGTGTCAGCACGTAGCCTGACCCTCCCACGTTTCCGTACCCTCACCTCTGCCCTAAGCCTTGCCGTTCCCTAACACTAACCCTAGCCCTGAACGGAAAGCCACCACCAGCGCTACACCTTACTCCCAAGCAGTAGCCTACTCCTGTCCCGTACGCTGGCACTGGCCTGTGCGTCAGCACGTTGCCTGAACATCCCACGTTTCAGTACACTCACCTGTGCCCTAAGCCTTGGGGTACCCTCACCCTAACCCTAACCCGGAACGGAAACCCACCACCAGCCCTACACCTTACCCTACGCCGTAGCCTACTCCTGGCCCGTACGCTGGCACTGACCCGTGCGTCAACACGTACCCTGACCCTCACACGTTTCCGTACCCTCACCTGTGCCCTAAGCCTTGCCGTTCCCTAACACTAACCCTAGCCCGGAACGGAAACCCACCACCAGCCCTACACCATACCATACGCCATAGCCTACTCCTGGCCCGTACGCGGGCACTGACCTGTGCTTCAGCACATAGCCTGACCCTCCCATGTTACTCTACCCTCACCTGTGCCCTAAGCCTTGCCGTTCCCTAAACCTAACCCTAGCGCCGTACGGAAACCCACCACCAGCCCTACACTCTACCCTACGCTGTAGCCTACTCCTGGCCCGTACGCTGGCACTGAGCCGTGCGTCAGCACGTAGCCTAACCCTCCCACGTTTCCGTACCATCACCTGTGCCCTAAGCCTTGCCGTTCCCTAACCATAACCCTAGCCCGTCACGGAAACCCACCACCAGCCCTACACCTTACCCTACGCCGTAGCCTACTCCTGGCCCATACGCTGGCACTGACCCGTGCGTCAGCACGTAGCCGGAACCTCACACGTTTCCGTACCCTCACCTGTGCCCTAAGCCTTGCCGTTCCCTAACCCTAACCCTAGTCTGAAACGGAAAACCACCACCAGCCCTACAGCTTACCCCCAAGCCATAGCCTACTCCTGGCCCATACGCTGGCAGTGACCGGTGTGTCAGCATACAGCCTGACGAGGCCCACCAGGGGAGGGCGGGCCGGCAGGGTAAGGCTGCCCAGGTCAGCTAATCCACAACCCTCAGGGAATCACATTGTTGAAAATAGTCCCCACTAAGGCAGAAGAGAAGCCAAGGGAAAAAAGGACACAATGCCATTTGCAGCACTGTAGATGAGTCTAGAAGTAATCACGTGACTTGTAGTAAGTCAGAAAGTGAAAGACACATATCATATCATATCACTTATAGGTGTTACCTAAAAATGGATACCAGGGCAGATATTTCCACTGAGAAGGGCAATCACAGATACATTAAACAAACTTATCGTTCACCAATGGAAAGGTGTGAGGATTGGTTTCATTACGATATCGGGGTTAACACACATATACAAACACAGGTGACATATATAATCACCAAATACCTACAGAATACCAAGAGAGGACTACTCAACATTCTGTCATAACGTACATGGGAAAAGGATCCCAGGAAGAACAGACATCTGTATATGTGTAAAAGAACCACATCTTCCACACCTACAACAAGCCAAACATTGTAATCAAACTTGCTGTAATAAAAAAATAAAAAAATTAAATTAAAAACACAAACAAAAAGTAGTGAGACAAAATTAAGGGGCTTTCTCCTGGCACATTCCATTCTAAATTCCAATCTAGAACACCACTTCCACTGAGGCTCTCTTGCCCTAGTAACCAGATTTGGTAAGGGTGAACTGCTGCCACCTTGTGGCCGTTTCACACAACACCAGCTTTAATCCCAACGCTAATGGTCAGTTGATATTCAAAATCATTGCAGGCCTGTAAATGACACCTGCCCTGAAAACAAATCCTGGGGTCACATATCGACCAAAAAATTCAAAGGACGTCCATATTTCAAAACGACCATTTCAAAAGGCATATTTTACGCACAGTAGTGTTCTGCTTCTTTTCCTTTCTTTCCTTTTTTGTTAAAAAACACGGGAATGGAAAAAGGCATCCCTCAGAAAGGGCGAAAATCGTTGCAGACGAATCAATGGACAGAGGTTTAATCTCCAATATATATAAACAGCTCATGCAGCTTAATATTAAAAAAACAAACAACCCAATACAAAAATGGGCAGAAGATCTAAAGAGACGTTTCTTCAAAGGAGACACAGAGATGGCCAAGACGCACATGAAAAGCTGCTCAACAGCACTAATTATTAGAGAAATGCAAATCAAAACTACAATGAGGTATCACCTCACACCTGTTAGAATCGGCATCATCAGAAAATCTACAAACAACCAATTCTGGGGAGGGTGTGGACAAAAGGAGCCCTCTTCCACTATTGGTGGGAATGTAAATTGATACAGTCACTATGGAGAACAGTATGGAGTTTCCTTAAAAAAACTAGAAATAGAATTACCATCTGATCCAGCAATCCCACTTCTGGGCATATACCCAGAGAAAACCGTATTTCAAAAAGGCACATTCACCACAATGTTCATTGCAGCACTATTTACAATAGCCAGGTAATGGAAGCAACCTAAATGCCCACAGACAGATGAATGGATAAAGATGTGGTACATATATAAAATGGAATATTACTCGGCCATAAAATGAAATAAAATGAAACAGGGTCATTTGTAGAGACATCGATGGATCGAGAGACTGTCATACAGAATGAAGTAAGTCAGAAAGAGGAAAACAAATATTGTATATTAATGCATATATGTGGAGCCTAAAAATGGTACAGATGAACTGGTTTGCAGGGAAGAAATAGAGACACAGAGGTAGAGAACAAACGTATGGACACCAAGTGTGGGAAGCCATGGGGTGGTGGTGGTGGGATGAGTTGGGAGTTTGGGATTGACCTGTATACATGTATATGCATAAAATACATAACTAATAATAACGTGCTGTATAAAAAAATAAATAAAATTAAATTTCAAAATTTTAAAAAATAAAATTTAAAAATAAAACAGAAATAAGTTCTTCCCGTCACACAGATGTATTTATAGGAATGAATTATTTCCATGTTTATATCTATAAATACATAAAGGAGGAATAAAATCTAACTTGAACGATAAAAGAAGAAAAAAGTGAACCCACGAGTTATACAGAGGAAAACCCTATCACGGCAATTGCTCCAGCCGTAAACAATTCTGAAATTGGTCAGAGGTGGGGAACCATCTCCCATACAGCCAGCAACCCACCCTCCATGCAAGGAGCGTCCTCATTGCAAAGCTGGGGGTCCGTGCCGAGGCATCTGTGAGTAAACGTGAGCTGAGCCCCAGGCCAGCTGCTGCTGAACTGTCCCCAACCTTTCCAGGTAAAACACCTGAATATGTACAAGGGCTTGAAAGCCTAGAGGAAGGACCGTGGAGCCACACCAGCGACAGCACGCGGGCCAACTTGGTGTCTGCAGGCCAGCCAGGGTGGTCCTGGGCCCGGGCGCTCTTCCAGAAGCTTTCCATTGCCCTGCCTGAGATACCCCTCCTGTCCCGGCCCCCACTGCTTTTTTCCTTCCTCACCTCTGTCCGGAGAGAAATTCCAGCGGAAGGTATGGGTGACACAACCTCTTCTTTACAGGCGGCAGCCTGGCAACTCCTGCAGAAAGGCCAGCAGAACCCCACTCACACCGGGCCACCCACAAAGCTGTGGCCCCTCACTCCCTCCCACCAGCACAGCCCCGAGACTGCTGACGGGGCAGAGAATATGGAGTCAGGCACAGCTTCATGGGCTATTGCTGCCTGGAGCGCTGTTTATATTGACCTCAAAGAGGCACACCTGGGGAGGGCGGGCCGGCAGGGTAAGGCTGCTCAGGTCAGCTAATCCACAACCCTCAGGGAATCACATTGTTGAAAATGGACCCCGCTAAGGCAGAAGAGAAGCCAAGGGAAAAAAGGACACAATGCCATTTGCAGCACCGTAGATGAGTCTAGAAGTAATCACGTGACTTGTAGTAAGTCAGAAAGTGAAAGACACATATCCTATCATATCACTTATAGGTGTTACCTAAAAATGGATACCAGGGCAGATATTTCCACGGAGAAGGGCAATCACAGATTCATTAAACAAACTTATGGTTCACCAATGGAAAGGTGTGAGGATTGGTTTCATTAAGATATCGGGGTTAACAGACATATACAAACACAGGTGACATATATAATCACCAAAGACCTTCAGAATACCAAGAGAGGACTACTCAACATTCTGTCATAACGTACATGGGAAAAGGATCCCAGGAAGAACAGACATGTGTATATGTGTAAAAGAACCACATCTTCCACACCTACAACAAGCCAAACGTTGTAATCAAACTTGCTGTAATAAAAAATAAAAAATTAAATTAAAAACACGAACAAGAAGTAGTGAGACAAACGTGAGGGGCTTTCTCCTGGCACATTCCATTCTAAACCCCAATCTAGAACACCACTTCCACTGAGGCTCTCTTGCCCTAGTAACCAGATTTGGTAAGGGTGAACTGCTGCCACCTTGTGGCCGTTTCACACAACAGCAGCTTTAATCCCAACGCTAATGGTCAGTTGATATTCAAAATCATTGCAGGCCTGTAAATGACACCTGCCCTGAAAACAAATCCTGGGGTGACATATCGACCAAAAAATTCAAAGGACGTCCATATTTCAAAACGACCGTTTCAAAAGACATATTTTATGCACATTATTGTTCTGCTTCTTTTCCTTTCTTTCCTTTTATGTTAAAAAAAACGGGAATGGAAAAAAGCATCCCTCAGAATGGGCGAAAATCGTTGCAGACGAATCAATGGACAGAGGTTTAATCTCCAATATATATAAACAGCTCATGCAGCTTAATATTAAAAAAAACAAACAACCCCCAAAAAAATGGGCAGAAGATCTAAAGAGACGTTTCTTCAAAGGAGACACAGAGATGGCCAAGACGCACATGAAAAGCTGCTCAACAGCACTAATTATTAGAGAAATGCAAATCAAAACTACAATGAGGTTTCACCTCACACCTGTTATAATCGGCATCATCAGAAAATGTACAAGCAACCAATTCTGGGGAATGTGGACAAAAGGAGCCCTCTTCCACTATTGGTGGGAATGTAAATTGATACAGTCACTATGGAGAACAGTATGGAGTTTCCTTAAAAAAACTAGAAATAGAATTACCATCTGATCCAGCAATCCCACTTCTGGGCATATACCCAGAGAAAACCGTATTTCAAAAAGGCACATTCACCACAATGTTCGTTGCAGCACTATTTACAATAGCCAGGTAATGGAAGCAACCTAAATACCCACAAAGTGATGAATGGATAAAGATGTGGTACATATATAAAATGGAATATTACTCGGCCATTAAAAGGAATGAAACTGGGTCATTTGTAGAGACATCGATGGATCGAGAGACTGTCATACAGAATGAAGTAAGTCAGAAAGAGGAAAACAAATATTGTATATTAATGCATATATGTGGAGCCTAAAAATGGTACAGATGAACTGGTTTGCAGGGAAGAAATAGAGACACAGAGGTAGAGAACAAACGTATGGACACCAAGTGTGGGAAGCCATGGGGTGGTGGTGGTGGGATGAGTTGGGAGTTTGGGATTGACCTGTGTACATGTATATGCCTAAAATACATAACTAATAATAACGTGCTGTATAAAAAAAATAAATAAAATTAAATTTCAAAATTTTAAAAAATAAAATTTAAAAATAAAACAGAAAATAGTTCTTCCCGTCACACTGATGTATTTATAGGAATGAATTATTTCCATGCTTATATCTATAAATACATAAAAGAGGAATAAAATCTAACTTGAACCATAAAAGAAAAAAAAACCTGAACCCACGAGTTATACAGAGGAAAACCCTATCAGGGCACTTGCTCCAGTGGTAAACAATTCTGAAATTGGTCAGAGGTGGGGAAGCATCTCCCATACAGCCATCAACCCACCCCCCACGCAAGGAGCGTCCTCATTGCAAAGCTGGGGGACCGTGCCGAGGAATCTGTGAGTAAACGTGAGCTGAGCCCCAGGCCAGCTGCTGCTGAACTGTTCCCACCCTTTCCAGGTAAAACACCTGAATATGTACAAGGGCTTGAAAGCCTAGAGGAAGGGCCGTGGAGCCACACCAGCGACAGCACGCAGGCCAACTTGGTGCCTGCAGGCCAGCCAGGGTGGTCCTGGACCCTGGAGCTCTTCCAGAAGCGTTCCATTGCCCTGCCTGAGATACCCCTCCTGTCCCGGCCCCCACTTCGTTTTTCCTTCCTCACCTCTGTCCGGAGAGAAATTCCAGCGGAAGGTATGGGTGACACATCCTCTTCTTTACAGGCGGCAGCCTGGCAACTCCTGCAGAAAGGCCAACAGAACGCCACTCACACCGGGCCACCCACAGAGCTGTGGCCCCTCACTCCCTCCCACCAGCACAGCGCCGAGACTGCTGACGGGGCAGAGAATATGGAGTCAGGCACAGCTTCAGGGGCTATTGCTGCCTGGAGCTCTGTTTATATTGACCTCAACGAGGCACACCTGGGGAGGGCGGGCCGGCAGGGTAAGGCTGCCCAGGTCAGCTAATCCACAACCCTCAGGGAATCACATTGTTGAAAATGGACCCCGCTAAGGCAGAAGAGAAGCCAAGGGAAAAAAGGACACAATGCCATTTGCAGCACCGTAGATGAGTCTAGAAGTAATCACGTGACTTGTAGTAAGTCAGAAAGTGAAAGACACATATCATATCATATCACTTATAGGTGTTACCTAAAAATGGATACCAGGGCAGATATTTCCACGGAGAAGGGCAATCACAGATTCATTAAACAAACTTATGGTTCACCAATGGAAAGGTGTGAGGATTGGTTTCATTACGATATCGGAGTTAACATATATATACAAACACAGGTGACATATATAATCACCAAAGACCTACAGAATACCAAGAGAGGACTACTCAACATTCTGTCATAACGTACATGGGAAAAGGATCCCAGGAAGAACAGTCATCTGTATATGTGTAAAAGAACCACATCTTCCACACCTACAACAAGCCAAACATTGTAATCAAACTTGCTGTAATAAAAAATAAAAACTTAAATTAAAAACACGAACAAGAAGTAGTGAGACAAACGTGAGGGGCTTTCTCCTGGCACATTCCATTCTAAACTCCAATCTAGAACACCACTTCCACTGAGGCTCTCTTGCCCTAGTAACCAGATTTGGTAAGGGTGAACTGCTGCCACCTTGTGGCCGTTTCACACAACAGCAGCTTTAATCCCAACGCTAATGGTCAGTTGATATTCAAAATCATTGCAGGCCTGTAAATGACACCTGCCCTGAAAACAAATCCTGGGGTCACATATCGACCAAAAAATTCAAAGGACGTCCATATTTCAAAACGACCATTTCAAAAGGCATATTTTACGCACATTAGTGTTCTGCTTCTTTTCCTTTCTTTCCTTTTTTGTTAAAAAAAAAACGGGAATGGAAAAAGGCCTACCTCAGAATGGGTGAAAAACGTGGCAGACGAATCAATGGACAGAGGTTAAATCTCCAATATATATAAACAGCTCATGCAGCTTAATATTAAAAAAACAAACAACCCAAAAAAAAATGGGCAGAAGATCTAAAGAGACGTTTCTTCAAAGGAGACACAGAAATGGCCAAGACGCACATGAAAAGCTGCTCAACAGCACTAATTATTAGAGAAATGCAAATCAAAACTACAATGAGGTATCACCTCACACCTGTTAGAATCGGCATCATCAGAAAATCTACAAACAACCAATTCTGGGGAGGGTGTGGACAAAAGGAGCCCTCTTCCACTATTGGTGGGAATGTAAATTGATACAGTCACTATGGAGAACAGTATGGAGTTTCCTTAAAAAAACTAGAAATAGAATTACCATCTGATCCAGCAATCCCACTTCTGGGCATATACCCAGAGAAAACCGTATTTCAAAAAGGCACATTCACCACAATGTTCGTTGCAGCACTATTTACAATAGCCAGGTAATGGAAGCAACCTAAATGCCCACAGACAGATGAATGGATAAAGATGTGGTACATATATAAAATGGAATATGACTCGGCCATAAAAAGGAATGAAACTGGGTCATTTGTAGAGACATCGATGGATCGAGAGACTGTCATACAGAATGAAGTAAGTCAGAAAGAGGAAAACAAATATTGTATATTAATGCATATATGTGGAGCCTAAAAATGGTACAGATGAACTGGTTTGCAGGGAAGAAATAGAGACACAGAGGTAGAGAACAAACGTATGGACACCAAGTGTGGGAAGCCATGGGGTGGTGGTGGTGGGATGAGTTGGGAGTTTGGGATTGACCTGTATACATGTATATGCATAAAATACATAACTAATAATAATGTGCTGTATAAAAAAATAAATAAAATTTCAAAATTTTAAAAAATAAAATTTAAAAATAAAACAGAAAAAAGTTCTTCCCGTCACACAGATGTATTTATAGGAATGAATTATTTCCATGCTTATATCTATAAATACATAAAAGAGGAATAACATCTAACTTGAAACATAAAAGAAAAAAAAAGTGAACCCACGAGTTATACAGAGGAAAACCCTATCACGGCACTTGCTCCAGTGGTAAACAATTCTGAAATTGGTCAGAGGTGGGGAACCATCTCCCATACAGCCAGCAACCCAACCCCCACGCAAGGAGCGTCCTCATTGCAAAGCTGGGGGACCGTGCCGAGGCATCTGTGAGTAAACGTGAGCTGAGCCCCAGGCCAGCTGCTGCTGAACTGTTCCCACCCTTTCCAGGTAAAACACCTGAATATGTACAAGGGCTTGAAAGGCTAGAGAAAGGACCGTGGAGCCACACCAGCGACAGCAGGCAGGCCAACTTGGTGCCTGCAGGACAGCCAGCGTGGTCCTGGGCCCTGGCGCTCTTCCAGAAGCTTTCCATTGCCCTGCCTGAGATACCCCTCCTGTCCCGGCCCCCACTGCTTTTTTCCTTCCTCACCTCTGTCCGGAGAGAAATTCCAGCGGAAGGTATGTGTGACACATCCTCTTCTTTACAGGCGGCAGCCTGGCAACTCCTGCAGAAAGGCCAGCAGAACCCCACTCACACCGGGCCACCCACAAAGCTGTGGCCCCTCACTCCCTCCCACCAGCACAGCCCCGAGACTGCTGACGGGGCAGAGAATATGGAGTCAGGCACAGCTTCAGGAGCTATTGCTGCCTGGAGCTCTGTTTATATTGACCTCAACGAGGCACACCTGGGGAGGGCGGGCCGGCAGGGTAAGGCTGCCCAGGTCAGCTAATCCACAACCCACAGGGAATCACATTGTTGAAAATGGACCCCGCTAAGGCAGAAGAGAAGCCAAGGGAAAAAAGGACACAATGCCATTTGCAGCACCGTAGATGAGTCTAGAAGTAATCACGTGACTTGTAGTAAGTCAGAAAGTGAAAGACACATATCATATCATATCACTTATAGGTGTTACCTAAAAATGGATACCAGGGCAGATATTTCCACGGAGAAGGGCAATCACAGATTCAATAAACAAACTTATGGTTCACCAATGGAAAGGTGTGAGGATTGGTTTCATTATGATATCGGGGTTAACAGACATATACAAACACAGGTGACATATATCATCACCAAAGACCTACAGAATACCAAGAGAGGACTACTCAACATTCTGTCATAACGTACATGGGAAAAGGATCCCAGGAAGAACAGTCATCTGTATATGTGTAAAAGAACCACATCTTCCACACCTACAGCAAGCCAAACATTGTAAGCAAACTTGCTTTAATAAAAAATAAAAAATAAAATTAAAAACACGAACAAGAAATAGTGAGACAAACGTGAGGGGCTTTCTCCTGGCACATTCCATTCTAAACTCCAATCTAGAACACCACTTCCACTGAGGCTCTCTTGCCCTAGTAACCAGATTTGGTAAGGGTGAACTGCTGCCACCTTGTGGCCGTTTCACACAACAGCAGCTTTAATCCCAGCGCTAATGGTCAGTTGATATTCAAAATCATTGCAGGCCTGTAAATGACACCTGCCCTGAAAACAAATCCTGGGGTCACATATCGACCAAAAAATTCAAAGGACGTCCGTATTTCAAAACGACCGTTTCAAAAGGCATATTTTACGCACATTAGTGTTCTGCTTCTTTTCCTTTCTTTCCTTTTTTGTTAAAAAACATGGGAATGGAAAAAGGCATCCCTCAGAATGGGCGAAAATCGTTGCAGACGAATCAATGGACAGAGGTTTAATCTCCAATATATATAAACAGCTCATGCAGCTTAATATTAAAAAAACAAACAACCCCCAATAAAATGGGCAGAAGATCTAAAGAGACGTTTCTTCAAAGGAGACACAGAGATGGCCAAGACGCACATGAAAAGCTGCTCAACAGCACTAATTATTAGAGAAATGCAAATCAAAACTACAATGAGGTATCACCTCACACCTGTTAGAATCGGCATCATCAGAAAATCTACAAACAACCAATTCTGGGGAGGGTGTGGACAAAAGCATCCCTTTTCCACAATTGGTGGGAATGTAAATTGATACAGTCACTATGGAGAACAGTATGGAGTTTCCTTAAAAAAACTAGAAATAGAATTACCATCTGATCCAGCAATCCCACTTCTGGGCATATACCCAGAGAAAACCGTATTTCAAAAAGGCACATTCACCACAATGTTCGTTGCAGCACTATTTACAATAGCCAGGTAATGGAAGCAACCTAAATGCCCACAGACAGATGAATGGATAAAGATGTGGTACATATATGAAATGGAATATTACTCGGCCATAAAAAGGAATGAAACTGGGTCATTTGTAGAGACATCGATGGATCGAGGGACTGTCATACAGAATGAAGTAAGTCAGAAAGAGGAAAACAAATATTGTATATTAATGCATATATGTGGAGCCTAAAAATGGTACAGATGAACTGGTTTGCAGGGAAGAAATAGAGACACAGAGGTAGAGAACAAACGTATGGACACAAAGTGTGGGAAGCCATGGGGTGGTGGTGGTGGGATGAGTTGCAGTTTGGGATTGAACTGTATACATGTATATGCATAAAATACATAAATAATAATAACGTGCTGTATAAAAAAGAAAATAAATAAAATAAAATTTCAAAATTTTAAAAAATAAAGTTTAAAAATAAAACAGAAAAAAGTTCTTCCCGTCACACAGATGTATTTATAGGAATGAATTATTTCCATGCTTATATCTATAAATACATAAAAGGGGAATAAAATCTAACTTGAACCATAAAAGAAAAAAAAAACCTGAACCCAGGAGTTATACAGAGGAAAACCCTATCAGGGCACTTGCTCCAGTGGTAAACAATTCTGAAATTGGTCAGAGGTGGGGAACCATCTCCCATACAGCCAGCAACCCAACCCCCACGCAAGGAGCGTCCTCATTGCAAAGCTGGGGGACCGTGCCGAGGCATCTGTGAGTAAACGTGAGCTGAGCCCCAGGCCACCTGCTGCTGAACTGTTCCCACCCTTTCCAGGTAAAACACCTGAATATGTACAAGGGCTTGAAAGCCTAGGGGAAGGACCGTGGAGCCACACCAGTGACAGCACGCAGGCCAACTTGGTGCCTGCAGGCCAGCCAGCAATGTCCAGGACCCTGGCGCTCTTCCAGAAGCTTTCCATTGCCCTGCCTGAGATACCCCTCCTGTCCCGGCCCCCACTGCTTTTTTCCTTCCTCACCTCTGTCCGGAGAGAAATTCCAGCGGAAGGTATGGGTGACACATCCTCTTCTTTACAGGCGGCAGCCTGGCAACTCCTGCAGAAAGGCCAGCAGAACCCCACTCACACCGGGCCACCCACAAAGCTGTGGCCCCTCACTCCCTCCCACCAGCACAGCCCCGAGACTGCTGACGGGGCAGAGAATATGGAGTCAGGCACAGCTTCAGGGGCTATTGCTGCCTGGAGCTCTGTTTATATTGACCTCAACGAGGCACACCTGGGGAGGGCGGGCCGGCAGGGTAAGGCTGCCCAGGTCAGCTAATCCACAACCCTCAGGGAATCACATTGTTGAAAATGGACCCCGCTAAGGCAGAAGAGAAGCCAAGGGAAAAAAGGACACAATGCCATTTGCAGCACCGTAGATGAGTCTAGAAGTAATCACGTGACTTGTAGTAAGTCAGAAAGTGAAAGACACATATCATATCATATCACTTATAGGTGTTACCTAAAAATGGATACCAGGGCAGATATTTCCACGGAGAAGGGCAATCACAGATTCATTAAACAAACTTATGGTTCACCAATGGAAAGGTGTGAGGATTGGTTTCATTACGATATCGGGGTTAACAGACATCTACAAACATAGGTGACATATATAATCACCAAAGACCTACAGAATACCAAGAGAGGACTACTCAACATTCTGTCATAACGTACATGGGAAAAGGATCCCAGGAAGAACAGACATCTGTATATGTGTAAAAGAACCACATCTTCCACACCTACAGCAAGCCAAACATTGTAATCAAACTTGCTGTAATAAAAAATAAAAAATTAAATTAAAAACACGAACAAGAAGTAGTGAGACAAACGTGAGGGGCTTTCTCCTGGCACATTCCATTCTAAACTCCGATCTAGAACACCACTTCCACTGAGGCTCTCTTGCCCTAGTAACCAGATTTGGTAAGGGTGAACTGCTGCCACCTTGTGGCCGTTTCACACAACAGCAGCTTTAATCCCAACGCTAATGGTCAGTTGATATTCAAAATCATTGCAGGCCTGTAAATGACACCTGCCCTGAAAACAAATCCTGGGGTCACATATCGACCAAAAAATTCAAAGGACGTCCATATTTCAAAACGACCGTTTCAAAAGGCATATTTTACGCACATTAGTGTTCTGCTTCTTTTCCTTTCTTTCCTTTTTTGTTAAAAAAACGGGAATGGAAAAAGGCCTCCCTCAGAATGGGTGAAAATCGTGGCAAACGAATCAATGGACAGAGGTTTAATCTCCAATATATATAAACAGCTCATGCAGCTTAATATTAAAAAAACAAACAACCCAAAAAAAAATGGGCAGAAGATCTAAAGAGACGTTTCTTCAAAGGAGACACAGAGATGGCCAAGACGCACATGAAAAGCTGCTCAACAGCACTAATTATTAGAGAAATGCAAACCAAAACTACAATGAGGTATCACCTCACACCTGTTAGAATCGGCATCATCAGAAAATCTACAAACAACCAATTCTGGGGAGGGTGTGGACAAAAGGAGCCCTCTTCCACTATTGGTGGGAATGTAAATTGATACAGTCACTATGGAGAACAGTATGGAGTTTCCTTAAAAAAACTAGAAATAGAATTACCATCTGATCCAGCAATCCCACTTCTGGGCATATACCCAGAGAAAACCGTATTTCCAAAAGGCACATTCACCACAATGTTCGTTGCAGCACTATTTACAATAGCCAGGTAATGGAAGCAACCTAAATGCCCACAGACAGATGAATGGATACAGATGTGGTACATATATAAAATGGAATATGACTCGGCCATAAAAAGGAATGAAACTGGGTCATTTGTAGAGACATCGATGGATTGAGAGACTGTCATACAGAATGAAGTAAGTCAGAAAGAGGAAAACAAGTATTGTCTATTAACTCATATAAGTGGAGCCTAAAAATGGTACAGATGAACTGGTTTGCAGGGAAGAAATAGAGACACAGAGGTAGAGAACAAACGTATGGACACCAAGTGTGGGAAGCCAAGGGGTGGTGATTTTGGGATGAGTTGGGAGTTTGGGATTGACCTGTATACATGTATATGCATAAAATACATAACTAATAATAACGTGCTGTATAAAAAAAATAAATAAAATAAAATTTCAAAATTTTAAAAAATAAAATTTAAAAATAAAACAAAAAAAGTACTTCCCGTCACACAGATGTATTTATAGGAATGAATTATTTCCATGCTTCTATCTATAAATACATAAAAGAGGAATAAAATATATCTTGAACCATAAAAGAAAAAAAATACCTGAACCCACGAGTTATACAGAGGAAAACCCTATCACGGCACTTGCTCCAGCGGTAAATAATTCTGAAATTGGTCAAAGGTGGGGAACCATCTCCCATACAGCCAGCAACCCAACCCCCACGCAAGGAGCGTCCTCATTGCAAAGCTGGGGGACCGTGCCGAGGCATCTGTGAGTAAACGTGAGCTGAGCCCCAGGCCAGCTTCTGCTGAACTGTTCCCACCCTTTCCAGGTAAAACACCTGAATATGTACAAGGGCTTGAAAGCCTAGAGGAAGGACCGTGGAGCCACACCAGCGACAGCACGCAGGCCAACTTGGTGCCTGCAGGCCAGCCAGCGTGGTCCTGGACCCTGGCGCTCTTCCAGAAACTTTCCATTGCCCTGCCTGAGATACCCCTCCTGTCCCGGCCCCCACTGCTTTTTTCCTTCCTCACCTCTGTCCGGAGAGAAATTCCAGCGGAAGGTATGGGTGACACATCCTCTTCTTTACAGGCGGCAGTCTGGCAACTCCTGCAGAAAGGCCAGCAGAACCCCACTCACACCGGGACACCCACAAAGCTGTGGCCCCTCACTCCCTCCCACCAGCACAGCCCCGAGACTGCTGACGGGGCAGAGAATATGGAGTCAGGCAAAGCTTCAGAGGTTATTGCTGCCTGGAGCTCTGTTTATATTGACCTCAAAGAGGCACACCTGGGGAGGGCGGGCCGGCAGGGTAAGGCTGCCCAGGTCAGCTAATCCACAACCCTCAGGGAATCACATTGTTGAAAATGGACCCCGCTAAGGCAGAAGAGAAGCCAAGGGAAAAAAGGACACAATGCCATTTGCAGCACCGTAGATGAGTCTAGAAGTAATCACGTGACTTGTAGTAAGTCAGAAAGTGAAAGACACATATCATATCATATCACTTAGAGGTGTTACCTAAAAATGGATACCAGGGCAGATATTTCCACGGAGAAGGGCAATCACAGATTCATTAAACAAACTTATGGTTCACCAATGGAAAGGTGTGAGGATTGGTTTCATTACGATATCGGAGTTAACAGACATATACAAACACAGGTGACATATATAATCACCAAAGACCTACAGAATACCAAGAGAGGACTACTCAACATTCTGTCATAACGTACATGGGAAAAGGATCCCAGGAAGAACAGTCATCTGTATATGTGTAAAAGAACCACATCTTCCACACCTACAACAAGCCAAACATTGTAATCAAACTTGCTGTAATAAAAAATAAAAAATTAAATTAAAAACACGAACAAGAAGTAGTGAGACAAACGTGAGGGGCTTTCTCCTGGCACATTCCATTCTAAACTCCAATCTAGAACACCACTTCCACTGAGGCTCTCTTGCCCTAGTAACCAGATTTGGTAAGGGTGAACTGCTGCCACCTTGTGGCCGTTTCACACAACAGCAGCTTTAATCCCAACGCTAATGGTCAGTTGATATTCAAAATCATTGCAGGCCTGTAAATGACACCTGCCCTGAAAACAAATCCTGGGGTCACATATCGACCAAAAAATTCAAAGGACGTCCATATTTCAAAACGACCGTTTCAAAAGGCATATTTTACGCACATTAGTGTTCTGCTTCTTTTCCTTTCTTTCCTTTTTTGTTAAAAAAACGGGAATGGAAAAAGGCCTACCTCAGAATGGGTGAAAATCGTGGCAGACGAATCAATGGACAGAGGTTTAATCTCCAATATATATAAACAGCTCATGCAGCTTAATATTAAAAAAACAAACAACCCCCCAAAAAAATGGGCAGAAGATCTAAAGAGACGTTTCTTCAAAGGAGACACAGAGATGGCCAAGACGCACATGAAAAGCTGCTCAACAGCACTAATTATTAGAGAAATGCAAATCAAAACTACAATGAGGTATCACCTCACACCTGTTAGAATCGGCATCATCAGAAAATCTACAAACAACCAATTCTGGGGTGTGGACAAAAGGAGCCCTCTTCCACTATTGGTGGGAATGTAAATTGATACAGTCACTATGGAGAACAGTATGGAGTTTCCTTAAAAAAACTAGAAATAGAATTACCATCTGATCCAGCAATCCCACTTCTGGGCATATACCCAGAGAAAACCGTATTTCAAAAAGGCACATTCACCACAATGTTCGTTGCAGCACTATTTACAATAGCCAGGTAATGGAAGCAACCTAAATGCCCACAGACAGATGAATGGATAAAGATGTGGTACATATATAAAATGGAATATGACTCGGCCATAAAAAGGAATGAAACTGGGTCATTTGTAGAGACATCGATGGATTGAGAGACTGTCATACAGAATGAAGTAAGTCAGAAAGAGGAAAACAAGTATTGTCTATTAACTCATATAAGTGGAGCCTAAAAATGGTACAGATGAACTGGTTTGCAGGGAAGAAATAGAGACACAGAGTTAGAGAACAAACGTATGGACACCAAGTGTGGGAAGCCAAGGGGTGGTGATTTTGGGATGAGTTGGGAGTTTGGGATTGACCTGTATACATGTATATGCATAAAATACATAACTAATAATAACGTGCTGTATAAAAAAAATAAATAAAATAAAATTTCAAAATTTTAAAAAATAAAATTTAAAAATAAAACAAAAAAAGTACTTCCCGTCACACAGATGTATTTATAGGAATGAATTATTTCCATGCTTCTATCTATAAATACATAAAAGAGGAATAAAATATATCTTGAACCATAAAAGAAAAAAAATACCTGAACCCACGAGTTATACAGAGGAAAACCCTATCACGGCACTTGCTCCAGCGGTAAATAATTCTGAAATTGGTCAAAGGTGGGGAACCATCTCCCATACAGCCAGCAACCCAACCCCCACGCAAGGAGCGTCCTCATTGCAAAGCTGGGGGACCGTGCCGAGGCATCTGTGAGTAAACGTGAGCTGAGCCCCAGGCCAGCTTCTGCTGAACTGTTCCCACCCTTTCCAGGTAAAACACCTGAATATGTACAAGGGCTTGAAAGCCTAGAGGAAGGACCGTGGAGCCACACCAGCGACAGCACGCAGGCCAACTTGGTGCCTGCAGGCCAGCCAGCGTGGTCCTGGACCCTGGCGCTCTTCCAGAAACTTTCCATTGCCCTGCCTGAGATACCCCTCCTGTCCCGGCCCCCACTGCTTTTTTCCTTCCTCACCTCTGTCCGGAGAGAAATTCCAGCGGAAGGTATGGGTGACACATCCTCTTCTTTACAGGCGGCAGTCTGGCAACTCCTGCAGAAAGGCCAGCAGAACCCCACTCACACCGGGACACCCACAAAGCTGTGGCCCCTCACTCCCTCCCACCAGCACAGCCCCGAGACTGCTGACGGGGCAGAGAATATGGAGTCAGGCAAAGCTTCAGAGGTTATTGCTGCCTGGAGCTCTGTTTATATTGACCTCAAAGAGGCACACCTGGGGAGGGCGGGCCGGCAGGGTAAGGCTGCCCAGGTCAGCTAATCCACAACCCTCAGGGAATCACATTGTTGAAAATGGACCCCGCTAAGGCAGAAGAGAAGCCAAGGGAAAAAAGGACACAATGCCATTTGCAGCACCGTAGATGAGTCTAGAAGTAATCACGTGACTTGTAGTAAGTCAGAAAGTGAAAGACACATATCATATCATATCACTTAGAGGTGTTACCTAAAAATGGATACCAGGGCAGATATTTCCACGGAGAAGGGCAATCACAGATTCATTAAACAAACTTATGGTTCACCAATGGAAAGGTGTGAGGATTGGTTTCATTACGATATCGGAGTTAACAGACATATACAAACACAGGTGACATATATAATCACCAAAGACCTACAGAATACCAAGAGAGGACTACTCAACATTCTGTCATAACGTACATGGGAAAAGGATCCCAGGAAGAACAGTCATCTGTATATGTGTAAAAGAACCACATCTTCCACACCTACAACAAGCCAAACATTGTAATCAAACTTGCTGTAATAAAAAATAAAAAATTAAATTAAAAACACGAACAAGAAGTAGTGAGACAAACGTGAGGGGCTTTCTCCTGGCACATTCCATTCTAAACTCCAATCTAGAACACCACTTCCACTGAGGCTCTCTTGCCCTAGTAACCAGATTTGGTAAGGGTGAACTGCTGCCACCTTGTGGCCGTTTCACACAACAGCAGCTTTAATCCCAACGCTAATGGTCAGTTGATATTCAAAATCATTGCAGGCCTGTAAATGACACCTGCCCTGAAAACAAATCCTGGGGTCACATATCGACCAAAAAATTCAAAGGACGTCCATATTTCAAAACGACCGTTTCAAAAGGCATATTTTACGCACATTAGTGTTCTGCTTCTTTTCCTTTCTTTCCTTTTTTGTTAAAAAAACGGGAATGGAAAAAGGCCTACCTCAGAATGGGTGAAAATCGTGGCAGACGAATCAATGGACAGAGGTTTAATCTCCAATATATATAAACAGCTCATGCAGCTTAATATTAAAAAAACAAACAACCCCCCAAAAAAATGGGCAGAAGATCTAAAGAGACGTTTCTTCAAAGGAGACACAGAGATGGCCAAGACGCACATGAAAAGCTGCTCAACAGCACTAATTATTAGAGAAATGCAAATCAAAACTACAATGAGGTATCACCTCACACCTGTTAGAATCGGCATCATCAGAAAATCTACAAACAACCAATTCTGGGGTGTGGACAAAAGGAGCCCTCTTCCACTATTGGTGGGAATGTAAATTGATACAGTCACTATGGAGAACAGTATGGAGTTTCCTTAAAAAAACTAGAAATAGAATTACCATCTGATCCAGCAATCCCACTTCTGGGCATATACCCAGAGAAAACCGTATTTCAAAAAGGCACATTCACCACAATGTTCGTTGCAGCACTATTTACAATAGCCAGGTAATGGAAGCAACCTAAATGCCCACAGACAGATGAATGGATAAAGATGTGGTACATATATAAAATGGAATATGACTCGGCCATAAAAAGGAATGAAACTGGGTCATTTGTAGAGACATCGATGGATTGAGAGACTGTCATACAGAATGAAGTAAGTCAGAAAGAGGAAAACAAGTATTGTCTATTAACTCATATAAGTGGAGCCTAAAAATGGTACAGATGAACTGGTTTGCAGGGAAGAAATAGAGACACAGAGTTAGAGAACAAACGTATGGACACCAAGTGTGGGAAGCCAAGGGGTGGTGATTTTGGGATGAGTTGGGAGTTTGGGATTGACCTGTATACATGTATATGCATAAAATACATAACTAATAATAACGTGCTGTATAAAAAAAATAAATAAAATAAAATTTCAAAATTTTAAAAAATAAAATTTAAAAATAAAACAAAAAAAGTACTTCCCGTCACACAGATGTATTTATAGGAATGAATTATTTCCATGCTTCTATCTATAAATACATAAAAGAGGAATAAAATCTATCTTGAACCATAAAAGAAAAAAAATACCTGAACCCACGAGTTATACAGAGGAAAACCCTATCACGGCACTTGCTCCAGCGGTAAATAATTCTGAAATTGGTCAAAGGTGGGGAACCATCTCCCATACAGCCAGCAACCCAACCCCCACGCAAGGAGCGTCCTCATTGCAAAGCTGGGGGACCGTGCTGAGGCATCTGTGAGTAAACGTGAGCTGAGCCCCAGGCCAGCTGCTGCTGAACTGTTCCCACCCTTTCCAGGTAAAACACCTGAATATGTACAAGGGCTTGAAAGCCTAGAGGAAGGACCGTGGAGCCACACCAGCGACAGCACGCAGGCCAACTTGGTGCCTGCAGGTCAGCCAGCGTGGTCCTGGACCCTGGCGCTCTTCCAGAAGCTTTCCATTGCCCTGCCTGAGATACCCCTCCTGTCCCGGCCCCCACTGCTTTTTTCCTTCCTCACCTCTGTCCGGAGAGAAATTCCAGCGGAAGGTATGGGTGACACATCCTCTTCTTTACAGGCGGCAGTCTGGCAACTCCTGCAGAAAGGCCAGAAGAACCCCACTCACACCGGGACACCCACAAAGCTGTGGCCCCTCACTCCCTCCCACCAGCACAGCCCCGAGACTGCTGACGGGGCAGAGAATATGGAGTCAGGCAAAGCTTCAGAGGTTATTGCTGCCTGGAGCTCTGTTTATATTGACCTCAAAGAGGCACACCTGGGGAGGGCGGGCCGGCAGGGTAAGGCTGCCCAGGTCAGCTAATCCACAACCCTCAGGGAATCACATTGTTGAAAATGGACCCCGCTAAGGCAGAAGAGAAGCCAAGGGAAAAAAGGACACAATGCCATTTGCAGCACCGTAGATGAGTCTAGAAGTAATCACGTGACTTGTAGTAAGTCAGAAAGTGAAATACACATATCATATCATATCACTTATAGGTGTTACCTAAAAATGGATACCAGGGCAGATATTTCCACGGAGAAGGGCAATCACAGATTCATTAAACAAACTTATGGTTCACCAATGGAAAGGTGTGAGGATTGGTTTCATTACGATATCGGAGTTAACAGACATATACAAACACAGGTGACATATATAATCACCAAAGACCTACAGAATACCAAGAGAGGACTACTCAACATTCTGTCATAACGTACATGGGAAAAGGATCCCAGGAAGAACAGTCATCTGTATATGTGTAAAAGAACCACATCTTCCACACCTACAACAAGCCAAACATTGTAATCAAACTTGCTGTAATAAAAAATAAAAAATTAAATTAAAAACACGAACAAGAAGTAGTGAGACAAACGTGAGGGGCTTTCTCCTGGCACATTCCATTCTAAACTCCAATCTAGAACACCACTTCCACTGAGGCTCTCTTGCCCTAGTAACCAGATTTGGTAAGGGTGAACTGCTGCCACCTTGTGGCCGTTTCACACAACAGCAGCTTTAATCCCAATGCTAATGGTCAGTTGATATTCAAAATCATTGCAGGCCTGTAAATGACACCTGCCCTGAAAACAAATCCTGGGGTCACATATCGACCAAAAAATTCAAAGGACGTCCATATTTCAAAACGACCATTTCAAAAGGCATATTTTACTCACATTAGTGTTCTGCTTCTTTTCCTTTCTTTCCTTTTTTGTTAAAAAAACGGGAATGGAAAAAGGCCTACCTCAGAATGGGTGAAAATCGTGGCAGACGAATCAATGGACAGAGGTTTAATCTCCAATATATATAAACAGCTCATGCAGCTTAATATTAAAAAAACAAACAACACCCCAAAAAAATGGGCAGAAGATCTAAAGAGACGTTTCTTCAAAGGAGACACAGAGATGGCCAAGACGCACATGAAAAGCTGCTCAACAGCACTAATTATTAGAGGAATGCAAATCAAAACTACAATGAGGTATCACCTCACACCTGTTAGAATCGGCATCATCAGAAAATCTACAAACAACCAATTCTGGGGTGTGGACAAAAGGAGCCCTCTTCCACTATTGGTGGGAATGTAAATTGATACAGTCACTATGGAGAACAGTATGGAGTTTCCTTAAAAAAACTAGAAATAGAATTACCATCTGATCCAGCAATCCCACTTCTGGGCATATACCCAGAGAAAACCGTATTTCAAAAAGGCACATTCACCACAATGTTCGTTGCAGCACTATTTACAATAGCCAGGTAATGGAAGCAACCTAAATGCCCACAGACAGATGAATGGATAAAGATGTGGTCCATATATAAAATGGAATATGACTCGGCCATAAAAAGGAATGAAACTGGGTCATTTGTAGAGACATCGATGGATCGAGAGACTGTCATACAGAATGAAGTAAGTCAGAAAGAGGAAAACAAATATTGTATATTAATGCATATATGTGGAGCCTAAAAATGGTACAGATGAACTGGTTTGCAGGGAAGAAATAGAGACACAGAGGTAGAGAACAAACGTATGGACACCACGTGTGGGAAGCCATGGGGTGGTGGTGGTGGGATGAGTTGGGAGTTTGGGATTGACCTGTATACATGTATATGCATAAAATACATAACTAGTAATAATGTGCTGTATAAAAAAATAAATAAAATTTCAAAATTTTAAAAAATAAAATTTAAAAATAAAACAGAAAAAAGTTCTTCCCGTCACACAGATGTATTTATAGGAATGAATTATTTCCATGCTTATATCTATAAATACATAAAAGAGGAATAACATCTAACTTGAAACATAAAAGAAAATAAAAGTGAACCCACGAGTTATACAGAGGAAAACCCTATCACGGCACTTGCTCCAGTGGTAAACAATTCTGAAATTGGTCAGAGGTGGGGAACCATCTCCCATACAGCCAGCAACCCAACCCCCACGCAAGGAGCGTCCTCATTGCAAAGCTGGGGGACCGTGCCGAGGCATCTGTGAGTAAACGTGAGCTGAGCCCCAGGCCAGCTGCTGCTGAACTGTTCCCACCCTTTCCAGGTAAAACACCTGAATATGTACAAGGGCTTGAAAGCCTAGAGGAAGGACCGTGGAGCCACACCAGCGACAGCAGGCAGGCCAACTTGGTGCCTGCAGGCCAGCCAGCGTGGTCCTGGGCCCTGGCGCTCTTCCAGAAGCTTTCCATTGCCCTGCCTGAGATACCCCTCCTGTCCCGGCCCCCACTGCTTTTTTCCTTCCTCACCTCTGTCCGGAGAGAAATTCCAGCGAAGGTATGGGTGACACATCCTCTTCTTTACAGGCGGCAGCCTGGCAACTCCTGCAGAAAGGCCAGCAGAACCCCAGTCACACCGGGCCACCAACAAAGCTGTGGCCCCTCACTCCCTCCCACCAGCACAGCCCCGAGACTGCTGACGGGGCAGAGAATATGGAGTCAGGCACAGCTTCAGGAGCTATTGCTGCCTGGAGCTCTGTTTATATTGACCTCAACGAGGCACACCTGGGGAGGGCGGGCCGGCAGGGTAAGGCTGCCCAGGTCAGCTAATCCACAACCCTCAGGGAATCACATTGTTGAAAATGGACCCCGCTAAGGCAGAAGAGAAGCCAAGGGAAAAAAGGACACAATGCCATTTGCAGCACCGTAGATGAGTCTAGAAGTAATCACGTGACTTGTAGTAAGTCAGAAAGTGAAAGACACATATCATATCATATCACTTAGAGGTGTTACCTAAAAATGGATACCAGGGCAGATATTTCCACGGAGAAGGGCAATCACAGATTCAATAAACAAACTTATGGTTCACCAATGGAAAGGTGTGAGGATTGGTTTCATTATGATATCGGGGTTAACAGACATATACAAACACAGGTGACATATATAATCACCAAAGACCTACAGAATACCAAGAGAGGACTACTCAACATTCTGTCATAACGTACATGGGAAAAGGATCCCAAGAAGAACAGTCATCTGTATATGTGTAAAAGAACAACATCTTCCACACCTACAACAAGCCAAACATTGTAAGCAAACTTGCTTTAATAAAAAATAAAAAATTAAATTAAAAACACGAACAAGAAATAGTGAGACAAACGTGAGGGGCTTTCTCCTGGCACATTCCATTCTAAACTCCAATCTAGAACACCACTTCCACTGAGGCTCTCTTGCCCTAGTAACCAGATTTGGTAAGGGTGAACTGCTGCCAACTTGTGGCCGTTTCACACAACAGCAGCTTTAATCCCAACGCTAATGGTCAGTTGATATTCAAAATCATTGCAGGCCTGTAAATGACACCTGCCCTGAAAACAAATCCTGGGGTCACATATCGACCAAAAAATTCAAAGCACGTCCATATTTCAAAACGACCGTTTCAAAAGGCATATTTTACGCACATTAGTGTTCTGCTTCTTTTCCTTTCTTTCCTTTTTTGTTAAAAAAAACGGGAATGGAAAAAGGCCTCCCTCAGAATGGGTGAAAATCGTGGCAAACGAATCAATGGACAGAGGTTAAATCTCCAATATATATAAACAGCTCATGCAGCTTAATATTAAAAAA
Organism: Mesoplodon mirus; assembly: GCF_964341445.2. NCBI lineage: Eukaryota > Metazoa > Chordata > Mammalia > Artiodactyla > Ziphiidae > Mesoplodon > Mesoplodon mirus. The sequence continues at coordinate 299,207 of NW_028295605.1, forward strand.
ACAAACAACCCCCCAAAAAATGGGCAGAAGATCTAAAGAGACGTTTCTTCAAAGGAGACACAGAGATGGCCAAGACGCACATGAAAAGCTGCTCAACAGCACTAATTATTAGAGAAATGCAAATCAAAACTACAATGAGGTATCACCTCACACCTGTTAGAATCGGCATCATCAGAAAATCTACAAACAACCAATTCTGGGGAGGGTGTGGACAAAAGGAGCCCTCTTCCACTATTGGTGGGAATGTAAATTGATACAGGCACTATGGAGAACAGTATGGAGTTTCCTTAAAAAAACTAGAAATAGAATTATCATCTGATCCAGCAATCCCACTTCTGGGCATATACCCAGAGAAAACCGTATTTCAAAAAGGCACATTCACCACAATGTTCGTTGCAGCACTATTTACAATAGCCAGGTAATGGAAGCAACCTAAATGCCCACAGACAGATGAATGGATAAAGATGTGGTCCATATATAAAATGGAATATGACTCGGCCATAAAAAGGAATGAAACTGGGTCATTTGTAGAGACATCGATGGATCGAGAGACTGTCATACAGAATGAAGTAAGTCAGAAAGAGGAAAACAAATATTGTATATTAATGCATATATGTGGAGCCTAAAAATGGTACAGATGAACTGGTTTGCAGGGAAGAAATAGAGACACAGAGGTAGAGAACAAACGTATGGACACCAAGTGTGGGAAGCCATGGGGTGGTGGTGGTGGGATGAGTTGGGAGTTTGGGATTGACCTGTATACATGTATATGCATAAAATACATAACTAATAATAACCTGCTGTATAAAAAAATAAATAAAATTTCAAAATTTTAAAAAATAAAATTTAAAAATAAAACAGAAAAAAGTTCTTCCCGTCACACAGATGTATTTATAGGAATGAATTATTTCCATGCTTATATCTATAAATACATAAAAGAGGAATAACATCTAACTTGAAACATAAAAGAAAAAAAAGTGAACCCACGAGTTATACAGAGGAAAACCCTATCACGGCACTTGCTCCAGTGGTAAACAATTCTGAAATTGGTCAGAGGTGGGGAACCATCTCCCATACAGCCAGCAACCCAACCCCCACGCAAGGAGCGTCCTCATTGCAAAGCTGGGGGACCGTGCCGAGGCATCTGTGAGTAAACGTGAGCTGAGCCCCAGGCCAGCTGCTGCTGAACTGTTCCCACCCTTTCCAGGTAAAACACCTGAATATGTACAAGGGCTTGAAAGCCTAGAGGAAGGACCGTGGAGCCACACCAGCGACAGCACGCAGGCCAACTTGGTGCCTGCAGGTCAGCCAGCGTGGTCCTGGACCCTGGCGCTCTTCCAGAAGCTTTCCATTGCCCTGCCTGAGATACCCCTCCTGTCCCGGCCCCCACTGCTTTTTTCCTTCCTCACCTCTGTCCGGAGAGAAATTCCAGCGGAAGGTTTGGGTGACACATCCTCTTCTTTACAGGCGGCAGCCTGGCAACCCCTGCAGAAAGGCCAGCAGAACCCCACTCACACCGGGCCACCCACAAAGCTGTGGCCCCTCACTCCCTCCCAACAGCACAGCCCCGAGACTGCTGACGGGGCAGAGAATATGGAGTTAGGCACAGCTTCAGGGGCTATTGCTGCCTGGAGCTCTGTTTATATTGACCTCAACGAGGCACACCTGGGGAGGGCGGGCCGGCAGAGTAAGGCTGCCCAGGTCAGCTAATCCACAACCCTCAGGGAATCACATTGTTGAAAATGGACCCCGCTAAGGCAGAAGAGAAGCCAAGGGAAAAAAGGACACAATGCCTTTTGCAGCACCTTAGATGAGTCTAGAAGTAATCACGTGACTTGTAGTAAGTCAGAAAGTGAAAGACACATATCATATCATATCACTTATAGGTGTTACCTAAAAATGGATACCAGGGCAGATATTTCCACGGAGAAGGGCAATCACAGATTCATTAAACAAACTTATGGTTCACCAATGGAAAGGTGTGAGGATTGGTTTCATTACGATATCGGGGTTAACAGACATCTACAAACATAGGTGACATATATAATCACCAAAGACCTACAGAATACCAAGAGAGGACTACTCAACATTCTGTCATAACGTACATGGGAAAAGGATCCCAGGAAGAACAGACATCTGTATATGTGTAAAAGAACCACATCTTCCACACCTACAGCAAGCCAAACATTGTAATCAAACTTGCTGTAATAAAAAATAAAAAATTAAATTAAAAACACGAACAAGAAATAGTGAGACAAACGTGAGGGGCTTTCTCCTGGCACATTCCATTCTAAACTCCGATCTAGAACACCATTTCCACTGAGGCTCTCTTGCCCTAGTAACCAGATTTGGTAAGGGTGAACTGCTGCCACCTTGTGGCCGTTTCACACAACAGCAGCTTTAATCCCAACGCTAATGGTCAGTTGATATTCAAAATCATTGCAGGCCTGTAAATGACACCTGCCCTGAAAACAAATCCTGGGGTCACATATCGACCAAAAAATTCAAAGGACGTCCATATTTCAAAACGACCGTTTCAAAAGGCATATTTTACGCACATTAGTGTTCTGCTTCTTTTCCTTTCTTTCCTTTTTTGTTAAAAAAACGGGAATGGAAAAAGGCCTCCCTAAGAATGGGTGAAAATGGTGGCAAACGAATCAATGGACAGAGGTTTAATCTCCAATATATATAAAAAGCTCATGCAGCTTAATATTAAAAAAACAAACAACCCCCCAAAAAATGGGCAGAAGATCTAAAGAGACGTTTCTTCAAAGGAGACACAGAGATGGCCAAGACGCACATGAAAAGCTGCTCAACAGCACTAATTATTAGAGAAATGCAAATCAAAACTACAATGAGGTATCACCTCAGACCTGTTAGAATCGGCATCATCAGAAAATCAACAAACAACCAATTCTGGGGAGGGTGTGGACAAAAGGAGCCCTCTTCCACTATTGGTGGGAATGTAAATTGATACAGTCACTATGGAGAACAGTATGGAGTTTCCTTAAAAAAAACTAGAAATAGAATTACCATCTGATCCAGCAATCCCACTTCTGGGCATATACCCAGAGAAAACCGTATTTTCAAAAGGCACATTCACCACAATGTTCGTTGCAGCACTATTTACAATAGCCAGGTAATGGAAGCAACCTAAATGCCCACAGACAGATGAATGGATAAAGATGTGGTACATATATAAAATGGAATATGACTCGGCCATAAAAAGGAATGAAACTGGGTCATTTGTAGAGACATCGATGGATCGAGAGACTGTCATAGAGAATGAAGTAAGTCAGAAAGAGGAAAACAAGTATTGTCTATTAACTCATATAAGTGGAGCCTAAAAATGGTACAGATGAACTGGTTTGCAGGGAAGAAATAGAGACACAGAGGTAGAGAACAAACGTATGGACACCAAGTGTGGGAAGACATGGGGTGGTGATTTTGGGATGAGTTGGGTGTTTGGGATTAACCTGTATACATGTATATGCATAAAATACATAACTAATAATAACGTGCTGTATAAAAAAAATAAATAAAATAAAATTTCAAAATTTTAAAAAATAAAATTTAAAAATAAAACAAAAAAAGTACTTCCCGTCACACAGATGTATTTATAGGAATGAATTATTTCCATGCTTCTATCTATAAATACATAAAAGAGGAATAAAATCTAACTTGAACCATAAAAGAAAAAAAATACCTGAACCCACGAGTTATACAGAGGAAAACCCTATCACGGCACTTGCTCCAGCGGTAAATAATTCTGAAATTGGTCAGAGGTGGGGAACCATCTCCCATACAGCCAGCAACCCAACCCCCATGCAAGGAGCGTCCTCATTGCAAAGCTGGGGGACCGTGCCGAGGCATCTGTGAGTAAACGTGAGCTGAGCCCCAGGCCAGCTGCTGCTGAACTGTTCCCACCCTTTCCAGGTAAAACACCTGAATATGTACAAGGGCTTGAAAGCCTAGAGGAAGGACCGTGGAGCCACACCAGCGACAGCACGCAGGCCAACTTGGGCCTGCAGGCCAGCCAGCGTCGTCCTGGACCCTGGCGCTCTTCCAGAAGCTTTCCATTGCCCTGCCTGAGATACCCCTCCTGTCCCGGCCCCCACTGCTTTTTTCCTTCCTCACCTCTGTCCGGAGAGAAATTCCAGCGGAAGGTATGGGTGACACATCCTCTTCTTTACAGGCGGCAGTCTGGCAACTCCTGCAGAAAGGCCAGCAGAACCCCACTCACACCGGGACACCCACAAAGCTGTGGCCCCTCACTCCCTCCCACCAGCACAGCCCCGAGACTGCTGACGGGGCAGAGAATATGGAGTCAGGCAAAGCTTCAGGGGTTATTGCTGCCTGGAGCTCTGTTTATATTGACCTCAAAGAGGCACACCTGGGGAGGGCGGGCCGGCAGGGTAAGGCTGCCCAGGTCAGCTAATCCACAACCCTCAGGGAATCACATTGTTGAAAATGGACCCCGCTAAGGCAGAAGAGAAGCCAAGGGAAAAAAGGACACAATGCCATTTGCAGCACCGTAGATGAGTCTAGAAGTAATCACGTGACTTGTAGTAAGTCAGAAAGTGAAATACACATATCATATCATATCACTTATAGGTGTTACCTAAAAATGGATACCAGGGCAGATATTTCCACGGAGAAGGGCAATCACAGATTCATTAAACAAACTTATGGTTCACCAATGGAAAGGTGTGAGGATTGGTTTCATTACGATATCGGAGTTAACAGACATATACAAACACAGGTGACATATATAATCACCAAAGACCTACAGAATACCAAGAGAGGACTACTCAACATTCTGTCATAACGTACATGGGAAAAGGATCCCAGGAAGAACAGTCATCTGTATATGTGTAAAAGAACCACATCTTCCACACCTACAACAAGCCAAACATTGTAATCAAACTTGCTGTAATAAAAAATAAAAAATTAAATTAAAAACACGAACAAGAAGTAGTGAGACAAACGTGAGGGGCTTTCTCCTGGCACATTCCATTCTAAACTCCAATCTAGAACACCACTTCCACTGAGGCTCTCTTGCCCTAGTAACCAGATTTGGTAAGGGTGAACTGCTGCCACCTTGTGGCCGTTTCACACAACAGCAGCTTTAATCCCAACGCTAATGGTCAGTTGATATTCAAAATCATTGCAGGCCTGTAAATGACACCTGCCCTGAAAACAAATCCTGGGGTCACATATCGACCAAAAAATTCAAAGGACGTCCATATTTCAAAACGACCGTTTCAAAAGGCATATTTTACGCACATTAGTGTTCTGCTTCTTTTCCTTTCTTTCCTTTTTTGTTAAAAAAAACGGGAATGGAAAAAGGCCTCCCTCAGAATGGGTGAAAATCGTGGCAGACGAAACAATGGACAGAGGTTTAATCTCCAATATATATAAACAGCTCATGCAGCTTAATATTAAAAAAACAAACAACCCAAAAAAAATGGGCAGAAGATCTAAAGAGACGTTTCTTCAAAGGAGACACAGAGATGGCCAAGACGCACATGAAAAGCTGCTCAACAGCACTAATTATTAGAGAAATGCAAATCAAAACTACAATGAGGTATCACCTCACACCTGTTAGAATCGGCATCATCAGGAAATCTACAAACAACCAATTCTGGGGAGGGTGTGGACAAAAGGAGCCCTCTTCCACTATTGGTGGGAATGTAAATTGATACAGTCACTATGGAGAACAGTATGGAGTTTCCTTTAAAAATCTAGAAATAGAATTACCATCTGATCCAGCAATCCCACTTCTGGGCATATACCCAGAGAAAACCGTATTTCAAAAAGGCACATTCACCACAATGTTCGTTGCAGCACTATTTACAATAGCCAGGTAATGGAAGCAACCTAAATGCCCACAGACAGATGAATGGATAAAGATGTGGTACATATATAAAATGGAATATTACTCGGCCATAAAAAGGAATGAAACTGGGTCATTTGTAGAGACATCGATGGATCGAGAGACTGTCATACAGAATGAAGTAAGTCAGAAAGAGGAAAACAAATATTGTATATTAATGCATATATGTGGAGCCTAAAAATGGTACAGATGAACTGGTTTGCAGGGAAGAAATAGAGACACAGAGGTAGAGAACAAACGTATGGACACCAAGTGTGGGAAGCCATGGGGTGGTGGTGGTGGGATGAGTTGGGAGTTTGGGATTGACCTGTATACATGTATATGCATAAAATTCATAACTAATAATAACGTGCTCTTTAAAAAAATAAATAAAATTAAATTTCAAAATTTTAAAAAATAAAATTTAAAAATAAAACAGAAAAAAGTTCTTCCCGTCACACAGATGTATTTATAGGAATGAATTATTTCCATGCTTATATCTATAAATACATAAAAGAGGAATAATATCTAACTTGAACCATAAAAGAAAAAAAAAGTGAACCCACGAGTTATACAGAGGAAATCCCTATCACGGCACTTGCTCCAACGGTAAACAATTCTGAAATTGGTCAGAGGTGGGGAACCATCTCCCATACAGCCAGCAACCCACCCCCCACGCTAGGAGCGTCCTCATTGCAAAGCTGGGGGACCGTGCCGAGGCATCTGTGAGTAAACGTGAGCTGAGCCCCAGGCCAGCTGCTGCTGAACTGTCCCCAACCTTTCCAGGTAAAACACCTGAATATGTACAAGGGCTTGAAAGCCTAGAGGAAGGACCGTGGAGCCACACCAGCGACAGCACGCAGGCCAACTTGGTGCCTGCAGGCCAGCCAGGGTCGTCCTGGACCCTGGCGCTCTTCCAGAAGCTTTCCATTGCCCTGCCTGAGATACCCCTCCTGTCCCGGCCCCCACTGCTTTTTTCCTTCCTCACCTCTGTCCGGAGAGAAATTCCAGCGGAAGGTATGGGTGACACATCCTCTTCTTTCCAGGTGGCAGCCTGGCAACTCCTGCAGAAAGGCCAGCAGAACCCCACTCACACCGAGCCACCCACAAAGCTGTGGCCCCTCACTCCCTCCCACCAGCACAGCCCCGAGACTGCTGACGGGGCAGAGAATATGGAGTCAGGCACAGCTTCAGGGGCTATTGCTGCCTGGAGCTCTGTTTATATTGACCTCAACGAGGAACAGCTGGGGAGGGCGGGCCGGCAGGGTAAGGCTGCCCAGGTCAGCTAATCCACAACCCTCAGGGAATCACATTGTTGAAAATGGACCCCGCTAAGGCAGAAGAGTTGCCAAGGAAAAAAAGGTCACAATGCCATTTGCAGCACCGTAGATGAGTCTAGAAGTAATCACGTGACTTGTAGTAAGTCAGAAAGTGAAAGACACATATCATATCATATCACTTATAGGTGTTACCTAAAAATGGATACCAGGGCAGATATTTCCACGGAGAAGGGCAATCACAGATTCATTAAACAAACTTATGGTTCACCAATGGAAAGGTGTGAGGATTGGTTTCATTACGATATCGGGGTTAACAGACATAGACAAACACAGGTGACATATATAATCACCAAAGACCTACAGAATACCAAGAGAGGACTACTCAACATTCTGTCATAACGTACATGGGAAAAGGATCCCAGGAAGAACAGTCATCTGTATATGTGTAAAAGAACCACATCTTCCACACCTACAACAAGCCAAACATTGTAATCAAACTTGCTGTAATAAAAAATAAAAAATTAAATTAAAAACACGAACAAGAAGTAGTGAGACAAACGTGAGGGGCTTTCTCCTGGCACATTCCATTCTAAACTCCAATCTAGAACACCACTTCCACTGAGGCTCTCTTGCCCTAGTAAACAGATTTGGCAAGGGAGAACTGCTGCCACCTTGTGGCCGTTTCACACAACAGCAGCTTTAATCCCAGCGCTAATGGTCAGTTGATATTCAAAATCATTGCAGGCCTGTAAATGACACCTGCCCTGAAAACAAATCCTGGGGTCACATATCGACCAAAAAATTCAAAGGATGTCCATATTTCAAAACGACCATTTCAAAAGGCATATTTTACGCACATTAGTGTTCTGCTTCTTTTCCTTTCTTTCCTTTTTTGTTAAAAAACACGGGAATGGAAAAAGGCATCCCTCAGAATGGGCGAAAATCGTTGCGGATGAATTAATGGACAGAGGTTTAATCTCCAATATATATAAACAGCTCATGCAGCTTAATATTAAAAAATTAACAACCCCCAAAAAATGGGAAGTAGATCTAAAGGGACGTTTCTTCAAAGAGACACAGAGATGGCCAAGACACACATGAAAAGCTGCTCAACAGCACTAATTATTAGAGAAATGCAAATCAAAACTACAATGAGGTATCACCTCACACCTGTTAGAATCGGCATCATCAGGAAATCTACAAACAACCAATTCTGGGGAGGGTGTGGACAAAAGGAGCCCTCTTGCACTATTGGTGGGAATGTAAATTGATACAGTCACTATGGAGAACAGTATGGAGTTTCCTTTAAAAATCTAGAAATAGAATTACCATCTGATCCAGCAATCCCACTTCTGGGCATATACCCAGAGAAAACCGTATTTCAAAAAGGCACATTCACCACAATGTTCGTTGCAGCACTATTTACAATAGCCAGGTAATGGAAGCAACCTAAATGCCCACAGACAGATGAATGGATAAAGATGTGGTACATATATAAAATGGAATATTACTCGGCCATAAAAAGGAATGAAACTGGGTCATTTGTAGAGACATCGATGGATCGAGAGACTGTCATACAGAATGAAGTAAGTCAGAAAGAGGAAAACAAATATTGTATATTAATGCATATATGTGGAGCCTAAAAATGGTACAGATGAACTGGTTTGCAGGGAAGAAATAGAGACACAGAGGTAGAGAACAAACGTATGGACACCAAGTGTGGGAAGCCATGGGGTGGTGGTGGTGGGATGAGTTGGGAGTTTGGGATTGACCTGTATACATGTATATGCATAAAATTCATAACTAATAATAACGTGCTCTTTAAAAAAATAAATAAAATTAAATTTCAAAATTTTAAAAAATAAAATTTAAAAATAAAACAGAAAAAAGTTCTTCCCGTCACACAGATGTATTTATAGGAATGAATTATTTCCATGCTTATATCTATAAATACATAAAAGAGGAATAATATCTAACTTGAACCATAAAAGAAAAAAAAAGTGAACCCACGAGTTATACAGAGGAAATCCCTATCACGGCACTTGCTCCAACGGTAAACAATTCTGAAATTGGTCAGAGGTGGGGAACCATCTCCCATACAGCCAGCAACCCACCCCCCCACGCTAGGAGCGTCCTCATTGCAAAGCTGGGGGACCGTGCCGAGGCATCTGTGAGTAAACGTGAGCTGAGCCCCAGGCCAGCTGCTGCTGAACTGTCCCCACCCTTTCCAGGTAAAACACCTGAATATGTACAAGGGCTTGAAAGCCTAGAGGAAGGACCGTGGAGCCACACCAGCGACAGCACGCAGGCCAACTTGGTGCCTGCAGGCCAGCCAGGGTGGTCCTGGACCCTGGCGCTCTTCCAGAAGCTTTCCATTGCCCTGCATGAGATACCCATCCTGTCCCGGCCCCCACTGATTTTTTCCTTCCTCACCTCTGTCCGGAGAGAAATTCCAGCGGAAGGTATGGGTGACACATCCTCTTCTTTCCAGGTGGCAGCCTGGCAACTCCTGCAGAAAGGCCAGCAGAACCCCACTCACACCGGGCCACCCACAAAGCTGTGGCCCCTCACTCCCTCCCACCAGCACAGCCCCGAGACTGATGACGGGGCAGAGAATATGGAGTCAGGCACAGCTTCAGGGGCTATTGCTGCCTGGAGCTCTGTTTATATTGACCTCAACGAGGCACAGCTGGGGAGGGCGGGCCGGCAGGGTAAGGCTGCCCAGGTCAGCTAATCCACAACCCTCAGGGAATCACATTGTTGAAAATGGACCCCGCTAAGGCAGAAGAGTTGCCAAGGAAAAAAAGGTCACAATGCCATTTGCAGCACCGTAGATGAGTCTAGAAGTAATCACGTGACTTGTAGTAAGTCAGAAAGTGAAAGACACATATCATATCATATCACTTATAGGTGTTACCTAAAAATGGATACCAGGGCAGATATTTCCACGGAGAAGGGCAATCACAGATTCATTAAACAAACTTATGGTTCACCAATGGAAAGGTGTGAGGATTGGTTTCATTACGATATCGGGGTTAACAGACATAGACAAACACAGGTGACATATATAATCACCAAAGACCTACAGAATACCAAGAGAGGACTACTCAACATTCTGTCATAACGTACATGGGAAAAGGATCCCAGGAAGAACAGTCATCTGTATATGTGTAAAAGAACCACATCTTCCACACCTACAACAAGCCAAACATTGTAATCAAACTTGCTGTAATAAAAAATAAAAAATTAAATTAAAAACACGAACAAGAAGTAGTGAGACAAACGTGAGGGGCTTTCTCCTGGCACATTCCATTCTAAACTCCAATCTAGAACACCACTTCCACTGAGGCTCTCTTGCCCTAGTAAACAGATTTGGCAAGGGAGAACTGCTGCCACCTTGTGGCCGTTTCACACAACAGCAGCTTTAATCCCAGCGCTAATGGTCAGTTGATATTCAAAATCATTGCAGGCCTGTAAATGACACCTGCCCTGAAAACAAATCCTGGGGTCACATATCGACCAAAAAATTCAAAGGACGTCCATATTTCAAAACGACCATTTCAAAAGGCATATTTTACGCACATTAGTGTTCTGCTTCTTTTCCTTTCTTTCATTTTTTGTTAAAAAACACGGGAATGGAAAAAGGCATCCCTCAGAATGGGCGAAAATCGTTGCGGATGAATTAATGGACAGAGGTTTAATCTCCAATATATATAAACAGCTCATGCAGCTTAATATTAAAAAATTAACAACCCCCAAAAAATGGGAAGTAGATCTAAAGGGACGTTTCTTCAAAGGAGACACAGAGATGGCCAAGACACACATGAAAAGCTGCTCAACAGCACTAATTATTAGAGAAATGCAAATCAAAACTACAATGAGGTATCACCTCACACCTGTTAGAATCGGCATCATCAGGAAATCTACAAACAACCAATTCTGGGGAGGGTGTGGACAAAAGGAGCCCTCTTCCACTATTGGTGGGAATGTAAATTGATACAGTCACTATGGAGAACAGTATGGAGTTTCCTTTAAAAATCTAGAAACAGAATTACCATCTGATCCAGCAATCCCACTTCTGGGCATATACCCAGAGAAAACCGTATTTCAAAAAGGCACTTTCACCACAATGTTCGTTGCAGCACTATTTACAATAGCCAGGTAATGGAAGCAACCTAAATGCCCACAGACAGATGAATGGATAAAGATGTGGTACATATATAAAATGGAATATTACTCGGCCATAAAAAGGAATGAAACTGGGTCATTTGTAGAGACATCGATGGATCGAGAGACTGTCATACAGAATGAAGTAAGTCAGAAAGAGGAAAACAAATATTGTATATTAATGCATATATGTGGAGCCTAAAAATGGTACAGATGAACTGGTTTGCAGGGAAGAAATAGAGACACAGAGGTAGAGAACAAACGTATGGACACCAAGTGTGGGAAGCCATGGGGTGGTGGTGGTGGGATGAGTTGGGAGTTTGGGATTGACCTGTATACATGTATATGCATAAAATTCATAACTAATAATAACGTGCTCTTTAAAAAAATAAATAAAATTAAATTTCAAAATTTTAAAAAATAAAATTTAAAAATAAAACAGAAAAAAGTTCTTCCCGTCACACAGATGTATTTATAGGAATGAATTATTTCCATGCTTATATCTATAAATACATAAAAGAGGAATAATATCTAACTTGAACCATAAAAGAAAAAAAAAGTGAACCCACGAGTTATACAGAGGAAATCCCTATCACGGCACTTGCTCCAACGGTAAACAATTCTGAAATTGGTCAGAGGTGGGGAACCATCTCCCATACAGCCAGCAACCCACCCCCCACGCTAGGAGCGTCCTCATTGCAAAGCTGGGGGACCGTGCCGAGGCATCTGTGAGTAAACGTGAGCTGAGCCCCAGGCCAGCTGCTGCTGAACTGTCCCCAACCTTTCCAGGTAAAACACCTGAATATGTACAAGGGCTTGAAAGCCTAGAGGAAGGACCGTGGAGCCACACCAGCGACAGCACGCAGGCCAACTTGGTGCCTGCAGGCCAGCCAGGGTGGTCCTGGACCCTGGCACTCTTCCAGAAGCTTTCCATTGCCCTGCCTGAGATACCCATCCTGTCCCGGCCCCCACTGCTTTTTTCCTTCCTCACCTCTGTCCGGAGAGAAATTCCAGCGGAAGGTATGGGTGACACATCCTCTTCTTTCCAGGTGGCAGCCTGGCAACTCCTGCAGAAAGGCCAGCAGAACCCCACTCACACCGAGCCACCCACAAAGCTGTGGCCCCTCACTCCCTCCCACCAGCACAGCCCCGAGACTGCTGACGGGGCAGAGAATATGGAGTCAGGCACAGCTTCAGGGGCTATTGCTGCCTGGAGCTCTGTTTATATTGACCTCAACGAGGAACAGCTGGGGAGGGCGGGCCGGCAGGGTAAGGCTGCCCAGGTCAGCTAATCCACAACCCTCAGGGAATCACATTGTTGAAAATGGACCCCGCAAAGGCAGAAGAGTTGCGAAGGAAAAAAAGGTCACAATGCCATTTGCAGCACCGTAGATGAGTCTAGAAGTAATCACGTGACTTGTAGTAAGTCAGAAAGTGAAAGACACATATCATATCATATCACTTATAGGTGTTACCTAAAAATGGATACCAGGGCAGATATTTCCACGGAGAAGGGCAATCACAGATTCATTAAACAAACTTATGGTTCACCAATGGAAAGGTGTGAGGATTGGTTTCATTACGATATCGGGGTTAACAGACATAGACAAACACAGGTGACATATATAATCACCAAAGACCTACAGAATACCAAGAGAGGACTACTCAACATTCTGTCATAACGTACATGGGAAAAGGATCCCAGGAAGAACAGTCATCTGTATATGTGTAAAAGAACCACATCTTCCACACCTACAACAAGCCAAACATTGTAATCAAACTTGCTGTAATAAAAAATAAAAAATTAAATTAAAAACACGAACAAGAAGTAGTGAGACAAACGTGAGGGGCTTTCTCCTGGCACATTCCATTCTAAACTCCAATCTAGAACACCACTTCCACTGAGGCTCTCTTGCCCTAGTAAACAGATTTGGCAAGGGAGAACTGCTGCCACCTTGTGGCCGTTTCACACAACAGCAGCTTTAATCCCAGCGCTAATGGTCAGTTGATATTCAAAATCATTGCAGGCCTGTAAATGACACCTGCCCTGAAAACAAATCCTGGGGTCACATATCGACCAAAAAATTCAAAGGACGTCCATATTTCAAAACGACCATTTCAAAAGGCATATTTTACGCACATTAGTGTTCTGCTTCTTTTCCTTTCTTTCCTTTTTTGTTAAAAAACACGGGAATGGAAAAAGGCATCCCTCAGAATGGGCGAAAATCGTTGCGGATGAATTAATGGACAGAGGTTTAATCTCCAATATATATAAACAGCTCATGCAGCTTAATATTAAAAAATTAACAACCCCCAAAAAATGGGAAGTAGATCTAAAGGGACGTTTCTTCAAAGAGACACAGAGATGGCCAAGACACACATGAAAAGCTGCTCAACAGCACTAATTATTAGAGAAATGCAAATCAAAACTACAATGAGGTATCACCTCACACCTGTTAGAATCGGCATCATCAGGAAATCTACAAACAACCAATTCTGGGGAGGGTGTGGACAAAAGGAGCCCTCTTGCACTATTGGTGGGAATGTAAATTGATACAGTCACTATGGAGAACAGTATGGAGTTTCCTTTAAAAATCTAGAAATAGAATTACCATCTGATCCAGCAATCCCACTTCTGGGCATATACCCAGAGAAAACCGTATTTCAAAAAGGCACATTCACCACAATGTTCGTTGCAGCACTATTTACAATAGCCAGGTAATGGAAGCAACCTAAATGCCCACAGACAGATGAATGGATAAAGATGTGGTACATATATAAAATGGAATATTACTCGGCCATAAAAAGGAATGAAACTGGGTCATTTGTAGAGACATCGATGGATCGAGAGACTGTCATACAGAATGAAGTAAGTCAGAAAGAGGAAAACAAATATTGTATATTAATGCATATATGTGGAGCCTAAAAATGGTACAGATGAACTGGTTTGCAGGGAAGAAATAGAGACACAGAGGTAGAGAACAAACGTATGGACACCAAGTGTGGGAAGCCATGGGGTGGTGGTGGTGGGATGAGTTGGGAGTTTGGGATTGACCTGTATACATGTATATGCATAAAATTCATAACTAATAATAACGTGCTCTTTAAAAAAATAAATAAAATTAAATTTCAAAATTTTAAAAAATAAAATTTAAAAATAAAACAGAAAAAAGTTCTTCCCGTCACACAGATGTATTTATAGGAATGAATTATTTCCATGCTTATATCTATAAATACATAAAAGAGGAATAATATCTAACTTGAACCATAAAAGAAAAAAAAAGTGAACCCACGAGTTATACAGAGGAAATCCCTATCACGGCACTTGCTCCAACGGTAAACAATTCTGAAATTGGTCAGAGGTGGGGAACCATCTCCCATACAGCCAGCAACCCACCCCCCCACGCTAGGAGCGTCCTCATTGCAAAGCTGGGGGACCGTGCCGAGGCATCTGTGAGTAAACGTGAGCTGAGCCCCAGGCCAGCTGCTGCTGAACTGTCCCCACCCTTTCCAGGTAAAACACCTGAATATGTACAAGGGCTTGAAAGCCTAGAGGAAGGACCGTGGAGCCACACCAGCGACAGCACGCAGGCCAACTTGGTGCCTGCAGGCCAGCCAGGGTGGTCCTGGACCCTGGCGCTCTTCCAGAAGCTTTCCATTGCCCTGCATGAGATACCCATCCTGTCCCGGCCCCCACTGATTTTTTCCTTCCTCACCTCTGTCCGGAGAGAAATTCCAGCGGAAGGTATGGGTGACACATCCTCTTCTTTCCAGGTGGCAGCCTGGCAACTCCTGCAGAAAGGCCAGCAGAACCCCACTCACACCGGGCCACCCACAAAGCTGTGGCCCCTCACTCCCTCCCACCAGCACAGCCCCGAGACTGATGACGGGGCAGAGAATATGGAGTCAGGCACAGCTTCAGGGGCTATTGCTGCCTGGAGCTCTGTTTATATTGACCTCAACGAGGCACAGCTGGGGAGGGCGGGCCGGCAGGGTAAGGCTGCCCAGGTCAGCTAATCCACAACCCTCAGGGAATCACATTGTTGAAAATGGACCCCGCTAAGGCAGAAGAGTTGCCAAGGAAAAAAAGGTCACAATGCCATTTGCAGCACCGTAGATGAGTCTAGAAGTAATCACGTGACTTGTAGTAAGTCAGAAAGTGAAAGACACATATCATATCATATCACTTATAGGTGTTACCTAAAAATGGATACCAGGGCAGATATTTCCACGGAGAAGGGCAATCACAGATTCATTAAACAAACTTATGGTTCACCAATGGAAAGGTGTGAGGATTGGTTTCATTACGATATCGGGGTTAACAGACATAGACAAACACAGGTGACATATATAATCACCAAAGACCTACAGAATACCAAGAGAGGACTACTCAACATTCTGTCATAACGTACATGGGAAAAGGATCCCAGGAAGAACAGTCATCTGTATATGTGTAAAAGAACCACATCTTCCACACCTACAACAAGCCAAACATTGTAATCAAACTTGCTGTAATAAAAAATAAAAAATTAAATTAAAAACACGAACAAGAAGTAGTGAGACAAACGTGAGGGGCTTTCTCCTGGTACATTCCATTCTAAACTCCAATCTAGAACACCACTTCCACTGAGGCTCTCTTGCCCTAGTAAACAGATTTGGCAAGGGAGAACTGCTGCCACCTTGTGGCCGTTTCACACAACAGCAGCTTTAATCCCAGCGCTAATGGTCAGTTGATATTCAAAATCATTGCAGGCCTGTAAATGACACCTGCCCTGAAAACAAATCCTGGGGTCACATATCGACCAAAAAATTCAAAGGACGTTCATATTTCAAAACGACCATTTCAAAAGGCATATTTTACGCACATTATTGTTCTGCTTCTTTTCCTTTCTTTCCTTTTTTGTTAAAAAACACGGGAATGGAAAAAGGCATCCCTCAGAATGGGCGAAAATCGTTGCGGATGAATTAATGGACAGTGGTTTAATCTCCAATATATATAAACAGCTCATGCAGCTTAATATTAAAAAATTAACAACCCCCAAAAAATGGGAAGTAGATCTAAAGGGACGTTTCTTCAAAGGAGACACAGAGATGGCCAAGAGACACATGAAAAGCTGCTCAACAGCACTAATTATTAGAGAAATGCAAATCAAAACTACAATGAGGTATCACCTCACACCTGTTAGAATCGGCATCATCAGGAAATCTACAAACAACCAATTCTGGGGAGGGTGTGGACAAAAGGAGCCCTCTTCCACTATTGGTGGGAATGTAAAGTGATACAGTCACTATGGAGAACAGTATGGAGTTTCCTTTAAAAATCTAGAAACAGAATTACCATCTGATCCAGCAATCCCACTTCTGGGCATATACCCAGAGAAAACCGTATTTCAAAAAGGCACATTCACCACAATGTTCGTTGCAGCACTATTTACAATAGCCAGGTAATGGAAGCAACCTAAATGCCCACAGACAGATGAATGGATAAAGATGTGGTACATATATAAAATGGAATATTACTCGGCCATAAAAAGGAATGAAACTGGGTCATTTGTAGAGACATCGATGGATCGAGAGACTGTCATACAGAATGAAGTAAGTCAGAAAGAGGAAAACAAATATTGTATATTAATGCATATATGTGGAGCCTAAAAATGGTACAGATGAACTGGTTTGCAGGGAAGAAATAGAGACACAGAGGTAGAGAACAAACGTATGGACACCAAGTGTGGGAAGCCATGGGGTGGTGGTGGTGGGATGAGTTGGGAGTTTGGGATTGACCTGTATACATGTATATGCATAAAATTCATAACTAATAATAACGTGCTCTTTAAAAAAATAAATAAAATTAAATTTCAAAATTTTAAAAAATAAAATTTAAAAAAAAACAGAAAAAAGTTCTTCCCGTCACACAGATGTATTTATAGGAATGAATTATTTCCATGCTTATATCTATAAATACATAAAAGAGGAATAATATCTAACTTGAACCATAAAAGAAAAAAAAAGTGAACCCACGAGTTATACAGAGGAAATCCCTATCACGGCACTTGCTCCAACGGTAAACAATACTGAAATTGGTCAGAGGTGGGGAACCATCTCCCATACAGCCAGCAACCCACCCCCCCACGCTAGGAGTGTCCTCATTGCAAAGCTGGGGGACCGTGCCGAGGCATCTGTGAGTAAACGTGAGCTGAGCCCCAGGCCAGCTGCTGCTGAACTGTCCCCAACCTTTCCAGGTAAAACACCTGAATATGTACAAGGGCTTGAAAGCCTAGAGGAAGGACCGTGGAGCCACACTAGCGACAGCACGCAGGCCAACTTGGTGCCTGCAGGCCAGCCAGGGTGGTCCTGGACCCTGGCGCTCTTCCAGAAGCTTTCCATTGCCCTGCCTGAGATACCCATCCTGTCCCGGCCCCCACTGCTTTTTTCCTTCCTCACCTCTGTCCGGAGAGAAATTCCAGCGGAAGGTATGGGTGACACATCCTCTTCTTTCCAGGTGGCAGCCTGGCAACTCCTGCAGAAAGGCCAGCAGAACCCCACTCACACCGGGCCACCCACAAAGCTGTGGCCCCTCACTCCCTCCCACCAGCACAGCCCCGAGACTGCTGACGGGGCAGAGAATATGGAGTCAGGCACAGCTTCAGGGGCTATTGCTGCCTGGAGCTCTGTTTATATTGACCTCAACGAGGCACAGCTGGGGAGGGCGGGCCGGCAGGGTAAGGCTGCCCAGGTCAGCTAATCCACAACCCTCAGGGAATCACATTGTTGAAAATGGACCCCGCTAAGGCAGAAGAGTTGCCAAGGAAAAAAAGGTCACAATGCCATTTGCAGCACCGTAGATGAGTCTAGAAGTAATCACGTGACTTGTAGTAAGTCAGAAAGTGAAAGACACATATCATATCATATCACTTATAGGTGTTACCTAAAAATGGATACCAGGGCAGATATTTCCACGGAGAAGGGCAATCACAGATTCATTAAACAAACTTATGGTTCACCAATGGAAAGGTGTGAGGATTGGTTTCATTACGATATCGGGGTTAACAGACATATACAAACACAGGTGACATATATAATCACCAAAGACCTACAGAATACCAAGAGAGGACTACTCAACATTCTGTCATAACGTACATGGGAAAAGGATCCCAGGAAGAACAGTCATCTGTATATGTGTAAAAGAACCACATCCTCCACACCTACAACAAGCCAAACATTGTAATCAAACTTGCTGTAATAAAAAATAAAAAAATTAAATTAAAAACACGAACAAGAAGTAGTGAGACAAACGTGAGGGGCTTTCTCCTGGTACATTCCATTCTAAACTCCAATCTAGAACACCACTTCCACTGAGGCTCTCTTGCCCTAGTAAACACATTTGGCAAGGGAGAACTGCTGCCACCTTGTGGCCGTTTCACACAACAGCAGCTTTAATCCCAGCGCTAATGGTCAGTTGATATTCAAAATCATTGCAGGCCTGTAAATGACACCTGCCCTGAAAACAAATCCTGGGGTCACATATCGACCAAAAAATTCAAAGGACGTCCATATTTCAAAACGACCATTTCAAAAGGCATATTTTACGCACATTAGTGTTCTGCTTCTTTTCCTTTCTTTCCTTTTTTGTTAAAAAACACGGGAATGGAAAAAGGCATCCCTCAGAATGGGCGAAAATCGTTGCGGATGAATTAATGGACAGAGGTTTAATCTCCAATATATATAAACAGCTCATGCAGTTTAATATTAAAAAATTAAAAACCCCAAAAAAATGGGAAGTAGATCTAAAGGGAGGTTTCTTCAAAGGAGACACAGAGATGGCCAAGACACACATGAAAAGCTGCTCAACAGCACTAATTATTAGAGAAATGCAAATCAAAACTACAATGAGGTATCACCTCACACCTGTTAGAATCGGCATCATCAGGAAATCTACAAACAACCAATTCTGGGGAGGGTGTGGACAAAAGGAGCCCTCTTCCACTATTGGTGGGAATGTAAAGTGATACAGTCACTATGGAGAACAGTATGGAGTTTCCTTTAAAAATCTAGAAACAGAATTACCATCTGATCCAGCAATCCCACTTCTGGGCATATACCCAGAGAAAACCGTATTTCAAAAAGGCACATTCACCACAATGTTCGTTGCAGCACTATTTACAATAGCCAGGTAATGGAAGCAACCTAAATGCCCACAGACAGATGAATGGATAAAGATGTGGTCCATATATAAAATGGAATATTACTCGGCCATAAAAAGGAATGAAACTGGGTCATTTGTAGAGACATCGATGGATCGAGAGACTGTCATACAGAATGAAGTAAGTCAGAAAGAGGAAAACAAATATTGTATATTAATGCATATATGTGGAGCCTAAAAATGGTACAGATGAACTGGTTTGCAGGGAAGAAATAGAGACACAGAGGTAGAGAACAAACGTATGGACACCAAGTGTGGGAAGCCATGGGGTGGTGGTGGTGGGATGAGTTGGGAGTTTGGGATTGACCTGTATACATGTATATGCATAAAATTCATAACTAATAATAACGTGCTCTTTAAAAAAATAAATAAAATAAAATTTCAAAATTTTAAAAAATAAAATTTAAAAATAAAACAGAAAAATGTTCTTCCCGTCACACAGATGTATTTATAGGAATGAATTATTTCCATGCTTATATCTATAAATACATAAAAGAGGAATAATATCTAACTTGAACCATAAAAGAAAAAAAAAGTGAACCCACGAGTTATACAGAGGAAATCCCTATCACGGCACTTGCTCCAACGGTAAACAATTCTGAAATTGGTCAGAGGTGGGGAACCATCTCCCATACAGCCAGCAACCCACCCCCCACGCTAGGAGCGTCCTCATTGCAAAGCTGGGGGACCGTGCCGAGGCATCTGTGAGTAAACGTGAGCTGAGCCCCAGGCCAGCTGCTGCTGAACTGTCCCCAACCTTTCCAGGTAAAACACCTGAATATGTACAAGGGCTTGAAAGCCTAGAGGAAGGACCGTGGAGCCACACCAGCGACAGCACGCAGGCCAACTTGGTGCCTGCAGGCCAGCCAGGGTGGTCCTGGACCCTGGCGCTCTTCCAGAAGATTTCCATTGCCCTGCCTGAGATACCCATCCTGTCCCGGCCCCCACTGCTTTTTTCCTTCCTCACCTCTGTCCGGAGAGAAATTCCAGCGGAAGGTATGGGTGACACATCCTCTTCTTTACAGGTGGCAGCCTGGCAACTCCTGCAGAAAGGCCAGCAGAACCCCACTCACACCGGGCCACCCACAAAGCTGTGGCCCCTCACTCCCTCCCACCAGCACAGCCCCGAGACTGCTGACGGGGCAGAGATTATGGAGTCAGGCACAGCTTCAGGGGCTATTGCTGCCTGGAGCTCTGTTTATATTGACCTCAACGAGGCACAGCTGGGGAGGGCGGGCCAGCAGGGTAAGGCTGCCCAGGTCAGCTAATCCACAACCCTCAGGGAATCACATTGTTGAAAATGGACCCCGCTAAGGCAGAAGAGTTGCCAAGGAAAAAAAGGTCACAATGCCATTTGCAGCACCGTAGATGAGTCTAGAAGTAATCACGTGACTTGTAGTAAGTCAGAAAGTGAAAGACACATATCATATCATATCACTTATAGGTGTTACCTAAAAATGGATACCAGGGCAGATATTTCCACGGAGAAGGGCAATCACAGATTCATTAAACAAACTTATGGTTCACCAATGGAAAGGTGTGAGGATTGGTTTCATTACGATATCGGGGTTAACAGACATATACAAACACAGGTGACATATATAATCACCAAAGACCTACAGAATACCAAGAGAGGACTACTCAACATTCTGTCATAACGTACATGGGAAAAGGATCCCAGGAAGAACAGTCATCTGTATATGTGTAAAAGAACCACATCTTCCACACCTACAACAAGCCAAACATTGTAATCAAACTTGCTGTAATAAAAAATAAAAAATTAAATTAAAAACACGAACAAGAAGTAGTGAGACAAACGTGAGGGGCTTTCTCCTGGCACATTCCATTCTAAACTCCAATCTAGAACACCACTTCCACTGAGGCTCTCTTGCCCTAGTAAACAGATTTGGCAAGGGAGAACTGCTGCCACCTTGTGGCCGTTTCACACAACAGCAGCTTTAATCCCAGCGCTAATGGTCAGTTGATATTCAAAATCATTGCAGGCCTGTAAATGACACCTGCCCTGAAAACAAATCCTGGGGTCACATATCGACCAAAAAATTCAAAGGACGTCCATATTTCAAAACGACCATTTCAAAAGGCATATTTTACGCACATTAGTGTTCTGCTTCTTTTCCTTTCTTTCCTTTTTTGTTAAAAAACACGGGAATGGAAAAAGGCATCCCTCAGAATGGGCGAAAATCGTTGCGGATGAATTAATGGACAGAGGTTTAATCTCCAATATATATAAACAGCTCATGCAGCTTAATATTAAAAAATTAACAACCCCAAAAAAATGGGAAGTAGATCTAAAGGGACGTTTCTTCAAAGGAGACACAGAGATGGCCAAGACACACATGAAAAGCTGCTCAACAGCACTAATTATTAGAGAAATGTAAATCAAAACTACAATGAGGTATCACCTCACACCTGTTAGAATCGGCATCATCAGGAAATCTACAAACAACCAATTCTGGGGAGGGTGTGGACAAAAGGAGCCCTCTTCCACTATTGGTGGGAATGTAAATTGATACAGTCACTATGGAGAACAGTATGGAGTTTCCTTTAAAAATCTAGAAACAGAATTACCATCTGATCCAGCAATCCCACTTCTGGGCATATACCCAGAGAAAACCGTATTTCAAAAAGGCACTTTCACCACAATGTTCGTTGCAGCACTATTTACAATAGCCAGGTAATGGAAGCAACCTAAATGCCCACAGACAGATGAATGGATAAAGATGTGGTACATATATAAAATGGAATATTACTCGGCCATAAAAAGGAATGAAACTGGGTCATTTGTAGAGACATCGATGGATCGAGAGACTGTCATACAGAATGAAGTAAGTCAGAAAGAGGAAAACAAATATTGTATACTAATGCATATATGTGGAGCCTCAAAATGGTACAGATGAACTGGTTTGCAGGGAAGAAATAGAGACACAGAGGTAGAGAACAAACGCTGGTGTGGAGCCACACCAGCGACAGCACGCAGGCCAACTTGGTGCCTGCAGGCCAGCCAGGGTGGTCCTGGACCCTGGCGCTCTTCCAGAAGCTTTCCATTGCCCTGCCTGAGATACCCCTCCTGTCCCGGCCCCCACTGCTTTTTTCCTTCCTCACCTCCGTCTGGAGAGAAATTCCAGCGGAAGGTATGGGTGACACATCCTCTTCTTTACAGGTGGCAACCTGGCAACTCCTGCAGAAAGGCCAGCAGAACCCCACTCACACCGGGCCACCCACAAAGCTGTGGCCCCTCACTTCCTCCCACCAGCACAGCCCCGAGACTGCTAACGGGGCAGAGAATATGGAGTCAGGCACAGCTTCAGGGGCTATTGCTGCCTGGAGCTCTGTTTATATTGACCTCAACGAGGCACAGCTGGGGAGGGCGGGCCGGCAGGGTAAGGCTGCCCAGGTCAGCTAATCCACAACCCTCAGGGAATCACATTGTTGAAAATGGACCCCGCTAAGGCAGAAGAGATGCCAAGGAAAAAAAGGTCACAATGCCATTTGCAGCACCGTAGATGAGTCTAGAAGTAATCACGTGACTTGTAGTAAGTCAGAAAGTGAAAGACACATATCATATCATATCACTTATAGGTGTTACCTAAAAATGGATACCAGGGCAGATATTTCCACGGAGAAGGGCAATCACAGATTCATTAAACAAACTTATGGTTCACCAATGGAAAGGTGTGAGGATTGGTTTCATTACGATATCGGGGTTAACAGACATATACAAACACAGGTGACATATATAATCACCAAAGACCTACAGAATACCAAGAGAGGACTACTCAACATTCTGTCATAACGTACATGGGAAAAGGATCCCAGGAAGAACAGTCATCTGTATATGTGTAAAAGAACCACATCTTCCACACCTACAACAAGCCAAACATTGTAATCAAACTTGCTGTAATAAAAAATAAAAAATTAAATTAAAAACACGAACAAGAAGTAGTGAGACAAACGTGAGGGGCTTTCTCCTGGCACATTCCATTCTAAACTCCAATCTAGAACACCACTTCCACTGAGGCTCTCTTGCCCTAGTAAACAGATTTGGCAAGGGAGAACTGCTGCCACCTTGTGGCCGTTTCACACAACAGCAGCTTTAATCCCAGCGCTAATGGTCAGTTGATATTCAAAATCATTGCAGGCCTGTAAATGACACCTGCCCTGAAAACAAATCCTGGGGTCACATATCGACCAAAAAATTCAAAGGACGTCCATATTTCAAAACGACCATTTCAAAAGGCATATTTTACGCACATTAGTGTTCTGCTTCTTTTCCTTTCTTTCCTTTTTTGTTAAAAAACACGGGAATGGAAAAAGGCATCCCTCAGAATGGGCGAAAATCGTTGCGGATGAATTAATGGACAGAGGTTTAATCTCCAATATATATAAACAGCTCATGCAGCTTAATATTAAAAAATTAACAACCCCAAAAAAATGGGAAGTAGATCTAAAGGGACGTTTCTTCAAAGGAGACACAGAGATGGCCAAGACACACATGAAAAGCTGCTCAACAGCACTAATTATTAGAGAAATGTAAATCAAAACTACAATGAGGTATCACCTCACACCTGTTAGAATCGGCATCATCAGGAAATCTACAAACAACCAATTCTGGGGAGGGTGTGGACAAAAGGAGCCCTCTTCCACTATTGGTGGGAATGTAAATTGATACAGTCACTATGGAGAACAGTATGGAGTTTCCTTTAAAAATCTAGAAACAGAATTACCATCTGATCCAGCAATCCCACTTCTGGGCATATACCCAGAGAAAACCGTATTTCAAAAAGGCACTTTCACCACAATGTTCGTTGCAGCACTATTTACAATAGCCAGGTAATGGAAGCAACCTAAATGCCCACAGACAGATGAATGGATAAAGATGTGGTACATATATAAAATGGAATATTACTCGGCCATAAAAAGGAATGAAACTGGGTCATTTGTAGAGACATCGATGGATCGAGAGACTGTCATACAGAATGAAGTAAGTCAGAAAGAGGAAAACAAATATTGTATACTAATGCATATATGTGGAGCCTCAAAATGGTACAGATGAACTGGTTTGCAGGGAAGAAATAGAGACACAGAGGTAGAGAACAAACGCTGGTGTGGAGCCACACCAGCGACAGCACGCAGGCCAACTTGGTGCCTGCAGGCCAGCCAGGGTGGTCCTGGACCCTGGCGCTCTTCCAGAAGCTTTCCATTGCCCTGCCTGAGATACCCCTCCTGTCCCGGCCCCCACTGCTTTTTTCCTTCCTCACCTCCGTCTGGAGAGAAATTCCAGCGGAAGGTATGGGTGACACATCCTCTTCTTTACAGGTGGCAACCTGGCAACTCCTGCAGAAAGGCCAGCAGAACCCCACTCACACCGGGCCACCCACAAAGCTGTGGCCCCTCACTTCCTCCCACCAGCACAGCCCCGAGACTGCTAACGGGGCAGAGAATATGGAGTCAGGCACAGCTTCAGGGGCTATTGCTGCCTGGAGCTCTGTTTATATTGACCTCAACGAGGCACAGCTGGGGAGGGCGGGCCGGCAGGGTAAGGCTGCCCAGGTCAGCTAATCCACAACCCTCAGGGAATCACATTGTTGAAAATGGACCCCGCTAAGGCAGAAGAGATGCCAAGGAAAAAAAGGTCACAATGCCATTTGCAGCACCGTAGATGAGTCTAGAAGTAATCACGTGACTTGTAGTAAGTCAGAAAGTGAAAGACACATATCATATCATATCACTTATAGGTGTTACCTAAAAATGGATACCAGGGCAGATATTTCCACGGAGAAGGGCAATCACAGATTCATTAAACAAACTTATGGTTCACCAATGGAAAGGTGTGAGGTTTGGTTTCATTACAATATCGGGGTTAACAAACATATACAAACACAGGTGACATATATAATCACCAAAGACCTACAGAATACCAAGAGAGGACTACTCAACATTCTGTCATAACGTACATGGGAAAAGGATCCCAGGAAGAACAGTCATCTGTATATGTGTAAAAGAACCACATCTTCCACACCTACAAGAAGCCAAGCATTGTAATCAAACTTGCTGTAATAAAAAATAAAAAAAAATAAATTAAAAACACGAACAAGAAGTAGTGAGATAAACATGAGGGGCTTTCTCCTGGCACAATCCATTCTAAACTCCAATCTAGAACACCACTTCCACTGAGGCTCTCTTGCCCTAGTAACCAGATTTGGTAAGGGTGAACTGCTGCCACCTTGTGGCCGTTTCACACAACAGCAGCTTTAATCCCAACGCTAATGGTCAGTTGATATTCAAAATCATTGCAGGCCTGTAAATGACACCTGCCCTGAAAACAAATCCTGGGGTCACATATCGACCAAAAAATTCAAAGGACGTCCATATTTCAAAACGACCGTTTCAAAAGGCATATTTTACGCACATTAGTGTTCTGCTTCTTTTCCTTTCTTTCCTTTTTTGTTAAAAAACACGGGAATGGAAAAAGGCATCCCTCAGAATGGGCGAAAATCGTTGCAGACGAATCAATGGACAGAGGTTTAATCTCCAATATATATAAACAGCACATGCAGCTTAATATTAAAAAATTAACAACCCCCAAAAAATGGGAAGAAGATCTAAAGGGACGTTTCTTCAAAGGAGACACAGAGATGGCCAAGACACACATGAAAAGCTGCTCAACAGCACTAATTTTTAGAGAAATGCAAATCAAAACTACAATGAGGTATCACCTCACACCTGTTAGAATCGGCATCATCAGGAAATCTACAAACAACCAATTCTGGGGAGGGTGTGGACAAAAGGAGCCCTCTTCCACTATTGGTGGGAATGTAAATTGATACAGTCACTATGGAGAACAGTATGGAGTTTCCTTTAAAAATCTAGAAATAGAATTACCATCTGATCCAGCAATCCCACTTCTGGGCATATACCCAGAGAAAACCGTATTTCAAAAAGGCACTTTCACCACAATGTTCGTTGCAGCACTATTTACAATAGCCAGGTAATGGAAGCCACCTAAATGCCCACAGACAGATGAATGGATAAAGATGTGGTACATATATCAAATGGAATATTACTCGGCCATAAAAAGGAATGAAACTGGGTCATTTGTAGAGACATCGATGGATCGAGAGACTGTCATACAGAATGAAGTAAGTCAGAAAGAGGAAAACAAATATTGTATATTAATGCATATATGTGGAGCCTAAAAATGGTACAGATGAACTCGTTTGCAGGGAAGAAATAGAGACACAGAGGTAGAGAACAAACGTATGGACACCAAGTGTGGGAAGCCATGGGGTGGTGGTGGTGGGATGAGTTGGGAGTTTGGGATTGACCTGTATACATGTATATGCATAAAATTCATAACTAATAATAACGTGCTCTTTAAAAAAAATAAATAAAATTAAATTTCAAAATTTTAAAAAATAAAATTTAAAAATAAAACAGAAAAAAGTTCTTCCCGTCACACAGATGTATTTATAGGAAAGAATTATTTCCATGCTTATATCTATAAATACATAAAAGAGGAATAAAATCTAACTTGAACGATAAAAGAAAAAAAAAGTGAACCCACGAGTTATACAGAGGAAAACCCTATCACGGCACTTACTCCAGCGGTAAACAATTCTGAAATTGATCAGAGGTGGGGAACCATCTCCCATACAGCCAGCAACCCACCCCCCATGCAAGGAGCGTCCTCATTGCAAAGCTGGGTCTCCGTGCCAAGGCATCTGTGAGTAAACGTGAGCTGAGCCCCAGGCCAGCTGCTGCTGAACTGTCCCCACCCTTTCCAGGTAAAACACCTGAATATGTACAAGGGCTTGAAAGCCTAGAGGAAGGACCGTGGAGCCACACCAGCGACAGCACGCAGGCCAACTTGGTGCCTGCAGGCCAGCCAGGGTGGTCCTGGACCCTGGCGCTCTTCCAGAAGCTTTCCATTGCCCTGCCTGAGATACCCATCCTGTCCCGGCCCCCACTGCTTTTTTCCTTCCTCACCTCTGTCCGGAGAGAAATTCCAGCGGAAGGTATGGGTGACACATCCTCTTCTTTACAGGTGGCAGCCTGGCAACTCCTGCAGAAAGGCCAGCAGAACCCCACTCACACCGGGCCACCCACAAAGCTGTGGCCCCTCACTCCCTCCCACCAGCACAGCCCCGAGACTGCTGACGGGGCAGAGAATATGGAGTCAGGCACAGCTTCAGGGGCTATTGCTGCCTGGAGCTCTGTTTATATTGACCTCAACGAGGCACAGCTGGGGAGGGCGGGCCGGCAGGGTAAGGCTGCCCAGGTCAGCTAATCCACAACCCTCAGGGAATCACATTGTTGAAAATGGACCCCGCTAAGGCAGAAGAGTTGCCAAGGAAAAAAAGGTCACAATGCCATTTGCAGCACCGTAGATGAGTCTAGAAGTAATCACGTGACTTGTAGTAAGTCAGAAAGTGAAAGACACATATCATATCATATCACTTATAGGTGTTACCTAAAAATGGATACCAGGGCAGATATTTCCACGGAGAAGGGCAATCACAGATTCATTAAACAAACTTATGGTTCACCAATGGAAAGGTGTGAGGATTGGTTTCATTACGATATCGGGGTTAACAGACATATACAAACACAGGTGACATATATAATCACCAAAGACCTACAGAATACCAAGAGAGGACTACTCAACATTCTGTCATAACGTACATGGGAAAAGG
The DNA here is from genome assembly GCF_964341445.2 of Mesoplodon mirus. Classification (NCBI taxonomy): domain Eukaryota; kingdom Metazoa; phylum Chordata; class Mammalia; order Artiodactyla; family Ziphiidae; genus Mesoplodon; species Mesoplodon mirus. Next base: position 327,443 of record NW_028295605.1, read on the forward strand.
ATCCCAGGAAGAACAGTCATCTGTATATGTGTAAAAGAACCACATCTTCCACACCTACAACAAGCCAAACATTGTAATCAAACTTGCTGTAATAAAAAATAAAAAATTAAATTAAAAACACGAACAAGAAGTAGTGAGACAAACGTGAGGGGCTTTCTCCTGGCACATTCCATTCTAAACTCCAATCTAGAACACCACTTCCACTGAGGCTCTCTTGCCCTAGTAAACAGATTTGGCAAGGGAGAACTGCTGCCACCTTGTGGCCGTTTCACACAACAGCAGCTTTAATCCCAGCGCTAATGGTCAGTTGATATTCAAAATCATTGCAGGCCTGTAAATGACACCTGCCCTGAAAACAAATCCTGGGGTCACATATCGACCAAAAAATTCAAAGGACGTCCATATTTCAAAACGACCATTTCAAAAGGCATATTTTACGCACATTAGTGTTCTGCTTCTTTTCCTTTCTTTCCTTTTTTGTTAAAAAACACGGGAATGGAAAAAGGCATCCCTCAGAATGGGCGAAAATCGTTGCGGATGAATTAATGGACAGAGGTTTAATCTCCAATATATATAAACAGCTCATGCAGCTTAATATTAAAAAATTAACAACCCCAAAAAAATGGGAAGTAGATCTAAAGGGACGTTTCTTCAAAGGAGACACAGAGATGGCCAAGACACACATGAAAAGCTGCTCAACAGCACTAATTATTAGAGAAATGTAAATCAAAACTACAATGAGGTATCACCTCACACCTGTTAGAATCGGCATCATCAGGAAATCTACAAACAACCAATTCTGGGGAGGGTGTGGACAAAAGGAGCCCTCTTCCACTATTGGTGGGAATGTAAATTGATACAGTCACTATGGAGAACAGTATGGAGTTTCCTTTAAAAATCTAGAAACAGAATTACCATCTGATCCAGCAATCCCACTTCTGGGCATATACCCAGAGAAAACCGAATTTCAAAAAGGCACATTCACCACAATGTTCCTTGCAGCACTATTTACAATAGCCAGGTAATGGAAGCAACCTAAATGCCCACAGACAGATGAATGGATAAAGATGTGGTACATATATAAAATGGAATATTACTCGGCCATAAAAAGGAATGAAACTGGGTCATTTGTAGAGACATCGATGGATCGAGAGACTGTCATACAGAATGAAGTAAGTCAGAAAGAGGAAAACAAATATTGTATATTAATGCATATATGTGGAGCCTAAAAATGGTACAGATGAACTGGTTTGCAGGGAAGAAATAGAGACACAGAGGTAGAGAACAAACGCTGGTGTGGAGCCACACCAGCGACAGCACGCAGGCCAACTTGGTGCCTGCAGGCCAGCCAGGGTGGTCCTGGACCCTGGCGCTCTTCCAGAAGCTTTCCATTGCCCTGCCTGAGATACCCCTCCTGTCCCGGCCCCCACTGCTTTTTTCCTTCCTCACCTCCGTCTGGAGAGAAATTCCAGCGGAAGGTATGGGTGACACATCCTCTTCTTTACAGGTGGCAACCTGGCAACTCCTGCAGAAAGGCCAGCAGAACCCCACTCACACCGGGCCACCCACAAAGCTGTGGCCCCTCACTTCCTCCCACCAGCACAGCCCCGAGACTGCTAACGGGGCAGAGAATATGGAGTCAGGCACAGCTTCAGGGGCTATTGCTGCCTGGAGCTCTGTTTATATTGACCTCAACGAGGCACAGCTGGGGAGGGCGGGCCGGCAGGGTAAGGCTGCCCAGGTCAGCTAATCCACAACCCTCAGGGAATCACATTGTTGAAAATGGACCCCGCTAAGGCAGAAGAGATGCCAAGGAAAAAAAGGTCACAATGCCATTTGCAGCACCGTAGATGAGTCTAGAAGTAATCACGTGACTTGTAGTAAGTCAGAAAGTGAAAGACACATATCATATCATATCACTTAGAGGTGTTACCTAAAAATGGATACCAGGGCAGATATTTCCACGGAGAAGGGCAATCACAGATTCATTAAACAAACTTATGGTTCACCAATGGAAAGGTGTGAGGATTGGTTTCATTACGATATCGGGGTTAACAGACATATACAAACACAGGTGACATATATAATCACCAAAGACCTACAGAATACCAAGAGAGGACTACTCAACATTCTGTCATAACGTACATGGGAAAAGGATCCCAGGAAGAACAGTCATCTGTATATGTGTAAAAGAACCACATCTTCCACACCTACAAGAAGCCAAACATTGTAATCAAACTTGCTGTAATAAAAAATAAAAAAAATAAATTAAAAACACGAACAAGAAGTAGTGAGACAAACATGAGGGGCTTTCTCCTGGCACAATCCATTCTAAACTCCAATCTAGAACACCACTTCCACTGAGGCTCTCTTGCCCTAGTAACCAGATTTGGTAAGGGTGAACTGCTGCCACCTTGTGGCCGTTTCACACAACAGCAGCTTTAATCCCAACACTAATGGTCAGTTGATATTCAAAATCATTGCAGGCCTGTAAATGACACCTGCCCTGAAAACAAATCCTGGGGTCACATATCGACCAAAAAATTCAAAGGACGTCCATATTTCAAAACGACCGTTTCAAAAGGCATATTTTACGCACATTAGTGTTCTGCTTCTTTTCCTTTCTTTCCTTTTTTGTTAAAAAACACGGGAATGGAAAAAGGCATCCCTCAGAATGGGCGAAAATCGTTGCAGACGAATCAATGGACAGAGGTTTAATCTCCAATATATATAAACAGCACATGCAGCTTAATATTAAAAAAATTAACAACCCCCAAAAAATGGGAAGAAGATCTAAAGGGACGTTTCTTCAAAGGAGACACAGAGATGGCCAAGACACACATGAAAAGCTGCTCAACAGCACTAATTTTTAGAGAAATGCAAATCAAAACTACAATGAGGTATCACCTCACACCTGTTAGAATCGGCATCATCAGAAAATCTACAAACAACCAATTCTGGGGAGGGTGTGGACAAAAGGAGCCCTCTTCCACTATTGGTGGGAATGTAAATTGATACAGTCACTATGGAGAACAGTATGGAGTTTCCTTTAAAAATCTAGAAATAGAATTACCATCTGATCCAGCAATCCCACTTCTGGGCATATACCCAGAGAAAACCGTATTTCAAAAAGGCACTTTCACCACAATGTTCGTTGCAGCACTATTTACAATAGCCAGGTAATGGAAGCCACCTAAATGCCCACAGACAGATGAATGGATAAAGATGTGGTACATATATAAAATGGAATATTACTCGGCCATAAAAAGGAATGAAACTGGGTCATTTGTAGAGACATCGATGGATCGAGAGACTGTCATACAGAATGAAGTAAGTCAGAAAGAGGAAAACAAATATTGTATATTAATGCATATATGTGGAGCCTAAAAATGGTACAGATGAACTCGTTTGCAGGGAAGAAATAGAGACACAGAGGTAGAGAACAAACGTATGGACACCAAGTGTGGGAAGCCATGGGGTGGTGGTGGTGGGATGAGTTGGGAGTTTGGGATTGACCTGTATACATGTATATGCATAAAATTCATAACTAATAATAACGTGCTCTTTAAAAAAATAAATAAAATTAAATTTCAAAATTTTAAAAAATAAAATTTAAAAATAAAACAGAAAAAAGTTCTTCCCGTCACACAGATGTATTTATAGGAAAGAATTATTTCCATGCTTATATCTATAAATACATAAAAGAGGAATAAAATCTAACTTGAACGATAAAAGAAAAAAAAAGTGAACCCACGAGTTATACAGAGGAAAACCCTATCACGGCACTTGCTCCAGCGGTAAACAATTCTGAAATTGGTCAGAGGTGGGGAACCATCTCCCATACAGCCATCCACCCACCCCCCACACAAGGAGCGTCCTCATTGCAAAGCTGTGGGATCGTGACGAGGCATCTGTGAGTAAACGTGAGCTGAGGCCCAGGCCAGCTGCTTCTGATCTGTTCCCACCCTTTCCAGGTAAAACACCTGAATATGTACAAGGGCTTGAAAGCCTAGAGGAAGGACCGTGGAGCCACACCAGCGACAGCACGCAGGCCAACTTGGTGCCTGCAGGCCAGCCAGCGTGGTCCTGGCCCCGGGCGCTCTTCCAGAAGCTTTCCATTGCCCTGCCTGAGATACCCCTCCTGTCCCGGCCCCCACTGCTTTTTTCCTTCCTCACCTCTGTCCGGAGAGAAATTCCAGCGGAAGGTATGGGTGACACATCCTCTTCTTTACAGGCGGCAGCCTGGCAACTCCTGCAGAAAGGCCAGCAGAACCCCACTCACACCGGGCCACCCACAAAGCTGTGGCCCCTCACTCCCTCCCACCAGCACAGCCCCGAGACTGCTGACGGGGCAGAGAATATGGAGTCAGGCACAGCTTCAGGGGCTATTGCTGCCTGCAGCGCTGTTTATATTGACCTTAAGAAGGCACACCTGGGGAGGGCGGGCCGGCAGGGTAAGGCTGCCCAGGTCAGCTAATCCACAACCCTCAGGGAATCACATTGTTGAAAATGGACCCCGCTAAGGCAGAAGAGTTGCCAAGGAAAAAAAGGTCACAATGCCATTTGCAGCACCGTAGATGAGTCTAGAAGTAATCACGTGACTTGTAGTAAGTCAGAAAGTGAAAGACACATATCATATCATATCACTTATAGGTGTTACCTAAAAATGGATACCAGGGCAGATATTTCCACGGAGAAGGGCAATCACAGATTCATTAAACAAACTTATGGTTCACCAATGGAAAGGTGTGAGGATTGGTTTCATTACGATATCGGGGTTAACAGACATATACAAACACAGGTGACATATATAATCACCAAAGACCTACAGAATACCAAGAGAGGACTACTCAACATTCTGTCATAACGTACATGGGAAAAGGATCCCAGGAAGAACAGTCATCTGTATATGTGTAAAAGAACCACATCTTCCACACCTACAACAAGCCAAACATTGTAATCAAACTTGCTGTAATAAAAAATAAAAAATTAAATTAAAAACACGAACAAGAAGTAGTGAGACAAACGTGAGGGGCTTTCTCCTGGCACATTCCATTCTAAACTCCAATCTAGAACACCACTTCCACTGAGGCTCTCTTGCCCTAGTAAACAGATTTGGCAAGGGAGAACTGCTGCCACCTTGTGGCCGTTTCACACAACAGCAGCTTTAATCCCAGCGCTAATGGTCAGTTGATATTCAAAATCATTGCAGGCCTGTAAATGACACCTGCCCTGAAAACAAATCCTGGGGTCACATATCGACCAAAAAATTCAAAGGACGTCCATATTTCAAAACGACCATTTCAAAAGGCATATTTTACGCACATTAGTGTTCTGCTTCTTTTCCTTTCTTTCCTTTTTTGTTAAAAAACACGGGAATGGAAAAAGGCATCCCTCAGAATGGGCGAAAATCGTTGCGGATGAATTAATGGACAGAGGTTTAATCTCCAATATATATAAACAGCTCATGCAGCTTAATATTAAAAAATTAACAACCCCAAAAAAATGGGAAGTAGATCTAAAGGGACGTTTCTTCAAAGGAGACACAGAGATGGCCAAGACACACATGAAAAGCTGCTCAACAGCACTAATTATTAGAGAAATGTAAATCAAAACTACAATGAGGTATCACCTCACACCTGTTAGAATCGGCATCATCAGGAAATCTACAAACAACCAATTCTGGGGAGGGTGTGGACAAAAGGAGCCCTCTTCCACTATTGGTGGGAATGTAAATTGATACAGTCACTATGGAGAACAGTATGGAGTTTCCTTTAAAAATCTAGAAACAGAATTACCATCTGATCCAGCAATCCCACTTCTGGGCATATACCCAGAGAAAACCGAATTTCAAAAAGGCACATTCACCACAATGTTCCTTGCAGCACTATTTACAATAGCCAGGTAATGGAAGCAACCTAAATGCCCACAGACAGATGAATGGATAAAGATGTGGTACATATATAAAATGGAATATTACTCGGCCATAAAAAGGAATGAAACTGGGTCATTTGTAGAGACATCGATGGATCGAGAGACTGTCATACAGAATGAAGTAAGTCAGAAAGAGGAAAACAAATATTGTATATTAATGCATATATGTGGAGCCTAAAAATGGTACAGATGAACTGGTTTGCAGGGAAGAAATAGAGACACAGAGGTAGAGAACAAACGCTGGTGTGGAGCCACACCAGCGACAGCACGCAGGCCAACTTGGTGCCTGCAGGCCAGCCAGGGTGGTCCTGGACCCTGGCGCTCTTCCAGAAGCTTTCCATTGCCCTGCCTGAGATACCCCTCCTGTCCCGGCCCCCACTGCTTTTTTCCTTCCTCACCTCCGTCTGGAGAGAAATTCCAGCGGAAGGTATGGGTGACACATCCTCTTCTTTACAGGTGGCAACCTGGCAACTCCTGCAGAAAGGCCAGCAGAACCCCACTCACACCGGGCCACCCACAAAGCTGTGGCCCCTCACTTCCTCCCACCAGCACAGCCCCGAGACTGCTAACGGGGCAGAGAATATGGAGTCAGGCACAGCTTCAGGGGCTATTGCTGCCTGGAGCTCTGTTTATATTGACCTCAACGAGGCACAGCTGGGGAGGGCGGGCCGGCAGGGTAAGGCTGCCCAGGTCAGCTAATCCACAACCCTCAGGGAATCACATTGTTGAAAATGGACCCCGCTAAGGCAGAAGAGATGCCAAGGAAAAAAAGGTCACAATGCCATTTGCAGCACCGTAGATGAGTCTAGAAGTAATCACGTGACTTGTAGTAAGTCAGAAAGTGAAAGACACATATCATATCATATCACTTAGAGGTGTTACCTAAAAATGGATACCAGGGCAGATATTTCCACGGAGAAGGGCAATCACAGATTCATTAAACAAACTTATGGTTCACCAATGGAAAGGTGTGAGGATTGGTTTCATTACGATATCGGGGTTAACAGACATATACAAACACAGGTGACATATATAATCACCAAAGACCTACAGAATACCAAGAGAGGACTACTCAACATTCTGTCATAACGTACATGGGAAAAGGATCCCAGGAAGAACAGTCATCTGTATATGTGTAAAAGAACCACATCTTCCACACCTACAAGAAGCCAAACATTGTAATCAAACTTGCTGTAATAAAAAATAAAAAAAATAAATTAAAAACACGAACAAGAAGTAGTGAGACAAACATGAGGGGCTTTCTCCTGGCACAATCCATTCTAAACTCCAATCTAGAACACCACTTCCACTGAGGCTCTCTTGCCCTAGTAACCAGATTTGGTAAGGGTGAACTGCTGCCACCTTGTGGCCGTTTCACACAACAGCAGCTTTAATCCCAACACTAATGGTCAGTTGATATTCAAAATCATTGCAGGCCTGTAAATGACACCTGCCCTGAAAACAAATCCTGGGGTCACATATCGACCAAAAAATTCAAAGGACGTCCATATTTCAAAACGACCGTTTCAAAAGGCATATTTTACGCACATTAGTGTTCTGCTTCTTTTCCTTTCTTTCCTTTTTTGTTAAAAAACACGGGAATGGAAAAAGGCATCCCTCAGAATGGGCGAAAATCGTTGCAGACGAATCAATGGACAGAGGTTTAATCTCCAATATATATAAACAGCACATGCAGCTTAATATTAAAAAAATTAACAACCCCCAAAAAATGGGAAGAAGATCTAAAGGGACGTTTCTTCAAAGGAGACACAGAGATGGCCAAGACACACATGAAAAGCTGCTCAACAGCACTAATTTTTAGAGAAATGCAAATCAAAACTACAATGAGGTATCACCTCACACCTGTTAGAATCGGCATCATCAGAAAATCTACAAACAACCAATTCTGGGGAGGGTGTGGACAAAAGGAGCCCTCTTCCACTATTGGTGGGAATGTAAATTGATACAGTCACTATGGAGAACAGTATGGAGTTTCCTTTAAAAATCTAGAAATAGAATTACCATCTGATCCAGCAATCCCACTTCTGGGCATATACCCAGAGAAAACCGTATTTCAAAAAGGCACTTTCACCACAATGTTCGTTGCAGCACTATTTACAATAGCCAGGTAATGGAAGCCACCTAAATGCCCACAGACAGATGAATGGATAAAGATGTGGTACATATATAAAATGGAATATTACTCGGCCATAAAAAGGAATGAAACTGGGTCATTTGTAGAGACATCGATGGATCGAGAGACTGTCATACAGAATGAAGTAAGTCAGAAAGAGGAAAACAAATATTGTATATTAATGCATATATGTGGAGCCTAAAAATGGTACAGATGAACTCGTTTGCAGGGAAGAAATAGAGACACAGAGGTAGAGAACAAACGTATGGACACCAAGTGTGGGAAGCCATGGGGTGGTGGTGGTGGGATGAGTTGGGAGTTTGGGATTGACCTGTATACATGTATATGCATAAAATTCATAACTAATAATAACGTGCTCTTTAAAAAAATAAATAAAATTAAATTTCAAAATTTTAAAAAATAAAATTTAAAAATAAAACAGAAAAAAGTTCTTCCCGTCACACAGATGTATTTATAGGAAAGAATTATTTCCATGCTTATATCTATAAATACATAAAAGAGGAATAAAATCTAACTTGAACGATAAAAGAAAAAAAAAGTGAACCCACGAGTTATACAGAGGAAAACCCTATCACGGCACTTGCTCCAGCGGTAAACAATTCTGAAATTGGTCAGAGGTGGGGAACCATCTCCCATACAGCCATCCACCCACCCCCCACACAAGGAGCGTCCTCATTGCAAAGCTGTGGGATCGTGACGAGGCATCTGTGAGTAAACGTGAGCTGAGGCCCAGGCCAGCTGCTTCTGATCTGTTCCCACCCTTTCCAGGTAAAACACCTGAATATGTACAAGGGCTTGAAAGCCTAGAGGAAGGACCGTGGAGCCACACCAGCGACAGCACGCAGGCCAACTTGGTGCCTGCAGGCCAGCCAGCGTGGTCCTGGCCCCGGGCGCTCTTCCAGAAGCTTTCCATTGCCCTGCCTGAGATACCCCTCCTGTCCCGGCCCCCACTGCTTTTTTCCTTCCTCACCTCTGTCCGGAGAGAAATTCCAGCGGAAGGTATGGGTGACACATCCTCTTCTTTACAGGCGGCAGCCTGGCAACTCCTGCAGAAAGGCCAGCAGAACCCCACTCACACCGGGCCACCCACAAAGCTGTGGCCCCTCACTCCCTCCCACCAGCACAGCCCCGAGACTGCTGACGGGGCAGAGAATATGGAGTCAGGCACAGCTTCAGGGGCTATTGCTGCCTGCAGCGCTGTTTATATTGACCTTAAGAAGGCACACCTGGGGAGGGCGGGCCGGCAGGGTAAGGCTGCCCAGGTCAGCTAATCCACAACCCTCAGGGAATCACATTGTTGAAAATGGACCCCGCTAAGGCAGAAGAGAAGCCAAGGGAAAAAAGGACACAATGCCATTTGCAGCACCGTAGATGAGTCTAGAAGTAATCACGTGACTTGTAGTAAGTCAGAAAGTGAAAGACACATATCATATCATATCACTTATAGGTGTTACCTAAAAATGGATACCAGGGCAGATATTTCCATGGAGAAGGGCAATCACAGATTCATTAAACAAACTTATGGTTCACCAATGGAAAGGTGTGAGGATTGGTTTCATTACGATATCGGGGTTAACAGACATATACAAACACAGGTGACATATATAATCACCAAAGACCTACAGAATACCAAGAGAGGACTACTCAACATTCTGTCATAACGTACATGGGAAAAGGATCCCAAGAAGAACAGTCATCTGTATATGTGTAATAGAACCACATCTTCCACACCTACAACAAGCCAAACATTGTAATCAAACTTGCTGTAATAAAAAATAAAAACTTAAATTAAAAACACGAACAAGAAGTAGTGAGACAAACGTGAGGGGCTTTCTCCTGGTACATTCCATTCTAAACTCCAATCTAGAACACCACTTCCACTGAGGCTCTCTTGCCCTAGTAACCAGATTTGGTAAGGGTGAACTGCTGCCACCTTGTGGCCGTTTCACACAACAGCAGCTTTAATCCCAACGCTAATGGTCAGTTGATATTCAAAATCATTGCAGGCCTGTAAATGACACCTGCCCTGAAAACAAATCCTGGGGTCACATATCGACCAAAAAATTCAAAGGACGTCCATATTTCAAAACGACCGTTTCAAAAGGCATATTTTACGCACATTAGTGTTCTGCTTCTTTTCCTTTCTCTCCTTTTTTGTTAAAAAAAACGGGAATGGAAAAAGGCATCCCTCAGGATGGGTGAAAATCGTTGCAAACGAATCAATGGACACAGGTTTAATCTCCAATATATATAAACTGCTCATGCAGCTTAATATTAAAAAACAAACAACCCCCCAAAAAATGGGCAGAAGATCTAAAGAGACGTTTCTTCAAAGGAGACACAGAGATGGCCAAGACGCACATGAAAAGCTGCTCAACAGCACTAATTATTAGAGAAATGCAAATCAAAACTACAATGAGGTATCACCTCACACCTGTTAGAATCGGCATCATCAGAAAATCTACAAACAACCAATTCTGGGGAGGGTGTGGACAAAAGGAGCCCTCTTCCACTATTGGTGGGAATGTAAATTGATACAGTCACTATGGAGAACAGTATGGAGTTTCCTTAAAAAAACTAGAAATAGAATTACCATCTGATCCAGCAATCCCACTTCTGGGCATATACCCAGAGAAAACCGTATTTCAAAAAGGCACATTCACCACAATGTTCGTTGCAGCACTATTTACAATAGCCAGGTAATGGAAGCAACCTAAATGCCCACAGACAGATGAATGGATAAAGATGTGGTACATATATAAAATGGAATATGACTCGGCCATAAAAAGGAATGAAACTGGGTCATTTGTAGAGACATCGATGGATCGAGAGACTGTCATACTGAATGAAGTAAGTCAGAAAGAGGAAAACAAATATTGTATATTAATGCATATATGTGGAGCCTAAAAATGGTACAGATGAACTGGTTTGCAGGGAAGAAATAGAGACACAGATGTAGAGAACAAACGTATGGACACCAAGTGTGGGAAGCCTTGGGGTGGTGGTGGTGGGATGAGTTGGGAGATTGGGATTGACCTGTATACATGTATATGCATAAAATACATAACTAATAATAACGTGCTGTATAAAAACATAAATAAAATTAAATTTCAAAATTTTAAAAAATAAAATTTAAAAATAAAACAGAAAAAATTCTTCCCATCACACAGATGTATTTATAGGAAAGAATTATTTCCATGCTTATATCTATAAATACATAAAAGGGGAATAAAATCTAACTTGAACCATAAAAGAAAAAAAAAACCTGAACCCAGGAGTTATACAGAGGAAAACCCTATCAGGGCACTTGCTCCAGTGGTAAACAATTCTGAAATTGGTCAGAGGTGGGGAACCATCTCCCATACAGCCAGCAACCCACCCCCCACACAAGGAGCGTCCTCATTGCAAAGCTGGGGGACCGTGCCGAGGCATCTGTGAGTAAACGTGAGCTGAGCCCCAGGCCAGCTGCTGCTGAACTGTTCCCACCCTTTCCAGGTAAAACACCTGAATATGTACAAGGGCTTGAAAGCCTAGAGGAAGGACCGTGGAGCCACACCAGCGACAGCACGCAGGCCAACTTGGTGCCTGCAGGCCCGCCAGCGTGGTCCTGGACCCTGGCGCTCTTCCAGAAGCTTTCCATTGCCCTGCCTGGGATACCCCTCCTGTCCCGGACCTCACTGCTTTTTTCCTTTCTCACCTCTGTCCGAAGAGAAATTACAGCGGAAGGTATGGGTGACACATCCTCTTCTTTACAGGCGGCAGCCTGGCAACTCCTGCAGAAAGGCCAGCAGAACCCCACTCACACCGGGCCACCCACAAAGCTGTGGCCCCTCACTCCCTCCCACCAGCACAGCCCCGAGACTGCTGACGGGGCAGAGAATATGGAGTCAGGCACAGCTTCAGGGGCTATTGCTGCCTGGAGCGCTGTTTATATTGACCTCAAGGAGGCACACCTGGGGAGGGCGGGCCGGCAGGGTAAGGCTGCCCAGGTCAGCTAATCCACAACCCTCAGGGAATCACATTGTTGAAAATGGACCCCGCTAAGGCAGAAGAGAAGCCAAGGGAAAAAAGGACACAATGCCATTTGCAGCACCGTAGATGAGTCTAGAAGTAATCACGTGACTTGTAGTAAGTCAGAAAGTGAAAGACACATATCATATCATATCACTTAGAGGTGTTACCTAAAAATGGATACCAGGGCAGATATTTCCACGGAGAAGGGCAATCACAGATTCATTAAACAAACTTATGGTTCACCAATGGAAAGGTGTGAGGATTGGTTTCATTACGATATCGGGGTTAACAGACATATACAAACACAGGTGACATATATAATCACCAAAGACCTACAGAATACCAAGAGAGGACTACTCAACATTCTGTCATAACGTACATGGGAAAAGGATCCCAAGAAGAACAGTCATCTGTATATGTGTAAAAGAACCACATCTTCCACACCTACAACAAGCCAAACATTGTAATCAAACTTGCTGTAATAAAAAATAAAAACTTAAATTAAAAACACGAACAAGAAGTAGTGAGACAAACGTGAGGGGCTTTCTCCTGGTACATTCCATTCTAAACTCCAATCTAGAACACCACTTCCACTGAGGCTCTCTTGCCCTAGTAACCAGATTTGGTAAGGGTGAACTGCTGCCACCTTGTGGCCGTTTCACACAACAGCAGCTTTAATCCCAACGCTAATGGTCAGTTGATATTCAAAATCATTGCAGGCCTGTAAATGACACCTGCCCTGAAAACAAATCCTGGGGTCACATATCGACCAAAAAATTCAAAGGACGTCCATATTTCAAAACGACCGTTTCAAAAGGCATATTTTATGCACATTAGTGTTCTGCTTCTTTTCCTTTCTTTCCTTTTTTGTTAAAAAACACGGGAATGGAAAAAGGCATCCCTCAGAATGGGCGAAAATCGTTGCAGACGAATCAATGGACAGAGGTTTAATCTCCAATATATATAAACAGCTCATGCAGCTTAATATTAAAAAAACAAACAACCCAATACAAAAATGGGCAGAAGATCTAAAGAGACGTTTCTTCAAAGGAGACACAGAGATGGCCAAGACGCACATGAAAAGCTGCTCAACAGCACTAATTATTAGAGAAATGCAAATCAAAACTACAATGAGGTATCACCTCACACCTGTTAGAATCGGCATCATCAGAAAATCTACAAACAACCAATTCTGGGGAGGGTGTGGACAAAAGGAGCCCTCTTCCACTATTGGTGGGAATGTAAATTGATACAGTCACTATGGAGAACAGTATGGAGTTTCCTTTAAAAATCTAGAAACAGAATTACCATCTGATCCAGCAATCCCACTTCTGGGCATATACCCAGAGAAAACCGTATTTCAAAAAGGCACTTTCACCACAATGTTCGTTGCAGCACTATTTACAATAGCCAGGTAATGGAAGCAACCTAAATGCCCACAGACAGATGAATGGATAAAGATGTGGTACATATATAAAATGGAATATTACTCGGCCATAAAAAGGAATGAAACTGGGTCATTTGTAGAGACATCGATGGATCGAGAGACTGTCATACAGAATGAAGTAAGTCAGAAAGAGGAAAACAAATATTGTATACTAATGCATATATGTGGAGCCTCAAAATGGTACAGATGAACTGGTTTGCAGGGAAGAAATAGAGACACAGAGGTAGAGAACAAACGCTGGTGTGGAGCCACACCAGCGACAGCACGCAGGCCAACTTGGTGCCTGCAGGCCAGCCAGGGTGGTCCTGGACCCTGGCGCTCTTCCAGAAGCTTTCCATTGCCCTGCCTGAGATACCCCTCCTGTCCCGGCCCCCACTGCTTTTTTCCTTCCTCACCTCCGTCTGGAGAGAAATTCCAGCGGAAGGTATGGGTGACACATCCTCTTCTTTACAGGTGGCAACCTGGCAACTCCTGCAGAAAGGCCAGCAGAACCCCACTCACACCGGGCCACCCACAAAGCTGTGGCCCCTCACTTCCTCCCACCAGCACAGCCCCGAGACTGCTAACGGGGCAGAGAATATGGAGTCAGGCACAGCTTCAGGGGCTATTGCTGCCTGGAGCTCTGTTTATATTGACCTCAACGAGGCACAGCTGGGGAGGGCGGGCCGGCAGGGTAAGGCTGCCCAGGTCAGCTAATCCACAACCCTCAGGGAATCACATTGTTGAAAATGGACCCCGCTAAGGCAGAAGAGATGCCAAGGAAAAAAAGGTCACAATGCCATTTGCAGCACCGTAGATGAGTCTAGAAGTAATCACGTGACTTGTAGTAAGTCAGAAAGTGAAAGACACATATCATATCATATCACTTATAGGTGTTACCTAAAAATGGGTACCAGGGCAGATATTTCCACGGAGAAGGGCAATCACAGATTCATTAAACAAACTTATGGTTCACCAATGGAAAGGTGTGAGGATTGGTTTCATTACGATATCGGGGTTAACAGACATATACAAACACAGGTGACATATATAATCACCAAAGACCTACAGAATACCAAGAGAGGACTACTCAACATTCTGTCATAACGTACATGGGAAAAGGATCCCAGGAAGAACAGTCATCTGTATATGTGTAAAAGAACCACATCTTCCACACCTACAAGAAGCCAAACATTGTAATCAAACTTGCTGTAATAAAAAATAAAAAAAAATAAATTAAAAACACGAACAAGAAGTAGTGAGATAAACATGAGGGGCTTTCTCCTGGCACAATCCATTCTAAACTCCAATCTAGAACACCACTTCCACTGAGGCTCCCTTGCCCTAGTAACCAGATTTGGTAAGGGTGAACTGCTGCCACCTTGTGGCCGTTTCACACAACAGCAGCTTTAATCCCAACGCTAATGGTCAGTTGATATTCAAAATCATTGCAGGCCTGTAAATGACACCTGCCCTGAAAACAAATCCTGGGGTCACATATCGACCAAAAAATTCAAAGGACGTCCATATTTCAAAACGACCGTTTCAAAAGGCATATTTTACGCACATTAGTGTTCTGCTTCTTTTCCTTTCTTTCCTTTTTTGTTAAAAAACACGGGAATGGAAAAAGGCATCCCTCAGAATGGGCGAAAATCGTTGCAGACGAATCAATGGACAGAGGTTTAATCTCCAATATATATAAACAGCACATGCAGCTTAATATTAAAAAATTAACAACCCCCAAAAAATGGGAAGAAGATCTAAAGGGACGTTTCTTCAAAGGAGACACAGAGATGGCCAAGACACACATGAAAAGCTGCTCAACAGCACTAATTTTTAGAGAAATGCAAATCAAAACTACAATGAGGTATCACCTCACACCTGTTAGAATCGGCATCATCAGGAAATCTACAAACAACCAATTCTGGGGAGGGTGTGGACAAAAGGAGCCCTCTTCCACTATTGGTGGGAATGTAAATGGATACAGTCACTATGGAGAACAGTATGGAGTTTCCTTTAAAAATCTAGAAATAGAATTACCATCTGATCCAGCAATCCCACTTCTGGGCATATACCCAGAGAAAACCGTATTTCAAAAAGGCACTTTCACCACAATGTTCGTTGCAGCACTATTTACAATAGCCAGGTAATGGAAGCCACCTAAATGCCCACAGACAGATGAATGGATAAAGATGTGGTACATATATCAAATGGAATATTACTCGGCCATAAAAAGGAATGAAACTGGGTCATTTGTAGAGACATCGATGGATTGACAGACTGTCATACAGAATGAAGTAAGTCAGAAAGAGGAAAACAAATATTGTATATTAATGCATATATGTGGAGCCTAAAAATGGTACAGATGAACTCGTTTGCAGGGAAGAAATAGAGACACAGAGGTAGAGAACAAACGTATGGACACCAAGTGTGGGAAGCCATGGGGTGGTGGTGGTGGGATGAGTTGGGAGTTTGGGATTGACCTGTATACATGTATATGCATAAAATTCATAACTAATAATAACGTGCTCTTTAAAAAAATAAATAAAATTAAATTTCAAAATTTTAAAAAATAAAATTTAAAAATAAAACAGAAAAAAGTTCTTCCCGTCACACAGATGTATTTATAGGAAAGAATTATTTCCATGCTTATATCTATAAATACATAAAAGAGGAATAAAATCTAACTTGAACGATAAAAGAAAAAAAAAGTGAACCCACGAGTTATACAGAGGAAAACCCTATCACGGCACTTACTCCAGCGGTAAACAATTCTGAAATTGATCAGAGGTGGGGAACCATCTCCCATACAGCCAGCAACCAACCCCCCATGCAAGGAGCGTCCTCACTGCAAAGCTGGGTCTCCGTGCCAAGGCATCTGTGAGTAAACGTGAGCTGAGCCCCAGGCCAGCTGCTGCTGAACTGTCCCCACCCTTTCCAGGTAAAACACCTGAATATGTACAAGGGCTTGAAAGCCTAGAGGAAGGACCGTGGAGCCACACCAGCGACAGCACGCAGGCCAACTTGGTGCCTGCAGGCCAGCCAGGGTGGTCCTGGACCCTGGCGCTCTTCCAGAAGCTTTCCATTGCCCTGCCTGAGATACCCATCCTGTCCCGGCCCCCACTGCTTTTTTCCTTCCTCACCTCTGTCCGGAGAGAAATTCCAGCGGAATGTATGTGTGACACATCCTCTTCTTTACAGGTGGCAGCCTGGCAACTCCTGCAGAAAGGCCAGCAGAACCCCACTCACACCGGGCCACCCACAAAGCTGTGGCCCCTCACTCCCTCCCACCAGCACAGCCCCGAGACTGCTGACGGGGCAGAGAATATGGAGTCAGGCACAGCTTCAGGGGCTATTGCTGCCTGGAGCTCTGTTTATATTGACCTCAACGAGGCACAGCTGGGGAGGGCGGGCCGGCATGGTAAGGCTGCCCAGGTCAGCTAATCCACAACCCTCAGGGAATCACATTGTTGAAAATGGACCCCGCTAAGGCAGAAGAGTTGCCAAGGAAAAAAAGGTCACAATGCCATTTGCAGCACCGTAGATGAGTCTAGAAGTAATCACGTGACTTGTAGTAAGTCAGAAAGTGAAAGACACATATCATATCATATCACTTATAGGTGTTACCTAAAAATGGATACCAGGGCAGATATTTCCACGGAGAAGGGCAATCACAGATTCATTAAACAAACTTATGGTTCACCAATGGAAAGGTGTGAGGATTGGTTTCATTACGATATCGGGGTTAACAGACATATACAAACACAGGTGACATATATAATCACCAAAGACCTACAGAATACCAAGAGAGGACTACTCAACATTCTGTCATAACGTACATGGGAAAAGGATCCCAGGAAGAACAGTCATCTGTATATGTGTAAAAGAACCACATCTTCCACACCTACAACAAGCCAAACATTGTAATCAAACTTGCTGTAATAAAAAATAAAAAATTAAATTAAAAACACGAACAAGAAGTAGTGAGACAAACGTGAGGGGCTTTCTCCTGGCACATTCCATTCTAAACTCCAATCTAGAACACCACTTCCACTGAGGCTCTCTTGCCCTAGTAAACAGATTTGGCAAGGGAGAACTGCTGCCACCTTGTGGCCGTTTCACACAACAGCAGCTTTAATCCCAGCGCTAATGGTCAGTTGATATTCAAAATCATTGCAGGCCTGTAAATGACACCTGCCCTGAAAACAAATCCTGGGGTCACATATCGACCAAAAAATTCAAAGGACGTCCATATTTCAAAACGACCATTTCAAAAGGCATATTTTACGCACATTAGTGTTCTGCTTCTTTTCCTTTCTTTCCTTTTTTGTTAAAAAACACGGGAATGGAAAAAGGCATCCCTCAGAATGGGCGAAAATCGTTGCGGATGAATTAATGGACAGAGGTTTAATCTCCAATATATATAAACAGCTCATGCAGCTTAATATTAAAAAATTAACAACCCCAAAAAAATGGGAAGTAGATCTAAAGGGACGTTTCTTCAAAGGAGACACAGAGATGGCCAAGACACACATGAAAAGCTGCTCAACAGCACTAATTATTAGAGAAATGTAAATCAAAACTACAATGAGGTATCACCTCACACCTGTTAGAATC
This sequence comes from Mesoplodon mirus, assembly GCF_964341445.2. Taxonomy (NCBI): domain Eukaryota; kingdom Metazoa; phylum Chordata; class Mammalia; order Artiodactyla; family Ziphiidae; genus Mesoplodon; species Mesoplodon mirus. Next base: position 345,589 of record NW_028295605.1, read on the forward strand.
GGCATCATCAGGAAATCTACAAACAACCAATTCTGGGGAGGGTGTGGACAAAAGGAGCCCTCTTCCACTATTGGTGGGAATGTAAATTGATACAGTCACTATGGAGAACAGTATGGAGTTTCCTTTAAAAATCTAGAAACAGAATTACCATCTGATCCAGCAATCCCACTTCTGGGCATATACCCAGAGAAAACCGTATTTCAAAAAGGCACATTCACCACAATGTTCCTTGCAGCACTATTTACAATAGCCAGGTAATGGAAGCAACCTAAATGCCCACAGACAGATGAATGGATAAAGATGTGGTACATATATAAAATGGAATATTACTCGGCCATAAAAAGGAATGAAACTGGGTCATTTGTAGAGACATCGATGGATCGAGAGACTGTCATACAGAATGAAGTAAGTCAGAAAGAGGAAAACAAATATTGTATATTAATGCATATATGTGGAGCCTAAAAATGGTACAGATGAACTGGTTTGCAGGGAAGAAATAGAGACACAGAGGTAGAGAACAAACGCTGGTGTGGAGCCACACCAGCGACAGCACGCAGGCCAACTTGGTGCCTGCAGGCCAGCCAGGGTGGTCCTGGACCCTGGCGCTCTTCCAGAAGCTTTCCATTGCCCTGCCTGAGATACCCCTCCTGTCCCGGCCCCCACTGCTTTTTTCCTTCCTCACCTCCGTCTGGAGAGAAATTCCAGCGGAAGGTATGGGTGACACATCCTCTTCTTTACAGGTGGCAACCTGGCAACTCCTGCAGAAAGGCCAGCAGAACCCCACTCACACCGGGCCACCCACAAAGCTGTGGCCCCTCACTTCCTCCCACCAGCACAGCCCCGAGACTGCTAACGGGGCAGAGAATATGGAGTCAGGCACAGCTTCAGGGGCTATTGCTGCCTGGAGCTCTGTTTATATTGACCTCAACGAGGCACAGCTGGGGAAGGCGGGCCGGCAGGGTAAGGCTGCCCAGGTCAGCTAATCCACAACCCTCAGGGAATCACATTGTTGAAAATGGACCCCGCTAAGGCAGAAGAGATGCCAAGGAAAAAAAGGTCACAATGCCATTTGCAGCACCGTAGATGAGTCTAGAAGTAATCACGTGACTTGTAGTAAGTCAGAAAGTGAAAGACACATATCATATCATATCACTTAGAGGTGTTACCTAAAAATGGATACCAGGGCAGATATTTCCACGGAGAAGGGCAATCACAGATTCATTAAACAAACTTATGGTTCACCAATGGAAAGGTGTGAGGATTGGTTTCATTACGATATCGGGGTTAACAGACATATACAAACACAGGTGACATATATAATCACCAAAGACCTACAGAATACCAAGAGAGGACTACTCAACATTCTGTCATAACGTACATGGGAAAAGGATCCCAGGAAGAACAGTCATCTGTATATGTGTAAAAGAACCACATCTTCCACACCTACAAGAAGCCAAACATTGTAATCAAACTTGCTGTAATAAAAAATAAAAAAAATAAATTAAAAACACGAACAAGAAGTAGTGAGACAAACATGAGGGGCTTTCTCCTGGCACAATCCATTCTAAACTCCAATCTAGAACACCACTTCCACTGAGGCTCTCTTGCCCTAGTAACCAGATTTGGTAAGGGTGAACTGCTGCCACCTTGTGGCCGTTTCACACAACAGCAGCTTTAATCCCAACACTAATGGTCAGTTGATATTCAAAATCATTGCAGGCCTGTAAATGACACCTGCCCTGAAAACAAATCCTGGGGTCACATATCGACCAAAAAATTCAAAGGACGTCCATATTTCAAAACGACCGTTTCAAAAGGCATATTTTACGCACATTAGTGTTCTGCTTCTTTTCCTTTCTTTCCTTTTTTGTTAAAAAACACGGGAATGGAAAAAGGCATCCCTCAGAATGGGCGAAAATCGTTGCAGACGAATCAATGGACAGAGGTTTAATCTCCAATATATATAAACAGCACATGCAGCTTAATATTAAAAAAATTAACAACCCCCAAAAAATGGGAAGAAGATCTAAAGGGACGTTTCTTCAAAGGAGACACAGAGATGGCCAAGACACACATGAAAAGCTGCTCAACAGCACTAATTTTTAGAGAAATGCAAATCAAAACTACAATGAGGTATCACCTCACACCTGTTAGAATCGGCATCATCAGAAAATCTACAAACAACCAATTCTGGGGAGGGTGTGGACAAAAGGAGCCCTCTTCCACTATTGGTGGGAATGTAAATTGATACAGTCACTATGGAGAACAGTATGGAGTTTCCTTTAAAAATCTAGAAATAGAATTACCATCTGATCCAGCAATCCCACTTCTGGGCATATACCCAGAGAAAACCGTATTTCAAAAAGGCACTTTCACCACAATGTTCGTTGCAGCACTATTTACAATAGCCAGGTAATGGAAGCCACCTAAATGCCCACAGACAGATGAATGGATAAAGATGTGGTACATATATAAAATGGAATATGACTCGGCCATAAAAAGGAATGAAACTGGGTCATTTGTAGAGACATCGATGGATCGAGAGACTGTCATACAGAATGAAGTAAGTCAGAAAGAGGAAAACAAATATTGTATATTAATGCATATATGTGGAGCCTAAAAATGGTACAGATGAACTCGTTTGCAGGGAAGAAATAGAGACACAGAGGTAGAGAACAAACGTATGGACACCAAGTGTGGGAAGCCATGGGGTGGTGGTGGTGGGATGAGTTGGGAGTTTGGGATTGACCTGTATACATGTATATGCATAAAATTCATAACTAATAATAACGTGCTCTTTAAAAAAATAAATAAAATTAAATTTCAAAATTTTAAAAAATAAAATTTAAAAATAAAACAGAAAAAAGTTCTTCCCGTCACACAGATGTATTTATAGGAAAGAATTATTTCCATGCTTATATCTATAAATACATAAAAGAGGAATAAAATCTAACTTGAACGATAAAAGAAAAAAAAAGTGAACCCACGAGTTATACAGAGGAAAACCCTATCACGGCACTTGCTCCAGCGGTAAACAATTCTGAAATTGGTCAGAGGTGGGGAACCATCTCCCATACAGCCAGCCACCCACCCCCCACACAAGGAGCGTCCTCATTGCAAAGCTGTGGGATCGTGACGAGGCATCTGTGAGTAAACGTGAGCTGAGGCCCAGGCCAGCTGCTTCTGATCTGTTCCCACCCTTTCCAGGTAAAACACCTGAATATGTACAAGGGCTTGAAAGCCTAGAGGAAGGACCGTGGAGCCACACCAGCGACAGCACGCAGGCCAACTTGGTGCCTGCAGGCCAGCCAGCGTGGTCCTGGCCCCGGGCGCTCTTCCAGAAGCTTTCCATTGCCCTGCCTGAGATACCCCTCCTGTCCCGGCCCCCACTGCTTTTTTCCTTCCTCACCTCTGTCCGGAGAGAAATTCCAGCGGAAGGTATGGGTGACACATCCTCTTCTTTACAGGCGGCAGCCTGGCAACTCCTGCAGAAAGGCCAGCAGAACCCCACTCACACCGGGCCACCCACAAAGCTGTGGCCCCTCACTCCCTCCCACCAGCACAGCCCCGAGACTGCTGACGGGGCAGAGAATATGGAGTCAGGCACAGCTTCAGGGGCTATTGCTGCCTGCAGCGCTGTTTATATTGACCTTAAGAAGGCACACCTGGGGAGGGCGGGCCGGCAGGGTAAGGCTGCCCAGGTCAGCTAATCCACAACCCTCAGGGAATCACATAGTTGAAAATGGACCCCGCTAAGGCAGAAGAGAAGCCAAGGGAAAAAAGGACACAATGCCATTTGCAGCACCGTAGATGAGTCTAGAAGTAATCACGTGACTTGTAGTAAGTCAGAAAGTGAAAGACACATATCATATCATATCACTTAGAGGTGTTACCTAAAAATGGATACCAGGGCAGATATTTCCATGGAGAAGGGCAATCACAGATTCATTAAACAAACTTATGGTTCACCAATGGAAAGGTGTGAGGATTGGTTTCATTACGATATCGGGGTTAACAGACATATACAAACACAGGTGACATATATAATCACCAAAGACCTACAGAATACCAAGAGAGGACTACTCAACATTCTGTCATAACGTACATGGGAAAAGGATCCCAAGAAGAACAGTCATCTGTATATGTGTAATAGAACCACATCTTCCACACCTACAACAAGCCAAACATTGTAATCAAACTTGCTGTAATAAAAAATAAAAACTTAAATTAAAAACACGAACAAGAAGTAGTGAGACAAACGTGAGGGGCTTTCTCCTGGTACATTCCATTCTAAACTCCAATCTAGAACACCACTTCCACTGAGGCTCTCTTGCCCTAGTAACCAGATTTGGTAAGGGTGAACTGCTGCCACCTTGTGGCCGTTTCACACAACAGCAGCTTTAATCCCAACGCTAATGGTCAGTTGATATTCAAAATCATTGCAGGCCTGTAAATGACACCTGCCCTGAAAACAAATCCTGGGGTCACATATCGACCAAAAAATTCAAAGGACGTCCATATTTCAAAACGACCGTTTCAAAAGGCATATTTTACGCACATTAGTGTTCTGCTTCTTTTCCTTTCTTTCCTTTTTTGTTAAAAAAAACGGGAATGGAAAAAGGCATCCCTCAGGATGGGTGAAAATCGTTGCAAACGAATCAATGGACACAGGTTTAATCTCCAATATATATAAAGAGCTCATGCAGCTTAATATTAAAAAAACAAACAACCCAAAAAAAATGGGCAGAAGATCTAAAGAGACGTTTCTTCAAAGGAGACACAGAGATGGCCAAGACGCACATGAAAAGCTGCTCAACAGCACTAATTATTAGAGAAATGCAAATCAAAACTACAATGAGGTATCACCTCACACCTGTTAGAATCGGCATCATCAGAAAATCTACAAACAACCAATTCTGGGGAGGGTGTGGACAAAAGGAGCCCTCTTCCACTATTGGTGGGAATGTAAATTGATACAGTCACTATGGAGAACAGTATGGAGTTTCCTTAAAAAAACTAGAAATAGAATTACCATCTGATCCAGCAATCCCACTTCTGGGCATATACCCAGAGAAAACTGTATTTCAAAAAGGCACATTCACCACAATGTTCGTTGCAGCACTATTTACAATAGCCAGGTAATGGAAGCAACCTAAATGCCCACAGACAGATGAATGGATAAAGATGTGGTACATATATAAAATGGAATATGACTCGGCCATAAAAAGGAATGAAACTGGGTCATCTGTAGAGACATCGATGGATCGAGAGACTGTCATACAGAATGAAGTAAGTCAGAAAGAGGAAAACAAATATTGTATATTAATGCATATATGTGGAGCCTAAAAATGGTACAGATGAACTGGTTTGCAGGGAAGAAATAGAGACACAGATGTAGAGAACAAACGTATGGACACCAAGTGTGGGAAGCCATGGGGTGGTGGTGGTGGGATGAGTTGGGAGATTGGGATTGACCTGTATACATGTATATGCATAAAATACATAACTAATAATAACGTGCTGTATAAAAACATAAATAAAATTAAATTTCAAAATTTTAAAAAATAAAATTTAAAAATAAAACAGAAAAAATTCTTCCCATCACACAGATGTATTTATAGGAAAGAATTATTTCCATGCTTATATCTATAAATACATAAAAGGGGAATAAAATCTAACTTGAACCATAAAAGAAAAAAAAAACCTGAACCCAGGAGTTATACAGAGGAAAACCCTATCAGGGCACTTGCTCCAGTGGTAAACAATTCTGAAATTGGTCAGAGGTGGGGAACCATCTCCCATACAGCCAGCAACCCACCCCCCACACAAGGAGCGTCCTCATTGCAAAGCTGGGGGACCGTGCCGAGGCATCTGTGAGTAAACGTGAGCTGAGCCCCAGGCCAGCTGCTGCTGAACTGTTCCCACCCTTTCCAGGTAAAACACCTGAATATGTACAAGGGCTTGAAAGCCTAGAGGAAGGACCGTGGAGCCACACCAGCGACAGCACGCAGGCCAACTTGGTGCCTGCAGGCCAGCCAGCGTGGTCCTGGACCCTGGCGCTCTTCCAGAAGCTTTCCATTGCCCTGCCTGAGATACCCCTCCTGTCCCGGACCTCACTGCTTTTTTCCTTGCTCACCTGTGTCCGAAGAGAAATTCCAGAGGAAGGTATGGGTGACACATCCTCTTCTTTACAGGCGGCAGCCTGGCAACTCCTGCAGAAAGGCCAGCAGAACCCCACTCACACCGGGCCACCCACAAAGCTGTGGCCCCTCACTCCCTCCCACCAGCACAGCCCCGAGACTGCTGACGGGGCAGAGAATATGGAGTCAGGCACAGCTTCAGTGGCTATTGCTGCCTGGAGCGCTGTTTATATTGACCTCAAGGAGGCACACCTGGGGAGGGCGGGCCGGCAGGGTAAGGCTGCCCAGGTCAGCTAATCCACAACCCTCAGGGAATCACATTGTTGAAAATGGACCCCGCTAAGGCAGAAGAGAAGCCAAGGGAAAAAAGGACACAATGCCATTTGCAGCACCGTAGATGAGTCTAGAAGTAATCACGTGACTTGTAGTAAGTCAGAAAGTGAAAGACACATATCATATCATATCACTTAGAGGTGTTACCTAAAAATGGATACCAGGGCAGATATTTCCACGGAGAAGGGCAATCACAGATTCATTAAACAAACTTATGGTTCACCAATGGAAAGGTGTGAGGATTGGTTTCATTACGATATCGGGGTTAACAGACATATACAAACACAGGTGACATATATAATCACCAAAGACCTACAGAATACCAAGAGAGGACTACTCAACATTCTGTCATAACGTACATGGGAAAAGGATCCCAGGAAGAACAGTCATCTGTATATGTGTAAAAGAACCACATCTTCCACACCTACAACAAGCCAAACATTGTAATCAAACTTGCTGTAATAAAAAATAAAAAATTAAATTAAAAACACGAACAAGAAGTAGTGAGACAAACGTGAGGGGCTTTCTCCTGGCACATTCCATTCTAAACTCCAATCTAGAACACCACTTCCACTGAGGCTCTCTTGCCCTATTAAACAGATTTGGCAAGGGAGAACTGCTGCCACCTTGTGGCCGTTTCACACAACAGCAGCTTTAATCCCAGCGCTAATGGTCAGTTGATATTCAAAATCATTGCAGGCCTTTAAATGACACCTGCCCTGAAAACAAATCCTGGGGTCACATATCGACCAAAAAATTCAAAGGACGTCCATATTTCAAAACGACCATTTCAAAAGGCATATTTTACGCACATTAGTGTTCTGCTTCTTTTCCTTTCTTTCCTTTTTTGTTAAAAAACACGGGAATGGAAAAAGGCATCCCTCAGAATGGGCGAAAATCGTTGCGGATGAATTAATGGACAGAGGTTTAATCTCCAATATATATAAACAGCTCATGCAGCTTAATATTAAAAAATTAACAACCCCAAAAAAATGGGAAGTAGATCTAAAGGGACGTTTCTTCAAAGGAGACACAGAGATGGCCAAGACACACATGAAAAGCTGCTCAACAGCACTAATTATTAGAGAAATGTAAATCAAAACTACAATGAGGTATCACCTCACACCTGTTAGAATCGGCATCATCAGGAAATCTACAAACAACCAATTCTGGGGAGGGTGTGGACAAAAGGAGCCCTCTTCCACTATTGGTGGGAATGTAAATTGATACAGTCACTATGGAGAACAGTATGGAGTTTCCTTTAAAAATCTAGAAACAGAATTACCATCTGATCCAGCAATCCCACTTCTGGGCATATACCCAGAGAAAACCGTATTTCAAAAAGGCACATTCACCACAATGTTCCTTGCAGCACTATTTACAATAGCCAGGTAATGGAAGCAACCTAAATGCCCACAGACAGATGAATGGATAAAGATGTGGTACATATATAAAATGGAATATTACTCGGCCATAAAAAGGAATGAAACTGGGTCATTTGTAGAGACATCGATGGATCGAGAGACTGTCATACAGAATGAAGTAAGTCAGAAAGAGGAAAACAAATATTGTATATTAATGCATATATGTGGAGCCTAAAAATGGTACAGATGAACTGGTTTGCAGGGAAGAAATAGAGACACAGAGGTAGAGAACAAACGCTGGTGTGGAGCCACACCAGCGACAGCACGCAGGCCAACTTGGTGCCTGCAGGCCAGCCAGGGTGGTCCTGGACCCTGGCGCTCTTCCAGAAGCTTTCCATTGCCCTGCCTGAGATACCCCTCCTGTCCCGGCCCCCACTGCTTTTTTCCTTCCTCACCTCCGTCTGGAGAGAAATTCCAGCGGAAGGTATGGGTGACACATCCTCTTCTTTACAGGTGGCAACCTGGCAACTCCTGCAGAAAGGCCAGCAGAACCCCACTCACACCGGGCCACCCACAAAGCTGTGGCCCCTCACTTCCTCCCACCAGCACAGCCCCGAGACTGCTAACGGGGCAGAGAATATGGAGTCAGGCACAGCTTCAGGGGCTATTGCTGCCTGGAGCTCTGTTTATATTGACCTCAACGAGGCACAGCTGGGGAAGGCGGGCCGGCAGGGTAAGGCTGCCCAGGTCAGCTAATCCACAACCCTCAGGGAATCACATTGTTGAAAATGGACCCCGCTAAGGCAGAAGAGATGCCAAGGAAAAAAAGGTCACAATGCCATTTGCAGCACCGTAGATGAGTCTAGAAATAATCACGTGACTTGTAGTAAGTCAGAAAGTGAAAGACACATATCATATCATATCACTTAGAGGTGTTACCTAAAAATGGATACCAGGGCAGATATTTCCACGGAGAAGGGCAATCACAGATTCATTAAACAAACTTATGGTTCACCAATGGAAAGGTGTGAGGATTGGTTTCATTACGATATCGGGGTTAACAGACATATACAAACACAGGTGACATATATAATCACCAAAGACCTACAGAATACCAAGAGAGGACTACTCAACATTCTGTCATAACGTACATGGGAAAAGGATCCCAGGAAGAACAGTCATCTGTATATGTGTAAAAGAACCACATCTTCCACACCTACAAGAAGCCAAACATTGTAATCAAACTTGCTGTAATAAAAAATAAAAAAAATAAATTAAAAACACGAACAAGAAGTAGTGAGACAAACATGAGGGGCTTTCTCCTGGCACAATCCATTCTAAACTCCAATCTAGAACACCACTTCCACTGAGGCTCTCTTGCCCTAGTAACCAGATTTGGTAAGGGTGAACTGCTGCCACCTTGTGGCCGTTTCACACAACAGCAGCTTTAATCCCAACACTAATGGTCAGTTGATATTCAAAATCATTGCAGGCCTGTAAATGACACCTGCCCTGAAAACAAATCCTGGGGTCACATATCGACCAAAAAATTCAAAGGACGTCCATATTTCAAAACGACCGTTTCAAAAGGCATATTTTACGCACATTAGTGTTCTGCTTCTTTTCCTTTCTTTCCTTTTTTGTTAAAAAACACGGGAATGGAAAAAGGCATCCCTCAGAATGGGCGAAAATCGTTGCAGACGAATCAATGGACAGAGGTTTAATCTCCAATATATATAAACAGCACATGCAGCTTAATATTAAAAAAATTAACAACCCCCAAAAAATGGGAAGAAGATCTAAAGGGACGTTTCTTCAAAGGAGACACAGAGATGGCCAAGACACACATGAAAAGCTGCTCAACAGCACTAATTTTTAGAGAAATGCAAATCAAAACTACAATGAGGTATCACCTCACACCTGTTAGAATCGGCATCATCAGAAAATCTACAAACAACCAATTCTGGGGAGGGTGTGGACAAAAGGAGCCCTCTTCCACTATTGGTGGGAATGTAAATTGATACAGTCACTATGGAGAACAGTATGGAGTTTCCTTTAAAAATCTAGAAATAGAATTACCATCTGATCCAGCAATCCCACTTCTGGGCATATACCCAGAGAAAACCGTATTTCAAAAAGGCACTTTCACCACAATGTTCGTTGCAGCACTATTTACAATAGCCAGGTAATGGAAGCCACCTAAATGCCCACAGACAGATGAATGGACAAAGATGTGGTACATATATAAAATGGAATATGACTCGGCCATAAAAAGGAATGAAACTGGGTCATTTGTAGAGACATCGATGGATCGAGAGACTGTCATACAGAATGAAGTAAGTCAGAAAGAGGAAAACAAATATTGTATATTAATGCATATATGTGGAGCCTAAAAATGGTACAGATGAACTCGTTTGCAGGGAAGAAATAGAGACACAGAGGTAGAGAACAAACGTATGGACACCAAGTGTGGGAAGCCATGGGGTGGTGGTGGTGGGATGAGTTGGGAGTTTGGGATTGACCTGTATACATGTATATGCATAAAATTCATAACTAATAATAACGTGCTCTTTAAAAAAATAAATAAAATTAAATTTCAAAATTTTAAAAAATAAAATTTAAAAATAAAACAGAAAAAAGTTCTTCCCGTCACACAGATGTATTTATAGGAAAGAATTATTTCCATGCTTATATCTATAAATACATAAAAGAGGAATAAAATCTAACTTGAACGATAAAAGAAAAAAAAAGTGAACCCACGAGTTATACAGAGGAAAACCCTATCACGGCACTTGCTCCAGCGGTAAACAATTCTGAAATTGGTCAGAGGTGGGGAACCATCTCCCATACAGCCAGCCACCCACACCCCACACAAGGAGCGTCCTCATTGCAAAGCTGTGGGATCGTGACGAGGCATCTGTGAGTAAACGTGAGCTGAGGCCCAGGCCAGCTGCTTCTGATCTGTTCCCACCCTTTCCAGGTAAAACACCTGAATATGTACAAGGGCTTGAAAGCCTAGAGGAAGGACCGTGGAGCCACACCAGCGACAGCACGCAGGCCAACTTGGTGCCTGCAGGCCAGCCAGCGTGGTCCTGGCCCCGGGCGCTCTTCCAGAAGCTTTCCATTGCCCTGCCTGAGATACCCCTCCTGTCCCGGCCCCCACTGCTTTTTTCCTTCCTCACCTCTGTCCGGAGAGAAATTCCAGCGGAAGGTATGGGTGACACATCCTCTTCTTTACAGGCGGCAGCCTGGCAACTCCTGCAGAAAGGCCAGCAGAACCCCACTCACACCGGGCCACCCACAAAGCTGTGGCCCCTCACTCCCTCCCACCAGCACAGCCCCGAGACTGCTGACGGGGCAGAGAATATGGAGTCAGGCACAGCTTCAGGGGCTATTGCTGCCTGCAGCGCTGTTTATATTGACCTTAAGAAGGCACACCTGGGGAGGGCGGGCCGGCAGGGTAAGGCTGCCCAGGTCAGCTAATCCACAACCCTCAGGGAATCACATAGTTGAAAATGGACCCCGCTAAGGCAGAAGAGAAGCCAAGGGAAAAAAGGACACAATGCCATTTGCAGCACCGTAGATGAGTCTAGAAGTAATCACGTGACTTGTAGTAAGTCAGAAAGTGAAAGACACATATCATATCATATCACTTAGAGGTGTTACCTAAAAATGGATACCAGGGCAGATATTTCCATGGAGAAGGGCAATCACAGATTCATTAAACAAACTTATGGTTCACCAATGGAAAGGTGTGAGGATTGGTTTCATTACGATATCGGGGTTAACAGACATATACAAACACAGGTGACATATATAATCACCAAAGACCTACAGAATACCAAGAGAGGACTACTCAACATTCTGTCATAACGTACATGGGAAAAGGATCCCAAGAAGAACAGTCATCTGTATAAGTGTAATAGAACCACATCTTCCACACCTACAACAAGCCAAACATTGTAATCAAACTTGCTGTAATAAAAAATAAAAACTTAAATTAAAAACACGAACAAGAAGTAGTGAGACAAACGTGAGGGGCTTTCTCCTGGTACATTCCATTCTAAACTCCAATCTAGAACACCACTTCCACTGAGGCTCTCTTGCCCTAGTAACCAGATTTGGTAAGGGTGAACTGCTGCCACCTTGTGGCCGTTTCACACAACAGCAGCTTTAATCCCAACGCTAATGGTCAGTTGATATTCAAAATCATTGCAGGCCTGTAAATGACACCTGCCCTGAAAACAAATCCTGGGGTCACATATCGACCAAAAAATTCAAAGGACGTCCATATTTCAAAACGACCGTTTCAAAAGGCATATTTTACACACATTAGTGTTCTGCTTCTTTTCCTTTCTTTCCTTTTTTGTTAAAAAAAACGGGAATGGAAAAAGGCATCCCTCAGGATGGGTGAAAATCGTTGCAAACGAATCAATGGACACAGGTTTAATCTCCAATATATATAAAGAGCTCATGCAGCTTAATATTAAAAAAACAAACAACCCAAAAAAAATGGGCAGAAGATCTAAAGAGACGTTTCTTCAAAGGAGACACAGAGATGGCCAAGACGCACATGAAAAGCTGCTCAACAGCACTAATTATTAGAGAAATGCAAATCAAAACTACAATGAGGTATCACCTCACACCTGTTAGAATCGGCATCATCAGAAAATCTACAAACAACCAATTCTGGGGAGGGTGTGGACAAAAGGAGCCCTCTTCCACTATTGGTGGGAATGTAAATTGATACAGTCACTATGGAGAACAGTATGGAGTTTCCTTAAAAAAACTAGAAATAGAATTACCATCTGATCCAGCAATCCCACTTCTGGGCATATACCCAGAGAAAACTGTATTTCAAAAAGGCACATTCACCACAATGTTCGTTGCAGCACTATTTACAATAGCCAGGTAATGGAAGCAACCTAAATGCCCACAGACAGATGAATGGATAAAGATGTGGTACATATATAAAATGGAATATGACTCGGCCATAAAAAGGAATGAAACTGGGTCATCTGTAGAGACATCGATGGATCGAGAGACTGTCATACAGAATGAAGTAAGTCAGAAAGAGGAAAACAAATATTGTATATTAATGCATATATGTGGAGCCTAAAAATGGTACAGATGAACTGGTTTGCAGGGAAGAAATAGAGACACAGATGTAGAGAACAAACGTATGGACACCAAGTGTGGGAAGCCATGGGGTGGTGGTGGTGGGATGAGTTGGGAGATTGGGATTGACCTGTATACATGTATATGCATAAAATACATAACTAATAATAACGTGCTGTATAAAAACATAAATAAAATTAAATTTCAAAATTTTAAAAAATAAAATTTAAAAATAAAACAGAAAAAATTCTTCCCATCACACAGATGTATTTATAGGAAAGAATTATTTCCATGCTTATATCTATAAATACATAAAAGGGGAATAAAATCTAACTTGAACCATAAAAGAAAAAAAAAACCTGAACCCAGGAGTTATACAGAGGAAAACCCTATCAGGGCACTTGCTCCAGTGGTAAACAATTCTGAAATTGGTCAGAGGTGGGGAACCATCTCCCATACAGCCAGCAACCCACCCCCCACACAAGGAGCGTCCTCATTGCAAAGCTGGGGGACCGTGCCGAGGCATCTGTGAGTAAACGTGAGCTGAGCCCCAGGCCAGCTGCTGCTGAACTGTTCCCACCCTTTCCAGGTAAAACACCTGAATATGTACAAGGGCTTGAAAGCCTAGAGGAAGGACCGTGGAGCCACACCAGCGACAGCACGCAGGCCAACTTGGTGCCTGCAGGCCAGCCAGCGTGGTCCTGGACCCTGGCGCTCTTCCAGAAGCTTTCCATTGCCCTGCCTGAGATACCCCTCCTGTCCCGGACCTCACTGCTTTTTTCCTTGCTCACCTGTGTCCGAAGAGAAATTCCAGAGGAAGGTATGGGTGACACATCCTCTTCTTTACAGGCGGCAGCCTGGCAACTCCTGCAGAAAGGCCAGCAGAACCCCACTCACACCGGGCCACCCACAAAGCTGTGGCCCCTCACTCCCTCCCACCAGCACAGCCCCGAGACTGCTGACGGGGCAGAGAATATGGAGTCAGGCACAGCTTCAGGGGCTATTGCTGCCTGGAGCGCTGTTTATATTGACCTCAAGGAGGCACACCTGGGGAGGGCGGGCCGGCAGGGTAAGGCTGCCCAGGTCAGCTAATCCACAACCCTCAGGGAATCACATTGTTGAAAATGGACCCCGCTAAGGCAGAAGAGAAGCCAAGGGAAAAAAGGACACAATGCCATTTGCAGCACCGTAGATGAGTCTAGAAGTAATCACGTGACTTGTAGTAAGTCAGAAAGTGAAAGACACATATCATATCATATCACTTAGAGGTGTTACCTAAAAATGGATACCAGGGCAGATATTTCCACGGAGAAGGGCAATCACAGATTCATTAAACAAACTTATGGTTCACCAATGGAAAGGTGTGAGGATTCGTTTCATTACGATATCGGGGTTAACAGACATATACAAACACAGGTGACATATATAATCACCAAAGACCTACAGAATACCAAGAGAGGACTACTCAACATTCTGTCATAACGTACATGGGAAAAGGATCCCAAGAAGAACAGTCATCTGTATATGTGTAAAAGAACCACATCTTCCACACCTACAACAAGCCAAACATTGTAATCAAACTTGCTGTAATAAAAAATAAAAACTTAAATTAAAAACACGAACAAGAAGTAGTGAGACAAACGTGAGGGGCTTTCTCCTGGTACATTCCATTCTAAACTCCAATCTAGAACACCACTTCCACTGAGGCTCTCTTGCCCTAGTAACCAGATTTGGTAAGGGTGAACTGCTGCCACCTTGTGGCCGTTTCACACAACAGCAGCTTTAATCCCAACGCTAATGGTCAGTTGATATTCAAAATCATTGCAGGCCTGTAAATGACACCTGCCCTGAAAACAAATCCTGGGGTCACATATCGACCAAAAAATTAAAAGGACGTCCATATTTCAAAACGACCGTTTCAAAAGGCATATTTTACGCACATTAGTGTTCTGCTTCTTTTCCTTTCTTTCCTTTTTTGTTAAAAAAAACGGGAATGGAAAAAGGCATCCCTCAGGATGGGTGAAAATCGTTGCAAACGAATCAATGGACAGAGGTTTAATCTCCAATATATATAAACAGCTCATGCAGCTTAATATTAAAAAAACAAACATTCCAAAAAAAATGGGCAGAAGATCTAAAGAGACGTTTCTTCAAAGGAGACACAGAGATGGTCAAGACGCACATGAAAAGCTGCTCAACAGCACTAATTATTAGAGAAATGCAAATCAAAACTACAATGAGGTATCACCTCACACCTGTTAGAATCGGCATCATCAGAAAATCTACAAACAACCAATTCTGGGGAGGGTGTGGACAAAAGGAGCCCTCTTCCACTATTGGTGGGAATGTAAATTGATACAGTCACTATGGAGAACAGTATGGAGTTTCCTTAAAAAAACTAGAAATAGAATTACCATCTGATCCAGCAATCCCACTTCTGGGCATATACCCAGAGAAAACCGTATTTCAAAAAGGCACATTCACCACAATGTTCGTTGCAGCACTATTTACAATAGCCAGGTAATGGAAGCAACCTAAATGCCCACAGACAGATGAATGGATAAAGATGTGGTACATATATAAAATGGAATATGACTCGGCCATAAAAAGGAATGAAACTGGGTCATTTGTAGAGACATCGATGGATCGAGAGACTGTCATACAGAATGAAGTAAGTCAGAAAGAGGAAAACAAATATTGTATATTAATGCATATATGTGGAGCCTAAAAATGGTACAGATGAACTGGTTTGCAGGGAAGAAATAGAGACACAGATGTAGAGAACAAACGTATGGACACCAAGTGTGGGAAGCCATGGGGTGGTGGTGGTGGGATGAGTTGGGAGATTGGGATTGACCTGTATACATGTATATGCATAAAATACATAACTAATAATAACGTGCTGTATAAAATCATAAATAAAATTAAATTTCAAAATTTTAAAAAATAAAATTTAAAAATAAAACAGAAAAAATTCTTCCCGTCACACAGATGTATTTATAGGAATGAATTATTCCCATGCTTATATTTATAAATACATAAAAGAGGAATAAAATCTAACTTGAACCAAAAAAGAAAAAAAAATTGAACCCACGAGTTATACAGAGGAAAACCCTATCACGGCACTTGCTCCAGCGGTAAACAATTCTGAAATTGATCAGAGGTGGGGAACCATCTCCCATACAGCCAGCAACCCACCCCCCACGCAAGGAGCATCCTCATTGCAAAGCTGGGGGACCGTGCCGAGGCATCTGTGAGTAAACGTGAGCTGAGCCCCAGGCCAGCTGCTGCTGAACTGTTCCCACCCTTTCCAGGTAAAACACCTGAATATGTACAAGGGCTTGAAAGCCTAGAGGAAGGACCGTGGAGCCACACCAGTGACAGCACGCAGGCCAACTTGGTGCCTGCAGGCCAGCCAGCGTGGTCCTGGACCCTGGCGCTCTTCCAGAAGCTTTCCATTGCCCTGCCTGAGATACCCCTCCTGTCCCGGCCCCCACTGCTTTTTTCCTTCCTCACCTCTGTCCGGAGAGAAATTCCAGCGGAAGGTATGGGTGACACATCCTCTTCTTTACAGGCGGCAGCCTGGCAACTCCTGCAGAAAGGCCAGCAGAACCCCACTCACACCGGGCCACCCACAAAGCTGTGGCCCCTCACTCCCTCCCACCAGCACAGCCCCGAGACTGCTGACGGGGCAGAGAATATGGAGTCAGGCACAGCTTCAGGGGCTATTGCTGCCTGGAGCGCTGTTTATATTGACCTCAAGGAGGCACAGCTGGGGAGGGCGGGCCGGCAGGGTAAGGCTGCCCAGGTCAGCTAATCCACAACCCTCAGGGAATCACATTGTTGAAAATGGACCCCACTAAGGCAGAAGAGAAGCCAAGGGAAAAAAGGACACAATGCCATTTGCAGCACCGTAGATGAGTCTAGAAGTAATCACGTGACTTGTAGTAAGTCAGAAAGTGAAAGACACATATCATATCATATCACTTAGAGGTGTTACCTAAAAATGGATACCAGGGCAGATATTTCCACGGAGAAGGGCAATCACAGATTCATTAAACAAACTTATGGTTCACCAATGGAAAGGTGTGAGGATTGGTTTCATTACGATATCGGGGTTAACAGACATATACAAACACAGGTGACATATATAATCGCCAAAGACCTACAGAATACCAAGAGAGGACTACTCAACATTCTGTCATAACGTACATGGGAAAAGGATCCCAAGAAGAACAGTCATCTGTATATGTGTAAAAGAACCACATCTTCCACACCTACAACAAGCCAAACATTGTAATCAAACTTGCTGTAATAAAAAATAAAAACTTAAATTAAAAACACGAACAAGAAGTAGTGAGACAAACGTGAGGGGCTTTCTCCTGGTACATTCCATTCTAAACTCCAATCTAGAACACCACTTCCACTGAGGCTCTCTTGCCCTAGTAACCAGATTTGGTAAGGGTGAACTGCTGCCACCTTGTGGCCGTTTCACACAACAGCAGCTTTAATCCCAACGCTAATGGTCAGTTGATATTCAAAATCATTGCAGGCCTGTAAATGACACCTGCCCTGAAAACAAATCCTGGGGTCACATATCGACCAAAAAATTCAAAGGACGTCCATATTTCAAAACGACCGTTTCAAAAGGCATATTTTACGCACATTAGTGTTCTGCTTCTTTTCCTTTCTCTCCTTTTTTGTTAAAAAAAACGGGAATGGAAAAAGGCATCCCTCAGGATGGGTGAAAATCGTTGCAAACGAATCAATGGACACAGGTTTAATCTCCAATATATATAAACTGCTCATGCAGCTTAATATTAAAAAACAAACAACCCCAAAAAAAATGGGCAGAAGATCTAAAGAGACGTTTCTTCAAAGGAGACACAGAGATGGCCAAGACGCACATGAAAAGCTGCTCAACAGCACTAATTATTAGAGAAATGCAAATCAAAACTACAATGAGGTATCACCTCACACCTGTTAGAATCGGCATCATCAGAAAATCTACAAACAACCAATTCTGGGGAGGGTGTGGACAAAAGGAGCCCTCTTCCACTATTGGTGGGAATGTAAATTGATACAGTCACTATGGAGAACAGTATGGAGTTTCATTAAAAAAACTAGAAATAGAATTACCATCTGATCCAGCAATCCCACTTCTGGGCATATACCCAGAGAAAACCGTATTTCAAAAAGGCACATTCACCACAATGTTCGTTGCAGCACTATTTACAATAGCCAGGTAATGGAAGCAACCTAAATGCCCACAGACAGATGAATGGATAAAGATGTGGTACATATATAAAATGGAATATGACTCGGCCATAAAAAGGAATGAAACTGGGTCATTTGTAGAGACATCGATGGATCGAGAGACTGTCATACTGAATGAAGTAAGTCAGAAAGAGGAAAACAAATATTGTATATTAATGCATATATGTGGAGCCTAAAAATGGTACAGATGAACTGGTTTGCAGGGAAGAAATAGAGACACAGATGTAGAGAACAAACGTATGGACACCAAGTGTGGGAAGCCATGGGGTGGTGGTGGTGGGATGAGTTGGGAGATTGGGATTGACCTGTATACATGTATATGCATAAAATACATAACTAATAATAACGTGCTGTATAAAAACATAAATAAAATTAAATTTCAAAATTTTAAAAAATAAAATTTAAAAATAAAACAGAAAAAATTCTTCCCATCACACAGATGTATTTATAGGAAAGAATTATTTCCATGCTTATATCTATAAATACATAAAAGGGGAATAAAATCTAACTTGAACCATAAAAGAAAAAAAAAACCTGAACCCAGGAGTTATACAGAGGAAAACCCTATCAGGGCACTTGCTCCAGTGGTAAACAATTCTGAAATTGGTCAGAGGTGGGGAACCATCTCCCATACAGCCAGCAACCCACCCCCCACACAAGGAGCGTCCTCATTGCAAAGCTGGGGGACCGTGCCGAGGCATCTGTGAGTAAACGTGAGCTGAGCCCCAGGCCAGCTGCTGCTGAACTGTTCCCACCCTTTCCAGGTAAAACACCTGAATATGTACAAGGGCTTGAAAGCCTAGAGGAAGGACCGTGGAGCCACACCAGCGACAGCACGCAGGCCAACTTGGTGCCTGCAGGCCAGCCAGCGTGGTCCTGGACCCTGGCGCTCTTCCAGAAGCTTTCCATTGCCCTGCCTGAGATACCCCTCCTGTCCCGGACCTCACTGCTTTTTTCCTTGCTCACCTCTGTCCGAAGAGAAATTCCAGCGGAAGGTATGGGTGACACATCCTCTTCTTTACAGGCGGCAGCCTGGCAACTCCTGCAGAAAGGCCAGCAGAACCCCACTCACACCGGGCCACCCACAAAGCTGTGGCCCCTCACTCCCTCCCACCAGCACAGCCCCGAGACTGCTGACGGGGCAGAGAATATGGAGTCAGGCACAGCTTCAGGGGCTATTGCTGCCTGGAGCGCTGTTTATATTGACCTCAAGGAGGCACACCTGGGGAGGGCGGGCCGGCAGGGTAAGGCTGCCCAGGTCAGCTAATCCACAACCCTCAGGGAATCACATTGTTGAAAATGGACCCCGCTAAGGCAGAAGAGAAGCCAAGGGAAAAAAGGACACAATGCCATTTGCAGCACCGTAGATGAGTCTAGAAGTAATCACGTGACTTGTAGTAAGTCAGAAAGTGAAAGACACATATCATATCATATCACTTAGAGGTGTTACCTAAAAATGGATACCAGGGCAGATATTTCCACGGAGAAGGGCAATCACAGATTCATTAAACAAACTTATGGTTCACCAATGGAAAGGTGTGAGGATTCGTTTCATTACGATATCGGGGTTAACAGACATATACAAACACAGGTGACATATATAATCGCCAAAGACCTACAGAATACCAAGAGAGGACTACTCAACATTCTGTCATAACGTACATGGGAAAAGGATCCCAAGAAGAACAGTCATCTGTATATGTGTAAAAGAACCACATCTTCCACACCTACAACAAGCCAAACATTGTAATCAAACTTGCTGTAATAAAAAATAAAAACTTAAAAACACGAACAAGAAGTAGTGAGACAAACGTGAGGGGCTTTCTCCTGGTACATTCCATTCTAAACTCCAATCTAGAACACCACTTCCACTGAGGCTCTCTTGCCCTAGTAACCAGATTTGGTAAGGGTGAACTGCTGCCACCTTGTGGCCGTTTCACACAACAGCAGCTTTAATCCCAACGCTAATGGTCAGTTGATATTCAAAATCATTGCAGGCCTGTAAATGACACCTGCCCTGAAAACAAATCCTGGGGTCACATATCGACCAAAAAATTCAAAGGACGTCCATATTTCAAAACGACCGTTTCAAAAGGCATATTTTACGCACATTAGTGTTCTGCTTCTTTTCCTTTCTTTCCTTTTTTGTTAAAAAAAACGGGAATGGAAAAAGGCATCCCTCAGGATGGGTGAAAATCGTTGCAAACGAATCAATGGACACAGGTTTAATCTCCAATATATATAAACAGCTCATGCAGCTTAATATTAAAAAAACAAACAACCCAAAAAAAATGGGCAGAAGATCTAAAGAGACGTTTCTTCAAAGGAGACACAGAGATGGCCAAGACGCACATGAAAAGCTGCTCAACAGCACTAATTATTAGAGAAATGCAAATCAAAACTACAATGAGGTATCACCTCACACCTGTTAGAATCGGCATCATCAGAAAATCTACAAACAACCAATTCTGGGGAGGGTGTGGACAAAAGGAGCCCTCTTCCACTATTGGTGGGAATGTAAATTGATACAGTCACTATGGAGAACAGTATGGAGTTTCCTTAAAAAAACTAGAAATAGAATTACCATCTGATCCAGCAATCCCACTTCTGGGCATATACCCAGAGAAAACCGTATTTCAAAAAGGCACATTCACCACAATGTTCGTTGCAGCACTATTTACAATAGCCAGGTAATGGAAGCAACCTAAATGCCCACAGACAGATGAATGGATAAAGATGTGGTACATATATAAAATGGAATATGACTCGGCCATAAAAAGGAATGAAACTGGGTCATTTGTAGAGACATCGATGGATCGAGAGACTGTCATACAGAATGAAGTAAGTCAGAAAGAGGAAAACAAATATTGTATATTAATGCATATATGTGGAGCCTAAAAATGGTACAGATGAACTGGTTTGCAGGGAAGAAATAGAGACACAGATGTAGAGAACAAACGTATGGACACCAAGTGTGGGAAGCCATGGGGTGGTGGTGGTGGGATGAGTTGGGAGATTGGGATTGACCTGTATACATGTATATGCATAAAATACATAACTAATAATAACGTGCTGTATAAAATCATAAATAAAATTAAATTTCAAAATTTTAAAAAATAAAATTTAAAAATAAAACAGAAAAAATTCTTCCCGTCACACAGATGTATTTATAGGAATGAATTATTCCCATGCTTATATTTATAAATACATAAAAGAGGAATAAAATCTAACTTGAACCAAAAAAGAAAAAAAAATTGAACCCACGAGTTATACAGAGGAAAACCCTATCACGGCACTTGCTCCAGCGGTAAACAATTCTGAAATTGATCAGAGGTGGGGAACCATCTCCCATACAGCCAGCAACCCACCCCCACGCAAGGAGCATCCTCATTGCAAAGCTGGGGGACCGTGCCGAGGCATCTGTGAGTAAACGTGAGCTGAGCCCCAGGCCAGCTGCTGCTGAACTGTTCCCACCCTTTCCAGGTAAAACACCTGAATATGTACAAGGGCTTGAAAGCCTAGAGGAAGGACCGTGGAGCCACACCAGTGACAGCACGCAGGCCAACTTGGTGCCTGCAGGCCAGCCAGCGTGGTCCTGGACCCTGGCGCTCTTCCAGAAGCTTTCCATTGCCCTGCCTGAGATACCCCTCCTGTCCCGGCCCCCACTGCTTTTTTCCTTCCTCACCTCTGTCCGGAGAGAAATTCCAGCGGAAGGTATGGGTGACACATCCTCTTCTTTACAGGCGGCAGCCTGGCAACTCCTGCAGAAAGGCCAGCAGAACCCCACTCACACCGGGCCACCCACAAAGCTGTGGCCCCTCACTCCCTCCCACCAGCACAGCCCCGAGACTGCTGACGGGGCAGAGAATATGGAGTCAGGCACAGCTTCAGGGGCTATTGCTGCCTGGAGCGCTGTTTATATTGACCTCAAGGAGGCACAGCTGGGGAGGGCGGGCCGGCAGGGTAAGGCTGCCCAGGTCAGCTAATCCACAACCCTCAGGGAATCACATTGTTGAAAATGGACCCCACTAAGGCAGAAGAGAAGCCAAGGGAAAAAAGGACACAATGCCATTTGCAGCACCGTAGATGAGTCTAGAAGTAATCACGTGACTTGTAGTAAGTCAGAAAGTGAAAGACACATATCATATCATATCACTTAGAGGTGTTACCTAAAAATGGATACCAGGGCAGATATTTCCACGGAGAAGGGCAATCACAGATTCATTAAACAAACTTATGGTTCCCCAATGGAAAGGTGTGAGGATTGGTTTCATTACGATATCGGGGTTAACAGACATATACAAACACAGGTGACATATATAATCGCCAAAGACCTACAGAATACCAAGAGAGGACTACTCAACATTCTGTCATAACGTACATGGGAAAAGGATCCCAAGAAGAACAGTCATCTGTATATGTGTAAAAGAACCACATCTTCCACACCTACAACAAGCCAAACATTGTAATCAAACTTGCTGTAATAAAAAATAAAAACTTAAATTAAAAACACGAACAAGAAGTAGTGAGACAAACGTGAGGGGCTTTCTCCTGGTACATTCCATTCTAAACTCCAATCTAGAACACCACTTCCACTGAGGCTCTCTTGCCCTAGTAACCAGATTTGGTAAGGGTGAACTGCTGCCACCTTGTGGCCGTTTCACACAACAGCAGCTTTAATCCCAACGCTAATGGTCAGTTGATATTCAAAATCATTGCAGGCCTGTAAATGACACCTGCCCTGAAAACAAATCCTGGGGTCACATATCGACCAAAAAATTCAAAGGACGTCCATATTTCAAAACGACCGTTTCAAAAGGCATATTTTACGCACATTAGTGTTCTGCTTCTTTTCCTTTCTCTCCTTTTTTGTTAAAAAAAACGGGAATGGAAAAAGGCATCCCTCAGGATGGGTGAAAATCGTTGCAAACGAATCAATGGACACAGGTTTAATCTCCAATATATATAAACTGCTCATGCAGCTTAATATTAAAAAACAAACAACCCCAAAAAAAATGGGCAGAAGATCTAAAGAGACGTTTCTTCAAAGGAGACACAGAGATGGCCAAGACGCACATGAAAAGCTGCTCAACAGCACTAATTATTAGAGAAATGCAAATCAAAACTACAATGAGGTATCACCTCACACCTGTTAGAATCGGCATCATCAGAAAATCTACAAACAACCAATTCTGGGGAGGGTGTGGACAAAAGGAGCCCTCTTCCACTATTGGTGGGAATGTAAATTGATACAGTCACTATGGAGAACAGTATGGAGTTTCATTAAAAAAACTAGAAATAGAATTACCATCTGATCCAGCAATCCCACTTCTGGGCATATACCCAGAGAAAACCGTATTTCAAAAAGGCACATTCACCACAATGTTCGTTGCAGCACTATTTACAATAGCCAGGTAATGGAAGCAACCTAAATGCCCACAGACAGATGAATGGATAAAGATGTGGTACATATATAAAATGGAATATGACTCGGCCATAAAAAGGAATGAAACTGGGTCATTTGTAGAGACATCGATGGATCGAGAGACTGTCATACTGAATGAAGTAAGTCAGAAAGAGGAAAACAAATATTGTATATTAATGCATATATGTGGAGCCTAAAAATGGTACAGATGAACTGGTTTGCAGGGAAGAAATAGAGACACAGATGTAGAGAACAAACGTATGGACACCAAGTGTGGGAAGCCATGGGGTGGTGGTGGTGGGATGAGTTGGGAGATTGGGATTGACCTGTATACATGTATATGCATAAAATACATAACTAATAATAACGTGCTGTATAAAAACATAAATAAAATTAAATTTCAAAATTTTAAAAAATAAAATTTAAAAATAAAACAGAAAAAATTCTTCCCATCACACAGATGTATTTATAGGAAAGAATTATTTCCATGCTTATATCTATAAATACATAAAAGGGGAATAAAATCTAACTTGAACCATAAAAGAAAAAAAAAACCTGAACCCAGGAGTTATACAGAGGAAAACCCTATCAGGGCACTTGCTCCAGTGGTAAACAATTCTGAAATTGGTCAGAGGTGGGGAACCATCTCCCATACAGCCAGCAACCCACCCCCCACACAAGGAGCGTCCTCATTGCAAAGCTGGGGGACCGTGCCGAGGCATCTGTGAGTAAACGTGAGCTGAGCCCCAGGCCAGCTGCTGCTGAACTGTTCCCACCCTTTCCAGGTAAAACACCTGAATATGTACAAGGGCTTGAAAGCCTAGAGGAAGGACCGTGGAGCCACACCAGCGACAGCACGCAGGCCAACTTGGTGCCTGCAGGCCAGCCAGCGTGGTCCTGGACCCTGGCGCTCTTCCAGAAGCTTTCCATTGCCCTGCCTGAGATACCCCTCCTGTCCCGGACCTCACTGCTTTTTTCCTTGCTCACCTCTGTCCGAAGAGAAATTCCAGCGGAAGGTATGGGTGACACATCCTCTTCTTTACAGGCGGCAGCCTGGCAACTCCTGCAGAAAGGCCAGCAGAACCCCACTCACACCGGGCCACCCACAAAGCTGTGGCCCCTCACTCCCTCCCACCAGCACAGCCCCGAGACTGCTGACGGGGCAGAGAATATGGAGTCAGGCACAGCTTCAGGGGCTATTGCTGCCTGGAGCGCTGTTTATATTGACCTCAAGGAGGCACACCTGGGGAGGGCGGGCCGGCAGGGTAAGGCTGCCCAGGTCAGCTAATCCACAACCCTCAGGGAATCACATTGTTGAAAATGGACCCCGCTAAGGCAGAAGAGAAGCCAAGGGAAAAAAGGACACAATGCCATTTGCAGCACCGTAGATGAGTCTAGAAGTAATCACGTGACTTGTAGTAAGTCAGAAAGTGAAAGACACATATCATATCATATCACTTAGAGGTGTTACCTAAAAATGGATACCAGGGCAGATATTTCCACGGAGAAGGGCAATCACAGATTCATTAAACAAACTTATGGTTCACCAATGGAAAGGTGTGAGGATTCGTTTCATTACGATATCGGGGTTAACAGACATATACAAACACAGGTGACATATATAATCGCCAAAGACCTACAGAATACCAAGAGAGGACTACTCAACATTCTGTCATAACGTACATGGGAAAAGGATCCCAAGAAGAACAGTCATCTGTATATGTGTAAAAGAACCACATCTTCCACACCTACAACAAGCCAAACATTGTAATCAAACTTGCTGTAATAAAAAATAAAAACTTAAATTAAAAACACGAACAAGAAGTAGTGAGACAAACGTGAGGGGCTTTCTCCTGGTACATTCCATTCTAAACTCCAATCTAGAACACCACTTCCACTGAGGCTCTCTTGCCCTAGTAACCAGATTTGGTAAGGGTGAACTGCTGCCACCTTGTGGCCGTTTCACACAACAGCAGCTTTAATCCCAACGCTAATGGTCAGTTGATATTCAAAATCATTGCAGGCCTGTAAATGACACCTGCCCTGAAAACAAATCCTGGGGTCACATATCGACCAAAAAATTCAAAGGACGTCCATATTTCAAAACGACCGTTTCAAAAGGCATATTTTACGCACATTAGTGTTCTGCTTCTTTTCCTTTCTTTCCTTTTTTGTTAAAAAAAACGGGAATGGAAAAAGGCATCCCTCCGGATGGGTGAAAATCGTTGCAAACGAATCAATGGACACAGGTTTAATCTCCAATATATATAAACAGCTCATGCAGCTTAATATTAAAAAAACAAACAACCCAAAAAAAATGGGCAGAAGATCTAAAGAGACGTTTCTTCAAAGGAGACACAGAGATGGCCAAGACGCACATGAAAAGCTGCTCAACAGCACTAATTATTAGAGAAATGCAAATCAAAACTACAATGAGGTATCACCTCACACCTGTTAGAATCGGCATCATCAGAAAATCTACAAACAACCAATTCTGGGGAGGGTGTGGACAAAAGGAGCCCTCTTCCACTATTGGTGGGAATGTAAATTGATACAGTCACTATGGAGAACAGTATGGAGTTTCCTTAAAAAAACTAGAAATAGAATTACCATCTGATCCAGCAATCCCACTTCTGGGCATATACCCAGAGAAAACCGTATTTCAAAAAGGCACATTCACCACAATGTTCGTTGCAGCACTATTTACAATAGCCAGGTAATGGAAGCAACCTAAATGCCCACAGACAGATGAATGGATAAAGATGTGGTACATATATAAAATGGAATATGACTCGGCCATAAAAAGGAATGAAACTGGGTCATTTGTTGAGACATCGATGGATCGAGAGACTGTCATACAGAATGAAGTAAGTCAGAAAGAGGAAAACAAATATTGTATATTAATGCATATATGTGGAGCCTAAAAATGGTACAGATGAACTGGTTTGCAGGGAACAAATAGAGACACAGAGGTAGAGAACAAACGTATGGACACCAAGTGTGGGAAGCCATGGGGTGGTGGTGGTGGGATGAGTTGGGAGTTTGGGATTGACATGTATACATGTATATGCATAAAATACATAACTAATAATAACGTGCTGTATAAAAAAATAAATAAAATTAAATTTCAAAATTTTAAAAAATAAAATTTAAAAATAAAACAGAAAAAATTCTTCCCATCACACAGATGTATTTATAGGAAAGAATTATTTCCATGCTTATATCTATAAATACATAAAAGGGGAATAAAATCTAACTTGAACCATAAAAGAAAAAAAAAACCTGAACCCAGGAGTTATACAGAGGAAAACCCTATCAGGGCACTTGCTCCAGTGGTAAACAATTCTGAAATTGGTCAGAGGTGGGGAACCATCTCCCATACAGCCAGCAACCCACCCCACTCGCAAGGAGCGTCCTCATTGCAAAGCTGGGGGACCGTGCCGAGGCATCTGTGAGTAAACGTGAGCTGAGCCCCAGGCCACCTGCTGCTGAACTGTTCCCACCCTTTCCAGGTAAAACACCTGAATATGTACAAGGGCTTGAAAGCCTAGAGGAAGGACCGTGGAGCCACACCAGTGACAGCACGCAGGCCAACTTGGTGCCTGCAGGCCAGCCAGCATTGTCCAGGACCCTGGTGCTCTTCCAGAAGCTTTCCATTGCCCTGCCTGAGATACCCCTCCTGTCCCGGCCCCCACTGCTTTTTTCCTTCCTCACCTCTGTCCGGAGAGAAATTCCAGCGGAAGGTATGGGTGACACATCCTCTTCTTTACAGGCGGCAGCCTGGCAACTCCTGCAGAAAGGCCAGCAGAACCCCACTCACACCGGGCCACCCACAAAGCTGTGGCCCCTCACTCCCTCCCACCAGCACAGCCCCGAGACTGCTGACGGGGCAGAGAATATGGAGTCAGGCACAGCTTCAGGGGCTATTGCTGCCTGGAGCGCTGTTTATATTGACCTCAAGGAGGCACACCTGGGGAGGGCGGGCCGGCAGGGTAAGGCTGCCCAGGTCAGCTAATCCACAACCCTCAGGGAATCACATTGTTGAAAATGGACCCCGCTAAGGCAGAAGAGAAGCCAAGGGAAAAAAGGACACAATGCCATTTGCAGCACCGTAGATGAGTCTAGAAGTAATCACGTGACTTGTAGTAAGTCAGAAAGTGAAAGACACATATCATATCATATCACTTAGAGGTGTTACCTAAAAATGGATACCAGGGCAGATATTTCCACGGAGAAGGGCAATCACAGATTCATTAAACAAACTTATGGTTCACCAATGGAAAGGTGTGAGGATTCGTTTCATTACGATATCGGGGTTAACAGACATATACAAACACAGGTGACATATATAATCACCAAAGACCTACAGAATACCAAGAGAGGACTACTCAACATTCTGTCATAACGTACATGGGAAAAGGATCCCAAGAAGAACAGTCATCTGTATATGTGTAAAAGAACCACATCTTCCACACCTACAACAAGCCAAACATTGTAATCAAACTTGCTGTAATAAAAAATAAAAACTTAAATTAAAAACACGAACAAGAAGTAGTGAGACAAACGTGAGGGGCTTTCTCCTGGTACATTCCATTCTAAACTCCAATCTAGAACACCACTTCCACTGAGGCTCTCTTGCCCTAGTAACCAGATTTGGTAAGGGTGAACTGCTGCCACCTTGTGGCCGTTTCACACAACAGCAGCTTTAATCCCAACGCTAATGGTCAGTTGATATTCAAAATCATTGCAGGCCTGTAAATGACACCTGCCCTGAAAACAAATCCTGGGGTCACATATCGACCAAAAAATTCAAAGGACGTCCATATTTCAAAACGACCGTTTCAAAAGGCATATTTTATGCACATTAGTGTTCTGCTTCTTTTCCTTTCTTTCCTTTTTTGTTAAAAAAAGCGGGAATGGAAAAAGGCATCCCTCAGGATGGGTGAAAATCGTTGTAAACGAATCAATGGACACAGGTTTAATCTCCAATATATATAAACAGCTCATGCAGCTTAATATTAAAAAAAACAAACAACCCCAAAAAAAATGGGCAGAAGATCTAAAGAGACGTTTCTTCAAAGGAGACACAGAGAGGGCCAAGATGCACATGAAAAGCTGCTCAACAGCACTAATTATTAGAGAAATGCAAATCAAAACTACAATGAGGTATCACCTCACACCTGTTAGAATCGGCATCATCAGAAAATCTACAAACAACCAATTCTGGGGAGGGTGTGGACAAAAGGAGCCCTCTTCCACTATTGGTGGGAATGTAAATTGATACAGTCACTATGGAGAACAGTATGGAGTTTCCTTAAAAAAACTAGAAATAGAATTACCATCTGATCCAGCAATCCCACTTCTGGGCATATACCCAGAGAAAACCGTATTTCAAAAAGGCACATTCACCACAATGTTCGTTGCAGCACTATTTACAATAGCCAGGTAATGGAAGCAACCTAAATGCCCACAGACAGATGAATGGATAAAGATGTGGTACATATATAAAATGGAATATGACTCGGCCATAAAAAGGAATGAAACTGGGTCATTTGTAGAGACATCGATGGATCGAGAGACTGTCATACAGAATGAAGTAAGTCAGAAAGAGGAAAACAAATATTGTATATTAATGCATATATGTGGAGCCTAAAATTGGTACAGATGAACTGGTTTGCAGGGAAGAAATAGAGACACAGAGGTAGAGAACAAACGTATGGACACCAAGTGTGGGAAGCCATGGGGTGGTGGTGGTGGGATGAGTTGGGAGATTGGGATTGACCTGTATACATGTATATGCATAAAATACATAACTAATAATAACGTGCTGTATAAAAAAATAAATAAAATTAAATTTCAAAATTTTAAAAAATAAAATTTAAAAATAAAACAGAAAAAAATTCTTCCCATCACACAGATGTATTTATAGGAAAGAATTATTTCCATGCTTATATCTATAAATACATAAAAGGGGAATAAAATCTAACTTGAACCATAAAAGAAAAAATAAACCTGAACCCAGGAGTTATACAGAGGAAAACCCTATCAGGGCACTTGCTCCAGTGGTAAACAATTCTGAAATTGGTCAGAGGTGGGGAACCATCTCCCATACAGCCAGCAACCCACCCCCCACGCAAGGAGCGTCCTCATTGCAAAGCTGGGGGACCGTGCCGAGGCATCTGTGAGTAAACGTGAGCTGAGCCCCAGGCCAGCTGCTGCTGAACTGTTCCCACCCTTTCCAGGTAAAACACCTGAATATGTACAAGGGCTTGAAAGCCTAGAGGAAGGACCGTGGAGCCACACCAGCGACAGCACGCAGGCCAACTTGGTGCCTGCAGGCCAGCCAGCGTGGTCCTGGACCCTGGCGCTCTTCCAGAAGCTTTCCATTGCCCTGCCTGAGATACCCCTCCTGTCCCGGACCTCACTGCTTTTTTCCTTGCTCACCTCTGTCCGAAGAGAAATTCCAGCGGAAGGTATGGGTGACACATCCTCTTCTTTACAGGTGGCAGCCTGGCAACTCCTGCAGAAAGGCCAGCAGAACCCCACTCACACCGGGCCACCCACAAAGCTGTGGCCCCTCACTCCCTCCCACCAGCACAGCCCCGAGACTGCTGACGGGGCAGAGAATATGGAGTCAGGCACAGCTTCAGGGGCTATTGCTGCCTGGAGCGCTGTTTATATTGACCTCAAGGAGGCACACCTGGGGAGGGCGGGCCGGCAGGGTAAGGCTGCCCAGGTCAGCTAATCCACAACCCTCAGGGAATCACATTGTTGAAAATGGACCCCGCTAAGGCAGAAGAGAAGCCAAGGGAAAAAAGGACACAATGCCATTTGCAGCACCGTAGATGAGTCTAGAAGTAATCACGTGACTTGTAGTAAGTCAGAAAGTGAAAGACACATATCATATCATATCACTTAGAGGTGTTACCTAAAAATGGATACCAGGGCAGATATTTCCACGGAGAAGGGCAATCACAGATTCATTAAACAAACTTATGGTTCACCAATGGAAAGGTGTGAGGATTGGTTTCATTACGATATCGGGGTTAACAGACATATACAAACACAGGTGACATATATAATCACCAAAGACCTACAGAATACCAAGAGAGGACTACTCAACATTCTGTCATAACGTACATGGGAAAAGGATCCCAAGAAGAACAGTCATCTGTATATGTGTAAAAGAACCACATCTTCCACACCTACAACAAGCCAAACATTGTAATCAAACTTGCTGTAATAAAAAATAAAAACTTAAATTAAAAACACGAACAAGAAGTAGTGAGACAAACGTGAGGGGCTTTCTCCTGGTACATTCCATTCTAAACTCCAATCTAGAACACCACTTCCACTGAGGCTCTCTTGCCCTAGTAACCAGATTTGGTAAGGGTGAACTGCTGACACCTTGTGGCCGTTTCACACAACAGCAGCTTTAATCCCAACGCTAATGGTCAGTTGATATTCAAAATCATTGCAGGCCTGTAAATGACACCTGCCCTGAAAACAAATCCTGGGGTCACATATCGACCAAAAAATTCAAAGGACGTCCATATTTCAAAACGACCATTTCAAAAGGCATATTTTACGCACATTAGTGTTCTGCTTCTTTTCCTTTCTTTCCTTTTTTGTTAAAAAAAATGGGAATGGTAAAAGGCATCCCTCAGGATGGGTGAAAATAGTTGCAAACGAATCAATGGACAGAGGTTTAAACTCCAATATATATAAACAGCTCATGCAGCTTAATATTAAAAAAACAAACATTCCAAAAAAAATGGGCAGAAGATCTAAAGAGACGTTTCTTCAAAGGAGACACAGAGATGGTCAAGACGCACATGAAAAGCTGCTCAACAGCACTAATTATTAGAGAAATGCAAATCAAAACTACAATGAGGTATCACCTCACACCTGTTAGAATCGGCATCATCAGAAAATCTACAAACAGCCAATTCTGGGGAGGGTGTGGACAAAAGGAGCCCTCTTCCACTATTGGTGGGAATGTAAATTGATACAGTCACTATGGAGAACAGTATGGAGTTTCCTTAAAAAAAACTAGAAATAGAATTTCCATCTGATCAGGCAATCCCACTTCTGGGCATATACCCAGAGAAAACCGTATTTCAAAAAGGCACATTCACCACAATATTTGTTGCAGCACTATTTACAATAGCCAGGTAATGGAAGCAACCTAAATGCCCACAGACAGATGAATGGATAAAGATGTGGTACATATATAAAATGGAATATGACTCGGCCATAAAAAGGAATGAAACTGAGTCATTTGTAGAGACATCGATGGATCGAGAGACTGTCATACAGAATGAAGTAAGTCAGAAAGAGGAAAACAAATATTGTATATTAATGCATATATGTGGAGCCTAAAAATGGTACAGATGAACTGGTTTGCAGGGAAGAAATAGAGACACAGAGGTAGAGAACAAACGTATGGACACCAAGTGTGGGAATCCATGGGGTGGTGGTGGCGGGATGAGTTGGGAGATTGGGATTGACCTGTATACATGTATATGCATAAAATACATAACTAATAATAACGTGCTGTATAAAAACATAAATAAAATTAAATTTCAAAATTTTTAAAAATAAAATTTAAAAATAAAACAGAAAAAATTCTTCCCGTCACACAGATGTATTTATAGGAATGAATTATTTCCATGCTTATATTTATAAATATATAAAAGAGGAATAAAATCTAACTTGAACCAAAAAAGAAAAAAAAATTGAACCCACGAGTTATACAGAGGAAAACCCTATCACGGCACTTGCTCCAGCGGTAAACAATTCTGAAATTGATCACAGGTGGGGAAACATCTCCCATACAGCCAGCAACCCACCCCCCACGCAAGGAGCATCCTCATTGCAAAGCTGGGGGACCGTGCCGAGGCATCTGTGAGTAAACGTGAGCTGAGCCCCAGGCCAGCTGCTGCTGAACTGTTCCCACCCTTTCCAGGTAAAACACCTGAATATGTACAAGGGCTTGAAAGCCTAGAGGAAGGACCGTGGAGCCACACCAGTGACAGCACGCAGGCCAACTTGGTGCCTGCAGGCCAGCCAGCGTGGTCCTGGACCCTGGCGCTCTTCCAGAAGCTTTCCATTGCCCTGCCTGAGATACCCCTCCTGTCCCGGCCCCCACTGCTTTTTTCCTTCCTCACCTCTGTCCGGAGAGAAATTCCAGCGGAAGGTATGGGTGACACATCCTCTTCTTTACAGGCGGCAGCCTGGCAACTCCTGCAGAAAGGCCAGCAGAACCCCACTCACACCGGGCCACCCACAAAGCTGTGGCCCCTCACTCCCTCCCACCAGCACAGCCCCGAGACTGCTGACGGGGCAGAGAATATGGAGTCAGGCACAGCTTCAGGGGCTATTGCTGCCTGGAGCGCTGTTTATATTGACCTCAAGGAGGCACACCTGGGGAGGGCGGGCCGGCAGGGTAAGGCTGCCCAGGTCAGCTAATCCACAACCCTCAGGGAATCACATTGTTGAAAATGGACCCCGCTAAGGCAGAAGAGAAGCCAAGGGAAAAAAGGACACAATGCCATTTGCAGCACCGTAGATGAGTCTAGAAGTAATCACGTGACTTGTAGTAAGTCAGAAAGTGAAAGACACATATCATATCATATCACTTAGAGGTGTTACCTAAAAATGGATACCAGGGCAGATATTTCCACGGAGAAGGGCAATCACAGATTCATTAAACAAACTTATGGTTCACCAATGGAAAGGTGTGAGGATTGGTTTCATTACGATATCGGGGTTAACAGACATATACAAACACAGGTGACATATATAATCACCAAAGACCTACAGAATACCAAGAGAGGACTACTCAACATTCTGTCATAACGTACATGGGAAAAGGATCCCAAGAAGAACAGTCATCTGTATATGTGTAAAAGAACCACATCTTCCACACCTACAACAAGCCAAACATTGTAATCAAACTTGCTGTAATAAAAAATAAAAACTTAAATTAAAAACACGAACAAGAAGTAGTGAGACAAACGTGAGGGGCTTTCTCCTGGTACATTCCATTCTAAACTCCAATCTAGAACACCACTTCCACTGAGGCTCTCTTGCCCTAGTAACCAGATTTGGTAAGGGTGAACTGCTGCCACCTTGTGGCCGTTTCACACAACAGCAGCTTTAATCCCAACGCTAATGGTCAGTTGATATTCAAAATCATTGCAGGCCTGTAAATGACACCTGCCCTGAAAACAAATCCTGGGGTCACATATCGACCAAAAAATTCAAAGGACGTCCATATTTCAAAACGACCGTTTCAAAAGGCATATTTTATGCACATTAGTGTTCTGCTTCTTTTCCTTTCTTTCCTTTTTTGTTAAAAAAAGCGGGAATGGAAAAAGGCATCCCTCAGGATGGGTGAAAATCGTTGCAAACGAATCAATGGACACAGGTTTAATCTCCAATATATATAAACAGCTCATGCAGCTTAATATTAAAAAAAACAAACAACCCCAAAAAAAATGGGCAGAAGATCTAAAGAGACGTTTCTTCAAAGGAGACACAGAGAGGGCCAAGATGCACATGAAAAGCTGCTCAACAGCACTAATTATTAGAGAAATGCAAATCAAAACTACAATGAGGTATCACCTCACACCTGTTAGAATCGGCATCATCAGAAAATCTACAAACAACCAATTCTGGGGAGGGTGTGGACAAAAGGAGCCCTCTTCCACTATTGGTGGGAATGTAAATTGATACAGTCACTATGGAGAACAGTATGGAGTTTCCTTAAAAAATCTAGAAATAGAATTACCATCTGATCCAGCAATCCCACTTCTGGGCATATACCCAGAGAAAACCGTATTTCAAAAAGGCACATTCACCACAATGTTCGTTGCAGCACTATTTACAATAGCCAGGTAATGGAAGCAACCTAAATGCCCACAGACAGATGAATGGATAAAGATGTGGTACATAT
The DNA here is from genome assembly GCF_964341445.2 of Mesoplodon mirus. Classification (NCBI taxonomy): domain Eukaryota; kingdom Metazoa; phylum Chordata; class Mammalia; order Artiodactyla; family Ziphiidae; genus Mesoplodon; species Mesoplodon mirus. The sequence goes on from NW_028295605.1 coordinate 380,206, forward strand.
ATAAAATGGAATATGACTCGGCCATAAAAAGGAATGAAACTGGGTCATTTGTAGAGACATCGATGGATCGAGAGACTGTCATACAGAATGAAGTAAGTCAGAAAGAGGAAAACAAATATTGTATATTAATGCATATATGTGGAGCCTAAAATTGGTACAGATGAACTGGTTTGCAGGGAAGAAATAGAGACACAGAGGTAGAGAACAAACGTATGGACACCAAGTGTGGGAAGCCATGGGGTGGTGGTGGTGGGATGAGTTGGGAGATTGGGATTGACCTGTATACATGTATATGCATAAAATACATAACTAATAATAACGTGCTGTATAAAAACATAAATAAAATTAAATTTCAAAATTTTAAAAAATAAAATTTAAAAATAAAACAGAAAAAATTCTTCCCATCACACAGATGTATTTATAGGAAAGAATTATTTCCATGCTTATATCTATAAAGACATAAAAGGGGAATAAAATCTAACTTGAACCATAAAAGAAAAAATAAACCTGAACCCAGGAGTTATACAGAGGAAAACCCTATCAGGGCACTTGCTCCAGTGGTAAACAATTCTGAAATTGGTCAGAGGTGGGGAACCATCTCCCATACAGCCAGCAACCCACCCCCCACGCAAGGAGCGTCCTCATTGCAAAGCTGGGGGACCGTGCCGAGGCATCTGTGAGTAAACGTGAGCTGAGCCCCAGGCCAGCTGCTGCTGAACTGTTCCCACCCTTTCCAGGTAAAACACCTGAATATGTACAAGGGCTTGAAAGCCTAGAGGAAGGACCGTGGAGCCACACCAGCGACAGCACGCAGGCCAACTTGGTGCCTGCAGGCCAGCCAGCGTGGTCCTGGACCCTGGCGCTCTTCCAGAAGCTTTCCATTGCCCTGCCTGAGATACCCCTCATGTCCCGGACCTCACTGCTTTTTTCCTTGCTCACCTCTGTCCGAAGAGAAATTCCAGCGGAAGGTATGGGTGACACATCCTCTTCTTTACAGGCGGCAGCCTGGCAACTCCTGCAGAAAGGCCAGCAGAACCCCACTCACACCGGGCCACCCACAAAGCTGTGGCCCCTCACTCCCTCCCACCAGCACAGCCCCGAGACTGCTGACGGGGCAGAGAATATGGAGTCAGGCACAGCTTCAGGGGCTATTGCTGCCTGGAGCGCTGTTTATATTGACCTCAAGGAGGCACACCTGGGGAGGGCGGGCCGGCAGGGTAAGGCTGCCCAGGTCAGCTAATCCACAACCCTCAGGGAATCACATTGTTGAAAATGGACCCCGCTAAGGCAGAAGAGAAGCCAAGGGAAAAAAGGACACAATGCCATTTGCAGCACCGTAGATGAGTCTAGAAGTAATCACGTGACTTGTAGTAAGTCAGAAAGTGAAAGACACATATCATATCATATCACTTAGAGGTGTTACCTAAAAATGGATACCAGGGCAGATATTTCCACGGAGAAGGGCAATCACAGATTCATTAAACAAACTTATGGTTCACCAATGGAAAGGTGTGAGGATTGGTTTCATTACGATATTGGGGTTAACAGACATATACAAACACAGGTGACATATATAATCACCAAAGACCTACAGAATACCAAGAGAGGACTACTCAACATTCTGTCATAACGTACATGGGAAAAGGATCCCAAGAAGAACAGTCATCTGTATATGTGTAAAAGAACCACATCTTCCACACCTACAACAAGCCAAACATTGTAATCAAACTTGCTGTAATAAAAAATAAAAACTTAAATTAAAAACACGAACAAGAAGTAGTGAGACAAACGTGAGGGGCTTTCTCCTGGTACATTCCATTCTAAACTCCAATCTAGAACACCACTTCCACTGAGGCTCTCTTGCCCTAGTAACCAGATTTGGTAAGGGTGAACTGCTGACACCTTGTGGCCGTTTCACACAACAGCAGCTTTAATCCCAAAGCTAATGGTCAGTTGATATTCAAAATCATTGCAGGCCTGTAAATGACACCTGCCCTGAAAACAAATCCTGGGGTCACATATCGACCAAAAAATTCAAAGGACGTCCATATTTCAAAACGACCGTTTCAAAAGGCATATTTTACGCACATTAGTGTTCTGCTTCTTTTCCTTTCTTTCCTTTTTTGTTAAAAAAAACGGGAATGGTAAAAGGCATCCCTCAGGATGGGTGAAAATCGTTGCAAACGAATCAATGGACAGAGGTTTAATCTCCAATATATATAAACAGCTCATGCAGCTTAATATTAAAAAAACAAACATTCCAAAAAAAATGGGCAGAAGATCTAAAGAGACGTTTCTTCAAAGGAGACACAGAGATGGTCAAGACGCACATGAAAACCTGCTCAACAGCACTAATTATTAGAGAAATGCAAATCAAAACTACAATGAGGTATCACCTCACACCTGTTAGAATCGGCATCATCAGAAAATCTACAAACAACCAATTCTGGGGAGGGTGTGGACAAAAGGAGCCCTCTTCCATTATTGGTGGGAATGTAAATTGATACAGTCACTATGGAGAACAGTATGGAGTTTCCTTAAAAAAACTAGAAATAGAATTACCATCTGATCCAGCAATCCCACTTCTGGGCATATACCCAGAGAAAACCGTATTTCAAAAAGGCACATTCACCACAATATTTGTTGCAGCACTATTTACAATAGCCAGGTAATGGAAGCAACCTAAATGCCCACAGACAGATGAATGGATAAAGATGTGGTACATATATAAAATGGAATATGACTCGGCCATAAAAAGGAATGAAACTGAGTCATTTGTAGAGACATCGATGGATCGAGAGACTGTCATACAGAATGAAGTAAGTCAGAAAGAGGAAAACAAATATTGTATATTAATGCATATATGTGGAGCCTAAAAATGGTACAGATGAACTGGTTTGCAGGGAAGAAATAGAGACACAGAGGTAGAGAACAAACGTATGGACACCAAGTGTGGGAATCCATGGGGTGGTGGTGGTGGGATGAGTTGGGAGATTGGGATTGACCTGTATACATGTATATGCATAAAATACATAACTAATAATAACGTGCTGTATAAAATCATAAATAAAATTAAATTTCAAAATTTTAAAAAATAAAATTTAAAAATAAAACAGAAAAAATTCTTCCCGTCACACAGATGTATTTATAGGAATGAATTATTTCCATGCTTATATTTATAAATACATAAAAGAGGAATAAAATCTAACTTGAACCAAAAAAGAAAAAAAAATTGAACCCACGAGTTATACAGAGGAAAACCCTATCAGGGCACTTGCTCCAGTGGTAAACAATTCTGAAATTGGTCAGAGGTGGGGAACCATCTCCCATACAGCCAGCAACCCACCCCCCACGCAAGGAGCGTCCTCATTGCAAAGCTGGGGGACCGTGCCGAGGCATCTGTGAGTAAACGTGAGCTGAGCCCCAGGCCACCTGCTGCTGAACTGTTCCCACCCTTTCCAGGTAAAACACCTGAATATGTACAAGGGCTTGAAAGCCTAGAGGAAGGACCGTGGAGCCACACCAGTGACAGCACGCAGGCCAACTTGGTGCCTGCAGGCCAGCCAGCATTGTCCAGGACCCTGGCGCTCTTCCAGAAGCTTTCCATTGCCCTGCCTGAGATACCCCTCCTGTCCCGGCCCCCACTGCTTTTTTCCTTCCTCACCTCTGTCCGGAGAGAAATTCCAGCGGAAGGTATGGGTGACACATCCTCTTCTTTACAGGCGGCAGCCTGGCAACTCCTGCAGAAAGGCCAGCAGAACCCCACTCACACCGGGCCACCCACAAAGCTGTGGCCCCTCACTCCCTCCCACCAGCACAGCCCCGAGACTGCTGACGGGGCAGAGAATATGGAGTCAGGCACAGCTTCAGGGGCTATTGCTGCCTGGAGCGCTGTTTATATTGACCTCAAGGAGGCACACCTGGGGAGGGCGGGCCGGCAGGGTAAGGCTGCCCAGGTCAGCTAATCCACAACCCTCAGGGAATCACATTGTTGAAAATGGACCCCGCTAAGGCAGAAGAGAAGCCAAGGGAAAAAAGGACACAATGCCATTTGCAGCACCGTAGATGAGTCTAGAAGTAATCACGTGACTTGTAGTAAGTCAGAAAGTGAAAGACACATATCATATCATATCACTTAGAGGTGTTACCTAAAAATGGATACCAGGGCAGATATTTCCACGGAGAAGGGCAATCACAGATTCATTAAACAAACTTATGGTTCACCAATGGAAAGGTGTGAGGATTGGTTTCATTACGATATCGGGGTTAACAGACATATACAAACACAGGTGACATATATAATCGCCAAAGACCTACAGAATACCAAGAGAGGACTACTCAACATTCTGTCATAACGTACATGGGAAAAGGATCCCAAGAAGAACAGTCATCTGTATATGTGTAAAAGAACCACATCTTCCACACCTACAACAAGCCAAACATTGTAATCAAACTTGCTGTAATAAAAAATAAAAACTTAAATTAAAAACACGAACAAGAAGTAGTGAGACAAACGTGAGGGGCTTTCTCCTGGTACATTCCATTCTAAACTCCAATCTAGAACACCACTTCCACTGAGGCTCTCTTGCCCTAGTAACCAGATTTGGTAAGGGTGAACTGCTGCCACCTTGTGGCCGTTTCACACAACAGCAGCTTTAATCCCAACGCTAATGGTCAGTTGATATTCAAAATCATTGCAGGCCTGTAAATGACACCTGCCCTGAAAACAAATCCTGGGGTCACATATCGACCAAAAAATTCAAAGGACGTCCATATTTCAAAACGACCGTTTCAAAAGGCATATTTTATGCACATTAGTGTTCTGCTTCTTTTCCTTTCTTTCCTTTTTTGTTAAAAAAAGCGGGAATGGAAAAAGGCATCCCTCAGGATGGGTGAAAATCGTTGCAAACGAATCAATGGACACAGGTTTAATCTCCAATATATATAAACAGCTCATGCAGCTTAATATTAAAAAAAACAAACAACCCCCAAAAAAATGGGCAGAAGATCTAAAGAGACGTTTCTTCAAAGGAGACACAGAGAGGGCCAAGATGCACATGAAAAGCTGCTCAACAGCACTAATTATTAGAGAAATGCAAATCAAAACTACAATGAGGTATCACCTCACACCTGTTAGAATCGGCATCATCAGAAAATCTACAAACAACCAATTCTGGGGAGGGTGTGGACAAAAGGAGCCCTCTTCCACTATTGGTGGGAATGTAAATTGATACAGTCACTATGGAGAACAGTATGGAGTTTCCTTAAAAAAACTAGAAATAGAATTACCATCTGATCCAGCAATCCCACTTCTGGGCATATACCCAGAGAAAACCGTATTTCAAAAAGGCACATTCACCACAATATTTGTTGCAGCACTATTTACAATAGCCAGGTAATGGAAGCAACCTAAATGCCCACAGACAGATGAATGGATAAAGATGTGGTACATATATAAAATGGAATATGACTCGGCCATAAAAAGGAATGAAACTGAGTCATATGTAGAGACATCGATGGATAGAGAGACTGTCATACAGAATGAAGTAAGTCAGAAAGAGGAAAACAAATATTGTATATTAATGCATATATGTGGAGCCTAAAAATGGTACAGATGAACTGGTTTGCAGGGAAGAAATAGAGACACAGAGGTAGAGAACAAACGTATGGACACCAAGTGTGGGAATCCATGGGGTGGTGGTGGTGGGATGAGTTGGGAGATTGGGATTGACCTGTATACATGTATATGCATAAAATACATTACTAATAATAACGTGCTGTATAAAATCATAAATAAAATTAAATTTCAAAATTTTAAAAAATAAAATTTAAAAATAAAACAGAAAAAAATTTTCCCGTCACACAGATGTATTTATAGGAATGAATTATTTCCATGCTTATATTTATAAATACATAAAAGAGGAATAAAATCTAACTTGAACCAAAAAAGAAAAAAAAATTGAACCCACGAGTTATACAGAGGAAAACCCTATCACGGCACTTGCTCCAGCGGTAAACAATTCTGAAATTGATCAGAGGTGGGGAACCATCTCCCATTCAGCCAGCAACCCACCCCCCACGCAAGGAGCATCCTCATTGCAAAGCTGGGGGACCGTGCCGAGGCATCTGTGAGTAAACGTGAGCTGAGCCCCAGGCCAGCTGCTGCTGAACTGTTCCCACCCTTTCCAGGTAAAACACCTGAATATGTACAAGGGCTTGAAAGCCTAGAGGAAGGACCGTGGAGCCACACCAGTGACAGCACGCAGGCCAACTTGGTGCCTGCAGGCCAGCCAGCGTGGTCCTGGACCCTGGCGCTCTTCCAGAAGCTTTCCATTGCCCTGCCTGAGATACCCCTCCTGTCCCGGCCCCCACTGCTTTTTTCCTTCCTCACCTCTGTCCGGAGAGAAATTCCAGCGGAAGGTATGGGTGACACATCCTCTTCTTTACAGGCGGCAGCCTGGCAACTCCTGCAGAAAGGCCAGCAGAACCCCACTCACACCGGGCCACCCACAAAGCTGTGGCCCCTCACTCCCTCCCACCAGCACAGCCCCGAGACTGCTGACGGGGCAGAGAATATGGAGTCAGGCACAGCTTCAGGGGCTATTGCTGCCTGGAGCGCTGTTTATATTGACCTCAAGGAGGCACACCTGGGGAGGGCGGGCCGGCAGGGTAAGGCTGCCCAGGTCAGCTAATCCACAACCCTCAGGGAATCACATTGTTGAAAATGGACCCCGCTAAGGCAGAAGAGAAGCCAAGGGAAAAAAGGACACAATGCCATTTGCAGCACCGTAGATGAGTCTAGAAGTAATCACGTGACTTGTAGTAAGTCAGAAAGTGAAAGACACATATCATATCATATCACTTAGAGGTGTTACCTAAAAATGGATACCAGGGCAGATATTTCCACGGAGAAGGGCAATCACAGATTCATTAAACAAACTTATGGTTCACCAATGGAAAGGTGTGAGGATTGGTTTCATTACGATATCGGGGTTAACAGACATATACAAACACAGGTGACATATATAATCACCAAAGACCTACAGAATACCGAGAGGACTACTCAACATTCTGTCATAACGTACATGGGAAAAGGATCCCAACAAGAACAGTCATCTGTATATGTGTAAAAGAACCACATCTTCCACACCTACAACAAGCCAAACATTGTAATCAAACTTGCTGTAATAAAAAATAAAAACTTAAATTAAAAACACGAACAAGAAGTAGTGAGACAAACGTGAGGGGCTTTCTCCTGGTACATTCCATTCTAAACTCCAATCTAGAACACCACTTCCACTGAGGCTCTCTTGCCCTAGTAACCAGATTTGGTAAGGGTGAACTGCTGCCACCTTGTGGCCGTTTCACACAACAGCAGCTTTAATCCCAAAGCTAATGGTCAGTTGATATTCAAAATCATTGCAGGCCTGTAAATGACACCTGCCCTGAAAACAAATCCTGGGGTCACATATCGACCAAAAAATTCAAAGGACGTCCATATATCAAAACGACCATTTCAAAAGGCATATTTTACGCACATTAGTGTTCTGCTTCTTTTCCTTTCTTTCCCTTTTTGTTAAAAAAAACGGGAATGGTAAAAGGCATCCCTCAGGATGGGTGAAAATCGTTGCAAACGAATCAATGGACACAGGTTTAATCTCCAATATATATAAACAGCTCATGCAGCTTAATATTAAAAAAACAAACATTCCAAAAAAAATGGGCAGAAGATCTAAAGAGACGTTTCTTCAAAGGAGACACAGAGATGGTCAAGACGCACATGAAAAGCTGCTCAACAGCACTAATTATTAGAGAAATGCAAATCAAAACTACAATGAGGTATCACCTCACACCTGTTAGAATCGGCATCATCAGAAAATCTACAAACAACCAATTCTGGGGAGGGTGTGGACAAAAGGAGCCCTCTTCCACTATTGGTGGGAATGTAAATTGATACAGTCACTATGGAGAACAGTATGGAGTTTCCTTAAAAAAACTAGAAATAGAATTACCATCTGATCCAGCAATCCCACTTCTGGGCATATACCCAGAGAAAACCGTATTTCAAAAAGGCACATTCACCACAATTTTTGTTGCAGCACTATTTACAATAGCCAGGTAATGGAAGCAACCTAAATGCCCACAGACAGATGAATGGATAAAGATGTGGTACATATATAAAATGGAATATGACTCGGCCATAAAAAGGAATGAAACTGAGTCATTTGTAGAGACATCGATGGATCGAGAGACTGTCATACAGAATGAAGTAAGTCAGAAAGAGGAAAACAAATATTGTATATTAATGCATATATGTGGAGCCTAAAAATGGTACAGATGAACTGGTTTGCAGGGAACAAATAGAGACACAGAGGTAGAGAACAAACGTATGGACACCAAGTGTGGGAATCCATGGGGTGGTGGTGGTGGGATGAGTTGGGAGATTGGGATTGACCTGTATACATGTATATGCATAAAATACATAACTAATAAAAACGTGCTGTATAAAATCATAAATAAAATTAAATTTCAAAATTTTAAAAAATAAAATTTAAAAATAAAAGAGAAAAAATTCTTCCCGTCACACAGATGTATTTATAGGAATGAATTATTTCCATGCTTATATTTATAAATACATAAAAGAGGAATAAAATCTAACTTGAACCAAAAAAGAAAAAAAAATTGAACCCACGAGTTATACAGAGGAAAACCCTATCACGGCACTTGCTCCAGCGGTAAACAATTCTGAAATTGATCAGAGGTGGGGAACCATCTCCCATACAGCCAGCAACCCACCCCCCACGCAAGGAGCATCCTCATTGCAAAGCTGGGGGACCGTGCCGAGGCATCTGTGAGTAAACGTGAGCTGAGCCCCAGGCCAGCTGCTGCTGAACTGTTCCCACCCTTTCCAGGTAAAACACCTGAATATGTACAAGGGCTTGAAAGCCTAGAGGAAGGACGGTGGAGCCACACCAGTGACAGCACGCAGGCCAACTTGGTGCCTGCAGGCCAGCCAGCGTGGTCCTGGACCCTGGCGCTCTTCCAGAAGCTTTCCATTGCCCTGCCTGAGATACCCCTCCTGTCCCGGCCCCCACTGCTTTTTTCCTTCCTCACCTCTGTCCGGAGAGAAATTCCAGCGGAAGGTATGGGTGACACATCCTCTTCTTTACAGGCGGCAGCCTGGCAACTCCTGCAGAAAGGCCAGCAGAACCCCACTCACACCGGGCCACCCACAAAGCTGTGGCCCCTCACTCCCTCCCACCAGCACAGCCCCGAGACTGCTGACGGGGCAGAGAATATGGAGTCAGGCACAGCTTCAGGGGCTATTGCTGCCTGGAGCGCTGTTTATATTGACCTCAAGGAGGCACACCTGGGGAGGGCGGGCCGGCAGGGTAAGGCTGCCCAGGTCAGCTAATCCACAACCCTCAGGGAATCACATTGTTGAAAATGGACCCCGCTAAGGCAGAAGAGAAGCCAAGGGAAAAAAGGACACAATGCCATTTGCAGCACCGTAGATGAGTCTAGAAGTAATCACGTGACTTGTAGTAAGTCAGAAAGTGAAAGACACATATCATATCATATCACTTAGAGGTGTTACCTAAAAATGGATACCAGGGCAGATATTTCCACGGAGAAGGGCAATCACAGATTCATTAAACAAACTTATGGTTCACCAATGGAAAGGTGTGAGGATTGGTTTCATTACGATATCGGGGTTAACAGACATATACAAACACAGGTGACATATATAATCACCAAAGACCTACAGAATACCAAGAGAGGACTACTCAACATTCTGTCATAACGTACATGGGAAAAGGATCCCAAGAAGAACAGTCATCTGTATATGTGTAAAAGAACCACATCTTCCACACCTACAACAAGCCAAACATTGTAATCAAACTTGCTGTAATAAAAAATAAAAACTTAAATTAAAAACACGAACAAGAAGTAGTGAGACAAACGTGAGGGGCTTTCTCCTGGTACATTCCATTCTAAACTCCAATCTAGAACACCACTTCCACTGAGGCTCTCTTGCCCTAGTAACCAGATTTGGTAAGGGTGAACTGCTGCCACCTTGTGGCCGTTTCACACAACAGCAGCTTTAATCCCAAAGCTAATGGTCAGTTGATATTCAAAATCATTGCAGGCCTGTAAATGACACCTGCCCTGAAAACAAATCCTGGGGTCACATATCGACCAAAAAATTCAAAGGACGTCCATATATCAAAACGACCATTTCAAAAGGCATATTTTACGCACATTAGTGTTCTGCTTCTTTTCCTTTCTTTCCTTTTTTGTTAAAAAAAACGGGAATGGTAAAAGGCATCCCTCAGGATGGGTGAAAATCGTTGCAAACGAATCAATGGACAGAGGTTTAATCTCCAATATATATAAACAGCTCATGCAGCTTAATATTAAAAAAACAAACATTCCAAAAAAAATGGGCAGAAGATCTAAAGAGACGTTTCTTCAAAGGAGACACACAGATGGTCAAGACGCACATGAAAAGCTGCTCAACAGCACTAATTATTAGAGAAATGCAAATCAAAACTACAATGAGGTATCACCTCACACCTGTTAGAATCGGCATCATCAGAAAATCTACAAACAACCAATTCTGGGGAGGGTGTGGACAAAAGGAGCCCTCTTCCACTATTGGTGGGAATGTAAATTGATACAGTCACTATGGAGAACAGTATGGAGTTTCCTTAAAAAAACTAGAAATAGAATTACCATCTGATCCAGCAATCCCACTTCTGGGCAGATACCCAGAGAAAACCGTATTTCAAAAAGGCACATTCACCACAATATTTGTTGCAGCACTATTTACAATAGCCAGGTAATGGAAGCAACCTAAATGCCCACAGACAGATGAATGGATAAAGATGTGGTACATATATAAAATGGAATATGACTCGGCCATAAAAAGGAATGAAACTGAGTCATTTGTAGAGACATCGATGGATCGAGAGACTGTCATACAGAATGAAGTAAGTCAGAAAGAGGAAAACAAATATTGTATATTAATGCATATATGTGGAGCCTAAAAATGGTACAGATGAACTGGTTTGCAGGGAAGAAATAGAGACACAGAGGTAGAGAACAAACGTATGGACACCAAGTGTGCGAAGCCAAGGGGTGTTGGTGGTGGGATGAGTTGGGAGATTGGGATTGACCTGTATACATGTATATGCATAAAATACATAACTAATAATAACGTGCTGTATAAAATCATAAATAAAATTAAATTTCAAAATTTTAAAAAATAAAATTTAAAAATAAAACAGAAAAAATTCTTCCCGTCACACAGATGTATTTATAGGAATGAATTATTTCCATGCTTATATTTATAAATACATAAAAGAGGAATAAAATCTAACTTGAACCAAAAAAGAAAAAATAAACTTGAACCCAGGAGTTATACAGAGGAAAACCCAATCAGGGCACTTGCTCCAGTGGTAAACAATTCTGAAATTGGTCAGAGGTGGGGAACCATCTCCCATACAGCCAGCAACCCACCCCCCACGCAAGGAGCGTCCTCATTGCAAAGCTGGGGGACCGTGCCGAGGCATCTGTGAGTAAACGTGAGCTGAGCCCCAGGCCAGCTGCTGCTGAACTGTTCCCACCCTTTCCAGGTAAAACACCTGAATATGTACAAGGGCTTGAAAGCCTAGAGGAAGGACCGTGGAGCCACACCAGCGACAGCACGCAGGCCAACTTGGTGCCTGCAGGCCAGCCAGCGTGGTCCTGGACCCTGGCGCTCTTCCAGAAGCTTTCCATTGCCCTGCCTGAGATACCCCTCATGTCCCGGCCCCCACTGCTTTTTTCCTTCCTCACCTCTGTCCGAAGAGAAATTCCAGCGGAAGGTATGGGTGACACATCCTCTTCTTTACAGGCGGCAGCCTGGCAACTCCTGCAGAAAGGCCAGCAGAACCCCACTCACACCGGGCCACCCACAAAGCTGTGGCCCCTCACTCCCTCCCACCAGCACAGCCCCGAGACTGCTGACGGGGCAGAGAATATGGAGTCAGGCACAGCTTCAGGGGCTATTGCTGCCTGGAGCGCTGTTTATATTGACCTCAAGGAGGCACACCTGGGGAGGGCGGGCCGGCAGGGTAAGGCTGCCCAGGTCAGCTAATCCACAACCCTCAGGGAATCACATTGTTGAAAATGGACCCCGCTAAGGCAGAAGAGAAGCCAAGGGAAAAAAGGACACAATGCCATTTGCAGCACCGTAGATGAGTCTAGAAGTAATCACGTGACTTGTAGTAAGTCAGAAAGTGAAAGACACATATCATATCATATCACTTAGAGGTGTTACCTAAAAATGGATACCAGGGCAGATATTTCCACGGAGAAGGGCAATCACAGATTCATTAAACAAACTTATGGTTCACCAATGGAAAGGTGTGAGGATTGGTTTCATTACGATATCGGGGTTAACAGACATATACAAACACAGGTGACATATATAATCACCAAAGACCTACAGAATACCAAGAGAGGACTACTCAACATTCTGTCATAACGTACATGGGAAAAGGATCCCAAGAAGAACAGTCATCTGTATATGTGTAAAAGAACCACATCTTCCACACCTACAACAAGCCAAACATTGTAATCAAACTTGCTGTAATAAAAAATAAAAACTTAAATTAAAAACACGAACAAGAAGTAGTGAGACAAACGTGAGGGGCTTTCTCCTGGTACATTCCATTCTAAACTCCAATCTAGAACACCACTTCCACTGAGGCTCTCTTGCCCTAGTAACCAGATTTGGTAAGGGTGAACTGCTGCCACCTTGTGGCCGTTTCACACAACAGCAGCTTTAATCCCAAAGCTAATGGTCAGTTGATATTCAAAATCATTGCAGGCCTGTAAATGACACCTGCCCTGAAAACAAATCCTGGGGTCACATATCGACCAAAAAATTCAAAGGACGTCCATATTTCAAAACGACCGTTTCAAAAGGCATATTTTACGCACATTAGTGTTCTGCTTCTTTTCCTTTCTTTCCTTTTTTGTTAAAAAAAACGGGAATGGTAAAAGGCATCCCTCAGGATGGGTGAAAATCATTGCAAACGAATCAATGGACAGAGGTTTAATCTCCAATATATATAAACAGCTCATGCAGCTTAATATTAAAAAAACAAACATTCCAAAAAAAATGGGCAGAAGATCTAAAGAGACGTTTCTTCAAAGGAGACACAGAGATGGTCAAGACGCACATGAAAAGCTGCTCAACAGCACTAATTATTAGAGAAATGCAAATCAAAACTACAATGAGGTATCACCTCACACCTGTTAGAATCGGCATCATCAGAAAATCTACAAACAACCAATTCTGGGGAGGGTGTGGACAAAAGGAGCCCTCTTCCACTATTGGTGGGAATGTAAATTGATACAGTCACTATGGAGAACAGTATGGAGTTTCCTTAAAAAAACTAGAAATAGAATTACCATCTGATCCAGCAATCCCACTTCTGGGCAGATACCCAGAGAAAACCGTATTTCAAAAAGGCACATTCACCACAATATTTGTTGCAGCACTATTTACAATAGCCAGGTAAAGGAAGCAACCTAAATGCCCACAGACAGATGAATGGATAAAGATGTGGTACATATATAAAATGGAATATGACTCGGCCATAAAAAGCAATGAAACTGAGTCATTTGTAGAGACATCGATGGATCGAGAGACTGTCATACAGAATGAAGTAAGTCAGAAAGAGGAAAACAAATATTGTATATTAATGCATATATGTGGAGCCTAAAAATGGTACAGATGAACTGGTTTGCAGGGAAGAAATAGAGACACAGAGGTAGAGAACAAACGTATGGACACCAAGTGTGGGAATCCATGGGGTGGTGGTGGTGGGATGAGTTGGGAGATTGGGATTGACCTGTATACATGTATATGCATAAAATACATAACTAATAATAACGTGCTGTATAAAATCATAAATAAAATTAAATTTCAAAATTTTAAAAAATAAAATTTAAAAATAAAACAGAAAAAATTTTTCCCGTCACACAGATGTATTTATAGGAATGAATTATTTCCATGCTTATATTTATAAATACATAAAAGAGGAATAAAATCTAACTTGAACCAAAAAAGAAAAAAAAATTGAACCCAGGAGTTATACAGAGGAAAACCCTATCACGGCACTTGCTCCAGCGGTAAACAATTCTGAAATTGATCAGAGGTGGGGAACCATCTCCCATTCAGCCAGCAACCCACCCCCCACGCAAGGAGCATCCTCATTGCAAAGCTGGGGGACCGTGCCGAGGCATCTGTGAGTAAACGTGAGCTGAGCCCCAGGCCAGCTGCTGCTGAACTGTTCCCACCCTTTCCAGGTAAAACACCTGAATATGTACAAGGGCTTGAAAGCCTAGAGGAAGGACCGTGGAGCCACACCAGTGACAGCACGCAGGCCAACTTGGTGCCTGCAGGCCAGCCAGCGTGGTCCTGGACCCTGGCGCTCTTCCAGAAGCTTTCCATTGCCCTGCCTGAGATACCCCTCCTGTCCCGGCCCCCACTGCTTTTTTCCTTCCTCACCTGTGTCCGGAGAGAAATTCCAGCGGAAGGTATGGGTGACACATCCTCTTCTTTACAGGCGGCAGCCTGGCAACTCCTGCAGAAAGGCCAGCAGAACCCCACTCACACCGGGCCACCCACAAAGCTGTGGCCCCTCACTCCCTCCCACCAGCACAGCCCCGAGACTGCTGACGGGGCAGAGAATATGGAGTCAGGCACAGCTTCAGGGGCTATTGCTGCCTGGAGCGCTGTTTATATTGACCTCAAGGAGGCACACCTGGGGAGGGCGGGCCGGCAGGGTAAGGCTGCCCAGGTCAGCTAATCCACAACCCTCAGGGAATCACATTGTTGAAAATGGACCCCGCTAAGGCAGAAGAGAAGCCAAGGGAAAAAAGGACACAATGCCATTTGCAGCACCGTAGATGAGTCTAGAAGTAATCACGTGACTTGTAGTAAGTCAGAAAGTGAAAGACACATATCATATCATATCACTTAGAGGTGTTACCTAAAAATGGATACCAGGGCAGATATTTCCACGGAGAAGGGCAATCACAGATTCATTAAACAAACTTATGGTTCACCAATGGAAAGGTGTGAGGATTGGTTTCATTACGATATCGGGGTTAACAGACATATACAAACACAGGTGACATATATAATCACCAAAGACCTACAGAATACTAAGAGAGGACTACTCAACATTCTGTCATAACATACATGGGAAAAGGATCCCAAGAAGAACAGTCATCTGTATATGTGTAAAAGAACCACATCTTCCACACCTACAACAAGCCAAACATTGTAATCAAACTTGCTGTAATAAAAAATAAAAACTTAAATTAAAAACACGAACAAGAAGTAGTGAGACAAACGTGAGGGGCTTTCTCCTGGTACATTCCATTCTAAACTCCAATCTAGAACACCACTTCCACTGAGGCTCTCTTGCCCTAGTAACCAGATTTGGTAAGGGTGAACTGCTGCCACCTTGTGGCCGTTTCACACAACAGCAGCTTTAATCCCAACGCTAATGGTCAGTTGATATTCAAAATCATTGCAGGCCTGTAAATGACACCTGCCCTGAAAACAAATCCTGGGGTCACATATCGACCAAAAAATTCAAAGGACGTCCATATTTCAAAACGACCGTTTCAAAAGGCATATTTTACGCACATTAGTGTTCTGCTTCTTTTCCTTTCTTTCCTTTTTTGTTAAAAAACACGGGAATGGAAAAAGGCATCCCTCAGAATGGGCGAAAATCGTTGCAGACGAATCAATGGACAGAGGTTTAATCTCCAATATATATAAACAGCTCATGCAGCTTAATATTAAAAAAACAAACAACCCAAAAAAAATGGGCAGAAGATCTAAAGAGACGTTTCTTCAAAGGAGACACAGAGATGGCCAAGACGCACATGAAAAGCTGCTCAACAGCACTAATTATTAGAGAAATGCAAATCAAAACTACAATGAGGTATCACCTCACACCTGTTAGAATCGGCATCATCAGAAAATCTACAAACAACCAATTCTGGGGAGGGTGTGGACAAAAGGAGCCCTCTTCCACTATTGGTGGGAATGTAAATTGATACAGTCACTATGGAGAACAGTATGGAGTTTCCTTAAAAAAACTAGAAATAGAATTACCATCTGATCCAGCAATCCCACTTCTGGGCATATACCCAGAGAAAACCGTATTTCAAAAAGGCACATTCACCAC
The DNA here is from genome assembly GCF_964341445.2 of Mesoplodon mirus. Taxonomy (NCBI): domain Eukaryota; kingdom Metazoa; phylum Chordata; class Mammalia; order Artiodactyla; family Ziphiidae; genus Mesoplodon; species Mesoplodon mirus. The sequence goes on from NW_028295605.1 coordinate 396,468, forward strand.
AATGTTCGTTGCAGCACTATTTACAATAGCCAGGTAAAGGAAGCAACCTAAATGCCCACAGACAGAAGAATGGATAAAGAGGTGGTACATATATAAAATGGAATATGACTCGGCCATAAAAAGGAATGAAACTGGGTCATTTGTAGAGACATCGATGGATCGAGAGACTGTCATACAGAATGAAGTAAGTCAGAAAGAGGAAAACAAATATTGTATATTAATGCATATATGTGGAGCCTAAAAATGGTACAGATGAACTGGTTTGCAGGGAAGAAATAGAGACACAGAGATAGAGAACAAACGTATGGACACCAAGTGTGGGAAGCCATGGGATGGTGGTGGTGGGATGAGTTGGGAGTTTGGGATTGACGTGTATACATGTATATACATAAAATACATAACTAATAATAACGTGCTGTATAAAAAAATAAATAAAATTAAATTTCAAAATTTTAAAAAATAAAATTTAAAAATAAAACTGAAAAAATTCTTCCCATCACACAGATGTATTTATAGGAAAGTATTATTTCCATGCTTATATCTATAAACACATAAAAGGGGAATAAAATCTAACTTGAACCATAAAAGAAAAAAAAAACCTGAACCCAGGAGTTATACAGAGGAAAACCCTATCAGGGCACTTGCTCCAGTGGTAAACAATTCTGAAATTGGTCAGAGGTGGGGAACCATCTCCCATACAGCCAGCAACCCACCCCCCACGCAAGGAGCGTCCTCATTGCAAAGCTGGGGGACCGTGCCGAGGCATCTGTGAGTAAACGTGAGCTGAGCCCCAGGCCAGCTGCTGCTGAACTGTTCCCACCCTTTCCAGGTAAAACACCTGATTATGTACAAGGGCTTGAAAGCCTACAGGAAGGACGGTGGAGCCACACCAGCGACAGCACACAGGCCAACTTGGTGCCTGCAGGCCAGCCAGCGTGGTCCTGGCCCTGGCGCTCTTCCAGAAGCTTTCCATTGCCCTGCCTGAGATACGCATCCTGTCCCGGCCCCCACTGCTTTTTTCCTTCCTCACCTCTGTCCGGAGAGAAATTCCAGCGGAAGGTATGGGTGACACATCCTCTTCTTTACAGGCGGCAGCCTGGCAACTCCTGCAGAAAGGCCAGCAGAACCCCACTCACACCGGGCCACCCACAAAGCTGTGGCCCCTCACTCCCTCCCACCAGCACAGCCCCGAGACTGCTGACGGGGCAGAGAATATGGAGTCAGGCACAGCTTCAGAGGCTACTGCTGCCTGGAACGCTGTTTATATTGACCTCAATGAGGCACACCTGGGGAGGGCAGGCCGGCAGGGTAAGGCTGCCCAGGTCAGCTAATCCACAACACTCAGGGAATCACATTGTTGAAAATGGACCCCGCAAAGGCAGAAGAGAAGCCAAGGGAAAAAAGGACAAAATGCCATTTGCAGCCCCTAGATGAGTCTAGAAGTAATCACGTGACTTGTAGTAAGTCAGAAAGTGAAAGACACATATCATATCACTTAGAGGTGTTACCTAAAAATGGATACCAGGGCAGATATTTCCACGGAGAAGGGCAATCACAGATTCATTAAACAAACTTATGGTTCACCAATGGAAAGGTGTGAGGATTGGTTTCATTACGATATCGGGGTTAACAGACATATACAAACACAGGTGACATATATAATCACCAAAGACCTACAGAATACTAAGAGAGGACTACTCAACATTCTGTCATAACATACATGGGAAAAGGATCCCAAGAAGAAGAGTCATCTGTATATGTGTAAAAGAACCACATCTTCCACACCTACAACAAGCCAAACATTGTAATCAAACTTGCTGTAATAAAAAATAAAAACTTAAATTAAAAACACGAACAAGAAGTAGTGAGACAAACGTGAGGGGCTTTCTCCTGGTACATTCCATTCTAAACTCCAATCTAGAACACCACTTCCACTGAGGCTCTCTTGCCCTAGTAACCAGATTTGGTAAGGGTGAACTGCTGCCACCTTGTGGCCGTTTCACACAACAGCAGCTTTAATCCCAACGCTAATGGTCAGTTGATATTCAAAATCATTGCAGGCCTGTAAATGACACCTGCCCTGAAAACAAATCCTGGGGTCACATATCGACCAAAAAATTCAAAGGACGTCCATATTTCAAAACGAACGTTTCAAAAGGCATATTTTACGCACATTAGTGTTCTGCTTCTTTTCCTTTCTTTCCTTTTTTGTTAAAAAACACGGGAATGGAAAAAGGCATCCCTCAGAATGGGCGAAAATCGTTGCAGACGAATCAATGGACAGAGGTTTAATCTCCAATATATATAAACAGCTCATGCAGCTTAATATTAAAAAAACAAACAACCCAAAAAAAATGGGCAGAAGATCTAAAGAGACGTTTCTTCAAAGGAGACACAGAGATGGCCAAGACGCACATGAAAAGCTGCTCAACAGCACTAATTATTAGAGAAATGCAAATCAAAACTACAATGAGGTATCACCTCACACCTGTTAGAATCGGCATCATCAGAAAATCTACAAACAACCAATTCTGGGGAGGGTGTGGACAAAAGGAGCCCTCTTCCACTATTGGTGGGAATGTAAATTGATACAGTCACTATGGAGAACAGTATGGAGTTTCCTTAAAAAAACTAGAAATAGAATTACCATCTGATCCAGCAATCCCACTTCTGGGCATATACCCAGAGAAAACCGTATTTCAAAAAGGCACATTCACCACAATGTTCGTTGCAGCACTATTTACAATAGCCAGGTAAAGGAAGCAACCTAAATGCCCACAGACAGAAGAATGGATAAAGAGGTGGTACATATATAAAATGGAATATGACTCGGCCATAAAAAGGAATGAAACTGGGTCATTTGTAGAGACATCGATGGATCGAGAGACTGTCATACAGAATGAAGTAAGTCAGAAAGAGGAAAACAAATATTGTATATTAATGCATATATGTGGAGCCTAAAAATGGTACAGATGAACTGGTTTGCAAGGAAGAAATAGAGACACAGAGATAGAGAACAAACGTATGGACACCAAGTGTGGGAAGCCATGGGATGGTGGTGGTGGGATGAGTTGGGAGTTTGGGATTGACGTGTATACATGTATATACATAAAATACATAACTAATAATAACGTGCTGTATAAAAAAATAAATAAAATTAAATTTCAAAATTTTAAAAAATAAAATTTAAAAATAAAACTGAAAAAATTCTTCCCATCACACAGATGTATTTATAGGAAAGTATTATTTCCATGCTTATATCTATAAACACATAAAAGGGGAATAAAATCTAACTTGAACCATAAAAGAAAAAAAAAACCTGAACCCAGGAGTTATACAGAGGAAAACCCTATCAGGGCACTTGCTCCAGTGGTAAACAATTCTGAAATTGGTCAGAGGTGGGGAACCATCTCCCATACAGCCAGCAACCCACCCCCCACGCAAGGAGCGTCCTCATTGCAAAGCTGGGGGACCGTGCCGAGGCATCTGTGAGTAAACGTGAGCTGAGCCCCAGGCCAGCTGCTGCTGAACTGTTCCCACCCTTTCCAGGTAAAACACCTGATTATGTACAAGGGCTTGAAAGCCTACAGGAAGGACGGTGGAGCCACACCAGCGACAGCACACAGGCCAACTTGGTGCCTGCAGGCCAGCCAGCGTGGTCCTGGCCCTGGCGCTCTTCCAGAAGCTTTCCATTGCCCTGCCTGAGATACGCATCCTGTCCCGGCCCCCACTGCTTTTTTCCTTCCTCACCTCTGTCCGGAGAGAAATTCCAGCGGAAGGTATGGGTGACACATCCTCTTCTTTACAGGCGGCAGCCTGGCAACTCCTGCAGAAAGGCCAGCAGAACCCCACTCACACCGGGCCACCCACAAAGCTGTGGCCCCTCACTCCCTCCCACCAGCACAGCCCCGAGACTGCTGACGGGGCAGAGAATATGGAGTCAGGCACAGCTTCAGGGGCTATTGCTGCCTGGAGCGCTGTTTATATTGACCTCAACGAGGCACACCTGGGGAGGGCAGGCCGGCAGGGTAAGGCTGCCCAGGTCAGCTAATCCACAACCCTCAGGGAATCACATTGTTGAAAATGGACCCCGCAAAGGCAGAAGAGAAGCCAAGGGAAAAAAGGACAAAATGCCATTTGCAGCCCCTAGATGAGTCTAGAAGTAATCACGTGACTTGTAGTAAGTCAGAAAGTGAAAGACACATATCATATCACTTAGAGGTGTTACCTAAAAATGGATACCAGGGCAGATATTTCCACGGAGAAGGGCAATCACAGATTCATTAAACAAACTTATGGTTCACCAATGGAAAGGTGTGAGGATTGGTTTCATTACGATATCGGGGTTAACAGACATATACAAACACAGGTGACATATATAATCACCAAAGACCTACAGAATACCAAGAGAGGACTACTCAACATTCTGTCATAACGTACATGGGAAAAGGATCCCAAGAAGAACAGTCATCTGTATATGTGTAAAAGAACCACATCTTCCACACCTACAACAAGCCAAACATTGTAATCAAACTTGCTGTAATAAAAAATAAAAACTTAAATTAAAAACACGAACAAGAAGTAGTGAGACAAACGTGAGGGGCTTTCTCCTGGTACATTCCATTCTAAACTCCAATCTAGAACACCACTTCCACTGAGGCTCTCTTGCCCTAGTAACCAGATTTGGTAAGGGTGAACTGCTGCCACCTTGTGGCCGTTTCACACAACAGCAGCTTTAATCCCAACGCTAATGGTCAGTTGATATTCAAAATCATTGCAGGCCTGTAAATGACACCTGCCCTGAAAACAAATCCTGGGGTCACATATCGACCAAAAAATTCAAAGGACGTCCATATTTCAAAACGACCGTTTCAAAAGGCATATTTTACGCACATTAGTGTTCTGCTTCTTTTCCTTTCTTTTCTTTTTTGTTAAAAAACACGGGAATGGAAAAAGGCATCCCTCAGAATGGGCGAAAATCGTTGCAGACGAATCAATGGAGAGAGGTTTAATCTCCATTATATATAAACAGCTCATGCAGCTTAATATTAAAAAAACAAACAACCCAAAAGAAATGGGCAGAAGATCTAAAGAGACGTTTCTTCAAAGGAGACACAGAGATGGCCAAGACGCACATGAAAAGCTGCTCAACAGCACTAATTATTAGAGAAATGCAAATCAAAACTACAATGAGGTATCACCTCACACCTGTTAGAATCGGCATCATCAGAAAATCTACAAACAACCAATTCTGGGGAGGGTGTGGACAAAAGGAGCCCTCTTCCACTATTGGTGGGAATGTAAATTGATACAGTCACTATGGAGAACAGTATGGAGTTTCCTTAAAAAAACTAGAAATAGAATTACCATCTGATCCAGCAATCCCACTTCTGGGCATATACCCAGAGAAAACCGTATTTCAAAAAGGCACATTCACCACAATGTTCGTTGCAGCACTATTTACAATAGCCAGGTAATGGAAGCAACCTAAATGCCCACAGACAGATGAATGGATATAGATGTGGTACATATATAAAATGGAATATGACTCGGCCAGAAAAAGGAATGAAACTGGGTCATTTGTAGAGACATCGATGGATCGAGAGACTGTCATACAGAATGAAGTAAGTCAGAAAGAGGAAAACAAATATTGTATATTAATGCATATATGTGGAGCCTAAAAATGGTACAGATGAACTGGTTTGCAGGGAAGAAATAGAGACACAGAGGTAGAGAACAAACGTATGGACACCAAGTGTGGGAAGCAATGGGGTGGTGGTGGTGGGATGAGTTGGGAGTTTGGGATTGACCTGTATACATGTATATACATAAAATACATAACTAATAATAACATGCTGTATAAAAAAATAAATAAAATTAAATTTCAAAATTTTAAAAAATAAAATTTAAAAATAAAACAGAAAAAATTCTTCCCATCACACAGATGTATTTATAGGAAATTATTATTTCCATGCTTATATCTATAAACACATAAAAGGGGAATAAAATCTAACTTGAACCATAAAAGAAAAAAAAAAACCTGAACCCAGGAGTTATACAGAGGAAAACCCTATCAGGGCACTTGCTCCAGTGGTAAACAATTCTGAAATTGGTCAGAGGTGGGGAACCATCTCCCATACAGCCAGCAACCCTCCCCCCACGCAAGGAGCGTCCTCATTGCAAAGCTGGGGGACCGTGCCGAGGCATCTGTGAGTAAACGTGAGCTGAGCCCCAGGCCAGCTGCTGCTGAACTGTTCCCACCCTTTCCAGGTAAAACACCTGATTATGTACAAGGGCTTGAAAGCCTACAGGAAGGACGGTGGAGCCACACCAGCGACAGCACACAGGCCAACTTGGTGCCTGCAGGCCAGCCAGCGTGGTCCTGGCCCCGGCGCTCTTCCAGAAGCTTTCCATTGCCCTGCCTGAGATACGCATCCTGTCCCGGCCCCCACTGCTTTTTTCCTTCCTCACCTCTGTCCGGAGAGAAATTCCAGCGGAAGGTATGGGTGACACATCCTCTTCTTTACAGGCGGCAGCCTGGCAACTCCTGCAGAAAGGCCAGCAGAACCCCACTCACACCGGGCCACCCACAAAGCTGTGGCCCCTCACTCCCTCCCACCAGCACAGCCCCGAGACTGCTGACGGGGCAGAGAATATGGAGTCAGGCACAGCTTCAGAGGCTACTGCTGCCTGGAACGCTGTTTATATTGACCTCAATGAGGCACACCTGGGGAGGGCAGGCCGGCAGGGTAAGGCTGCCCAGGTCAGCTAATCCACAACCCTCAGGGAATCACATTGTTGAAAATGGACCCCGCAAAGGCAGAAGAGAAGCCAAGGGAAAAAAGGACAAAATGCCATTTGCAGCCCCTAGATGAGTCTAGAAGTAATCACGTGACTTGTAGTAAGTCAGAAAGTGAAAGACACATATCATATCACTTAGAGGTGTTACCTAAAAATGGATACCAGGGCAGATATTTCCACGGAGAAGGGCAATCACAGATTCATTAAACAAACTTATGGTTCACCAATGGAAAGGTGTGAGGATTGGTTTCATTACGATATCGGGGTTAACAGACATATACAAACACAGGTGACATATATAATCACCAAAGACCTACAGAATACCAAGAGAGGACTACTCAACATTCTGTCATAACGTACATGGGAAAAGGATCCCAAGAAGAACAGTCATCTGTATATGTGTAAAAGAACCACATCTTCCACACCTACAACAAGCCAAACATTGTAATCAAACTTGCTGTAATAAAAAATAAAAACTTAAATTAAAAACACGAACAAGAAGTAGTGAGACAAACGTCAGGGGCTTTCTCCTGGTACATTCCATTCTAAACTCCAATCTAGAACACCACTTCCACTGAGGCTCTCTTGCCCTAGTAACCAGATTTGGTAAGGGTGAACTGCTGCCACCTTGTGGCCGTTTCACACAACAGCAGCTTTAATCCCAACGCTAATGGTCAGTTGATATTCAAAATCATTGCAGGCCTGTAAATGACACCTGCCCTGAAAACAAATCCTGGGGTCACATATCGACCAAAAAATTCAAAGGACGTCCATATTTCAAAACGACCGTTTCAAAAGGCATATTTTACGCACATTAGTGTTCTGCTTCTTTTCCTTTCTTTCCTTTTTTGTTAAAAAACACGGGAATGGAAAAAGGCATCCCTCAGAATGGGCGAAAATCGTTGCAGACGAATCAATGGACAGAGGTTTAATCTCCAATATATATAAACAGCTCATGCAGCTTAATATTAAAAAAACAAACAACCCAAAAAAAAATGGGCAGAAGATCTAAAGAGACGTTTCTTCAAAGGAGACACAGAGATGGCCAAGACGCACATGAAAAGCTGCTCAACAGCACTAATTATTAGAGAAATGCAAATCAAAACTACAATGAGGTATCACCTCACACCTGTTAGAATCGGCATCATCAGAAAATCTACAAACAACCAATTCTGGGGAGGGTGTGGACAAAAGGAGCCCTCTTCCACTATTGGTGGGAATGTAAATTGATACAGTCACTATGGAGAACAGTATGGAGTTTCCTTAAAAAAATTAGAAATAGAATTACCATCTGATCCAGCAATCCCACTTCTGGGCATATACCCAGAGAAAACCGTATTTCAAAAAGGCACTTTCACCACAATGTTCGTTGCAGCACTATTTACAATAGCCAGGTAATGGAAGCAACCTAAATGCCCACAGACAGATGAATGGATAAATATGTGGTACATATATAAAATGGAATATGACTCGGCCATAAAAAGGAATGAAACTGGGTCATTTGTAGAGACATCGATGGATCGAGAGACTGTCATACAGAATGAAGTAAGTCAGAAAGAGGAAAACAAATATTGTCTATTAATGCATATAAGTGGAGCCTAAAAATGGTACAGATGAACTGGTTTGCAGGGAAGAAATAGAGACACAGAGGTAGAGAACAAACGTATGGACACCAAGTGTGGGAAGCAATGGGGTGGTGGTGGTGGGATGAGTTGGGAGTTTGGGATTCACCTGTATACATGTATATGCATAAAATACATAACTAATAATAACGTGCTGTACAAAAAAATAAATAAAATTTCAAAATTTTAAAAAATAAAAGTTAAAAATAAAACAGAAAAAAGTTCTTCCCGTCACACAGATGTATTTATAGGAATGAATTATTTCCATGCTTATATCTATAAATACATAAAAGAGGAATAACATCTAACTTGAAGCATAAAAGAAAAAAAAAGTGAACCCACGAGTTATACAGAGGAAAACCCTATCACGGCACTTGCTCCAGTGTTAAACAATTCTGAAATTGGTCAGAGGTGGGGAACCATCTCCCATACAGCCAGCAACCCACCCCCCACGCAAGGAGCGTCCTCATTGCAAAGCTGGGGGACCGTGCCGAGGCATCTGTGAGTAAACGTGAGCTGAGCCCCAGGCCAGCTGCTGCTGAACTGTTCCCACCCTTTCCAGGTAAAACACCTGAATATGTACAAGGGCTTGAAAGCCTAGAGGAAGGACCGTGGAGCCACACCAGCGACAGCACGCAGGCCAACTTGGTGCCTGCAGGCCAGCCAGCATGGTCCTGGACCCTGGCGCTCTTCCAGAAGCTTTCCATTGCCCTGCCTGAGATACCCCTCCTGTCCCGGCCCCCACTGCTTTTTTCCTTCCTCACCTCTGTCCGGAGAGAAATTCCAGTGGAAGGTATGGGTGACACATCCTCTTCTTTACAGGCGGCAGCCTGGCAACTCCTGCAGAAAGGCCAGCAGAACCCCACTCACACCGGGCCACCCACAAAGCTGTGGCCCCTCACTCCCTCCCACCAGCACAGCCCCGAGACTGCTGACGGGGCAGAGAATATGGAGTCAGGCACTACTTCAGGGGCTATTGCTGCCTGGAGCGCTGTTTATATTGATCTCAACGAGGCACACCTGGGGAGGGCGGGCCGGCAGGGTAAGGCTGCCCAGGTCAGCTAATCCACAACCCTCAGGGAATCACATTGTTGAAAATGGACCCCGCTAAGGCAGAAGAGAAGCCAAGGGAAAAAAGGACACAATGCCATTTGCAGCACCGTAGATGAGTCTAGAAGTAATCACGTGACTTGTAGTAAGTCAGAAAGTGAAAGACACATATCATATCATATCACTTAGAGGTGTTACCTAAAAATGGATACCAGGGCAGATATTTCCACGGAGAAGGGCAATCACAGATTCATTAAACAAACTTATGGTTCCCCAATGGAAAGGTGTGAGGATTGGTTTCATTACGATATCGGGGTTAACAGACATATACAAACACAGGTGACATATATAATCACCAAAGACCTACAGAATACCAAGAGAGGACTACTCAACATTCTGTCATAATGTACATGGGAAAAGGATCCCAAGAAGAACAGTCATCTGTATATGTGTAAAAGAACCACATCTTCCACACCTACAACAAGCCAAACATTGTAATCAAACTTGCTGTAATAAAAAATAAAAACTTAAATTAAAAACACGAACAAGAAGTAGTGAGACAAACGTGAGGGGCTTTCTCCTGGTACATTCCATTCTAAACTCCAATCTAGAACACCACTTCCACTGAGGCTCTCTTGCCCTAGTAACCAGATTTGGTAAGGGTGAACTGCTGCCACCTTGTGGCCGTTTCACACAACAGCAGCTTTAATCCCAACGCTAATGGTCAGTTGATATTCAAAATCATTGCAGGCCTGTAAATGACACCTGCCCTGAAAACAAATCCTGGGGTCACATATCGACCAAAAAATTCAAAGGACGTCCATATTTCAAAACGACCGTTTCAAAAGGCATATTTTACGCACATTAGTGTTCTGCTTCTTTTCCTTTCTTTCCTTTTTTGTTAAAAAAAACGGGAATGCAAAAAGGCATCCCTCAGGATGGGTGAAAATCGTTGCAAACGAATCAATGGACACAGGTTTAATCTCCAATATATATAAACAGCTCATGCAGCTTAATATTAAAAAAACAAACATCCCAAAAAAAATGGTAAGAAGATCTAAAGAGACGTTTCTTCAAAGGAGACACAGAGATGTCCAAGACGCACATGAAAAGCTGCTGAACAGCACTAATTATTAGAGAAATGCAAATCAAAACTACAATGAGGTATCACCTCACACCTGTTAGAATCGGCATCATCAGAAAATCTACAAACAATCAATTCTGTGGAGGGTGTGGACAAAAGGAGCCCTCTTCCACTATTGGTGGGAATGTAAATTGATACAGTCACTATGGAGAACAGTATGGAGTTTCCTTAAAAAAACTAGAAATAGAATTACCATCTGATCCAGCAATCCCACTTCTGGGCATATACCCAGAGAAAACCGTATTTCAAAAAGGCACATTCACCACAATGTTCGTTGCAGCACTATTTACAATAGCCAGGTAATGGAAGCAACCTAAATGCCCACAGCAGATGAATGGATAAAGATGTGGTACATATATAAAATGGAATATGACTCGGCCATAAAAAGGAATGAAACTGGGTCATTTGTAGAGACATCGATGGATCGAGAGACTGTCATACAGAATGAAGTAAGTCAGAAAGAGGAAAACAAATATTGTATATTAATGCATATATGTGGAGCCTAAAAATGGTACAGATGAACTGGTTTGCAGGGAAGATATAGAGACACAGAGGTAGAGAACAAACGTATGGACACCAAGTGTGGGAAGCCATGGGGTGGTGGTGGTGGGATGAGTTGGGAGTTTGGGATTGACCTGTATACATGTATATACATAAAATACATAACTAATAATAACGTGCTGTATAAAAAAATAAATAAAATTAAATTTCAAAATTTTAAAAAATAAAATTTAAAAATAAAACAGAAAAAATTCTTCCCATCACACAGATGTATTTATAGGAAAGTATTATTTCCATGCTTATATCTATAAACACATAAAAGGGGAATAAAATCTAACTTGAACCATAAAAGAAAAAAAAAACCTGAACCCAGGAGTTATACAGAGGAAAACCCTATCAGGGCACTTGCTCCAGTGGTAAACAATTGTGAAATTGGTCAGAGGTGGGGAACCATCTCCCATACAGCCAGCAACCCACCCCCCACGCAAGGAGCGTCCTCATTGCAAAGCTGGGGGACCGTGCCGAGGCATCTGTGAGTAAACGTGAGCTGAGCCCCAGGCCAGCTGCTGCTGAACTGTTCCCACCCTTTCCAGGTAAAACACCTGAATATGTACAAGGGCTTGAAAGCCTACAGGAAGGACCGTGGAGCCACACCAGCGACAGCACACAGGCCAACTTGGTGCCTGCAGGCCAGCCAGCGTGGTCCTGGCCCCGGCGCTCTTCCAGAAGCTTTCCATTGCCCTGCCTGAGATACGCATCCTGTCCCGGCCCCCACTGCTTTTTTCCTTCCTCACCTCTGTCCGGAGAGAAATTCCAGCGGAAGGTATGGGTGACACATCCTCTTCTTTACAGGCGGCAGCCTGGCAACTCCTGCAGAAAGGCCAGCAGAACCCCACTCACACCGGGCCACCCACAAAGCTGTGGCCCCTCACTCCCTCCCACCAGCACAGCCCCGAGACTGCTGACGGGGCAGAGAATATGGAGTCAGGCACAGCTTCAGAGGCTACTGCTGCCTGGAACGCTGTTTATATTGACCTCAATGAGGCACACCTGGGGAGGGCAGGCCGGCAGGGTAAGGCTGCCCAGGTCAGCTAATCCACAACCGTCAGGGAATCACATTGTTGAAAATGGACCCCGCAAAGGCAGAAGAGAAGCCAAGGGAAAAAAGGACAAAATGCCATTTGCAGCCCCTAGATGAGTCTAGAAGTAATCACGTGACTTGTAGTAAGTCAGAAAGTGAAAGACACATATCATATCACTTAGAGGTGTTACCTAAAAATGGATACCAGGGCAGATATTTCCACGGAGAAGGGCAATCACAGATTCATTAAACAAACTTATGGTTCACCAATGGAAAGGTGTGAGGATTGGTTTCATTACGATATCGGGGTTAACAGACATATACAAACACAGGTGACATATATAATCACCAAAGACCTACAGAATACTAAGAGAGGACTACTCAACATTCTGTCATAACGTACATGGGAAAAGGATCCCAAGAAGAACAGTCATCTGTATATGTGTAAAAGAACCACATCTTCCACACCTACAACAAGCCAAACATTGTAATCAAACTTGCTGTAATAAAAAATAAAAACTTAAATTAAAAACACGAACAAGAAGTAGTGAGACAAACGTGAGGGGCTTTCTCCTGGTACATTCCATTCTAAACTCCAATCTAGAACACCACTTCCACTGAGGCTCTCTTGCCCTAGTAACCAGATTTGGTAAGGGTGAACTGCTGCCACCTTGTGGCCGTTTCACACAACAGCAGCTTTAATCCCAACGCTAATGGTCAGTTGATATTCAAAATCATTGCAGGCCTGTAAATGACACCTGCCCTGAAAACAAATCCTGGGGTCACATATCGACCAAAAAATTCAAAGGACGTCCATATTTCAAAACGACCGTTTCAAAAGGCATATTTTACGCACATTAGTGTTCTGCTTCTTTTCCTTTCTTTCCTTTTTTGTTAAAAAACACGGGAATGGAAAAAGGCATCCCTCAGAATGGGCGAAAATCGTTGCAGACGAATCAATGGACAGAGGTTTAATCTCCAATATATATAAACAGCTCATGCAGCTTAATATTAAAAAAACAAACAACCCAAAAAAAATGGGCAGAAGATCTAAAGAGACGTTTCTTCAAAGGAGACACAGAGATGGCCAAGACGCACATGAAAAGCTGCTCAACAGCACTAATTATTAGAGAAATGCAAATCAAAACTACAATGAGGTATCACCTCACACCTGTTAGAATCGGCATCATCAGAAAATCTACAAACAACCAATTCTGGGGAGGGTGTGGACAAAAGGAGCCCTCTTCCACTATTGGTGGGAATGTAAATTGATACAGTCACTATGGAGAACAGTATGGAGTTTCCTTAAAAAAACTAGAAATAGAATTACCATCTGATCCAGCAATCCCACTTCTGGGCATATACCCAGAGAAAACCGTATTTCAAAAAGGCAAATTCACCAAAATATTCGTTGCAGCACTATTTACAATAGCCAGGTAATGGAAGCAACCTAAATGCCCACAGACAGAAGAATGGACAAAGAGGTGGTACATATATAAAATGGAATATGACTCGGCCATAAAAAGGAATGAAACTGGGTCATTTGTAGAGACATCGATGGATCGAGAGACTGTCATACAGAATGAAGTAAGTCAGAAAGAGGAAAACAAATATTGTATATTAATGCATATATGTGGAGCCTAAAAATGGTACAGATGAACTGGTTTGCAGGAAAGAAATAGAGACACAGAGGTAGAGAACAAACGTATGGACACCAAGTGTGGGAAGCCATGGGGTGGTGGTGGTGGGATGAGTTGGGAGTTTGGGATTGACCTGTATACATGTATATACATAAAATACATAACTAATAATAACGTGCTGTATAAAAAAATAAATAAAATTAAATTTCAAAATTTTAAAAAATAAAATTTAAAAATAAAACAGAAAAAATTCTTCCCATCACACAGATGTATTTATAGGAAAGTATTATTTCCATGCTTATATCTATAAACACATAAAAGGGGAATAAAATCTAACTTGAACCATAAAAGAAAAAAAAAAACCTGAACCCAGGAGTTATACAGAGGAAAACCCTATCAGGGCACTTGCTCCAGTGGTAAACAATTCTGAAATTGGTCAGAGGTGGGGAACCATCTCCCATACAGCCAGCAACCCACCCCCCACGCAAGGAGCGTCCTCATTGCAAAGCTGGGGGACCGTGCCGAGGCATCTGTGAGTAAACGTGAGCTGAGCCCCAGGCCAGCTGCTGCTGAACTGTTCCCACCCTTTCCAGGTAAAACACCTGAATATGTACAAGGGCTTGAAAGCCTACAGGAAGGACCGTGGAGCCACACCAGCGACAGCACACAGGCCAACTTGGTGCCTGCAGGCCAGCCAGCGTGGTCCTGGCCCCGGCGCTCTTCCAGAAGCTTTCCATTGCCCTGCCTGAGATACGCATCCTGTCCCGGCCCCCACTGCTTTTTTCCTTCCTCACCTCTGTCCGGAGAGAAATTCCAGCGGAAGGTATGGGTGACACATCCTCTTCTTTACAGGCGGCAGCCTGGCAACTCCTGCAGAAAGGCCAGCAGAACCCCACTCACACCGGGCCACCCACAAAGCTGTGGCCCCTCACTCCCTCCCACCAGCACAGCCCCGAGACTGCTGACGGGGCAGAGAATATGGAGTCAGGCACAGCTTCAGAGGCTACTGCTGCCTGGAACGCTGTTTATATTGACCTCAATGAGGCACACCTGGGGAGGGCAGGCCGGCAGGGTAAGGCTGCCCAGGTCAGCTAATCCACAACCCTCAGGGAATCACATTGTTGAAAATGGACCCCGCAAAGGCAGAAGAGAAGCCAAGGGAAAAAAGGACAAAATGCCATTTGCAGCCCCTAGATGAGTCTAGAAGTAATCACGTGACTTGTAGTAAGTCAGAAAGTGAAAGACACATATCATATCACTTAGAGGTGTTACCTAAAAATGGATACCAGGGCAGATATTTCCACGGAGAAGGGCAATCACAGATTCATTAAACAAACTTATGGTTCCCCAATGGAAAGTTGTGAGGATTGGTTTCATTACGATATCGGGGTTAACAGACATATACAAACACAGGTGACATATATAATCACCAAAGACCTACAGAATACCAAGAGAGGACTACTCAACATTCTTTCATAACGTACATGGGAAAAGGATCCCAAGAAGAACAGTCATCTGTATATGTGTAAAAGAACCACATCTTCCACACCTACAACAAGCCAAACATTGTAATCAAACTTGCTGTAATAAAAAATAAAAACTTAAATTAAAAACACGAACAAGAAGTAGTGAGACAAACGTGAGGGGCTTTCTCCTGGTACATTCCATTCTAAACTCCAATCTAGAACACCACTTCCACTGAGGCTCTCTTGCCCTAGTAACCAGATTTGGTAAGGGTGAACTGCTGCCACCTTGTGGCCGTTTCACACAACAGCAGCTTTAATCCCAACGCTAATGGTCAGTTGATATTCAAAATCATTGCAGGCCTGTAAATGACACCTGCCCTGAAAACAAATCCTGGGGTCACATATCGACCAAAAAATTCAAAGGACGTCCATATTTCAAAACGACCGTTTCAAAAGGCATATTTTACGCACATTAGTGTTCTGCTTCTTTTCCTTTCTTTCCTTTTTTGTTAAAAAACACGGGAATGGAAAAAGGCATCCCTCAGAATGGGCGAAAATCGTTGCAGATGAATCAATGGACAGAGGTTTAATCTCCAATATATATAAACAGCTCATGCAGCTTAATATTAAAAAAACAAACAACCCCAAAAAAATGGGCAGAAGATCTAAAGAGACGTTTCTTCAAAGGAGACACAGAGATGGCCAAGACGCACATGAAAAGCTGCTCAACAGCACTAATTATTAGAGAAATGCAAATCAAAACTACAATGAGGTATCACCTCACACCTGTTAGAATCGGCATCATCAGAAAATCTACAAACAACCAATTCTGGGGAGGGTGTGGACAAAAGGAGCCCTCTTCCACTATTGGTGGGAATGTAAATTGATACAGTCACTATGGAGAACAGTATGGAGTTTCCTTAAAAAAACTAGAAATAGAATTACCATCTGATCCAGCAATCCCACTTCTGGGCATATACCCAGAGAAAACCGTATTTCAAAAAGGCAAATTCACCACAATATTCGTTGCAGCACTATTTACAATAGCCAGGTAATGGAAGCAACCTAAATGCCCACAGACAGAAGAATGGACAAAGAGGTGGTACATATATAAAATGGAATATGACTCGGCCATAAAAAGGAATGAAACTGGGTCATTTGTAGAGACATCGATGGATCGAGAGACTGTCATACAGAATGAAGTAAGTCAGAAAGAGGAAAACAAATATTGTATATTAATGCATATATGTGGAGCCTAAAAATGGTACAGATGAACTGGTTTGCAGGGAAGATATAGAGACACAGAGGTAGAGAACAAACGTATGGACACCAAGTGTGGGAAGCCATGGGGTGGTGGTGGTGGGATGAGTTGGGAGTTTGGGATTGACCTGTATACATGTATATACATAAAATACATAACTAATAATAACGTGCTGTATAAAAAAATAAATAAAATTAAATTTCAAAATTTTAAAAAATAAAATTTAAAAATAAAACAGAAAAAATTCTTCCCATCACACAGATGTATTTATAGGAAAGTATTATTTCCATGCTTATATCTATAAACACATAAAAGGGGAATAAAATCTAACTTGAACCATAAAAGAAAAAAAAAAACTGAACCCAGGAGTTATACAGAGGAAAACCCTATCAGGGCACTTGCTCCAGTGGTAAACAATTGTGAAATTGGTCAGAGGTGGGGAACCATCTCCCATACAGCCAGCAACCCACCCCCCACGCAAGGAGCGTCCTCATTGCAAAGCTGGGGGACCGTGCCGAGGCATCTGTGAGTAAACGTGAGCTGAGCCCCAGGCCAGCTGCTGCTGAACTGTTCCCACCCTTTCCAGGTAAAACACCTGAATATGTACAAGGGCTTGAAAGCCTACAGGAAGGACCGTGGAGCCACACCAGCGACAGCACACAGGCCAACTTGGTGCCTGCAGGCCAGCCAGCGTGGTCCTGGCCCCGGCGCTCTTCCAGAAGCTTTCCATTGCCCTGCCTGAGATACGCATCCTGTCCCGGCCCCCACTGCTTTTTTCCTTCCTCACCTCTGTCCGGAGAGAAATTCCAGCGGAAGGTATGGGTGACACATCCTCTTCTTTACAGGCGGCAGCCTGGCAACTCCTGCAGAAAGGCCAGCAGAACCCCACTCACACCGGGCCACCCACAAAGCTGTGGCCCCTCACTCCCTCCCACCAGCACAGCCCCGAGACTGCTGACGGGGCAGAGAATATGGAGTCAGGCACAGCTTCAGAGGCTACTGCTGCCTGGAACGCTGTTTATATTGACCTCAATGAGGCACACCTGGGGAGGGCAGGCCGGCAGGGTAAGGCTGCCCAGGTCAGCTAATCCACAACCGTCAGGGAATCACATTGTTGAAAATGGACCCCGCAAAGGCAGAAGAGAAGCCAAGGGAAAAAAGGACAAAATGCCATTTGCAGCCCCTAGATGAGTCTAGAAGTAATCACGTGACTTGTAGTAAGTCAGAAAGTGAAAGACACATATCATATCACTTAGAGGTGTTACCTAAAAATGGATACCAGGGCAGATATTTCCACGGAGAAGGGCAATCACAGATTCATTAAACAAACTTATGGTTCACCAATGGAAAGGTGTGAGGATTGGTTTCATTACGATATCGGGGTTAACAGACATATACAAACACAGGTGACATATATAATCACCAAAGACCTACAGAATACTAAGAGAGGACTACTCAACATTCTGTCATAACGTACATGGGAAAAGGATCCCAAGAAGAACAGTCATCTGTATATGTGTAAAAGAACCACATCTTCCACACCTACAACAAGCCAAACATTGTAATCAAACTTGCTGTAATAAAAAATAAAAACTTAAAAACACGAACAAGAAGTAGTGAGACAAACGTGAGGGGCTTTCTCCTGGTACATTCCATTCTAAACTCCAATCTAGAACACCACTTCCACTGAGGCTCTCTTGCCCTAGTAACCAGATTTGGTAAGGGTGAACTGCTGCCACCTTGTGGCCGTTTCACACAACAGCAGCTTTAATCCCAACGCTAATGGTCAGTTGATATTCAAAATCATTGCAGGCCTGTAAATGACACCTGCCCTGAAAACAAATCCTGGGGTCACATATCGACCAAAAAATTCAAAGGACGTCCATATTTCAAAACGACCGTTTCAAAAGGCATATTTTACGCACATTAGTGTTCTGCTTCTTTTCCTTTCTTTCCTTTTTTGTTAAAAAACACGGGAATGGAAAAAGGCATCCCTCAGAATGGGCGAAAATCGTTGCAGACGAATCAATGGACAGAGGTTTAATCTCCAATATATATAAACAGCTCATGCAGCTTAATATTAAAAAAACAAACAACCCAAAAAAAATGGGCAGAAGATCTAAAGAGACGTTTCTTCAAAGGAGACACAGAGATGGCCAAGACGCACATGAAAAGCTGCTCAACAGCACTAATTATTAGAGAAATGCAAATCAAAACTACAATGAGGTATCACCTCACACCTGTTAGAATCGGCATCATCAGAAAATCTACAAACAACCAATTCTGGGGAGGGTGTAGACAAAAGGAGCCCTCTTCCACTATTGGTGGGAATGTAAATTGATACAGTCACTATGGAGAACAGTATGGAGTTTCCTTAAAAAAACTAGAAATAGAATTACCATCTGATCCAGCAATCCCACTTCTGGGCATATACCCAGAGAAAACCGTATTTCAAAAAGGCAAATTCACCACAATATTCGTTGCAGCACTATTTACAATAGCCAGGTAATGGAAGCAACCTAAATGCCCACAGACAGAAGAATGGACAAAGAGGTGGTACATATATAAAATGGAATATGACTCGGCCATAAAAAGGAATGAAACTGGGTCATTTGTAGAGACATCGATGGATCGAGAGACTGTCATACAGAATGAAGTAAGTCAGAAAGAGGAAAACAAATATTGTATATTAATGCATATATGTGGAGCCTAAAAATGGTACAGATGAACTGGTTTGCAGGAAAGAAATAGAGACACAGAGGTAGAGAACAAACGTATGGACACCAAGTGTGGGAAGCCATGGGGTGGTGGTGGTGGGATGAGTTGGGAGTTTGGGATTGACCTGTATACATGTATATACATAAAATACATAACTAATAATAACGTGCTGTATAAAAAAATAAATAAAATTAAATTTCAAAATTTTAAAAAATAAAATTTAAAAATAAAACAGAAAAAATTCTTCCCATCACACAGATGTATTTATAGGAAAGTATTATTTCCATGCTTATATCTATAAACACATAAAAGGGGAATAAAATCTAACTTGAACCATAAAAGAAAAAAAAAAACCTGAACCCAGGAGTTATACAGAGGAAAACCCTATCAGGGCACTTGCTCCAGTGGTAAACAATTCTGAAATTGGTCAGAGGTGGGGAACCATCTCCCATACAGCCAGCAACCCACCCCCCACGCAAGGAGCGTCCTCATTGCAAAGCTGGGGGACCGTGCCGAGGCATCTGTGAGTAAACGTGAGCTGAGCCCCAGGCCAGCTGCTGCTGAACTGTTCCCACCCTTTCCAGGTAAAACACCTGAATATGTACAAGGGCTTGAAAGCCTACAGGAAGGACCGTGGAGCCACACCAGCGACAGCACACAGGCCAACTTGGTGCCTGCAGGCCAGCCAGCGTGGTCCTGGCCCCGGCGCTCTTCCAGAAGCTTTCCATTGCCCTGCCTGAGATACGCATCCTGTCCCGGCCCCCACTGCTTTTTTCCTTCCTCACCTCTGTCCGGAGAGAAATTCCAGCGGAAGGTATGGGTGACACATCCTCTTCTTTACAGGCGGCAGCCTGGCAACTCCTGCAGAAAGGCCAGCAGAACCCCACTCACACCGGGCCACCCACAAAGCTGTGGCCCCTCACTCCCTCCCACCAGCACAGCCCCGAGACTGCTGACGGGGCAGAGAATATGGAGTCAGGCACAGCTTCAGAGGCTACTGCTGCCTGGAACGCTGTTTATATTGACCTCAATGAGGCACACCTGGGGAGGGCAGGCCGGCAGGGTAAGGCTGCCCAGGTCAGCTAATCCACAACCCTCAGGGAATCACATTGTTGAAAATGGACCCCGCAAAGGCAGAAGAGAAGCCAAGGGAAAAAAGGACAAAATGCCATTTGCAGCCCCTAGATGAGTCTAGAAGTAATCACGTGACTTGTAGTAAGTCAGAAAGTGAAAGACACATATCATATCACTTAGAGGTGTTACCTAAAAATGGATACCAGGGCAGATATTTCCACGGAGAAGGGCAATCACAGATTCATTAAACAAACTTATGGTTCCCCAATGGAAAGTTGTGAGGATTGGTTTCATTACGATATCGGGGTTAACAGACATATACAAACACAGGTGACATATATAATCACCAAAGACCTACAGAATACCAAGAGAGGACTACTCAACATTCTTTCATAACGTACATGGGAAAAGGATCCCAAGAAGAACAGTCATCTGTATATGTGTAAAAGAACCACATCTTCCACACCTACAACAAGCCAAACATTGTAATCAAACTTGCTGTAATAAAAAATAAAAACTTAAATTAAAAACACGAACAAGAAGTAGTGAGACAAACGTGAGGGGCTTTCTCCTGGTACATTCCATTCTAAACTCCAATCTAGAACACCACTTCCACTGAGGCTCTCTTGCCCTAGTAACCAGATTTGGTAAGGGTGAACTGCTGCCACCTTGTGGCCGTTTCACACAACAGCAGCTTTAATCCCAACGCTAATGGTCAGTTGATATTCAAAATCATTGCAGGCCTGTAAATGACACCTGCCCTGAAAACAAATCCTGGGGTCACATATCGACCAAAAAATTCAAAGGACGTCCATATTTCAAAACGACCGTTTCAAAAGGCATATTTTACGCACATTAGTGTTCTGCTTCTTTTCCTTTCTTTCCTTTTTTGTTAAAAAACACGGGAATGGAAAAAGGCATCCCTCAGAATGGGCGAAAATCGTTGCAGACGAATCAATGGACAGAGGTTTCATCTCCAATATATATAAACAGCTCATGCAGCTTAATATTAAAAAAACAAACAACCCAAAAAAAATGGGCAGAAGATCTAAAGAGACGTTTCTTCAAAGGAGACACAGAGATGGCCAAGACGCACATGAAAAGCTGCTCAACAGCACTAATTATTAGAGAAATGCAAATCAAAACTACAATGAGGTATCACCTCACACCTGTTAGAATCGGCATCATCAGAAAATCTACAAACAACCAATTCTGGGGAGGGTGTGGACAAAAGGAGCCCTCTTCCACTATTGGTGGGAATGTAAATTGATACAGTCACTATGGAGAACAGTATGGAGTTTCCTTAAAAAACCTAGAAATAGAATTACCATCTGATCCAGCAATCCCACTTCTGGGCATATACCCAGAGAAAACCGTATTTCCAAAAGGCACATTCACCACAATGTTCGTTGCAGCACTATTTACAATAGCCAGGTAATGGAAGCAACCTAAATGCCCACAGACAGAAGAATGGATAAAGAGGTGGTACATATATAAAATGGAATATGACTCGGCCATAAAAAGGAATGAAACTGGGTCATTTGTAGAGACATCGATGGATCGAGAGACTGTCATACAGAATGAAGTAAGTCAGAAAGAGGAAAACAAATATTGTATATTAATGCATATATGTGGAGCCTAAAAATGGTACAGATGAACTGGTTTGCAGGGAAGAAATAGAGACACAGAGGTAGAGAACAAACGTATGGACACCAAGTGTGGGAAGCCATGGGGTGGTGGTGGTGGGATGAGTTGGGAGTTTGGGATTGACCTGTATACATGTATATACATAAAATACATAACTAATAATAACGTGCTGTATAAAAAAATAAATAAAATTAAATTTCAAAATTTTAAAAAATAAAATTTAAAAATAAAACAGAAAAAATTCTTCCCATCACACAGATGTATTTATAGGAAAGTATTATTTCCATGCTTATATCTATAAACACATAAAAGGGGAATAAAATCTAACTTGAACCATAAAAGAAAAAAAAAACCTGAACCCAGGAGTTATACAGAGGAAAACCCTATCAGGGCACTTGCTCCAGTGGTAAACAATTGTGAAATTGGTCAGAGGTGGGGAACCATCTCCCATACAGCCAGCAACCCACCCCCCACGCAAGGAGCGTCCTCATTGCAAAGCTGGGGGACCGTGCCGAGGCATCTGTGAGTAAACGTGAGCTGAGCCCCAGGCCAGCTGCTGCTGAACTGTTCCCACCCTTTCCAGGTAAAACACCTGAATATGTACAAGGGCTTGAAAGCCTACAGGAAGGACCGTGGAGCCACACCAGCGACAGCACACAGGCCAACTTGGTGCCTGCAGGCCAGCCAGCGTGGTCCTGGCCCCGGCGCTCTTCCAGAAGCTTTCCATTGCCCTGCCTGAGATACGCATCCTGTCCCGGCCCCCACTGCTTTTTTCCTTCCTCACCTCTGTCCGGAGAGAAATTCCAGCGGAAGGTATGGGTGACACATCCTCTTCTTTACAGGCGGCAGCCTGGCAACTCCTGCAGAAAGGCCAGCAGAACCCCACTCACACCGGGCCACCCACAAAGCTGTGGCCCCTCACTCCCTCCCACCAGCACAGCCCCGAGACTGCTGACGGGGCAGAGAATATGGAGTCAGGCACAGCTTCAGAGGCTACTGCTGCCTGGAACGCTGTTTATATTGACCTCAATGAGGCACACCTGGGGAGGGCAGGCCGGCAGGGTAAGGCTGCCCAGGTCAGCTAATCCACAACCGTCAGGGAATCACATTGTTGAAAATGGACCCCGCAAAGGCAGAAGAGAAGCCAAGGGAAAAAAGGATACAATGCCATTTGCAGCACCGTAGATGAGTCTAGAAGTAATCACGTGACTTGTAGTAAGTCAGAAAGTGAAAGACACATATCATATCATATCACTTATAGGTGTTACCTAAAAATGGATACCAGGGCAGATATTTCCACGGAGAAGGGCAATCACAGATTCATTAAACAAACTTATGGTTCCCCAATGGAAAGTTGTGAGGATTGGTTTCATTACGATATCGGGGTTAACAGACATATACAAACACAGGTGACATATATAATCACCAAAGACCTACAGAATACCAAGAGAGGACTACTCAACATTCTGTCATAACGTACATGGGAAAAGGATCCCAAGAAGAACAGTCATCTGTATATGTGTAAAAGAACCACATCTTCCACACCTACAACAAGCCAAACATTGTAATCAAACTTGCTGTAATAAAAAATAAAAACTTAAATTAAAAACACGAACAAGAAGTAGTGAGACAAACGTGAGGGGCTTTCTCCTGGTACATTCCATTCTAAACTCCAATCTAGAACACCACTTCCACTGAGGCTCTCTTGCCCTAGTAACCAGATTTGGTAAGGGTGAACTGCTGCCACCTTGTGGCCGTTTCACACAACAGCAGCTTTAATCCCAACGCTAATGGTCAGTTGATATTCAAAATCATTGCAGGCCTGTAAATGACACCTGCCCTGAAAACAAATCCTGGGGTCACATATCGACCAAAAAATTCAAAGGACGTCCATATTTCAAAACGACCGTTTCAAAAGGCATATTTTATGCACATTAATGTTCTGCTTCTTTTCCTTTCTTTCCTTTTTTGTTAAAAAACACGGGAATGGAAAAAGGCATCCCTCAGAATGGGCGAAAATCGTTGCAGACGAATCAATGGAGAGAGGTTTAATCTCCAATATATATAAACAGCTCATGCAGCTTAATATTAAAAAAACAAACAACCCAAAATAAATGGGCAGAAGATCTAAAGAGACGTTTCTTCAAAGGAGACACAGAGATGGCCAAGACGCACATGAAAAGCTGCTCAACAGCACTAATTATTAGAGAAATGCAAATCAAAACTACAATGAGGTATCACCTCACACCTGTTAGAATCGGCATCATCAGAAAATCTACAAACAACCAATTCTGGGGAGGGTGTGGACAAAAGGAGCCCTCTTCCACTATTGGTGGGAATGTAAATTGATACAGTCACTATGGAGAACAGTATGGAGTTTCCTTAAAAAAATTAGAAATAGAATTACCATCTGATCCAGCAATCCCACTTCTGGGCATATACCCAGAGAAAACCGTATTTCAAAAAGGCACATTCACCACAATGTTCGTTGCAGCACTATTTACAATAGCCAGGTAAAGGAAGCAACCTAAATGCCCACAGACAGATGAATGGATAAAGATGTGGTACATATATAAAATGGAATATGACTCGGCCATAAAAAGGAATGAAACTGGGTCATTTGTAGAGACATCGATGGATCGAGAGACTGTCATACAGAATGAAGTAAGTCAGAAAGAGGAAAACAAATATTGTCTATTAATGCATATATGTGAAGCCTAAAAATGGTACAGATGAACTGGTTTGCAGGGAAGAAATAGAGACACAGAGGTAGAGAACAAACGTACGGACACCAAGTGTTGGAAGCCTAGGGGTGGTGGTGGTGGGATGAGTTGGGAGTTTGGGATTCACCTGTATACATGTATATGCATAAAATACATAACTAATAATAACGTGCTGTATAAAAAAATAAATAAAATTTCAAAATTTTAAAAAATAAAATTTAAAAATAAAACAGAAAAAAGTTCTTCCCGTCACACAGATGTATTTATAGAATGAATTATTTCCATGCTTATATCTATAAATACTTAAAAGAGGAATAACATCTAACTTGAAGCATAAAAGAAAAAAAAAGTGAACCCACGAGTTATACAGAGGAAAACCCTATCACGGCACTTGCTCCAGTGTTAAACAATTCTGAAATTGGTCAGAGGTGGGGAACCATCTCCCATACAGCCAGCAACCCAACCCCCACGCAAGGAGCGTCCTCATTGCAAAGTTGGGGGACCGTGCCGAGGCATCTGTGAGTAAACGTGAGCTGAGCCCCAGGCCAGCTGCTGCTGAACTGTTCCCACCCTTTCCAGGTAAAACACCTGAATATGTACAAGGGCTTGAAAGCCTAGAGGAAGGACCGTGGAGCCACACCAGCGACAGCACGCAGGCCAACTTGGTGCCTGCAGGCCAGCCAGCGTGGTCCTGGACCCTGGCGCTCTTCCAGAAGCTTTCCATTGCCCTGCCTGAGATACCCCTCCTGTCCCGGCCCCCACTGCTTTTTTCCTTCCTCACCTCTGTCCGGAGAGAAATTCCAGCGGAAGGTATGTGTGACACATCCTCTTCTTTACAGGCGGCAGCCTGGCAACTCCTGCAGAAAGGCCAGCAGAACCCCACTCACACCGGGCCACCCACAAAGCTGTGGCCCCTCACTCCCTCCCACCAGCACAGCCCCGAGACTGCTGACGGGGCAGAGAATATGGAGTCAGGCACAGCTTCAGAGGCTACTGCTGCCTGGAGCGCTGTTTATATTGACCTCAACGAGGCACACCTGAGGAGGGCAGGCCGGCAGTGTAAGGCTGCCCAGGTCAGCTAATCCACAACCCTCAGGGAATCACATTGTTGAAAATGGACCCCGCAAAGGCAGAAGAAGAGCCAAGGAAAAAAAGGACAAAATGCCATTTGCAGCCCCGTAGATGAGTCTAGAAGTAATCACGTGACTTGTAGTAAGTCAGAAAGTGAAAGACACATATCATATCACTTAGAGGTGTTACCTAAAAATGGATACCAGGGAAGATATTTCCACGGAGAAGGGCAATCACAGATTCATTAAACAAACTTATGGTTCACCAATGGAAAGGTGTGAGGATTGGTTTCATTACGATATCGGGGTTAACAGACATATACAAACACAGGTGACATATATAATCACCAAAGACCTACAGAATACCAAGAGAGGACTACTCAACATTCTGTCATAACGTACATGGGAAAAGGATCCTAAGAAGAACAGACATCTGTATATGTGTAAAAGAACCACATCTTCCACACCTACAACAAGCCAAACATTGTAATCAAACTTGCTGTAATAAAAAATAAAAAATTAAATTAAAAACACGAACAAGAAATAGTGAGACAAACGTGAGGGGCTTTCTCCTGGCACATTCCATTCTAATCTCCAATCTAGAACACCACTTCCACTGAGGCTCTCTTGCCCTAGTAACCAGATTTGGTAAGGGTGAACTGCTGCCACCTTGTGGCCGTTTCACACAACAGCAGCTTTAATCCCAACGCTAATGGTCAGTTGATATTCAAAATCATTGCAGGCCTGTAAATGACACCTGCCCTGAAAACAAATCCTGGGGTCACATATCGACCAAAAAATTCAAAGGACGTCCATATTTCAAAACGACCGTTTCAAAAGGCATATTTTACGCACATTAGTGTTCTGCTTCTTTTCCTTTCTTTCCTTTTTTGTTAAAAAACACGGGAATTGAAAAATGTATCCCTCAGAATGGGCGAAAATCGTTGCAGACGAATCAATGGAGAGAGGTTTAATCTCCAATATATATAAACAGCTCATGCAGCTTAATATTAAAAACACAAACAACCCCAAAAAAATGGGCAGAAGATCTAAAGAGACGTTTCTTCAAAAGAGACACAGAGATGGCCAAGACGCACATGAAAAGCTGCTCAACAGCACTAATTATTAGAGAAATGCAAATCAAAACTACAATGAGGTATCTCCTCACACCTGTTAGAATCGGCATCATCAGAAAATCTACAAACAACCAATTCTGGGGAGGGTGTGGACAAAAGGAGCCCTCTTCCACTATTGGTGGGAATGTAAATTGATACAGTCACTATGGAGAACAGTATGGAGTTTCCTTAAAAAAACTAGAAATAGAATTACCATCTGATCCAGCAATCCCACTTCTGGGCATATACCCAGAGAAAACCGTATTTCAAAAAGGCACATTCACCACAATGTTCGTTGCAGCATTATTTACAATAGCCAGGTAATGGAAGCAACCTAAATGCCCACAGACAGATGAATGGATAAAGATGTGGTACATATATAAAATGGAATATTACTCGGCCATAAAAAGGAATGAAACTGGGTCATTTGTAGAGACATCGATGGATCGAGAGACTGTCATACAGAATGAAGTAAGTCAGAAAGAGGAAAACAAATATTGTATATTAATGCATATATGTGGAGCCTAAAAATGGTACAGATGAACTGGTTTGCAGGGAAGAAATAGAGACACAGAGGTAGAGAACAAACGTATGGACACCAAGTGTGGGAAGCCATGGGGTGGTGGTGGTGGGATGAGTTGGGAGTTTGGGATTGACCTGTATACATGTATATACATAAAATACATAACTAATAATAACGTGCTGTATAAAAAAATAAATAAAATTAAATTTCAAAATTTTAAAAAATAAAATTTAAAAATAAAACAGAAAAAATTCTTCCCATCACAGAGATGTATTTATAGGAAAGAATTATTTCCATGCTTATATCTAAAAATACATAAAAGGGGAATAAAATCTAACTTGAACCAAAAAAAGAAAAAAAAAACCTGAACCCAGGAGTTATACAGAGGAAAACCCTATCAGGGCACTTGCTCCAGTGGTAAACAATTCTGAAATTGGTCAGAGGTGGGGAACCATCTCCCATACAGCCAGCAACCCACCCCCCACGCAAGGAGCGTCCTCATTGCAAAGCTGGGGGACCCTGCCGAGGCATCTGTGAGTAAACGTGAGATGAGCCCCAGGCCAGCTGCTGCTGAACTGTTCCCACCCTTTCCAGGTAAAACACCTGAATATGTACAAGGGCTTGAAAGCCTAGAGGAAGGACCGTGGAGCCACACCAGCGACAGCACGCAGGCCAACTTGGTGCCTGCAGGCCAGCCAGCGTGGTCCTGGACCCTGGCGCTCTTCCAGAAGCTTTCCATTGCCCTGCCTGAGATACCCCTCCTGTCCCGGCCCCCACTGCTTTTTTCCTTCCTCACCTCTGTCCGGAGAGAAATTCCAGCGGAAGGTATGTGTGACACATCCTCTTCTTTACAGGCGGCAGCCTGGCAACTCCTGCAGAAAGGCCAGCAGAACCCCACTCACACCGGGCCACCCACAAAGCTGTGGCCCCTCACTCCCTCCCACCAGCACAGCCCCGAGACTGCTGACGGGGCAGAGAATATGGAGTCAGGCACAACTTCAGGGGCTATTGCTGCCTGGAGCGCTGTTTATATTGATCTCAATGAGGCACACCTGGGGAGGGCGGGCCGGCAGGGTAAGGCTGCCCAGGTCAGCTAATCCACAACCCTCAGGGAATCACATTGTTGAAAATGGACCCCGCTAAGGCAGAAGAGAAGCCAAGGGAAAAAAGGATACAATGCCATTTGCAGCACCGTAGATGAGTCTAGAAGTAATCACGTGACTTGTAGTAAGTCAGAAAGTGAAAGACACATATCATATCATATCACTTAGAGGCGTTACCTAAAAATGGATACCAGGGCAGATATTTCCACGGAGAAGGGCAATCACAGATTCATTAAACAAACTTATGGTTCACCAATGGAAAGGTGTGAGGATTGGTTTCATTACGATATCGGGGTTAACAGACATATACAAACACAGGTGACATATATAATCACCAAAGACCTACAGAATACCAAGAGAGGACTACTCAACATTCTGTCATAACGTACATGGGAAAAGGATCCCAAGAAGAGCAGTCATCTGTATATGTGTAAAAGAACCACATCTTCCACACCTACAACAAGCCAAACATTGTAATCAAACTTGCTGTAATAAAAAATAAAAACTTAAATTAAAAACACGAACAAGAAGTAGTGAGACAAACGTGAGGGGCTTTCTCCTGGTACATTCCATTCTAAACTCCAATCTAGAACACCACTTCCACTGAGGCTCTCTTGCCCTAGTAACCAGATTTGGTAAGGGTGAACTGCTGCCACCTTGTGGCCGTTTCACACAACAGCAGCTTTAATCCCAACGCTAATGGTCAGTTGATATTCAAAATCATTGCAGGCCTGTAAATGACACCTGCCCTGAAAACAAATCCTGGGGTCACATATCGACCAAAAAATTCAAAGGACGTCCATATTTCAAAACGACCGTTTCAAAAGGCATATTTTATGCACATTAGTGTTCTGCTTCTTTTCCTTTCATTCCTTTTTTGTTAAAAAACACGGGAATGGAAAAAGGCATCCCTCAGAATGGGCGAAAATCGTTGCAGACGAATCAATGGAGAGAGGTTTAATCTCCAATATATATAAACAGCTCATGCAGCTTAATATTAAAAAAACAAACAACCCAAAATAAATGGGCAGAAGATCTAAAGAGACGTTTCTTCAAAGGAGACACAGAGATGGCCAAGACGCACATGAAAAGCTGCTCAACAGCACTAATTATTAGAGAAATGCAAATCAAAACTACAATGAGGTATCACCTCACACCTGTTAGAATCGGCATCATCAGAAAATCTACAAACAACCAATTCTGGGGAGGGTGTGGACAAAAGGAGCCCTCTTCCACTATTGGTGGGAATGTAAATTGATACAGTCACTATGGAGAACAGTATGGAGTTTCCTTAAAAAAATTAGAAATAGAATTACCATCTGATCCAGCAATCCCACTTCTGGGCATATACCCAGAGAAAACCGTATTTCAAAAAGGCACATTCACCACAATGTTCGTTGCAGCACTATTTACAATAGCCAGGTAAAGGAAGCAACCTAAATGCCCACAGACAGATGAATGGATAAAGATGTGGTACATATATAAAATGGAATATTACTCGGCCATAAAAAGGAATGAAACTGGGTCATTTGTAGAGACATCGATGGATCGAGAGACTGTCATACAGAATGAAGTAAGTCAGAAAGAGGAAAACAAATATTGTCTATTAATGCATATATGTGAAGCCTAAAAATGGTACAGATGAACTGGTTTGCAGGGAAGAAATAGAGACACAGAGGTAGAGAACAAACGTATGGACACCAAGTGTGGGAAGCCAAGGGGTGGTGGTGGTGGGATGAGTTGGGAGTTTGGGATTCACCTGTATACATGTATATGCATAAAATACATAACTAATAATAACGTGCTGTATAAAAAAATAAATAAAATTTCAAAATTTTAAAAAATAAAATTTAAAAATAAAACAGAAAAAAGTTCTTCCCGTCACACAGATGTATTTATAGGAATGAATTATTTCCATGCTTATATCTATAAATACATAAAAGAGGAATAACATCTAACTTGAAGCATAAAAGAAAAAAAAAGTGAACCCACGAGTTATACAGAGGAAAACCCTATCACGGCACTTGCTCCAGTGTTAAACAATTTTGAAATTGGTCAGAGGTGGGGAACCATCTCCCATACAGCCAGCAACCCAACCCCCACGCAAGGAGCGTCCTCATTGCAAAGCTGGGGGACCGTGCCGAGGCATCTGTGAGTAAACGTGAGCTGAGCCCCAGGCCAGCTGCTGCTGAACTGTTCCCACCCTTTCCAGGTAAAACACCTGAATATGTACAAGGGCTTGAAAGCCTAGAGGAAGGACCGTGGAGCCACACCAGCGACAGCACGCAGGCCAACTTGGTGCCTGCAGGCCAGCCAGCGTGGTCCTGGACCCTGGCGCTCTTCCAGAAGCTTTCCATTGCCCTGCCTGAGATACCCCTCCTGTCCTGGCCCCCACTGCTTTTTTCCTTCCTCACCTCTGTCCGGAGAGAAATTCCAGCGGAAGGTATGTGTGACACATCCTCTTCTTTACAGGCGGCAGCCTGGCAACTCCTGCAGAAAGGCCAGCAGAACCCCACTCACACCGGGCCACCCACAAAGCTGTGGCCCCTCACTCCCTCCCACCAGCACAGCCCCGAGACTGCTGACGGGGCAGAGAATATGGAGTCAGGCACAACTTCAGGGGCTATTGCTGCCTGGAGCGCTGTTTATATTGATCTCAACGAGGCACACCTGGGGAGGGCGGGCCGGCAGGGTAAGGCTGCCCAGGTCAGCTAATCCACAACCCTCAGGGAATCACATTGTTGAAAATGGACCCCGCTAAGGCAGAAGAGAAGCCAAGGGAAAAAAGGATACAATGCCATTTGCAGCACCGTAGATGAGTCTAGAAGTAATCACGTGACTTGTAGTAAGTCAGAAAGTGAAAGACACATATCATATCATATCACTTAGAGGTGTTACCTAAAAATGGATACCAGGGCAGATATTTCCACGGAGAAGGGCAATCACAGATTCATTAAACAAACTTATGGTTCACCAATGGAAAGGTGTGAGGATTGGTTTCATTACGATATCGGGGTTAACAGACATATACAAACACAGGTGACATATATAATCACCAAAGACCTACAGAATACCAAGAGAGGACTACTCAACATTCTGTCATAACGTACATGGGAAAAGGATCCCAAGAAGAGCAGTCATCTGTATATGTGTAAAAGAACCACATCTTCCACACCTACAACAAGCCAAACATTGTAATCAAACTTGCTGTAATAAAAAATAAAAACTTAAATTAAAAACACGAACAAGAAGTAGTGAGACAAACGTGAGGGGCTTTCTCCTGGTACATTCCATTCTAAACTCCAATCTAGAACACCACTTCCACTGAGGCTCTCTTGCCCTAGTAACCAGATTTGGTAAGGGTGAACTGCTGCCACCTTGTGGCCGTTTCACACAACAGCAGCTTTAATCCCAACGCTAATGGTCAGTTGATATTCAAAATCATTGCAGGCCTGTAAATGACACCTGCCCTGAAAACAAATCCTGGGGTCACATATCAACCAAAAAATTCAAAGGATGTCCATATTTCAAAACGACCGTTTCAAAAGGCATATTTTACGCACATTAGTGTTCTTCTTCTTTTCCTTTCTTTCCTTTTTTGTTAAAAAAAACGGGAATGGAAAAAGGCATCCCTCAGGATGGGTGAAAATCGTTGCAAACGAATCAATGGACACAGGTTTAATCTCCAATATATATAAACAGCTCATGCAGCTTAATATTAAAAAAAACAAACAACCCCCAAAAAAATGGGCAGAAGATCTAAAGAGACGTTTCTTCAAAGGAGACACAGAGATGGCCAAGACGCACATGAAAAGCTGCTCAACAGCACTAATTATTAGAGAAATGCAAATCAAAACTACAATGAGGTATCACCTCACACCTGTTAAAATCGGCATCATCAGAAAATCTACAAACAACCAATTCTGGGGAGGGTGTGGACAAAAGGAGCCCTCTTCCACTATTGGTGGGAATGTAAATTGATACAGTCACTATGGAGAACAGTATGGAGTTTCCTTAAAAAAACTAGAAATAGAATTACCATCTGATCCAGCAATCCCACTTCTGGGCATATACCCAGAGAAAACCGTATTTCAAAAAGGCACATTCACCACAATGTTCATTGCAGCACTATTTACAATAGCCAGGTAATGGAAGCAACCTAAATGCCCACAGACAGAAGAACGGATAAAGATGTGGTACATATATAAAATGGAGTATTACTCAACCATATAAAGGAATGAAACTGGGTCATTTGTAGAGAACTCGATGTATCTAGAGACTGTCATACAGAGTGGAGTAAGTCAGAAACAGAAAAACAAATATTGTATATTAATGCCTATATTTGGTACCTAGAAAAGTGGTACAGATGAACTTGTTTGCAGGGCAGAAATAGAGACACACAGGTAGAGCACAAACGTATGGACACAAATAGGGGGAAGCCATGGGGTGGTGGTGGTGGTGGGATGAGTTGGGAGATTGGGATTGACCTGTATACATGTAAATGCATAAAATACATAACTAATAATAACCTGCTGTATAAGAAAATAAATTTAAATTTCAAAATTTTTAAAAATAAAACAGAAAAATATTCTTGCATTCACACAGATGTATTTATATGAATGACTTATTTCCATGCTTATATCTATAAATACATAAAAGAGGAATAGAATTTAACTTGAAACAATGGAGAAAAAAAAATAACCTGAACCCAACAGTTATACAGAGGAAAACCCTATCAAGGCACTTACTCCAGCGGTAAACAATTCTGAAATTGGTCAGATGTGGAGAATCATTTCCAATACAGCCAGCAGCCCCACCCCACGCAAGGAGGGTCCTCATTGCAAAGCTGCGGGACCGTGCCGAGGCTTCTGTGAGTAAACGTGAGCTGAGCCCCAGGCCAGCTGCTGCTGAACTGTTCCCACCCTTCCCAGGTAAAACACCTGAATATGTACAAGGGCTTGAAATCCTAGAGGAAGGGCAGTGGAGTCACACCAGCGACAGCACACAGGCCCACTTGGTGCCTGCAGGCCAGCCAGGATGGTCCTGGCCACAGGCGCTCTTCTGGAAGCTTTCCATTTTCCTGCCTGAGATACCCCTCCTATCCCGGCCGCCACTCCTTTTTCTCCTTCCTCACCTCAGCCCGGAGAGAAATTTCATCAGACGTTATGGGTGACGCATCCTCTTCTTTACAGGTGGCAGCCTGGCAACTCCTAAGCCTTGCCGTTACCTAAACCTAACCCTAGCCCGGAACGGAAACCCACCACCAGCCCTATACCATTCCCTATGCCGTAGCCTATTCCTGGCCCGTACGCAGGCACTGAACCTTTCATCAGCACGTATCCTGACCCTGCCATTTTGCCGTACCCTCACCTGTGCCCTAAGCCTTGCCGTTCCCTAACCCTAACCCTAGCTCGGAACGGAAACCCACCAAAAGACCTACACCTTACCCCCAAGCCGTAGCCTACTCCTGGTCCATACGAGGGCACTGATTTGTGCGTCAGCACGTAGCCTGACCTTCCCACATTACCGTAACGTCACCTGTGCCCTAAGCCTTGCTGTTCCCTTACACTAACCCTAGCCCGGAACGGAAACCCACCACCAGCCCTACACCTAACCCCCAACCCGTGGCCTACACCTGGCCGGTACGCTGGCACTGACCCGTGCGTCAGCACGTAGCCTGACCCTCCCACGTTTCCGTACCCTCACCTGTGCCCAAAGCCTTGCCGTTCCCTAACCCTAACCCTAGCCCGGAACGGAAACCCACCACCAGCCCTAGACCTTACCCTACGACATAGCCTACTCCTGGACTGTACGCTGGCACTGGCCCATCCGTCAGCACGTAGCCTGACGCTCCCACGTTTCCGTACCCTCACCTGTGCCCTAAGCCTTGCCGTTCCCTAACCCTAACCTTAGCCCCCAACTGAAATGCCCCACCAGCCCTACAACTTACCCCCAGGCCGTAGCCTACTCCTGGCCCGTATTCTGGCACTGACACGTGCGTCAGCACGTAGCCTGACCCTTCCACGTTTCCGTACCCTCACCTGTGCCCTAAGCCTTTCCGTTCCTATCCCTAACCCTAGCCCAGAAAGGAAACCCACCACCAGCCATACACCTTTCTCTACGACGTAGCCTACTCCTGGCCCGTACGCTAGCATTGACACGTGCATTAGCACGTAGCCTGAACCTCCAACTTTTCTATACCCTCACCTGAGCCCTAAGCCTTGCCGTTCCCTAACACTAACCCTAGCCCGGAACGGAAACCCATGACAAGCCCTAGATCTTACCCTACCCCGTAGCCTACTCCTTGCCCGTACGCTGGCACTGACCCGTGCGTCAGCACGTAGCCTGACCCTCCCACGTTTCCGTTCCCTCACCTATGCCCTAAGCCTTGCCGTTCCCTAACCCTAAACGTACCCCGCAATGAAAACCCACCAACAGCCCTACACGTTACCGTACACCGTAGCCTACTCCTGGCCCGTACGCTGGCACTGACCCATGCATCAGTACGTAGCCTGACCCTCCCACTTTTCCGTACCCGCACATGTGCCCAAGCCTTGACGTTCCCTAACCCTAACCCTAGCCCGAAACGGAAACCCACCACGATCCCTAGACATTACCCTACGCCGTAGCCTACTCCTGGCGTGTACGTTGGCACTGACGCGTGCGTCATCACGTAGCCTGACACTCCCACGTTTCTGTACCCTCACCTGTGCCCTAAGCCTTGCCATTCCCTCACCCTAACCCTAGCCAGGAACGGAAACCCACCACCAGCCCTACACCATACCCTACGCTGTAGCCTACTCCTGGCCCGTACGCTGGCACTAAAACGCGCGTCAGCACGTAGCCTGACCCTCACACGTTTCCGTACCCTCACCTGTGCCCTAAGCCTTGCCGTTCCCTCACCCTAACCCTAGCCACGAACGGAAACCCACCAGAAGCCCTACACCTAACCCTACGCCGTAGCCTACTCCTGGCCCGTACACTGGCACTGACCCGTGCGTCAGCACGTAGCCTGACCGTCCCACGTTTCCGTACCCTCACCTGTGCCCTAAGACTTGCTGTTCCCTAACCCTAACCCTAGCCCGGAATGGAAACCCACCACCAGCCCTACACCTTACCCCCAAGCCGTAGCCTATTCCTGGCCCGTACGCTGGAACTGACCCGTGCGTCAGCACGTAGCCTGACCCTCCAACGTTTGCGGAACCTCACCTGAGCCCTAAGCCTTGCCGTTCCCTAACACTAACCCTAGCCCTGAACGGAAACCCACCACCAGCCCTACACCTTTCCCTACACCGTAGTCTATTCCTGGCTCGTACGCAGGCACTGACACTTTCATCAGCACGTAGCCTGACACTCCCACGTTTCCGTACCCTCACCTGTGCCCTAAGCCTTGCCGTTCACTAACCCTAACCCTAGCCCAGAACAGAAACCCACCACCAGCCCTACAACTTACCCCCAAGCCGTAGCCTACTCCTGGTCCATACGCTGGCACTGACCCGTGCGTCAGAACGTATCCTGACCCTGCCACGTTGCCGTACCCTCACCTGTGCCCTAAGCCTTGCCGTTCCCTAACCCTAAACCTAGCCCGTAATGGAAAAGCACCACAAGCCCTACAGCTTACCCACAAGCCGTAGCCTACTCCTGGTCCATACGCTGGAACTGAACTGTGTGTCAGCACGTAGCCTGACCTTCCAACATTACCGTACCCTCACCTGTGCCCTAAGCCTTGCTGTTCCCTAACACTAACCCTAGCCTGGAACAGAAACCCACCACCAGCCATACACCTTAACCTACGCCGTAGCCTACTCCTGGCCCATATGCTGGCACTGACCCGTGCGTCAGCACGTAGCCTAACCCTCCCACGTTTCCGTACCC
Organism: Mesoplodon mirus; assembly: GCF_964341445.2. Taxonomy (NCBI): domain Eukaryota; kingdom Metazoa; phylum Chordata; class Mammalia; order Artiodactyla; family Ziphiidae; genus Mesoplodon; species Mesoplodon mirus. Next base: position 432,882 of record NW_028295605.1, read on the forward strand.
TCACCTGTGCCCTAAGCCTTGACGTTCCCTAACCCTAACCCTAGCCCGGAACAGAAACCCACCACCAGCCCTAAACCTTTCCCTACTGGGTAGCCTACTCCTCGCCCGTACGCTCGCACTGACACGTGCGTCAGCATGTAGTATGACCCTCCGACGTTTCCGTACACTCACCTGTGCCCTAAGCCTTGCCGTTCCCTAACCCTAACCCTAGCCCGGAATGGAAACCCACCACCAGCCCTACACCTTTCCCTACGCCGTAGCCTATTCCTGGCCCGTACGCAGGCACTGACCCTTTCATCAGCACGTAGCCTGACCCTCCCACGTTTCCGTACCCACACCTGTGCCCTAAGCCTTGCCGTTCCCTAACCCTAACCCTAGCCCGGAACGGAAACCCACCACCAGCCCTAAACCTTTCCCTACGCCGTAGCCTACTCCTGGCCCGTACAGTTGCACTGACCCGTGCGTCAGCATGTAGACAGACACCCCCAAGTTTCCATACCCTCACCTGGGCCCTAAACCTTGCCGTTACCTAACCCTAACCCTAGCTCGGAACGGAAACCCACCACCAGCCCTACAACTAACGCACAAGCCATAGCCTAGTCCGGGCCCGTACGCTGACACTGACCCATGCGGCAGCACGTAGCCTGACCCTCCCACGTTTCTGTACCCTCACCTGTGCCCTAAGCCTTGCCGTTGCCTAACCATAACCCTAGCCCGAAACGGAAAACCACAACCAGCCCTACAACTTACCCCCAAGACGTAGCCTACTCCTGGTCCGTACACTGGCACTGACCCGTGCGTCAGCACGTAGCCTGACCCTCCCACCTTTCCGTAACCTCACCTGTGCCCTAAACCTTGCCTTTCCCTAACCCTAACCCTAGCCCGCAACGGAAACCCACCACCAGCCCTAGACCATTCCCTACACCGTAGCCTACACCTGGCCCGTACGCTGGCACTGACCCATGCGTCAGCACGTAGCCTGACCCTCCCACGTTTCCGTACCCTCACCTGTGATCTATGCCTTGCCGTTCCCTAAACCTAACCCTAGCACAGAACGGAAACCCACCTCCAGCCCTACACCTTACCCTATGCCGTAGCCTACACCTACCCCGTACGTTGGCACTGACCCGTGCGTCAGCACGTAGCCTGACCCGGCCACGTTTCCGTACCCTCACCTGTGCCCTAAGCCCTGACGTTCCCTTACCCTAACCCTAGCCCGGAACGGAAACCCACCACCAGCCCTACACCTTACCCCCAAGCTGTAGCCTACTCCTGGCCCGTATGCTGGCACTGACCCGTGCGTCAGCACGTAGCCTGACCCTCCCACGTTTCCGTACCCTCACCTGTGCCCTATGCCTTGCCGTTCCCTAACCCTAACCCTAGCACAGAACGGAAACCCACCTCCAGCCCTATACCTTACCCTACGCTGTAGCCTACTGCTGGCCCGTATGCTGGCACTGACCCATGCGTAAGCACGTAGCCTGACCCTCCCACGATTCCGTACCCTCACCTGTGCCCTAAGCCTTGACGTTCCCTAACCATAACCCTAGCCCAGAACAGAAAACCACCACCAGCCCTAGACCTTACACTACGGCGTAGCCTACTCCTGGCCTGTACGCTGACACTGACACGTGCGTCAGCATGTAGCCTGACCCTCCCACGTTTCCGTACCCTCACCTGTGCCCTAAGCTTTGCCGTTCCCTAACCCTAACCGGAACGGAAACCCACCACCAGCCCTAAACCTTTCCCTACGCCGTAGCCTACTCCTGGCCTGTACGCTGACACTGACCCGTGCGTCAGCATGTAGACTGACACCCCACGTTTCCATACCCTCACCTGGGCCCTAAACTTTGCCGTTCCCCAACACTAACCCTAGCCCGGAATGGAAACCCACCACCAGCCCTAAAACTTACCCCTATGCCATAGCCTTCTCCTGGCCCGTACACAGGCACTGACCCGTGCGTCAGCACGTAGCCTGACCCTCCCACTTTTCCGTACCCTCAGCTAAGCCCTAAGCCTTGGCCTTCCCTAACTCTAACCCAAGCCCGGAACGGAATCCCACCACCAGCCCTACACCTTAACATATGCCGTAGCCTATTCCTGGCCCGTATGCTGGCACTGACACATGCGTCAGCACGTAGCCTGTCCCTCCCACGTTTCCGTACCCTCACCTGTGCCCTAAGCCTTGCCGTTCCCTAACCCTAACCCTAGCCAGGAACGGAAACCCACCAGAAGCCCTAAACCTTACCATACGCCGGAGCCCAATCATGGCCCGTACGCTGGCACTGACCCGTGAGTCAGCACGTAGCCTGACCCTCCCACGTTTCCGTACCCTCACCTGTGCCCTAAGCCTTGCCATTCCCTCACTATAAACCTAGCCAGGAACGGAAATCCACCAGCAGCCCTAAACCTTACCCTACACCGTAGCCTACTCCTGGCCCGTACGCTGGCACTGACCCGTGCGTCAGCACGTAGCCTGACCCTCCCACGTTTCCGTACCCTCACCTGTGCCCTAAGCCTTGCAGTTCCCTAACCCTAACCCTAGCCCGGAACGGAAACCCACCACCAGCCCTACACCTAACCCACAAGCCGTAGCCTACTCCTAGACGGTACGCTGGCACTGACCCATGCATCTGCACATAGCCTGACCCTCCCACGTTTCTGTACCCTCACCTGTGCCCTAAGACTTGCCGTTCCCTTACCCTAATCCTAGCCAGTAACGGAAACCCACCACCAGGCCTACAACTTACCCCCAAGCCGTAGGCTACTCCTGGACCTTACGCTGGCACTGACCTCTGTGTCAGCACGTAACCTGACCCTCCCACGTTTGTGGACCCTCACCTGTGCCCTAAGCCTTGCCATTCCCTAACCCTAACCCTAGCCCGGAACGGAAACCCACCACCAGCCCTACACCATTCCCTACGCCGTAGCCTATTCCTGGCCCGTACGCAGGCACTGACCCTTTCATCAGCACGTAGCCTGACCCTCCCACGTTTCCGTACCCTCACCTGTGCCCTAAGCCTTGCCGTTCCCTAACCCTAACCCTAGCCCAGAACAGAAACCCACCACCAGCCCTACACCATACCCCCAAGCCGTAGCCTACTCCTGGTCCGTACGCTGGCACTGACCCGTGCGTCAGCACGTAGCCTGACCCTCCCACATTTCCGTACCCTCACCTGTGCCCTAAGCCTTGCTGTACCCTAACACTAACCCTAGCCTGGAACGGAAACACACCACCAACCCTACACCTAACCACCAAGCCGTAGCCTACTCCTGGCCGGTACGCTGGCAATGACACGTGCATCAGCATGTAGACTGACCCTCCCACGTTTCCGTAACCTCACCTGTGCCCTACGCTTTGCCATCCCCTAACCCTAACTGTAGCCCGAAAGGGAAACAGCCCTACACATTACCCTACGCCGTAGCCTACTCCTGGCCGGTACGCTGGCACTGACACGTGCATCAGCATGAAGCCTGACCCTCCCACGTTTCCGTACCCTCACCTGTGCCCTAAGCCTTGCCGTTCCCTCACCCTAACCCTAGCCAGGAACGGAAACCCACCAGCAGCCCTAAACCTTACCCTACGCCGTAGCCTACTCCTGGCCCTTACGCTGGCATTGACCCGTGCGTCAGCACGTAGCCTGACCCTCACACGTTTCCGTACCCTCACCTGTGCCCTAAGCGTTGCCGTTCCCTAACCCTAACCCTAGTCCGGAACGGAAACCCACCACCAGCCCTACAGCTTACCACCAAGCCATAGCCTATTCCTGGCCCGTACGCTGGCACTGACCCGTGTGTCAGCATGTAGCCTGAACCTCCCACGTTTCCGTACCCTCACCTGTGCCCTAAGCCTTGCCGTTCCCTAACCCTAACCCTAGCCCCGAACGGAAACCCAACACCAACCCTACACCTAACCCCCAAGCCATAGCCTACTCCTGGCTGGTACGCTGGCACTGACCCGTGCATCGACACATAACCTGACCCTCACCCGTTTCCGTACCCTCACCTGTGCCCTAAGCCTTGCCGTTCCCTAACCCTAACCCTAGCCATGAACGGAAACCCACCACCAGCCCTACACCTTACCCCCAATCCGTAGGCTACTCCTGGACCTTACGCTGGCACAGACCTGTGCGTCAGCACGTAGCCTGAACTTCCCACATTACCGTACCCTCACCTGTGCCCTAAGCCTTGCCGTTCCCTAACCCTAACCCTAGTGTGGAACGGAAACTAACCACAAGCCCTACACCTAACCCCCAAGCCATAGCCTAATGCTGGCCCGTACGCTGGCACTGACCCGTGCGCCAGCACGAAGCCTGCCCCTCCCACGTTTCCGTACCCTCACCTGTGCCCTAAGCCTTGCTGTTCCCTAACACTAAACCTTGCCTGGAACGGAAACCCACCACCAGCCCTACACCTAACCACCAAGCCGTAGCCTACTCCTGGCCCGTACGCTGGCACTGACCCGTGCGTCAGCACGTAGCCTTACCCTCCCACGTTTCCGTATCCTCACCTGTGCCCTAAGCCTTGCCGTTCCCTAACCCTAACCCTAGCCCGGAACGGAAACCCACCGCGAGCCCTAGACCTTACCCTACGCCGTAGCCTATTGCTGGCCTGTACGCTGACACTGACCCATGCGTCAGAAGGTAGCCTGACCCACCCAAGTTTCCGTACCCTCACCTGTTCCCTAAGCCTTGCCGTTCCCTAACCCTAACCCTAGCCCGAAACGGAAACCCACCACCAGCCCTATACCTTACCCTACTCCGTAGCCTACTCCGGTCCCGTACGCTGGAACTGACCCGTGCGTCTGCACGTAGCCTGACCTTCCCACATTTCCGTACCCTCACCTGTGCCCTAAGCCTTGCTGTTCCCTAACCCTATCCCTAGTATGGAACGGAAACCCTCCACCAGCCCTACAACTAACGCCCAAGCCATAGCCTACTCCTGGCCCGTATGCTGGCACTGACCCGTGCGGCAGCACGTAGCCTGACCCTCCCACGTTTCCGTACACTCACCTGTGCCCTAAGCCTTACCGTTACCTAACCCTAACCCTAGTCCGGAACGGAAACCTACCACCAGCCCTACACCTTTCCCTACGCCGTAGCCTATTCCTGGCCCGTACGCAGGCACTGACCATTTCATCAGCACGTAGCCTGACCCTCCCACTTTTCCGTACCCTCAGCTAAGCCCTAAGCCTTGGCCTTCCCTAACTCTAACCCAAGCCCGGAACGGAATCCCACCACCAGCCCTACACCTTAACGTATGCCATAGCCTTTTCCTGGCCCGTACGCTGGCACTGACACGTGCGTCAGCACGTAGCCTGACCCTCCCACGTTTCCGTACCCTCACCTGTGCCCTAAGCCTTGCCGTTCCCTAACCCTAACCCTAGCCAGGAACGGAAACCCACCAGAAGCCCTAAACCTTACCATACGCCGTAGCCCAATCCTGGCCCGTACGCTGGCACTGACCCGTGAGTCAGCACGTAGCCTGACCCTCCCACGTTTCCGTACCCTCACCTGGGCCCTAAGCCTTGCCGTTCCCTCACCATAACCATAGCCAGGAACGGAAATCCACCAGCAGCCCTACACCTTACCCTACGCCGTAGCCTACACCTGGCCCGTACGCTGGCACTGAACCGTGCGTCAGCACGTAGCCTGACCCTCACACATTTCCGTACCCTCACCTGTGCCCTAAGCCTTGCCGTTCCCTAACCCTAACCCTAGTCTGGAACAGAAACCCACCACCAGCCCTACACCTAACCCGCAAGCCGTAGCCTACTCCTAGCCGGTACGCTGGCACTGACCCATGCATCAGCACATAGCCTGACCCTCCCACGTTTCTGTACCCTCACCTGTGCCCTAAGCCTTGCCGTTCCCTTACCCTAATCCTAGCCAGGAATGGAAACCCACCACCAGCCCTAAACCTAACCCCCAAGCCATAGATTATTCCTGGCCCGTACGCTGGCACTGACCCGTGCGTAAACATGTAGCCTGACCCTCCCACGTTTCCGTACCCTCACCTGTGCCCTAAGCCTTGCAGTCCCCTAACCCTAACCCTAGCCCGGAACGGAAACCCACCACCAGCCCTACACCTAACCCCCAAGCCGTAGCCTACTCCTAGCCGGTATGCTGGCACTGACCCATGCATCAGCACATAGCCTGACCCTCCCACGTTTCTGTACCCTCACCTGTGCCCTAAGCCTTGCCGTTCCCTTACCCTAATCCTAGCCAGGAACGGAAACCCACCACCAGCCCTAAAACTTACCCCCAAGCCGTAGGCTACTCCTGGACCTTACGCTGGCACTGACCTGTGTGTCAGCACGTAGCCTGACCCTCCCACGTTTGTGGACCCTCACATGTGCCCTAAGCCTTGGCATTCCCTAACCCTAACCCTAGCCCGGAACGGAAACCCACCACCAGCCCTACACCTTTTCCTACGCCGTAGCCTATTCCTGGCCCGTACGCAGGCACTGATCCTTTCTTCAGCACGTAGCCTGATCCTCCCACGTTTCCGTACACTCACCTGTGCCCTAAGCCTTACCGTTCCCTATCCCTAACCCTAGCCTGGAACGGAAACCCACCACCAGCCCTACACCTTACCCCCAAGCCGTAGCCTACTCCTGGTCCATACGCTGGCACTAACCTGTGCGTCAGCACAGTAGCCTGAACTTCCCACATTACCGTACCCTCACCTGTGCCCTAAGCCTTGCCGTTCCCTAACTCTAACCCTAGTACGGAACGGAAACAAACCACCAGCCCTACACCTAACCCCCAAGCCATAGCCTACTCCTGGCCCGTACGCTGGCACTGACCCGTGCGTCAGCACGTAGCCTGACCCTCCCACATTTACGTACCCTCACCTGTGCCCTAAGCCTTGCTGTTCCCTAACACTAACCCTAGCCTGGAACGGAAACACACCACCAACCCTACACCTAACCACCAAGCCGTAGCCTACTCCTGGCCGGTACGCTGGCACTGACACGTGCATCAGCATGTAGCCTGACCCTCCCACGTTTCCGTAACCTCACCTGTGCCCTACGCTTTGCCATTCCCTAACCATAACTGTAGCCCGAAAGGGAAACAGCCCTACACATTACCCTACGCCGCAGCATACTCCTGGCCGGTACGCTGGCACTGACACGTGCATCAGCATGAAGCCTGACCCTCCCACGTTTCCGTACCCTCACCTGTGCCCTAAGCCTTGCCGTTCCCTAAACATAGCCCAAGCCGGAACGGAATCCCACCACAAGCCCTACACATTACCGTATGCCGTAGCCTATTCCTGGCCCGTACGCTGGCACTGACACGTGCGTCAGCATGTAGCCTGACCCTCACACGTTTCCGTACCCTCACCTGTGCCCTAAGCCTTGCCGTTCCCTAACCCTAACACTAGCCCGGAACGGAAACCCACCACAAGCCCTACACCTTACCATACGCCATAGCCTACTCCTGGACCGTACGCTGGCACTGACCCGTGAGTCAGCACGTAGCCTGACCCTCCCACGTTTCCGTACCCTCACCTGTGCCCTAAGCCTTGCTGTTCCCTCACCCTATCCCTAGCCAGGAACGGAACCCCACCAGCAACCCTAAACCTTACCCTACGCCGTAGCCTACTCCTGGCCCGTACGCTGGCACTGACCCGTGCGTCAGCACGTAGCCTGACCCTCACACGTTTCCGTACCCTCACCTGTGCCCTAAGCGTTGCCGTTCCCTAACCCTAACCCTAGTCCGGAACAGAAACCCACCACCAGCCCTACAGCTTACCACCAGGCCATAGCCTATTCCTGGCCCGTACGCTGGCACTGACCCGTGCGTCAGCATGTAGCCTGAACCTCCCACGTTTCCGTACCCTCACCTGTGCCCTAAGCCTTGCCGTTCCCTAACCCTAACCCTAGCCCTGAACGGAAACCCAACAGCAACCCTACACCTAACCCCGAAGCCGTAGCCTACTCCTGGCTGGTACGCTGGCACTGACCCGTGCATCGACACATAACCTGACCCTCCCCCGTTTCCGTACCCTCACCTGTGCTCTAAGCCTTGCCGTTCCCTAACCCTAACCCTAGCCATGAACGGAAACCCACCACCAGCCCTACACCTTACCCCCAAGCCGTAGGCTACTCCTGGACCTTACGCTGGCACTGACCCGAGCGTCAGCACGTAGCCTGACCCTCCCACGTTTGCGGACCCTCACCTGTGCCCTAAGCCTTGCCATTCCCTAACCCTAACCCTGGCCCGGAACGGAAACCCAGCACCAGCCCTACACCTTTCCCTACGCCGTAGCCTATTCCTGGCCCATACGCAGGCACTGACCCTTTCATCAGCACGTAGCCTGACCCTCCCACGTTTCCGTACCCTCACCTGTGCCCTAAGCCTTGCCGTTCCCTAACCCTAACCCTAGCCCGGAACGGAAACCCAACACCAGCCCTACACCTTACCCCCAAGCCGTAGCCTACTCCTGGTCCATACGCTGGCACTGACCTGTGCGTCAGCACGTAGCCTGAACTTCCCACATTACCGTACACTCACCTGTGCCCTAAGCCTTGCCGTTCCCTAACCCTAACCCTAGTACGGAACGGAAACACACCACAAACCCTACACCTAACCCCTAAGCCATAGCCTAATGCTGGCCCGTACGCTGGCACTGACCCATGCGTCAGCACGTAGCCTGCCCCTCCCACGTTTCCGTACCCTCACCTGTGCCCCAAACCTTGCTGTTCCCTAACACTAAACCTTGCCTTGAACGGAAACCCACCACCAGCCCTACACCTAACCACCAAGCCGTAGCCTACTCCTGGCCCGTACGCTGGCACTGACCCGTGCGTCAGCACGTAGCCTGACCTTCCCACGTTTCCGTATCCTCACCTGTGCCCTAAGCCTTGCCATTCCCTAACCCTAAACCTAGCCCGGAACGGAAACCCACCGCGAGCCCTAGACCTTACCCTACGCCGTAGCCTATTGCTGGCCTGTACGCTGGCACTGACCCATGCGTCAGCAGGTAGCCTGACACTCCCACGTTTCTGTACCCTCACCTGTGCCCTAAGCATTGCCGTTCCGTAACCCTAACCCTAGCCCGGAACGGAAACCCACCACCAGCCCTACACCTTACCCTACGCCGTAGCCTACTCCTGGCCCGAACGCTGGCACTGACCCATGCGTCAGCACGTAGCCTGACCCTCCCACGTTTCCGTACCCTCACCTGTTCCCTAAGCCTTGCCGTTCCCTAACCCTAACCCTAGCCCGAAACGGAAACCCACCACCAGCCCTATACCTTACCCCCAAGCCGTAGCCTACTCCTGGTCCATACGCTGGCACTGACCTGTGCGTCAGCACGTAGCCTGAACTTCCCACATTACCGTACACTCACCTGTGCCCTAAGCCTTGCCGTTCCCTAACCCTAACCCTAGGACGGAACGGAAACACACCACAAACCCTACACCTAACCCCCAAGCCATAGCCTAATGCTGGCCCGTACGCTGGCACTGACCCGTGCGCCAGCACGAAGCCTGCCCCTCCCACGTTTCCGTACCCTCACCTGTGCCCTAAGCCTTGCTGTTCCCTAACACTAAACCTTGCCTGGAACGGAAACCCACCACCAGCCCTACACCTAACCACCAAGCCGTAGCCTACTCCTGGCCCGTACGCTGGCACTGACCCGTGCGTCAGCACGTAGCCTTACCCTCCCACGTTTCCGTATCCTCACCTGTGCCCTAAGCCTTGCCGTTCCCTAACCCTAACCCTAGCCCGGAACGGAAACCCACCGCGAGCCCTAGACCTTACCCTACGCCGTAGCCTATTGCTGGCCTGTACGCTGACACTGACCCATGCGTCAGAAGGTAGCCTGACACTCCCACGTTTCTGTACCCTCACCTGTGCCCTAAGCCTTGCCGTTCCGTATCCCTAACCCTAGCCCGGAATGGAAACCCACCACCAGCCCTACTCCTTACCCTACGCCGTAGCCTACTCCTGGCCCAAACGCTGGCACTGACCCATGCGTCAGCACATAGCCTGACCCACCCAAGTTTCCGTACCCTCACCTGTTCCCTAAGCCTTGCCGTTCCCTAACCCTAACCCTAGCCCGAAACGGAAACCCACCACCAGCCCTATACCTTACCCTACTCCGTAGCCTACTCCGGTCAAGTACGCTGGAACTGACCCGTGCGTCTGCACGTAGCCTGACCTTCCCACATTTCCGTACCCTCACCTGTGCCCTAAGCCTTGCTGTTCCCTAACCCTATCCCTAGTATGGAACGGAAACCCTCCACCAGCCCTACAACTAACGCCCAAGCCATAGCCTACTCCTGGCCCGTATGCTGGCACTGACCCGTGCGGCAGCACGTAGCCTGACCCTCCCACGTTTCCGTACACTCACCTGTGCCCTAAGCCTTACCGTTACCTAACCCTAACCCTAGTCCGGAACGGAAACCTACCACCAGCCCTACACCTTTCCCTACGCCGTAGCCTATTCCTGGCCCGTACGCAGGCACTGACCATTTCATCAGCACGTAGCCTGACCCTCCCACTTTTCCGTACCCTCAGCTAAGCCCTAAGCCTTGGCCTTCCCTAACTCTAACCCAAGCCCGGAACGGAATCCCACCACCAGCCCTACACCTTAACGTATGCCATAGCCTTTTCCTGGCCCGTACGCTGGCACTGACACGTGCGTCAGCACGTAGCCTGACCCTCCCACGTTTCCGTACCCTCACCTGTGCCCTAAGCCTTGCCGTTCCCTAACCCTAACCCTAGCCAGGAACGGAAACCCACCAGAAGCCCTAAACCTTACCATACGCCGTAGCCCAATCCTGGCCCGTACGCTGGCACTGACCCGTGAGTCAGCACGTGGCCTGACCCTCCCACGTTTCCGTACCCTCACCTGGGCCCTAAGCCTTGCCGTTCCCTCACCATAACCATAGCCAGGAACGGAAATCCACCAGCAGCCCTACACCTTACCCTACGCCGTAGCCTACACCTGGCCCGTACGCTGGCACTGAACCGTGCGTCAGCACGTAGCCTGACCCTCACACATTTCCGTACCCTCACCTGTGCCCTAAGCCTTGCCGTTCCCTAACCCTAACCCTAGTCTGGAACAGAAACCCACCACCAGCCCTACACCTAACCCGCAAGCCGTAGCCTACTCCTAGCCGGTACGCTGGCACTGACCCATGCATCAGCACATAGCCTGACCCTCCCACGTTTCTGTACCCTCACCTGTGCCCTAAGCCTTGCCGTTCCCTTACCCTAATCCTAGCCAGGAATGGAAACCCACCACCAGCCCTACACCTAACCCCCAAGCCATAGATTATTCCTGGCCCGTACGCTGGCACTGACCCGTGCGTAAACATGTAGCCTGACCCTCCCACGTTTCCGTACCCTCACCTGTGCCCTAAGCCTTGCAGTCCCCTAACCCTAACCCTAGCCCGGAACGGAAACCCACCACCAGCCCTACACCTAACCCCCAAGCCGTAGCCTACTCCTAGCCGGTATGCTGGCACTGACCCATGCATCAGCACATAGCCTGACCCTCCCACGTTTCTGTACCCTCACCTGTGCCCTAAGCCTTGCCGTTCCCTTACCCTAATCCTAGCCAGGAACGGAAACCCACCACCAGCCCTAAAACTTACCCCCAAGCCGTAGGCTACTCCTGGACCTTACGCTGGCACTGACCTGTGTGTCAGCACGTAGCCTGACCCTCCCACGTTTGTGGACCCTCACATGTGCCCTAAGCCTTGGCATTCCCTAACCCTAACCCTAGCCCGGAACGGAAACCCACCACCAGCCCTACACCTTTTCCTACGCCGTAGCCTATTCCTGGCCCGTACGCAGGCACTGATCCTTTCTTCAGCACGTAGCCTGATCCTCCCACGTTTCCGTACACTCACCTGTGCCCTAAGCCTTACCGTTCCCTATCCCTAACCCTAGCCTGGAACGGAAACCCACCACCAGCCCTACACCTTACCCCCAAGCCGTAGCCTACTCCTGGTCCATACGCTGGCACTAACCTGTGCGTCAGCACAGTAGCCTGAACTTCCCACATTACCGTACCCTCACCTGTGCCCTAAGCCTTGCCGTTCCCTAACTCTAACCCTAGTACGGAACGGAAACAAACCACCAGCCCTACAAGTAACCCCCAAGCCATAGCCTACTCCTGGCCCGTACGCTGGCACTGACCCGTGCGTCAGCACGTAGCCTGACCCTCCCACATTTACGTACCCTCACCTGTGCCCTAAGCCTTGCTGTTCCCTAACACTAACCCTAGCCTGGAACGGAAACACACCACCAACCCTACACCTAACCACCAAGCCGTAGCCTACTCCTGGCCGGTACGCTGGCACTGACACGTGCATCAGCATGTAGCCTGACCCTCCCACGTTTCCGTAACCTCACCTGTGCCCTACGCTTTGCCATTCCCTAACCATAACTGTAGCCCGAAAGGGAAACAGCCCTACACATTACCCTACGCCGCAGCATACTCCTGGCCGGTACGCTGGCACTGACACGTGCATCAGCATGAAGCCTGACCCTCCCACGTTTCCGTACCCTCACCTGTGCCCTAAGCCTTGCCGTTCCCTAAACATAGCCCAAGCCGGAACGGAATCCCACCACAAGCCCTACACATTACCGTATGCCGTAGCCTATTCCTGGCCCGTACGCTGGCACTGACACGTGCGTCAGCATGTAGCCTGACCCTCACACGTTTCCGTACCCTCACCTGTGCCCTAAGCCTTGCCGTTCCCTAACCCTAACACTAGCCCGGAACGGAAACCCACCACAAGCCCTACACCTTACCATACGCCATAGCCTACTCCTGGACCGTACGCTGGCACTGACCCGTGAGTCAGCACGTAGCCTGACCCTCCCACGTTTCCGTACCCTCACCTGTGCCCTAAGCCTTGCTGTTCCCTCACCCTATCCCTAGCCAGGAACGGAACCCCACCAGCAACCCTAAACCTTACCCTACGCCGTAGCCTACTCCTGGCCCGTACGCTGGCACTGACCCGTGCGTCAGCACGTAGCCTGACCCTCACACGTTTCCGTACCCTCACCTGTGCCCTAAGCGTTGCCGTTCCCTAACCCTAACCCTAGTCCGGAACAGAAACCCACCACCAGCCCTACAGCTTACCACCAGGCCATAGCCTATTCCTGGCCCGTACGCTGGCACTGACCCGTGCGTCAGCATGTAGCCTGAACCTCCCACGTTTCCGTACCCTCACCTGTGCCCTAAGCCTTGCCGTTCCCTAACCCTAACCCTAGCCCTGAACGGAAACCCAACAGCAACCCTACACCTAACCCCGAAGCCGTAGCCTACTCCTGGCTGGTACGCTGGCACTGACCCGTGCATCGACACATAACCTGACCCTCCCCCGTTTCCGTACCCTCACCTGTGCTCTAAGCCTTGCCGTTCCCTAACCCTAACCCTAGCCATGAACGGAAACCCACCACCAGCCCTACACCTTACCCCCAAGCCGTAGGCTACTCCTGGACCTTACGCTGGCACTGACCCGAGCGTCAGCACGTAGCCTGACCCTCCCACGTTTGCGGACCCTCACCTGTGCCCTAAGCCTTGCCATTCCCTAACCCTAACCCTGGCCCGGAACGGAAACCCAGCACCAGCCCTACACCTTTCCCTACGCCGTAGCCTATTCCTGGCCCATACGCAGGCACTGACCCTTTCATCAGCACGTAGCCTGACCCTCCCACGTTTCCGTACCCTCACCTGTGCCCTAAGCCTTGCCGTTCCCTAACCCTAACCCTAGCCCGGAACGGAAACCCAACACCAGCCCTACACCTTACCCCCAAGCCGTAGCCTACTCCTGGTCCATACGCTGGCACTGACCTGTGCGTCAGCACGTAGCCTGAACTTCCCACATTACCGTACACTCACCTGTGCCCTAAGCCTTGCCGTTCCCTAACCCTAACCCTAGTACGGAACGGAAACACACCACAAACCCTACACCTAACCCCTAAGCCATAGCCTAATGCTGGCCCGTACGCTGGCACTGACCCATGCGTCAGCACGTAGCCTGCCCCTCCCACGTTTCCGTACCCTCACCTGTGCCCCAAACCTTGCTGTTCCCTAACACTAAACCTTGCCTTGAACGGAAACCCACCACCAGCCCTACACCTAACCACCAAGCCGTAGCCTACTCCTGGCCCGTACGCTGGCACTGACCCGTGCGTCAGCACGTAGCCTGACCTTCCCACGTTTCCGTATCCTCACCTGTGCCCTAAGCCTTGCCATTCCCTAACCCTAAACCTAGCCCGGAACGGAAACCCACCGCGAGCCCTAGACCTTACCCTACGCCGTAGCCTATTGCTGGCCTGTACGCTGGCACTGACCCATGCGTCAGCAGGTAGCCTGACACTCCCACGTTTCTGTACCCTCACCTGTGCCCTAAGCATTGCCGTTCCGTAACCCTAACCCTAGCCCGGAACGGAAACCCACCACCAGCCCTACACCTTACCCTACGCCGTAGCCTACTCCTGGCCCGAACGCTGGCACTGACCCATGCGTCAGCACGTAGCCTGACCCTCCCACGTTTCCGTACCCTCACCTGTTCCCTAAGCCTTGCCGTTCCCTAACCCTAACCCTAGCCCGAAACGGAAACCCACCACCAGCCCTATACCTTACCCCCAAGCCGTAGCCTACTCCTGGTCCATACGCTGGCACTGACCTGTGCGTCAGCACGTAGCCTGAACTTCCCACATTACCGTACACTCACCTGTGCCCTAAGCCTTGCCGTTCCCTAACCCTAACCCTAGGACGGAACGGAAACACACCACAAACCCTACACCTAACCCCCAAGCCATAGCCTAATGCTGGCCCGTACGCTGGCACTGACCCGTGCGCCAGCACGAAGCCTGCCCCTCCCACGTTTCCGTACCCTCACCTGTGCCCTAAGCCTTGCTGTTCCCTAACACTAAACCTTGCCTGGAACGGAAACCCACCACCAGCCCTACACCTAACCACCAAGCCGTAGCCTACTCCTGGCCCGTACGCTGGCACTGACCCGTGCGTCAGCACGTAGCCTTACCCTCCCACGTTTCCGTATCCTCACCTGTGCCCTAAGCCTTGCCGTTCCCTAACCCTAACCCTAGCCCGGAACGGAAACCCACCGCGAGCCCTAGACCTTACCCTACGCCGTAGCCTATTGCTGGCCTGTACGCTGACACTGACCCATGCGTCAGAAGGTAGCCTGACACTCCCACGTTTCTGTACCCTCACCTGTGCCCTAAGCCTTGCCGTTCCGTATCCCTAACCCTAGCCCGGAATGGAAACCCACCACCAGCCCTACTCCTTACCCTACGCCGTAGCCTACTCCTGGCCCAAACGCTGGCACTGACCCATGCGTCAGCACATAGCCTGACCCACCCAAGTTTCCGTACCCTCACCTGTTCCCTAAGCCTTGCCGTTCCCTAACCCTAACCCTAGCCCGAAACGGAAACCCACCACCAGCCCTATACCTTACCCTACTCCGTAGCCTACTCCGGTCAAGTACGCTGGAACTGACCCGTGCGTCTGCACGTAGCCTGACCTTCCCACATTTCCGTACCCTCACCTGTGCCCTAAGCCTTGCTGTTCCCTAACCCTATCCCTAGTATGGAACGGAAACCCTCCACCAGCCCTACAACTAACGCCCAAGCCATAGCCTACTCCTGGCCCGTATGCTGGCACTGACCCGTGCGGCAGCACGTAGCCTGACCCTCCCACGTTTCCGTACACTCACCTGTGCCCTAAGCCTTACCGTTACCTAACCCTAACCCTAGTCCGGAACGGAAACCTACCACCAGCCCTACACCTTTCCCTACGCCGTAGCCTATTCCTGGCCCGTACGCAGGCACTGACCATTTCATCAGCACGTAGCCTGACCCTCCCACTTTTCCGTACCCTCAGCTAAGCCCTAAGCCTTGGCCTTCCCTAACTCTAACCCAAGCCCGGAACGGAATCCCACCACCAGCCCTACACCTTAACGTATGCCATAGCCTTTTCCTGGCCCGTACGCTGGCACTGACACGTGCGTCAGCACGTAGCCTGACCCTCCCACGTTTCCGTACCCTCACCTGTGCCCTAAGCCTTGCCGTTCCCTAACCCTAACCCTAGCCAGGAACGGAAACCCACCAGAAGCCCTAAACCTTACCATACGCCGTAGCCCAATCCTGGCCCGTACGCTGGCACTGACCCGTGAGTCAGCACGTGGCCTGACCCTCCCACGTTTCCGTACCCTCACCTGGGCCCTAAGCCTTGCCGTTCCCTCACCATAACCATAGCCAGGAACGGAAATCCACCAGCAGCCCTACACCTTACCCTACGCCGTAGCCTACACCTGGCCCGTACGCTGGCACTGAACCGTGCGTCAGCACGTAGCCTGACCCTCACACATTTCCGTACCCTCACCTGTGCCCTAAGCCTTGCCGTTCCCTAACCCTAACCCTAGTCTGGAACAGAAACCCACCACCAGCCCTACACCTAACCCGCAAGCCGTAGCCTACTCCTAGCCGGTACGCTGGCACTGACCCATGCATCAGCACATAGCCTGACCCTCCCACGTTTCTGTACCCTCACCTGTGCCCTAAGCCTTGCCGTTCCCTTACCCTAATCCTAGCCAGGAATGGAAACCCACCACCAGCCCTACACCTAACCCCCAAGCCATAGATTATTCCTGGCCCGTACGCTGGCACTGACCCGTGCGTAAACATGTAGCCTGACCCTCCCACGTTTCCGTACCCTCACCTGTGCCCTAAGCCTTGCAGTCCCCTAACCCTAACCCTAGCCCGGAACGGAAACCCACCACCAGCCCTACACCTAACCCCCAAGCCGTAGCCTACTCCTAGCCGGTATGCTGGCACTGACCCATGCATCAGCACATAGCCTGACCCTCCCACGTTTCTGTACCCTCACCTGTGCCCTAAGCCTTGCCGTTCCCTTACCCTAATCCTAGCCAGGAACGGAAACCCACCACCAGCCCTAAAACTTACCCCCAAGCCGTAGGCTACTCCTGGACCTTACGCTGGCACTGACCTGTGTGTCAGCACGTAGCCTGACCCTCCCACGTTTGTGGACCCTCACATGTGCCCTAAGCCTTGGCATTCCCTAACCCTAACCCTAGCCCGGAACGGAAACCCACCACCAGCCCTACACCTTTTCCTACGCCGTAGCCTATTCCTGGCCCGTACGCAGGCACTGATCCTTTCTTCAGCACGTAGCCTGATCCTCCCACGTTTCCGTACACTCACCTGTGCCCTAAGCCTTACCGTTCCCTATCCCTAACCCTAGCCTGGAACGGAAACCCACCACCAGCCCTACACCTTACCCCCAAGCCGTAGCCTACTCCTGGTCCATACGCTGGCACTAACCTGTGCGTCAGCACGTAGCCTGAACTTCCCACATTACCGTACCCTCACCTGTGCCCTAAGCCTTGCCGTTCCCTAACTCTAACCCTAGTACGGAACGGAAACAAACCACCAGCCCTACACCTAACCCCCAAGCCATAGCCTACTCCTGGCCCGTACGCTGGCAATGACCCGTGCGTCAGCACGTAGCCTGACCTTCCCACATTTACGTACCCTCACCTGTGCCCTAAGCCTTGCTGTTCCCTAACACTAACCCTAGCCTGGAACGGAAACACACCACCAACCCTACACCTAACCACCAAGCCGTAGCCTACTCCTGGCCGGTACGCTGGCACTGACACGTGCATCAGCATGTAGCCTGACCCTCCCACGTTTCCGTAACCTCACCTGTGCCCTACGCTTTGCCATTCCCTAACCATAACTGTAGCCCGAAAGGGAAACAGCCCTACACATTACCCTACGCCGTAGCATACTCCTGGCCGGTACGCTGGCACTGACACGTGCATCAGCATGAAGCCTGACCCTCCCACGTTTCCGTACCCTCACCTGTGCCCTAAGCCTTGCCGTTCCCTAAACATAACCCAAGCCGGAACGGAATCCCACCACAAGCCCTACACATTACCGTATGCCGTAGCCTATTCCTGGCCCGTACGCTGGCACTGACACGTGCGTCAGCATGTAGCCTGACCCTCACACGTTTCCGTACCCTCACCTGTGCCCTAAGCCTTGCCGTTCCCTAACCCTAACACTAGCCCGGAACGGAAACCCACCACAAGCCCTACACCTTACCATACGCCATAGCCTACTCCTGGACCGTACGCTGGCACTGACCCGTGAGTCAGCACGTAGCCTGACCCTCCCACGTTTCCGTACCCTCACCTGTGCCCTAAGCCTTGCTGTTCCCTCACCCTATCCCTAGCCAGGAACGGAACCCCACCAGCAACCCTAAACCTTACCCTACGCCGTAGCCTACTCCTGGCCCGTACGCTGGCACTGACCCGTGCATCGACACATAACCTGACCCTCCCCCGTTTCCGTACCCTCACCTGTGCTCTAAGCCTTGCCATTCCCTAACCCTAACCCTAGCCATGAACGGAAACCCACCACCAGCCCTACACCTTACCCCCAAGCCGTAGGCTACTCCTGGACCTTACGCTGGCACTGACCCGAGCGTCAGCACGTAGCCTGACCCTCCCACGTTTGCGGACCCTCACCTGTGCCCTAAGCCTTGCCATTCCCTAACCCTAACCCTGGCCCGGAACGGAAACCCAGCACCAGCCCTACACCTTTCCCTACGCCGTAGCCTATTCCTGGCCCATACGCAGGCACTGACCCTTTCATCAGCACGTAGCCTGACCCTCCCACGTTTCCGTACCCTCACCTGTGCCCTAAGCCTTGCCGTTCCCTAACCCTAACCCTAGCCCGGAACGGAAACCCAACACCAGCCCTACACCTTACCCCCAAGCCGTAGCCTACTCCTGGTCCATACGCTGGCACTGACCTGTGCGTCAGCACGTAGCCTGAACTTCCCACATTACCGTACACTCACCTGTGCCCTAAGCCTTGCCGTTCCCTAACCCTAACCCTAGTACGGAACGGAAACACACCACAAACCCTACACCTAACCCCTAAGCCATAGCCTAATGCTGGCCCGTACGCTGGCACTGACCCATGCGTCAGCACGTAGCCTGCCCCTCCCACGTTTCCGTACCCTCACCTGTGCCCCAAACCTTGCTGTTCCCTAACACTAAACCTTGCCTTGAACGGAAACCCACCACCAGCCCTACACCTAACCACCAAGCCGTAGCCTACTCCTGGCCCGTACGCTGGCACTGACCCGTGCGTCAGCACGTAGCCTGACCCTCCCACGTTTCCGTATCCTCACCTGTGCCCTAAGCCTTGCCATTCCCTAACCCTAAACCTAGCCCGGAACGGAAACCCACCGCGAGCCCTAGACCTTACCCTACGCCGTAGCCTATTGCTGGCCTGTACGCTGGCACTGACCCATGCGTCAGCAGGTAGCCTGACACTTCCACGTTTCTGTACCCTCACCTGTGCCCTAAGCATTGCCGTTCCGTAACCCTAACCCTAGCCCGGAACGGAAACCCACCACCAGCCCTACACCTTACCCTACGCCGTAGCCTACTCCTGGCCCGAACGCTGGCACTGACCCATGCGTCAGCACGTAGCCTGACCCTCCCACGTTTCCGTACCCTCACCTGTTCCCTAAGCCTTGCCGTTCCCTAACCCTAACCCTAGCCCGAAACGGAAACCCACCACCAGCCCTATACCTTACCCTACGCCGTAGCCTACTCCTGTCCCGTACGCTGGCACTGAACTGTGTGTCAGCACGTAGCCTGACCTTCCCACATTTCCGTACCCTCACCTGTGCCCTAAGCCTTGCCGTTCCCTAACCCTAACCCTAGTCTGGAACAGAAACCCACCACCAGCCCTACACCTAACCCCCAAGCCGTAGCCTACTCCTAGCCGGTACGCTGGCACTGACCCATGCATCAGCACATAGTTTGACCCTCCCACGTTTCTGTACCCTCACCTGTGCCCTAAGCCTTGCCGTTCCCTTACCCTAATCCTAGCCAGGAACGGAAACCCACCACCAGCCCTACACCTAACCCCCAAGCCATAGATTATTCCTGGCCCGTACGCTGGCACTGACCCGTGCGTAAACATGTAGCCTGACCCTCCCACGTTTCCGTACCCTCACCTGTGCCCTAAGCCTTGCAGTCCCCTAACCCTAACCCTAGCCCGGAACGGAAACCCACCACCAGCCCTACACCTAACCCCCAAGCCGTAGCCTACTCCTAGCCGGTACGCTGGCACTGACCCATGCATCAGCACATAGCCTGACCCTCCCACGTTTCTGTACCCTCACCTGTGCCCTAAGCCTTGCCGTTCCCTTACCCTAATCCTAGCCAGGAACGGAAACCCACCACCAGCCCTAAAACTTACCCCCAAGCCGTAGGCTACTCCTGGACCTTACGCTGGCACTGACCTGTGTGTCAGCACGTAGCCTGACCCTCCCACGTTTGTGGACCCTCACATGTGCCCTAAGCCTTGGCATTCCCTAACCCTAACCCTAGCCCGGAACGGAAACCCACCACCAGCCCTACACCTTTTCCTACGCCGTAGCCTATTCCTGGCCCGTACGCAGGCACTGACCCTTTCTTCAGCACGTAGCCTGATCCTCCCACATTTCCGTACACTCACCTGTGCCCTAAGCCTTACCGTTCCCTATCCCTAACCCTAGCCCGGAACGGAAACCCACCACCAGCCCTACACCTTACCCCCAAGCCGTAGCCTACTCCTGGTCCATACGCTGGCACTGACCTGTGCGTCAGCACGTAGCCTGAACTTCCCACATTACCGTACCCTCACCTGTGCCCTAAGCCTTGCCGTTCCCTAACTCTAACCCTAGTACGGAACGGAAACACACCACCAGCCCTACACCTAACCCCCAAGCCATAGCCTACTCTTGGCCCGTACGCTGGCACTGACCCGTGCGTAAGCACGTAGCCTGACCCTCCCACATTTCCGTACCCTCACCTGTGCCCTAAGCCTTGCTGTTCCCTAACACTAACCCTAGCCTGGAACGGAAACACACCACCAACCCTACACCTAACCACCAAGCCGTAGCCTACTCCTGGCCGGTACGCTGGCACTGACACGTGCATCAGCATGTAGCCTGACCCTCCCACGTTTCCGTAACCTCAACTGTGCCCTACGCTTTGCCATTCCCTAACCATAACTGTAGCCCGAAAATGAAACAGCCCTACACATTACCCTACGCCGTAGCCTACTCCTGGCCGGTACGCTGGCACTGACACGTGCATCAGCATGAAGCCTGACCCTCCCACGTTTCCGTACCCTCACCTGTGCCCTAAGCCTTGCCGTTCCCTAAACATAACCCAAGCCGGAACGGAATACAACCACCAGCCCTACACATTACCGTATGCCGTAGCCTATTCCTGGCCCGTACGCTGGCACTGACACGTGCGTCAGCATGTAGCCTGACCCTCACACTTTTCCGTACCCACACCTGTGCCCTAAGCCTTGCCGTTCCCTAACCCTAACCCTAGCCCGGAACGGAAACCCAACACCAGCCCTACACCTTACCCCCAAGCCGTAGCCTACTCCTGGTCCATACGCTGGCACTGACCTGTGCGTCAGCACGTAGCCTGAACTTCCCACATTACCGTACACTCACCTGTGCCCTAAGCCTTGCCGTTCCCTAACCCTAACCCTAGTACGGAACGGAAACACACCACAAACCCTACACCTAACCCCTAAGCCATAGCCTAATGCTGGCCCGTACGCTGGCACTGACCCATGCGTCAGCACGTAGCCTGCCCCTCCCACGTTTCCGTACCCTCACCTGTGCCCCAAACCTTGCTGTTCCCTAACACTAAACCTTGCCTTGAACGGAAACCCACCACCAGCCCTACACCTAACCACCAAGCCGTAGCCTACTCCTGGCCCGTACGCTGGCACTGACCCGTGCGTCAGCACGTAGCCTGACCCTCCCACGTTTCCGTATCCTCACCTGTGCCCTAAGCCTTGCCATTCCCTAACCCTAAACCTAGCCCGGAACGGAAACCCACCGCGAGCCCTAGACCTTACCCTACGCCGTAGCCTATTGCTGGCCTGTACGCTGGCACTGACCCATGCGTCAGCAGGTAGCCTGACACTCCCACGTTTCTGTACCCTCACCTGTGCCCTAAGCATTGCCGTTCCGTAACCCTAACCCTAGCCCGGAACGGAAACCCACCACCAGCCCTACACCTTACCCTACGCCGTAGCCTACTCCTGGCCCGAACGCTGGCACTGACCCATGCGTCAGCACGTAGCCTGACCCTCCCACGTTTCCGTACCCTCACCTGTTCCCTAAGCCTTGCCGTTCCCTAACCCTAACCCTAGCCCGAAACGGAAACCCACCACCAGCCCTATACCTTACCCTACGCCGTAGCCTACTCCTGTCCCGTACGCTGGCACTGAACTGTGTGTCAGCACGTAGCCTGACCTTCCCACATTTCCGTACCCTCACCTGTGCCCTAAGCCTTGCCGTTCCCTAACCCTAACCCTAGTCTGGAACAGAAACCCACCACCAGCCCTACACCTAACCCCCAAGCCGTAGCCTACTCCTAGCCGGTACGCTGGCACTGACCCATGCATCAGCACATAGTTTGACCCTCCCACGTTTCTGTACCCTCACCTGTGCCCTAAGCCTTGCCGTTCCCTTACCCTAATCCTAGCCAGGAACGGAAACCCACCACCAGCCCTACACCTAACCCCCAAGCCATAGATTATTCCTGGCCCGTACGCTGGCACTGACCCGTGCGTAAACATGTAGCCTGACCCTCCCACGTTTCCGTACCCTCACCTGTGCCCTAAGCCTTGCAGTCCCCTAACCCTAACCCTAGCCCGGAACGGAAACCCACCACCAGCCCTACACCTAACCCCCAAGCCGTAGCCTACTCCTAGCCGGTACGCTGGCACTGACCCATGCATCAGCACATAGCCTGACCCTCCCACGTTTCTGTACCCTCACCTGTGCCCTAAGCCTTGCCGTTCCCTTACCCTAATCCTAGCCAGGAACGGAAACCCACCACCAGCCCTAAAACTTACCCCCAAGCCGTAGGCTACTCCTGGACCTTACGCTGGCACTGACCTGTGTGTCAGCACGTAGCCTGACCCTCCCACGTTTGTGGACCCTCACATGTGCCCTAAGCCTTGGCATTCCCTAACCCTAACCCTAGCCCGGAACGGAAACCCACCACCAGCCCTACACCTTTTCCTACGCCGTAGCCTATTCCTGGCCCGTACGCAGGCACTGACCCTTTCTTCAGCACGTAGCCTGATCCTCCCACATTTCCGTACACTCACCTGTGCC
Organism: Mesoplodon mirus; assembly: GCF_964341445.2. Lineage (NCBI taxonomy): Eukaryota > Metazoa > Chordata > Mammalia > Artiodactyla > Ziphiidae > Mesoplodon > Mesoplodon mirus. Next base: position 456,129 of record NW_028295605.1, read on the forward strand.
CTAAGCCTTACCGTTCCCTATCCCTAACCCTAGCCCAGAACGGAAACCCACCACCAGCCCTACACCTTACCCCCAAGCCGTAGCCTACTCCTGGTCCATACGCTGGCACTGACCTGTGCGTCAGCACGTAGCCTGAACTTCCCACATTACCGTACCCTCACCTGTGCCCTAAGCCTTGCCGTTCCCTAACTCTAACCCTAGTACGGAACGGAAACACACCACCAGCCCTACACCTAACCCCCAAGCCATAGCCTACTCTTGGCCCGTACGCTGGCACTGACCCGTGCGTAAGCACGTAGCCTGACCCTCCCACATTTCCGTACCCTCACCTGTGCCCTAAGCCTTGCTGTTCCCTAACACTAACCCTAGCCTGGAACGGAAACACACCACCAACCCTACACCTAACCACCAAGCCGTAGCCTACTCCTGGCCGGTACGCTGGCACTGACACGTGCATCAGCATGTAGCCTGACCCTCCCACGTTTCCGTAACCTCAACTGTGCCCTACGCTTTGCCATTCCCTAACCATAACTGTAGCCCGAAAATGAAACAGCCCTACACATTACCCTACGCCGTAGCCTACTCCTGGCCGGTACGCTGGCACTGACACGTGCATCAGCATGAAGCCTGACCCTCCCACGTTTCCGTACCCTCACCTGTGCCCTAAGCCTTGCCGTTCCCTAAACATAACCCAAGCCGGAACGGAATACAACCACCAGCCCTACACATTACCGTATGCCGTAGCCTATTCCTGGCCCGTACGCTGGCACTGACACGTGCGTCAGCATGTAGCCTGACCCTCACACTTTTCCGTACCCACACCTGTGCCCTAAGCCTTGCCGTTCCCTAACCCTAACACTAGCCCGGAACGGAAACCCACCACAAGCCCTACACCTTACCATACGCCATAGCCTACTCCTGGACCGTACGCTGGCACTGACCCGTGAGTCAGCACGTAGCCTGACCCTCCCACGTTTCCGTACCCTCACCTGTGCCCTAAGCCTTGCTGTTCCCTCACCCTATCCCTAGCCAGGAACGGAACCCCACCAGCAGCCCTAAACCTTACCCTACGCCGTAGCCTACTCCTGGCCCGTACGCTGGCACTGACCCGTGCGTCAGCACGTAGCCTGACTCTCACACGTTTCCGTATCCTCACCTGTGCCCTAAGCGTTGCCGTTCCCTAACCCTAACCCTAGTCCGGAACAGAAACCCACCAACAGCCCTACAGCTTACCACCAAGCCATAGCCTATTCCTGGCCCGTACGCTGGCACTGACCCGTGCGTCAGCATGTAGCCTGAACCTCCCACGTTTCCGTACCCTCACCTGTGCCCTAAGCCTTGCCGTTCCCTAACCCTAACCCTAGCCCCGAACGGAAACCCAACAGCATCCCTACACCTAACCCCCAAGCCGTAGCCTACTCCTGGCTGGTACGCTGGCACTGACCCGTGCATCGACACATAACCTGACCGTCCCCCGTTTCCGTACCCTCAGCTGTGCCCTAAGCCTTGCCGTTCCCTAACCCTAAACCTAGCCATGAACGGAAACCCACCACCAGCCCTACACCTTACCCCCAAGCCGTAGGCTACTCCTGGACCTTACGCTGGCACTGACCCGTGCGTCAGCACGTAGCCTGACCCTCCCACGTTTGCGGACCCTCACCTGTGCCCTAAGCCTTGCCATTCCCTAACCCTAACCCTAGCCCGGAACGGAAACCCAGCACCAGCCCTACACCTTTCCCTACGCCGTAGCCTATTCCTGGCCCATACGCAGGCACTGACCCTTTCATCAGCACGTAGCCTGACCCTCCCACGTTTCCGTACCCTCACCTGTGCCCTAAGCCTTGCCGTTCCCTAACCCTAACCCTAGCCCGCAACGGAAACCCAACACCAGCCCTACACCTTACCCCCAAGCCGTAGCCTACTCCTGGTCCATACGCTGGCACTGACCTGTGCGTCAGCACGTAGCCTGAACTTCCCACATTACCGTACCCTCACCTGTGCCCTAAGCCTTGCCGTTCCCTAACCCTAACCCTAGTACGGAACGGAAACACACCACAAGCCCTACACCTAACCCCCAAGCCATAGCCTAATGCTGGCCCGTACGCTGGCACTGACCCATGCGTCAGCACGTAGCCTGCCCCTCCCACGTTTCCGTACCCTCACCTGTGCCCCAAGCCTTGCTGTTCCCTAACACTAAACCTTGCCTTGAACGGAAACCCACCACCAGCCCTACACCTAACCACCAAGCCGTAGCCTACTCCTGGCCCGTACGCTGGCACTGACCCGTGCGTCAGCACGTAGCCTGACCCTCCCACGTTTCCGTATCCTCACCTGTGCCCTAAGCCTTGCCGTTCCCTAACCCTAAACCTAGCCCGGAACGGAAACCCACCGCGAACCCTAGACCTTACCCTACGCCGTAGCCTATTGCTGGCCCTTACGCTGGCACTGACACATGCGTCAGCACGTAGCCTGACCCTCCCACGTTTCCGTACCCTCACCTGTGCCCTAAGCCTTGACGTTCCCTAACCCTAACGCTAGCCCGGAACAGAGACCCACCACCAGCCCTACACCTTACCACCACGCCGTAGCCTGCTCCTGGCCCATATGCTGGCATTGAGCCGTGTGTCAGCACGTAGCCTGACCCACCCACGATTCCGAAACCTCACATGTGCCCTAAGCCTTGCCGTTCCCCAATCCTAATCCTAGCCCGGAACGGAAACCCACCCCACCAGCCCTACACCTTACCCTATGCCGTAGCCTACACCTGGACCGTACGCGGGCACTGACCTGTGCTTCAGCATGTAGCCTGACCCTCCCATTTTACCGTACCCTCACCTGTGCCCTAAGCCTTGCCGTTCCCTAACTCTAAACCTAGCCCGGAACGGAAACCCACCACCAGCTCTAATCCTAACCCACAAGCCGTGGCTTACTCCTGGCCCGTACGCTGGCACTGACCCGTGCGTCAGCACGTAGCCCGACCCTCCCACGTTTCCGAACCATCACCTGTTCCCTAAGCCTTGCCGTTCCCTAACCCTAACCCTAGCCCGGCACAGAAACCCACCACCAGCCCTACACTTTACCCTACGCCGTAGCCTACTCCGGGCCCGAACGCTGGCACTGACCCGTGCGTCAGCACGTAGCCTGACCCTCCCACGTTTCCCTACCCTCACCTGTGCCCTAAGCCTTGCTGTTCCCTAACCATAACCCTAGCCCGGAACGGAAACCCACCACCAGCCCTAAACCTTACCCACAAGCCGTAGCCTACACCTGGCCCGTACACTGGCACTGACCCGTGCTTCAGCACGTAGCCAGACCCTCCCCCTTTTCTGTACCCTTACCTGAGCCCTAAGACTTGCCGTTCCCTAACCCTAACCCTAGACCGGTACGGAATCCCACCACCAGCCCTACACTCTATCCTACGCCGTAGCCTACTCCTGGCCGGTACGCTGGCACTGAGCCGTGCATCAGCACGTAGCCTGACCCTCCAACGTTTGCGTACCCTCACCTGTGCCCTAAGCATTGACGTTCGCTAACCCTAACCCTAGCCCGGAACACAAACCCACCACCAGACCTACACCTTACCACCACGCCGTAGCCTACTCCTGGCCCATATGCTGGCACTGACCCGTGCGTCAGCACGTAGCCTGACCCTCCCACGTTTCCGTAACCTCACCTGTGCCCTAAGCCTTGCCGTTCCCTAACCCTAACCCTAGCCCGGAACGGAAAACCAACACCAGCCCTAAACCATTCCCTACTCCGTAGCCTACTCCTCGCCCGTACGCTCGCAATAACCCCTGCGTCAGCATTTAGCTTGACACTCCCACGTTTCCGTACCCTCACCTGGGCCCTAAGCCTTGCCGTTCCCTAACACTAACCGTAGCCCAGAACGGAAACCCACCACGAGCCCTACAGCTTACCCTACGCCGTAGCCTACTCCTGGCCCGAACGCTGGCACTGACCCGTGCGTCAGCACGTAGCCTGACCCTCCCACGTTTCCGTAACCTCACCTGTGCCCTAAGCCTTGCCTTTCCCTAACCCTAACCCTAGCCCGGAACAGAAACCCACCCCAGCCCTACACCTGACACCAAGCCGTAGCCTATTCCTGGCCCGTACGCAGGCACTGACCCTTTCATCAGCACGTAGCCTGACCCTCCCACGTTTCCGTACCCATATCTGTGCCCTAAGCCTTGCAGTTCCCTAACCCTAACCCTAGCCCGGAACGGAAACCCACCACCAGCCCTACACCTTATCCTACGCCGTAGCCTAGTCCTGGCCTGTACGGTGGCACTGACCCTTGCATCAGCATGTAGCCTGACCCTCCCACGTTTCCGTACCCTCACCTGTGCCCTAAGCCTTGCCGTTCCGAAACCCTAACACTAGCCCGGAACGGAAACCCACCACCAGCCCTACACCTTACCCCCAAGCCATAGCCTACTCCTGGCCCGTTCGGTGGCACTAACCCTAGCATCAGCAAGTAGCCTGACCCTCCCACGTTTCTGTACCCTCACACGTGCCCTAAGCCTTGCCGTTCTGTAACCCTAACCCTAGACCAGAACGGAAACCCACCACCAGCCCTACACCTTTCCCTACGCCGTAGCCTATTCCTGGCTCGTACGCAGGCACTGACACTTTCATCAGCACTTAGCCTGAACCTCCCAGGTTTCTGTACCCTCACCTGTGCCCTAAGCCTTGCCGTTCACTAACCCTAACCCTAGCCCGGAATGGAAACCCACCACAAGCACTACAACTTACCCCCAAGCCGTAGCCTACTCCTGGCCGGTACGCTGGCACTGACACCTGTGTCAGCACGTAGCCTGACCCTCACACGTTTCCGTACCCTCACCTGTGCCCTAAGCCTTGCCGTTTCCTATCCCTAACCCTAGCCCGGAACAGAAACCCACCACCAGCCCTACACTCTACCCTACGCCATAGCCTATTCCTGGCCCGTACACTGGCACTGAGCCGTGCGTCAGCAGGTAGCCTGACCCTCCCACGTTTCCGTACCCTCACCTGTGCCCTAAGCCTTGAGGTTCCCTAACCCTAACTCTAGCCCGGAACAGAAAACCACCAACAGCCCTACAACTTACGACCATGCCGTAGCCTACTCCTGGCCCATATGCTGGCACTGACACGTGCGTCAGCACGTAGCCTGTCCCTCCCACGTTTCCGTACCCTCACCTGTGCCCTAAGCCTTGCCGTTTCCTAACCTTAACCCTAGCCTGGAACGGAAACCCACCACCAGCCCTACACCTTACACTATGCCATAGACTACACCTGGCCCGTACGCGGGCACTGACCTGTGCTTCAGCACGTAGCCTGACCCTCCCATGTTACTGTACTCTCACCTGGGCCCTAAGCCTTGCCGTTCCCTAACCCTAACCCGAGCCTGGCATGGAATACCACCCCCAGCCCTACACCTTATCGTATGCCGTAGCCTAGTCCTGGCCCGTACGCTGGCACTGACCCGTGCGTCAACATATAGCCTGACCCTCCCACGTTTCCGTACCCTCAACTGTGCCCTAAGCCTTGCCTTTCCCTAACCCTAACCCTAGCCCGGAACGGAAACCCACCACAATCCCTAAACCTTACCATACGCCGTAGCCTACTCCTGGCCCGTACGCTGGCACTGACCCGTGAGTCAGCACGTAGACTGACCCTCCCACATTTCCGTACCCTCACCTGTGCCCCAAGCCTTGCCGTTCCCTCACCCTAACCCTATCCAAGAACGGAAACCCACCAGCAGCCCTAAACCTTACCCTACACCATAGCCTACTCCTGGCCCGTACGGTGGCACTGACCAGTGCGTCAGCACGTAGCCTGACCCTCACACGTTTCCGTACCCTCACCTGTGCCCTAAGCCTTGTCATTCCCTAACCCTAACCCTAGTCCGGAACGGAAGCCCACCACCAGCCCTACAGCTTACCCCCGATCCATAGCCTATTCCTGGCCCGTACGCTGGCACTGACCCGTGCTTCAGCATGTAGCCTGACCCTCCCACGTTTCCGTACCCTCACCTGTGCCCTAAGCCTTGCCATTCCCTAAACCTAACCCTAGCCCGGAACGGAAACCCACCACCAGCCCTACACCTAAGCCCCAAGCCGTAGCCTACTCCTGGCTGGTACGCTGGCACTGACCCGTTCATCAGCACGTAGCCTGACGCTCCCACGTTTCCGTACCCTCACCTGTGCCCTAAGCCTTGCCGTTCCCTATCCCTAACCTTAGCCCGGAACGGAAACCCACCACCAGCCCTAAAACTTACCACAAAGCCGTAGCCTATTCCTGGACCTTATGCTGCCACTGACCCGTGTGTCAGCACGTAGCCTGACCCTCCCACGTTTGCGGACCCTGACCTGTGCCCTAAGCCTTGCCATTCCCTAACCCTAACCCTAGACCGGAACGGAAACCCACCACCAGCCCTACACCTTTCCCTACGCCGTAGCCTATTCCTGGCCCGTACGCAGGCACTGACCCTTTCATCAGCACGTAGCCTGACCCTCCCACGTTTCCGTACCCTCACCTGTGCCCTAAGCCTTGCCGTTCTCTAACCCTAACCCTAGCCCGGAACGGAAACCCACCACCAGCCCTAAACCTTACCCCCAAGCCGTAGCCTACTCCTGGTCCATACGCTGGCAATGACCTGTGCGTCAGCACGTAGCCTGAACTTCCCACATTACCGTAACCTCACCTGTGCCCTAAGCCTTGCCGTTCCCTATCCCTAACCCTAGTACGGAACGGAAACACACCACAAGCCCTACACCTAACCCCCAAGCCGTAGCCTACTCCTGGCCGGTACGCTGGCACTGACCCGTGTGTCAGCACGTAGCCTGACCCTCCCACGTTTCCGTACCCTCACCTGTGCCCTAAGACTTGCCGTTCCCTAACACTAAACCTAGCCTGGAACGGAAACAAACCATCAGCCCTACACCTAACCACCAAGCCGTAGCCTACTCCTGGCCGGTACGCTGGCACTGACCCGTGCGTCAGTACGTAGCCTGACCCTCCCACGTTTCCGTACCCTCACCTGTGCCCTAAGCCTTGCCGTTCCCTAACCCTCACCCTAGCCCGGAACGGAAACCCACCACTAGCCCTAAACCTTTCCCTACGCCGTAGCCTACACCTGGCCCGTACGCTGGCACTGACCCATGCGTCAGCACGTTGTCTGACCCTCCCACGTTTCCGAACCCTCACCTGGGCCCTAAGCCTTGCCGTTTCCTAACCCTAACCCTAGCCCATGAACGGAAACCCACCACCAGCCCTACACCTTACCCTACGCCGTTGCATACTCCTGGCCCGTACGCTGGCACTGACCCGTGCGTCAGCACGTAGCCTAACCCTCTCACGTTTCCGAACCCTCACCTGTGCTGTAAGCCTTGCCGTTCACTAACCCTAACCCTAGCCCTGAACGGAAACACACCACCAGCCCTACACCTTACCCCCAAGCTGTAGCCTACTCCTGGCCGGTACGCTGGCACTGACCCGTGTGTCAGCATGTAGCCTGACCCTCCCTCGTTTCCGTACCCTCACCTGTGCCCTAAGCCTTGCCGTTCCCTAACCCTAACACTACTCCGGAACGGAAACACACCATCAGCCCTACACCTAACCCCCAAGCCGTAGCTTACTCCTGGCCAGTACACTGGCACTGCACCGGGCATCATCACGTAGCCTGACCCTCCCACGTTTCCGTACAATCACCTGTGCCCTAAGCCTTGCCGTTCCCTAACCCTAATCGTAGCCCTGAACGGAAACCCACCACCAGCCCTACACCTTACCCCCAAGCCGTAGACTACTCCTGGCCCGTACGCTGGCACAGACCCGTGCGTCAGCACGAAGCCTGACCCTCCCACGTTTGCGGACACTCAACTGTGCCCTAAGCCTTGCCGTTCCCTAACCCTTACCCTAGCCCTGAACCGAAACCCACCACCAGCCCTACCCCTTTCCCTACGCCGTAGCCTATTCCTGGCTCATACGCAGGCACTGACCCTTTCATCAGCAAGTAGACTGACCCTCCCACGTTTCCGTACCCTCACCTGTGCCCTAAGCCTTGCCATTCACTAACCCTAACCCTAGCCCGGAACGGAAACCCACCACCAGCCCTACACCTTACTCTATGCCGTAGCCTACACCTGGCCCGTACGCGGGCACTGACCTGTGCTTCAGCACATAGCCTGACCCTCCCATGTTACCGTACGCTCACCTGTGCCCTAAGCCTTGTCGTTCCCTAACCCTAACCCTAGCCCGGCACGGAATCTCACCACCAGCTCTACAGCTTATCGTATGCCGTAGCCTATTCCTGGCCCGTACGCTGGCACTGACCCGGGTGTCAGCATGTAGCCTGACCCTCCCACGTTTCCGTAACCTCACCTGTGCCCTAAGCATTGCCGTTCCCTAACCCTAACCCTAGCCCGGAACAGAAACCCACCACCAGCCCTACACCTTACCATACGCCGTAGCCTACTCCTGGCCCGTACGCTGGCACTGACCCGTGAGTCAGCACGTAGACTGACCCTCCCACATTTCCGTAACCTCACCTGTGCCCTAAGCCTTGCCGTTCCCTCACCCTAACCCTAGCCCGGAACGGAAACCCACCAGCAGCCCTAAACTTTACCCTACACCATAGCCAACTCCTGGCCCATACGGTGGCACTGACCAGTGCGTCAGCACGTAGCCTGACCCTCACACGTTTCCGTACCCTCACCTGTGCCCTAAGCCTTGTCGTTCCCTAACACTAACCCTAGACCGGAACGGAAGCCCACCACCAGCCCTACAGCTTACCCCCGATCCATAGCCTATTCCTGGCCCGTACGCTGGCACTGACCCGTGCTTCAGCATGTAGCCTGACCCTCCCACGTTTCCGTACCCTCACCTGTGCCCTAAGCCTTGCCATTCCCTAACTCTAACCCTAGCCCGGAACGGAAACACACCACCAGCCCTACACCTAACCCCCAAGCCGTAGCCTACTCCTGGCTGGTACGCTGGCACTGACCCGTTCATCAGCACGTAGCCTGACCCTCCCACGTTTCCGTACCCTCACCTGTGCCCTAAGCCTTCCCGTTCCCTAACCCTAACCCTAGCCCGGAACGGAAACCCACCACCAGCCCTAAACCTTACCCCCAAGCCGTAGCCTACTCCTGGTCCATACGCTGGAACTGACCTGTGCGTCAGCACGTAGCCTGAACTTCCCACATTACCGTACCCTCACCTGTGCCCTAAGCCTTGCCGTTCCCTAACCCTAACCCTAGTACGGAACGGAAACACACCACAAGCCCTACAACTAACCCCCAAGCCGTAGCCTACTCCTGGCTGGTACGCTGGCACTGACCCGTTCATCAGCACGTAGCCTGACCCTCCCACTTTTCCGTACCCTCACCTGTGCCCTAAGACTTGCTGTTCCCTAACACTAAACCTAGCCTGGAACGGAAACCCACCACCAGCCCTACACCTTACTCTATGCCGTAGCCTACACCTGGCACGTACGCGGGCACTGACCTGTGCTTCAGCACGTAGCCTGACCCTCCCATGTTACCGTACGCTCACCTGTGCCCTAAGCCTTGTCCTTCCCTAACCCTAAACCTAGCCCGGCACGGAATCTCACCACCAGCTCTAAAGCTTATCGTATGCCGTAGCCTAGTCCTGGCCCGTACACTGGCACTGACCCATGTGTCAGCATGTAGCCTGACCCTCCCACGTTTCCGTAACCTCACCTGTGCCCTAAGCATTGCCGTTCCCTAACCCTAACCCTAGCCCGGAACAGAAACCCACCACCAGCCCTACACTTTACCCCAAGCCGTAGCCTATTCCTGGCCCGTACGCAGGCACTGACCCTTTCATCAGCACGTAGCCTGACCCTCCCACGTTTCCGTACCCTCTTCGGTGCCCTAAGCCTTGCCGTTCCCTAACCCTAACCCTAGCCCGGAATGGAAGCCCACCACCAGCCCTACAGCTTACCCCCGATCCATAGCCTATTCCTGGCCCGTACGCTGGCACTGACCCGTGCTTCAGGATGTAGCCTGACCCTCCCACGTTTCCGTACCCTCACCTGTGCCCTAAGCCTTGCCATTCCCTAACCCTAACCCTAGCCCGGAACGTAAACCCACCACCAGCCCTACAAAAAACCCCCAAGCCGTAGCCTACTCCTGGCTGGTACGCTGGCACTGACCCGTTCATCAGCACGTAGCCTGACCCTCCCACGTTTCCGTACCCTCACCTGTGCCCTAAGCCTTGCCGTTCCCTATCCCTAACCCTAGCCCGGAACGGAAACCCACCACCAGCCCTAAAACTTACCCCAAAGCCGTAGCCTATTCCTGGACCTTATGCTGGCACTGACCCGTGCGTCAGCACGTAGCCTCACCCTCCCACGTTTGCGGACCCTCACCTGTGCCCTAAGCCTTGCCATTCCCTAACCCTAACCCTAGACCGGAACGGAAACCCACCACCAGCCCTACACCTTTCCCTACGCCGTAGCCTATTCCTGGCCCGTACGCAGGCACTGACCCGTGAGTCAGCACGTAGCCTGACCCTCCCACGTTTCCGTACCCTCACCTGTGCCCTAAGCCTTGCCGTTCCCTAACCCTAACCCTAGCCCGGAACGGAAACCCACCACCAGCCCTAAACCTAACCCCCAAGCCGTAGCCTACTCTTGGTCCATACGCTGGCACTGACCTGTGCGTCAGCACGTAGCCTGAACTTCTCACATTACCGTACCCTCACCTGTGCCCTAAGGCTTGCCGTTCCCTAACCCTAACCCTAGCCCAGAACGGAAACCCACCACCAGCCCTACACCTTAACCTACGCCGTAGCCTACTCCTGGCCTGTACGGTGGCACTGACACTTGCGTCAGCATGTAGCCTGACCCTCCCACGTTTCCGTACCCTCACCTGTGCCCTAAGCCTTGCCGTTCCGAAACCCTAAACGTAGCCCGGAACGGAAACCCACCACCAGCCCTACACCTTACCCCCAAGCCATAGCCAACCCCTGGCCCGTTCGGTGGCACTAACCCTAGCATCAGCAAGTAGCCTGACCCTCCCACGTTTCTATACCCTCACACGTGCCTTAAGCCTTGCCGTTCTGTAACCCTAACCCTAGACCGGAACGGAAACCCACCACCAGCCCTACACCTTACCCTACGGCGTAGCATACTCCTGGCCCGTACACTGGCACTGACCCGTGCGTCAGCACGTAGCCTAACCCTCTCACGTTTCCGAACCCTCACCTGTGCTGTAAGCCTTGCCGTTCCCTAACCCTAACCCTAGTCCGGAACGGAAGCCCACCACCAGCCCTACAGCTTACCCCCGATCCATAGCCTATTCCTGGCCCGTACGCTGGCACTGACCCCTGCTTCAGCATGTAGCCTGACCCTCCCACGTTTCCGTACCCTCACCTGTGCCCTAAGCCTTGCCATTCCCTAACCCTAACCCTAGCCCGGAACGGAAACCCACCACCAGCCCTACAACTAACCCCCAATCCGTAGCCTACTCCTGGCTGTTACGCTGGCACTGACCCGTTCATCAGCACGTAGCCTGACCCTCCCACGTTTCCGTACCCTCACCTGTGCCCTAAGCCTTGCCGTTCCCTATCCCTAACCCTAGCCCGGAACGGAAACCCACCACCAGCCCTAAAACTTACCCCAAAGCCATAGCCTATTCCTGGACCTTATGCTGGCACTGACCCGTGTGTCAGCACGTAGCCTGACCCTCCCACGTTTGCGGACCCTCACCTGTGCCCTAAGCCTTGCCATTCCCTAACCCTAACCCTAGACCGGAACGGAAACCCACCACCAGCCCTACACGTTTCCCTACGCCGTAGCCTATTCCTGGCCCGTACGCAGGCACTGACCCTTTCATCAGCACGTAGCCTGACCCTCCCACGTTTCCGCACACTCACCTGTGCCCTAAGCCTTGCCTTTCCCTAACCCTAACCCTAGCCCGGAACGGAAACCCACCACAATCCCTACACCTTACCATACGACGTAGCCTACTCCTGGCCCGTACGCTGGCACTGACCCGTGAGTCAGCACGTAGACTGACCCTCCCACATTTCCGTACCCTCACCTGTGCCCTAAGCCTTGCCGTTCCCTAACCCTAACCCTAGCCCGGAACGGAAACCCACCACCAACCCTAAACCTTACCCCCAAGCTGTAGCCTACTCCTGGTCCATACGCTGGCAATGACCTGTGCCTCAGCACGTAGCCTGAACTTCCCACATTACCGTACACTCACCTGTGCCCTAAGCCTTGCCGTTCCCTAACCCTAACCCTAGTACGGAACGGAAACACACCACAAGCCCTACACCTAACCCCCAAGCCGTAGCGTACTCCTGGCCGGTACGCTGGCACTGACCCGTGGGTCAGCACTTAGCCTGACCCTCCCACGTTTCCGTACCCTCACCTGTGCCCTAAGACTTGCTGTTCCCTAACACTAAACCTAGCCTGGAACGGAAACACACCATCAGCCCTACACCTAACGACCAAGCCGTAGCCTACTCCTGGCCGGTACGCTGGCACTGACCCGTGCGTCAGCACGTAGCCTGACCCTCCCACGTTTCCGTACCCTCACCTGTGCCCTAAGCCTTGCCGTTCCCTAACCCTAACCCTAGCCCGGAACGGAAACCCACCACTAGACCTAAACCTTTCCCTACGCCGTAGCCTACACCTGGCCCGTACGCTGGCACTGAACCATGCGTCAGCTCGTTGTCTGACCCTCCCACGTTTCCGTACCCTCACCTGTGCCCTAAGCCTTGAGGTTCCCTAACCCTAACTCTAGCCCGGAACAGAAAACCACCAACAGACCTACAACTTACGACCACGCCGTAGCCTACTCCTGGCCCATATGCTGGCACTGACACGTGTGTCAGCACGTAGCCTGTCCCTCCCACGTTTCCGTAACCTCACCTGTGCCCTAAGCCTTTCCGTTTCCTAACCTTAACCCTAGCCCTGAACGGAAACCCACCACCAGCCCTACACCTTACACTATGCCGTAGCCTACACCTGGCCCGTACGCGGGCACTGACCTGTGCTTCAGCACGTAGCCTGACCCTCCCATGTTACTGTACTCTCACCTGGGCCCTAAGCCTTGCCGTTCCCTAACCCTAACCCGAGCCTGGCACGGAATCCCACCCCCAGCCCTACACCTTATCGTATGCCGTAGCCTAGTCCTGGCCCGTACGCTGGCACTGACCCGTGCGTCAACATATAGCCTGACCCTCCCACGTTTCCGTACCCTCACCTGTGCCCTAAGCCTTGCCGTTCCCTAACCCTAACCCTAGCCCGGAACGGAAACCCACCACAATCCCTACACCTTACCATACGCCGTAGCCTACTCCTGGCCCGTACGCTGGAACTGACCCGTGAGTCAGCACGTAGACTGACCCTCCCACGTTTCCGTACCCTCACCTGGGCCCCAAGCCTTGCCGTTCCCTAACCCTAACCCTAGCCCGGCACGGAATCTCACCACCAGCTCTACAGCTTATCGTATGCCGTAGCCTAGTCCTGGCCCGTACGCTGGCACTGACCCGTGTGTCAGCATGTAGCCTGACCCACCCACGTTTCCGTAACCTCACCTGTGCCCTAAGCATTGCCGTTCCCTAACCCTAACCCTAGCCCGGAACAGAAACCCACCACCAGCCCTACACCTTACCCCCAAGCCGTAGCCTACTCCTGGCCCGTTCGGTGGCAGTAACCCTAGCATCAGCAAGTAGCCTGACCCTCCCACGTTTCTGTACCCTCACACGTGCCCTAAGCCTTGCCGTTCTGTAACCCTAACCCTAGACCGGAACGGAAACCCACCACCAGCCCTACACCTTTCCCTACGCCGTAGCCTATGCCTGGCTCGTATGCAGGCACTGACACTTTCATCAGCACTTAGCCTGAACCTCCCAGGTTTCTGTACCCTCACCTGTGCCCTAAGCCTTGCCGTTCACTAACCCTAACCCTAGCCCGGAACGGAAACCCACCACCAGCCCTACAACTTACCCCCAAGCCGTAGCCTACTCCTGGCCGGTACGCTGGCACTGACACGTGCGTCAGCACGTAGCCTGACCCTCACACGTTTCCGTACACTCACCTGTGCCCTAAGCCTTGCCGTTTCCTAACCCTAACCCTAGCCCGGAATAGAAACCCACCACCAGCCCTACACTCTACCCTACGCCATAGCCTATTCCTGGCCCGTACACTGGCACTGAGCCGTGCGTCAGCACGTAGCCTGACCCTCCCACGTTTCCGTACCCTCACCTGTGCCCTAAGCCTTGAGGTTCCCTAACCCTAACTCTAGCCCGGAACAGAAAACCACCAACAGCCCTACAACTTACGACCACGCCGTAGCCTACTCCTGGCCCATATGCTGGCACTGACACGTGCGTCAGCACGTAGCCTGTCCCTCCCACGTTTCCGTAACCTCACCTGTGCCCTAAGCCTTGCCGTTTCCTAACCTTAACCCTAGCCCTGAACGGAAACCCACCACCAGCCCTACACCTTACACTATGCCGTAGCCTACACCTGGCCCGTACGCGGGCACAGACCTGTGCTTCAGCACGTAGCCTGACCCTCCCATGTTACCGTATGCTCACCTGTGCCCTAAGCCTTGTCGTTCCCTAACCCTAACCCTACCCCTGCACGGAATCTCACCACCAGCTCTACAGCTTATCGTATGCCGTAGCCTAGTCCTGGCCCGTACGCTGGCACTGACCCGTGTGTCAGCATGTAGCCTGACCCTCCCACGTTTCCGTAACCTCACCTGTGCCCTAAGCATTGCCGTTCCCTAACCCTAACCCTAGCCCGGAACAGAAAACCACCACCAGCCCTACACCTTACCATACACCGTAGCCTACTCCTGGCCCGTACGCTGGCACTGACCCGTGAGTCAGCACGTAGACTGACCCTCCCACGTTTCCATACCCTCACCTGTGCCCTAAGCCTTGCCGTTCCCTCACCCTAACCCTAGCCAAGAACGGAAACCCACCAACAGCCCTAAACCTTACCCTACACCATAGCCTACTCCTGGCCCGTACGGTGGCACTGACCAGTGCGTCAGCACGTAGCCTGACCCTCACACGTTTCCGTACCCTCACCTGTGCCCTAAGCCTTGTCGTTCCCTAACCCTAACCCTAGTCCGGAACGGAAGCCCACCACCAGCCCTACAGCTTACCCCCGATCCATAGCCTATTCCTGGCCCGTACGCTGGCACTGACCCGTGCTTCAGCATGTAGCCTGACCCTCCCACGTTTCCGTACCCTCACCTGTGCCCTAAGCCTTGCCATTCCCTAACCCTAACCCTAGCCCGGAACGGAAACCCACCACCAGCCCTACAACTAACCCCCAAGCCGTAGCCTACTCCTGGCTGGTACGCTGGCACTGACCCGTTCATCAGCACGTAGCCTGACCCTCCCACGTTTCCGTACCCTCACCTGTGCCCTAAGCCTTGCCGTTCCCTATCCCTAACCCTAGCCCTGAACGGAAACCCACCACCAGCCCTAAAACTTACCCCAAAGCCGTAGCCTATTCCTGGACCTTATGCTGGCACTGACCCGTGCGTCAGCACGTAGCTTGACCCTCCCACGTTTGCGGACCCTCACCTGTGCCCTAAGCCTTGCCATTCCCTAACCCTAACCCTAGACCGGAACGGAAACCCACCACCAGCCCTACACCATTACCTACGCCGTAGCCTATTCCTGGCCCGTACGCAGGCACTGACCCTTTCATCAGCACGTAGCCTGACCCTCCCACGTTTCCGTACCCTCACCTGTGCCCTAAGCCTTGCCGTTCCCTAACCCTAACCCTAGCCCGGAACGGAAACCCACCACCAGCCCTATACCTTACCCCCAAGCCGTAGCCTACTCCTGGTCCATACGCTGGCACTGACCTGTGCGTCAGCACGTAGCCTGAACTTCCCACATTACCGTACCCTCACCTGTGCCCTAAGTCTTGCCGTTCCCTAACCCTAACCCTAGTACGGAACGGAAACACACCACAAGCCCTACACCTAACCCCCAAGCCGTAGCCTACTCCTGGCCGGTACGCTGGCACTGACCCGTGCGTCAGCACGTAGCCTGACCCTCCCACGTTTCCGTACCCTCACCTGTGCCCTAAGACTTGCTGTTCCCTAACACTAAACCTAGCCTGGAACGGAAACCCACCACCAGCCCTACACCTTACTCTATGCCGTAGCCTACACCTGGCCCGTACGCGGGCACTGACCTGTGCTTCAGCACGTAGCCTGACCCTCCCATTTTACCGTACGCTCACCTGTGCCCTAAGCCTTGTCGTTCCCTAACCCTAACCCTAGCCCGGCACGGAATCTCCCCACCAGCTCTACGGCTTATCGTATGCCGTAGCCTAGTCCTGGCCCGTACGCTGGCACTGCCCCGTGTGTCAGCATGTAGCCTGACCCTCCCACGTTTCCGTAACCTTACCTGTGCCCTAAGCATTGCCGTTCCCTAACCCTAACCCTAGCCCGGAACAGAAACCCACCACCAGCCCTACACCTTACCCCAAGCCGTAGCCTATTCCTGGCCCGTACGCAGGCACTGACCCTTTCATCAGCACGTAGCCTGACCCTCCCACGTTTCCGTACCCTCATCTGTGCCCTAAGCCTTGCCGTTCCCTAACCCTAACCCTAGCCCAGAACGGAAAACCACCACCAGCCCTACACCTTAACCTACGCCGTAGCCTACTCCTGGCCTGTACGGTGGCACTGACCCTTGCGTCAGCATGTAGCCTGACCCTCCCACGTTTCCGTACCCTCACCTGTGCCCTAAACCTTGCCGTTCTGTAACCCTAACCCCAGCCCGGAATGGAATCCCACCACCAGCCCTACACCTTACCCCCAAGCCGTAGCCTACTCCTGGCCCGTTCGGTGGCAGTAACCCTAGCATCAGCAAGTAGCCTGACCCTCCCACGTTTCTGTACCCTCACACGTGCCCTAAGCCTTGCCATTCTGTAACCCTAACCCTAGACCGGAAAGGAAACCCACCACCAGCCCTACACCTTTCCCTACGCCGTAGCCTATTCCTGGCTCGTACGCAGGAACTGACACTTTCATCAGCACTTAGCCTGAACCTCCCAGGTTTCTGTACCCTCACCTGTGCCCTAAGCCTTGCCGTTCACTAACCCTAACCCTAGCCCGGAACGGAAACCCACCACCAGCCCTACAACTTACCCCCAAGCCGTAGCCTACTCCTGGCCGGTACGCTGGCACTGACACGTGCGTCAGCACGTAGCCTGACCCTCACACGTTTCCGTACCCTCACCTGTGCCCTAAGCCTTGCCGTTTCCTAACCCTAACCCTAGCCCGGAACAGAAACCCACCACCAGCCCTACACTGTACCCTACGCCATAGCCTATTCCTGGCCCGTACACTGGCACTGAGCCGTGCGTCAGCACGTAGCCTGACCCTCCCACGTTTCCGTACCCTCACCTGTGCCCTAAGCCTTGAGGTTCCCTAACCCTAACTCTAGCCCGGAACAGAAAACCACCAACAGCCTTACAACTTACGACCATGCCGTAGCCTACTCCTGGCACATATGCTGGCACTGACACGTGCGTCAGCACGTAGCCTGTCCCTCCCACGTTTCCGTAACCTCACCTGTGCTCTAAGCCTTGCCGTTTCCTAACCTTAACCCTAGCCCGGAACGGAAACCCACCACCAGCCCTACACCTTGCACTATGCCGTAGCCTACACCTGGCCCGTACGCGGGCACTGACCTGTGCTTCAGCACGTAGCCTGACCCTCCCATGTTACTGTACTCTCACCTGGGCCCTAAGACTTGCCGTTCCCTAACCCTAACCCGAGCCTGGCACGGAATCCCACCCCCAGCCCTACACCTTATCGTATGCCGTAGCCTAGTCCTGGCCCGTACGCTGGCACTGACCCGTGCGTCAACATATAGCCTGACCCTCCCACGTTTCCGTACCCTCACCTGTGCCCTAAGCCTTGCCGTTCCCTAACCCTAACCCTAGCCCGGAACGGAAACCCACCACAATCCCTACACCTTACCATACGCCGTAGCCTACACCTGGCCCGTACGCTGGCACTGACCCGTGAGTCAGCACGTAGACTGACCCTCCCACATTTCCGTACCCTCACCTGTGCCCTAAGCCTTGCCGTTCCCTCACCCTAACCCTAGCCAAGAACGGAAACCCACCAGCAGCCCTAAACCTTACCCTACACCATAGCCTACTCCTGGCCCGTACGGTGGCACTGACCAGTGCGTCAGCACGTAGCCTGACCCTCACACGTTTCCGTACCCTCACCTGTGCCCTAAGCCTTGTCGTTCCCTAACCCTAACCCTAGTCCGGAACGGAAGCCCACCACCAGCCCTACAGCTTACCCCCGATCCATAGCCTATTCCTGGCCCGTACGCTGGCACTGACCCGTGCTTCAGCATGTAGCCTGACCCTCCCACGTTTCCGTACCCTCACCTGTGCCCTAAGCCTTGCCATTCCCTAACCCTAACCCTAGCCCCGAACGGAAACCCACCACCAGCCCTACAACTAACCCCCAAGCCGTAGCCTACTCCTGGCTGGTACGCTGGCACTGACCCGTTCATCAGCACGTAGCCTGACCCTCCCACGTTTCCGTACCCTCACCTGTGCCCTAAGCCTTGCCGTTCCCTATCCCTAACCCTAGCCCGGAACGGAAACCCACCACCAGCCCTAAAACTTACCCCAAAGCCGTAGCCTATTCCTGGACCTTATGCTGGCACTGACCCGTGCGTCAGCATGTAGCCTGACCCTCCCACGTTTGCGGACCCTCACCTGTGCCCTAAGCCTTGCCATTCCCTAACCCTAACCCTAGACCGGAACGGAAACCCACCACCAGCCCTACACCTTTCCCTACGCCGTAGCCTATTCCTGGCCCGTACGCAGCCACTGACCCTTTCATCAGCACGTAGCCTGACCCTCTCACGTTTCCGTACCCTCACCTGTGCCCTAAGCCTTGCCGTTCCCTAACCCTAACCCTAGCCCGGAACGGAAACCCACCACCAGCCCTAAACCTTACCCCCAAGCCGTAGCCTACTCCTGGTCCATACGCTGGCACTGACCTGTGCGTCAGCACGTAGCCTGAACTTCCCACATTACCGTACCCTCACCTGTGCCCTAAGCCTTGCCGTTCCCTAACCCTAACCCTAGTCCGGAACGGAAACACACCACCAGCCCTACACCTAACCCCCAAGCCGTAGCTTACTCCCGGCCAGTACGCTGGCACTGACCCGTGCATCATCACGTAGCCTGACCCTCCCACGTTTCCGTACACTCACCTGTGCCCTAAGCCTTGCCGTTCCCTAACCCTAACCGTAGCCCGGAACGGGAACCCACCACCAGCCCTACACCTTACCCCCAAGCCGTAGCCTACTGCTGGCCCGTACGCTGGCACAGACCCGTTCGTCAGCACGAAGCCTGACACTCCCACGTTTGCGGACACTCACCTGTGCCCTAAGCCTTGCCGTTCCCTAACCCTAACCCTAGCCCGGAACCGAAACCCACCACCAGCCCTACACCTTTCCCTACGCCGTAGCCTATTCCTGGCTCATACGCAGGCACTGACCCTTTCATCAGCAAGTAGACTGACCCTCCCACGTTTCCGTACCCACACGTGTGCCCTAAGCCTTGCCATTCACTAACCCTAACCCTAGCCCGGAACGGAAACCCACCACCAGCCCTACACCTTACTCTATGCCGTAGCCTACACCTGGCCCGTACGCGGGCACTGACCTGTGCTTCAGCACGTAGCCTGACCCTCCCATGTTACCGTACGCTCACCTGTGCCCTAAGCCTTGTCGTTCCCTAACCCTAACCCTACCCCGGCACGGAATCTCACCACCAGCTCTACAGCTTATCGTATGCCGTAGCCTAGTCCTGGCCCGTACGCTGGCACTGACCCGTGTGTCAGCATGTAGCCTGACCCTCCCACGTTTCCGTAACTTCACCTGTGCCCTAAGCATTGCCGTTCCCTAACCCTAACCCTAGCCCGGAACAGAAACCCACCACCAGCCCTACACCTTACCATACACCGTGGCCTACTCCTGGCCCATACGCTGGCACTGACCCGTGAGTCAGCACATAGACTGACCCTCCCACGTTTCCGTACCCTCACCTGTGCCCTAAGCCTTGCCGTTCCCTCACCCTAACCCTAGCCAAGAACAGAAACCCACCAGCAGCCCTAAACCTTACCCTACACCATAGCCTACTCCTGGCCCGTACGCTGGCACTGACCCGTGCTTCAGCATGTAGCCTGACCCTCCCACGTTTCCGTACCCTCACCTGTGCCCTAAGCCTTGCCATTCCCTAACCCTAACCCTAGCCCGGAACGGAAACCCACCACCAGCCCTACACCTAACCCCCAAGCCGTAGCCTACTCCTGGCTGGTACGCTGGCACTGACCCGTTCATCAGCACGTAGCCTGACCCTCCCACGTTTCCGTACCCTCACCTGTGCCCTAAGCCTTGCCGTTCCCTATCCCTAACCCTAGCCCTGAACGGAAACCCACCACCAGCCCTAAAACTTACCCCAAAGCCGTATCCTATTCCTGGACCTTATGCTGGCACTGACCCGTGCGTCAGCACGTAGCTTGACCCTCCCACGTTTGCGGACCCTCACCTGTGCCCTAAGCCTTGCCATTCCCTAACCCTAACCCTAGACCGGAACGGAAACCCACCACCAGCCCTACACCATTACCTACGCCGTAGCCTATTCCTGGCCCGTACGCAGGCACTGACCCTTTCATCAGCACGTAGCCTGACCCTCCCACGTTTCCGTACCCTCACCTGTGCCCTAAGCCTTGCCGTTCCCTAACCCTAACCCTAGCCCGGAACGGAAACCCACCACCAGCCCTATACCTTACCCCCAAGCCGTAGCCTACTCCTGGTCCATACGCTGGCACTGACCTGTGCGTCAGCACGTAGCCTGAACTTCCCACATTACCGTACCCTCACCTGTGCCCTAAGTCTTGCCGTTCCCTAACCCTAACCCTAGTACGGAACGGAAACACACCACAAGCCCTACACCTAACCCCCAAGCCGTAGCCTACTCCTGGCCGGTACGCTGGCACTGACCCGTGCGTCAGCACGTAGCCTGACCCTCCCACGTTTCCGTACCCTCACCTGTGCCCTAAGACTTGCTGTTCCCTAACACTAAACCTAGCCTGGAACGGAAACCCACCACCAGCCCTACACCTTACTCTATGCCGTAGCCTACACCTGGCCCGTACGCGGGCACTGACCTGTGCTTCAGCACGTAGCCTGACCCTCCCATTTTACCGTACGCTCACCTGTGCCCTAAGCCTTGTCGTTCCCTAACCCTAACCCTAGCCCGGCACGGAATCTCCCCACCAGCTCTACGGCTTATCGTATGCCGTAGCCTAGTCCTGGCCCGTACGCTGGCACTGCCCCGTGTGTCAGCATGTAGCCTGACCCTCCCACGTTTCCGTAACCTTACCTGTGCCCTAAGCATTGCCGTTCCCTAACCCTAACCCTAGCCCGGAACAGAAACCCACCACCAGCCCTACACCTTACCCCAAGCCGTAGCCTATTCCTGGCCCGTACGCAGGCACTGACCCTTTCATCAGCACGTAGCCTGACCCTCCCACGTTTCCGTACCCTCATCTGTGCCCTACGCCTTGCCGTTCCCTAACCCTAACCCTAGCCCAGAACGGAAACCCACCACCAGCCCTACACCTTAACCTACGCCGTAGCCTACTCCTGGCCTGTACGGTGGCACTGACCCTTGCGTCAGCATGTAGCCTGACCCTCCCACGTTTCCGTACCCTCACCTGTGCCCTAAACCTTGCCGTTCTGTAACCCTAACCCCAGCCCGGAATGGAATCCCACCACCAGCCCTACACCTTACCCCCAAGCCGTAGCCTACTCCTGGCCCGTTCGGTGGCAGTAACCCTAGCATCAGCAAGTAGCCTGACCCTCCCACGTTTCTGTACCCTCACACGTGCCCTAAGCCTTGCCATTCTGTAACCCTAACCCTAGACCGGAAAGGAAACCCACCACCAGCCCTACACCTTTCCCTACGCCGTAGCCTATTCCTGGCTCGTACGCAGGAACTGACACTTTCATCAGCACTTAGCCTGAACCTCCCAGGTTTCTGTACCCTCACCTGTGCCCTAAGCCTTGCCGTTCACTAACCCTAACCCTAGCCCGGAACGGAAACCCACCACCAGCCCTACAACTTACCCCCAAGCCGTAGCCTACTCCTGGCCGGTATGCTGGCACTGACACGTGCGTCAGCACGTAGCCTGACCCTCACACGTTTCCGTACCCTCACCTGTGCCCTAAGCCTTGCCGTTTCCTAACCCTAACCCTAGCCCGGAACAGAAACCCACCACCAGCCCTACACTCTACCCTACGCCATAGCCTATTCCTGGCCCGTACACTGGCACTGAGCCGTGCGTCAGCACGTAGCCTGACCCTCCCACGTTTCCGTACCCTCACCTGTGCCCTAAGCCTTGAGGTTCCCTAACCCTAACTCTAGCCCGGAACAGAAAACCACCAACAGCCCTACAACTTACGACCATGCCGTAGCCTACTCCTGGCACATATGCTGGCACTGACACGTGCGTCAGCACGTAGCCTGTCCCTCCCACGTTTCCGTAACCTCACCTGTGCTCTAAGCCTTGCCGTTTCCTAACCTTAACCCTAGCCCGGAACGGAAACCCACCACCAGCCCTACACCTTACACTATGCCGTAGCCTACACCTGGCCCGTACGCGGGCACTGACCTGTGCTTCAGCACGTAGCCTGACCCTCCCATGTTACTGTACTCTCACCTGGGCCCTAAGCCTTGCCGTTCCCTAACCCTAACCCGAGCCTGGCACGGAATCCCACCCCCAGCCCTACACCTTATCGTATGCCGTAGCCTAGTCCTGGCCCGTACGCTGGCACTGACCCGTGCGTCAACATATAGCCTGACCCTCCCACGTTTCCGTACCCTCACCTGTGCCCTAAGCCTTGCCGTTCCCTAACCCTAACCCTAGCCCGGAACGGCAACCCACCACAATCCCTACACCTTACCATACGCCGTAGCCTACACCTGGCCCGTACGCTGGCACTGACCCGTGAGTCAGCACGTAGACTGACCCTCCCACATTTCCGTACCCTCACCTGTGCCCTAAGCCTTGCCGTTCCCTCACCCTAACCCTAGCCAAGAACGGAAACCCACCAGCAGCCCTAAACCTTACCCTACACCATAGCCTACTCCTGGCCCATACGGTGGCACTGACCAGTGCGTCAGCACGTAGCCTGACCCTCACACGTTTCCGTACCCTCACCTGTGCCCTAAGCCTTGTCGTTCCCTAACCCTAACCCTAGTCCGGAACGGAAGCCCACCACCAGCCCTACAGCTTACCCCCGATCCATAGCCTATTCCTGGCCCGTACGCTGGCACTGACCCGTGCTTCAGCATGTAGCCTGACCCTCCCACGTTTCCGTACCCTCACCTGTGCCCTAAGCCTTGCCATTCCCTAACCCTAACCCTAGCCCGGAACGGAAACCCACCACCAGCCCTACAACTAACCCCCAAGCCGTAGCCTACTCCTGGCTGGTACGCTGGCACTGACCCGTTCATCAGCACGTAGCCTGACCCTCCCACGTTTCCGTACCCTCACCTGTGCCCTAAGCCTTGCCGTTCCCTATCCCTAACCCTAGCCCGGAACGGAAACCCACCACCAGCCCTAAAACTTACCCCAAAGCCGTAGCCTATTCCTGGACCTTATGCTGGCACTGACCCGTGCGTCAGCACGTAGCCTGACCCTCCCACGTTTGCGGACCCTCACCTGTGCCCTAAGCCTTGCCATTCCCTAACCCTAACCCTAGACCGGAACGGAAACCCACCACCAGCCCTACACCTTTCCCTACGCCGTAGCCTATTCCTGGCCCGTACGCAGGCACTGACCCTTTCATCAGCACGTAGCCTGACCCTCTCACGTTTCCGTACCCTCACCTGTGCCCTAAGCCTTGCCGTTCCCTAACCCTAACCCTAGCCCGGAACGGAAACCCACCACCAGCCCTAAACCTTACCCCCAAGCCGTAGCCTACTCCTGGTCCATACGCTGGCACTGACCTGTGCGTCAGCACGTAGCCTGAACTTCCCACATTACCGTACCCTCACCTGTGCCCTAAGCCTTGCCGTTCCCTAACCCTAACCCTAGTCCGGAACGGAAACACACCACCAGCCCTACACCTAACCCCCAAGCCGTAGCTTACTCCCGGCCAGTACGCTGGCACTGACCCGTGCATCATCACGTAGCCTGACCCTCCCACGTTTCCGTACACTCACCTGTGCCCTAAGCCTTGCCGTTCCCTAACCCTAACCGTAGCCCGGAACGGAAACCCACCACCAGCCCTACACCTTACCCCCAAGCCGTAGCCTACTGCTGGCCCGTACGCTGGCACAGACCCGTTCGTCAGCACGAAGCCTGACAC
Source organism: Mesoplodon mirus (assembly GCF_964341445.2). Taxonomy (NCBI): domain Eukaryota; kingdom Metazoa; phylum Chordata; class Mammalia; order Artiodactyla; family Ziphiidae; genus Mesoplodon; species Mesoplodon mirus. The sequence goes on from NW_028295605.1 coordinate 480,546, forward strand.
TCCCACGTTTGCGGACACTCACCTGTGCCCTAAGCCTTGCCGTTCCCTAACCCTAACCCTAGCCCGGAACCGAAACCCACCACCAGCCCTACACCTTTCCCTACGCCGTAGCCTATTCCTGGCTCATACGCAGGCACTGACCCTTTCATCAGCAAGTAGACTGACCCTCCCACGTTTCCGTACCCACACGTGTGCCCTAAGCCTTGCCATTCACTAACCCTAACCCTAGCCCGGAACGGAAACCCACCACCAGCCCTACACCTTACTCTATGCCGTAGCCTACACCTGGCCCGTACGCGGGCACTGACCTGTGCTTCAGCACGTAGCCTGACCCTCCCATGTTACCGTACGCTCACCTGTGCCCTAAGCCTTGTCGTTCCCTAACCCTAACCCTACCCCGGCACGGAATCTCACCACCAGCTCTACAGCTTATCGTATGCCGTAGCCTAGTCCTGGCCCGTACGCTGGCACTGACCCGTGTGTCAGCATGTAGCCTGACCCTCCCACGTTTCCGTAACCTCACCTGTGCCCTAAGCATTGCCGTTCCCTAACCCTAACCCTAGCCCGGAACAGAAACCCACCACCAGCCCTACACCTTACCATACACCGTGGCCTACTCCTGGCCCATACGCTGGCACTGACCCGTGAGTCAGCACGTAGACTGACCCTCCCACGTTTCCGTACCCTCACCTGTGCCCTAAGCCTTGCCGTTCCCTCACCCTAACCCTAGCCAAGAACAGAAACCCACCAGCAGCCCTAAACCTTACCCTACACCATAGCCTACTCCTGGCCCGTACTCTGGCACTGACCCGTGCTTCAGCATGTAGCCTGACCCTCCCACGTTTCCGTACCCTCACCTGTGCCCTAAGCCTTGCCATTCCCTAACCCTAACCCTAGCCCGGAACGGAAACCCACCACCAGCCCTACACCTAACCCCCAAGCCGTAGCCTACTCCTGGCTGGTACGCTGGCACTGACCCGTTCATCAGCACGTAGCCTGACCCTCCCACGTTTCCGTACCCTCACCTGTGCCCTAAGCCTTGCCGTTCCCTATCCCTAACCCTAGCCCTGAACGGAAACCCACCACCAGCCCTAAAACTTACCCCAAAGCCGTAGCCTATTCCTGGACCTTATGCTGGCACTGACCCGTGCGTCAGCACGTAGCCTGACCCTCCCACGTTTGCGGACCCTCACCTGTGCCCTAAGCCTTGCCTTTCCCTAACCCTAACCCTAGATCGGAACGGAAACCCACCACCAGCCCTACACCTTTCCCTACGCCGTAGCCTATTCCTGGCCCGTACGCAGGCACTGACCCTTTCATCAGCACGTAGCCTGACCCTCCCACGTTTCCGTACCCTCACCTGTGCCCTAAGCCTTGCCGTTCCCTAACCCTAACCCTAGCCCGGAACGGAAACCCACCACCAGCCCTAAACCTTACCCCCAAGCCGTAGCCTACTCCTGGTCCATACGCTGGCACTGACCTGTGCGTCAGCACGTAGCCTGAACTTCCCACATTACCGTACCCTCACCTGTGCCCTAAGTCTTGCCGTTCCCTAACTCTAACCCTAGTACGGAACGGAAACACACCACAAGCCCTACAGCTAACCCCCAAGCCGTAGCCTACTCCTGGCCGGTACGCTGGCACTGACCCGTGCGTCATCACGTAGCCTGACCCTCCCACGTTTCCGTACCCTCACCTGTGCCCTAAGACTTGCTGTTCCCTAACACTAAACCTAGCTAGGAACGGAAACCCACCACCAGCCCTACACCTTACTCTATGCCGTAGCCTACACCTGGCCCGTACGCGGGCACTGACTTGTGCTTCAGCACATAGCCTGACCCTCCCATGTTACCGTACGCTCACCTGTGCCCTAAGCCTTGTCGTTCCCTAACACTAACCCTAGCCCGGCACGGAATCTCCCCACCAGCTCTACGGCTTATCGTATGCCGTAGCCTAGTCCTGGCCCGTACGCTGGCACTGACCCGTGTGTCAGCATGTAGCCTGACCCTCCCACGTTTCCGTAACCTTATCTGTGCCCTAAGCATTGCCGTTCCCTAACCCTAACCCTAGCCCGGAACAGAAACCCACCACCAGCCCTAAACCTTACCCCAAGCCGTAGCCTATTCCTGGCCCGTACGCAGGCACTGACCCTTTCATCAGCACGTAGCCTGACCCTCCCACGTTTCCGTACCCTCATCTGTGCCCTAAGCCTTGCCGTTCCCTAACCCTAACCCTAGCCCGGAACAGAAACCCACCACCAGCCCTACACTCTACCCTACGCCATAGCCTATTCCTGGCCCGTACACTGGCACTGAGCCGTGCGTCAGCACGTAGCCTGACCCTCCCACGTTTCCGTACCCTCACCTGTGCCCTAAGCCTTGAGGTTCCCTAACCCTAACTCTAGCCCGGAACAGAAAACCACCAACAGCCTTACAACTTACGACCATGCCGTAGCCTACTCCTGGCACATATGCTGGCACTGACACGTGCGTCAGCACGTAGCCTGTCCCTCCCACGTTTCCGTAACCTCACCTGTGCCCTAAGCCTTGCCGTTTCCTAACCTTAACCCTAGCCCGGAACGGAAACCCACCACCAGCCCTACACCTTACACTATGCCGTAGCCTACACCTGGCCCGTACGCGGGCACTGACCTGTGCTTCAGCACGTAGCCTGACCCTCCCATGTTACTGTACTCTCACCTGGGCCCTAAGCCTTGCCGTTCCCTAACCCTAACCCGAGCCTGGCACGGAATCCCACCCCCAGCCCTACACCTTATCGTATGGCGTAGCCTAGTCCTGGCCCGTACGCTGGCACTGACCCGTGCGTCAACATATAGCCTGACCCTCCCACGTTTCCGTACCCTCACCTGTGCCCTAAGCCTTGCCGTTCCCTAACCCTAACCCTAGCCCGGAACGGAAAACCACCACAATCCCTAAACCTTACCATACGCCGTAGCCTACTCCTGGCCCGTACACTGGCACTGACCCGTGAGTCAGCACGTAGACTGACCCTTCCACATTTCCGTACCCTCACCTGTGCCCTAAGCCTTGCCGTTCCCTCACCCTAACCCTAGCCAAGAACGGAAACCCACCAGCAGCCCTAAACCTTACCCTACACCATAGCCTACTCCTGACCCGTACGGTGGCACTGACCAGTGCGTCAGCACGTAGCCTGACCCTCACACGTTTCCGTACCCTCACCTGTGCCCTAAGCCTTGTCGTTCCCTAACCCTAACCCTAGTCCGGAACGGAAGCCCACCACCAGCCCTACAGCTTACCCCCGATCCATAGCCTATTCCTGGCCCATACGCTGGCACTGACCCGTGCTTCAGCATGTAGCCTGACCCTCCCACGTTTCCGTACCCTCACCTGTGCCCTAAGCCTTGCCATTCCCTAACCCTAACCCTAGCCTGGAACGGAAACCCTCCACCAGCCCTACACCTAACCCCCAAGCCGTAGCCTACTCCTGGCTGGTACGCTGGCACTGACCCGTTCATCAGCACGTAGCCTGACCCTCCCACGTTTCCGTACCATCACCTGTGCCCTAAGCCTTGCCGTTCCCTATCCCTAACCCTAGCCCAGAACGGAAACACACCACCAGCCCTAAAACTTACCCCAAAGCCGTAGCCTATTCCTGGACCTTATGCTGGCACTGACCCATGCGTCAGCACGTAGCCTGACCCTCCCACGTTTGCGGAACCTCACCTGTGCCCTAAGCCTTGCCATTCCCTAACCCTAACCCTAGACCGGAACGGAAACCCACCACCAGCCCTACACCTTTCCCTACGCCGTAGCCTATTCCTGGCCCGTACGCAGGCACTGACCCTTTCATCAGCACGTAGCCTGACCCTCCCACGTTTCCGTACCCTCACCTGTGCCCTAAGCCTTGCCGTTCCCTAACCCTAACCCTAGCCCGGAACGGAAACCCACCACCAGCCCTAAATCTTACCCCCAAGCCGTAGCCTACTCCTGGCCGGTACTCTGGCACTGACCCGTGCGTCAGCACGTAGCCTGACCCTCCCACGTTTCCGTACCCTCACCTGTGCCCTAAGACTTGCTGTTCCCTAACACTAAACCTAGCCTGGAACGGAAACACACCATCAGCCCTACACCTAACCACCAAGCCGTAGCCTAATCCTGGCCGGTACGCTGGCACTGACCCGTGCGTCAGCACGTAGCCTGACCCTCCCACGTTTCCGTACCCTCACCTGTGCCCTAAGCCTTGCCGTTCCCTAACCCTAACCCTAGCCCGGAACGGAAACCCACCACTAGCCCTAAACCTTTCCCTACGCCGTAGCCTAAACCTGGCCCGTACGCTGGCACTGACCCATGCGTCAGCACGTTGTCTGACCCTCCCACGTTTCCGTACCCTCACCTGGGCCCTAAGCCTTGCCGTTTCCTAACCCTAACCCTAGCCCATGAAAGGAAACCCACCACCAGCCCTACACCTTACCCTACGCCGTAGCATACTCCTGGCCCGTACGCTGGCACTGACCCGTGCGTCAGCACGTAGCCTAACCCTCTCACGTTTCCGAACCCTCACCTGTGCTGTAAGCCTTGCCGTTCCCTAACCCTAACCCTAGCCCTGAACGGAAACCCACCACCAGCCCTACACCTTACCCCCAAGCCGTAGCCTACTCCTGGCCGGTACGCTGGCACTGACCCGTGCGTCATCACGTAGCCTGACCCTCCCACGTTTCCGTACCCTCACCTGTGCCCTAAGCTTTGCCGTTCCCTAACCCTAACTGTAGCCCGGAACGGAAACCCACCACCAGCCCTACAACTTACCCCCAAGCCGTAGCCTACTCCTGGTCCATACGCTGGCAGTGACCCGTGCTTTAGAACGTATCCTGACCCTGCCACGTTGCCGTACCCTCACATGTGCCCTAAACCTTTCCGTTCCCTAACCCTAACCCTAGCCCGGAACGGAAAACCACCACAAGCCCTACACCTTACCCCCAAGCCGTAGCCTACTCGTGGTCCATACGCTGGCACTGACCTGTGCGTCAGCACGTAGCCTGACCTTCCCACGTTACCGTAATGTCACCTGTGCCCTAAGCCTTCCTGTTCCCTAACACTAACCCTAGTACGGAACGGAAACCCACCACCAGCCCTACACCTAACCCCCAAGCCGTAGCCTACTCCTGGCCGGTTCGTTGGCACTGACCCGTGCGTCAGCACGTAGACTGACCCTCCCACGTTTCCGTACCCTCACCTGTGCCCTAAGCCTTGCCTTTCCCTAACCCTAACCCTAGCCCGGAACGGAAACGCACTACCAGCCCTAAACCTTGCCCTACGCCGTAGCCTACTCCTGGCACGTACGCTGGCACTGACACATGCGTCAGCATGTAGCCTGACCCTCACACGTTTCCGTACCCTCACCTGTGCCCTAAGCCTTGCCGTTCCTTAACCCTAACCCTAGTCCGGAAAGGAAACACACCACCAGCCCTACAGCTTACCCCCAAGCCATAGCCAATTCCTGGCCCGTACGCTGGCACTGAACCGTGCGTCAGCATGTAGCCTGACACTCCAACGTTTCCGTACCCTCACCTGTGCCCTAAGCCTTGCCGTTTCCTAACCCTAACCCTAGCCCAGAACGGAAACCTACCACCAGCCCTACAACTAACCCCCAAGCCGTAGCTTACTCCTGGCCAGTACGCTGGCACTGACCCGTGCATCATCACGTAGCCTGACCCTCCCACGTTTCCGTACCCTCACCTGTGCCCTAAGCCTTGCCATTCCCTAACACTAACCCTAGCCCGGAACGGAAACCCACCACCAGCCCTACAACTTACCCCCAAGCCGTAGCCTACTCCTGGCCCGTACGCTGGCACAGACCCGTGCGTCAGCACGAAGCCTGACCCTCCCACGTTTGCGGACCCTCACCTGTGCCCTAAGCCTTGCCATTCCCTAACACTAACCCTAGACAGGAACGGAAACCCACCAACAGCCCTACACCTTTCCCTACGCCGTAGCCTATTCCTGGCTCATACGCAGGCACTGACCCTTTCATCAGCAAGTAGCCTGACCCACCCACGTTTCCGTACCCTCACCTGTGCCCTAAGCCTTGCCGTTCACTAACCCTAACCCTAGCCCGGAATGGAAACCCACCACCAGCCCTACACCTTATCTATGCCGTAGCCTACACCTGGCCCGTACGCGGGCACTGACCTGTGCTTCAGCACGTAGCCTGACCCTCCCATGTTACCGTATGCTCACCTGTGCCCTAAGCCTTGCCGTTCCCTAACCCTAACCCTCGTCCTGAACGGAAACCCACCACCAGACCTACACCTTACTCTATGCCGTAGCCTACACCTGGCCCGTACGCGGGCACTGACCTGTGCTTCAGCACGTAGCCTGATCCTCCCATGTTACCGTACGCTCACCTGTGCCCTAAGCCTTGCCGTTCCCTAACCCTAACCCTAGCCCGGCACGGAATCCCACCACCAGCCGTACACCTTATCGTATGCCGTAGCCTAGTCCTGGCCCGTACGCTGGCACTGACCCTTGCGTCAGCATGTAGCCTGACCCTCCCACGTTTCCGTAACCTCCCCTGTGCCCTAAGCCTTGCCGTTCCCTAACCCTAACCCTAGCCCGGAACAGAAACCCACCACCAGCCCTATACCTTTCCCTACGCCGTAGCCTATTCCTGGCCCGTACGCAGGTACTGACCCTTTCATCAGCACGTAGCCTGACCCTCCCACGTTTCCGTACCCTCACCTGTGCCCTAAGCCTTGCCGTTCCCTAACCCTAACCCTAGCCCGGAACGGAAACCCACTACCAGCCCTAAACCTTACCCCCAAGCCGTAGCCTACTCCTGGTCCATACGCTGGCACTGACCTGTGCGTCAGCACGTAGCCTGAACTTCCCACATTACCGTACCCTCACCTGTGCCCTAAGCCTTGCCGTTCCCTAACCCTAACCCTAGTACGGAACGGAAACACACCACAAGACCTACACCTAACCCCCAAGCCGTAGCCTACTCCTGGCCCGTACGCTGGCACTGACCCGTGGGTCAGCACGTAGCCTGACCCTCCCACGTTTCCGTAACCTCACCTGTGCCCTAAGCCTTGCCGTTCCCTAACCCTAACCTTAGCCCGGAACGGAAACCCACCACCAGCCCTACACCTTACCCTACGCCGTAGCATACTCTTGGCCCGTACGCTGGCACTGAACCATGCGTCAGCACGTAGTCTGACCCTCCCACGTTTCCGTACCCTCACCTGGGCCCTAAGACTTGCCATTCCTTAACCCTAACCCTAATACGGGACGGAAACACACCACAAGCCCTACACCTAACCCACAAGCCATAGCATACTCCTGGCCCGTACGCTGGCACTGAACCGTGCGTCAGCAGGTAGCCTGACCCTCCCAGGTTTCCGTACCCTCACCTATGCCCTAAGCCTTCCTGTTCCCTAACACTAACCCTAGCCCGTAACGGAAACCCACCACCAGCCCTACACCTAACCCCCAAGCCGTAGGCTACTCCTGGCCGGTTCGCCTGCACTGACCCGTGCATCATCACGTAGCCTGACCCTCCCACGTTTCCGTACCCTCACCTGGGCCCTAAGCCTTGCCTATCCTTAACCCTAACCCAAGCCCGGAAGAGAAACGCACTACCAGCCCTACACCTTGCCCTACGCCGCAGCCTACTCCTGGCCCGTACGCTGGCACTGACACGTGCGTCAGCACGTAGCCTGACCCTCACACGTTTCCGTACCCTCACCTGTGCCCTAAGGCTTGCCGTTCCCTAACCCTAACCCTAGTCCGGAACGGAAACACACCACCAGCCCTACAGCTTACCCCTAAGCCATAGCCTATTCCTGGCCCGTACGCTGGCACTGACCCGTGCGTCAGCATGTAGCGTGACCCTCACACGTTTCCGTACACTCACCTGTGCCCTAAGCCTTGCCGTTCCCTAACCCTAACCCTAGCCCAGAACAGAAACCCACCACCAGCCCTACAACTAACCCCCAAGCCGTAGCTTACTCCTGGCCAGTACACTGGCACTGACCGGTGCATGATCACGTAGCCTGTCCCTCCCACGTTTCCTTACCCTCCCCTGTGCCCTAAGCCTTGCCGTTCCCTAACCCTAACCCTAGCCCGGAACGGAAACCCACCACCAGCCCTACACCTTACTCTATGCCGTAGCCTACACCTGGCCCGTACGCGGGCACTGACCTGTGCTTCAGCACGTAGCCTGACCCTCCCACGTTTCCATACCCTCACCTGTGCCCTAAGACTTGCCGTTCCCTAACTCTTACCCTAGCCCGGACCGGAAACCCACCACCAGCCCTATAACTTACCCACAAGCCGTAGCCTACTCCTGGCCCGTACACTGGCACTGACCCGTGCGTCAGCACGTAGCCTGACCCTCCCACTTTTCTGTACCCTTACCTGAGCCCTAAGCCTTGCCGTTCCCTAACCCTAACCCTAGCCCGGAACGGAATCCCACCACCAGCCCTACACCTTACAATATGCTGTAGACTACTCCTGCCCGATACGCTGCCACTGAGCCGTGCATCAGCACATAGCCTGACCCTCCCACGTTTCCGTACCCTCACCTGTGCCCTAAGCCTTGCCGTTCCCTAACCCTAACCGTAGCCCGGAACGAAAACCCACCACCAGCCCTACAACTTACCCCCAAGCCGTAGCCTACTCCTGGCCCGTACGCTGGCACAGACCCGTGCGTCAGCACGAAGCCTGACCCTCCCACGTTTGTGGACCCTCACCTGTGCCCTAAGCCTTGCCGTTCCCTAACCCTAACCATAGCCCGGAACGGAAACCCACCACCAGCCCTAAAACTTTCCCTACGCCGTAGCGTATTCCTGGCCCGTACGCTGGCACAGACCCGTGCGTCAGCACGAAGCCTGACCCTCCCACGTTTGTGGACCCTCACCTGTGCCCTAAGCCTTGCCGTTCCCTAACCCTAACCATAGCCCGGAACGGAAACCCACCACCAGCCCTAAAACTTTCCCTACGCCGTAGCGTATTCCTGGCCCGTACGCAGGCACTGACCCTTTCATCAGCACGTAGCCTGACCCTCCCACGTTTCCGTACCCTCACCTGTGCCCTAAGCCTTGCCGTTCCCTAACCCTAACACTAGCCCAGAACGGAAACCGTCCACCAACCCTACACCTTACCCTATGCTGTAGCCTACACCTGGCCCATATGCGGGCACTGAAGCGTGCGTCAGCACGTAGCCTGACCCTCCCACGTTTCCGTACCCTCACCTCTGCCCTAAGCCTTGCCGTTCTCTATCCCTAACCATAGCCCCAAACAGAAAGCCACCACCAGCCCTAAAACTTAGCCACAAGCCTTAGCCTACTCCTGCACTGTACGCTGGCACTGACCCGTGCGTCAGCACGTAGCCTGACCCTCCCACGTTTCCGTACCCTCACCTGTGCCCTAAGCCTTGCCGTTCCCTAACACTAACCCTAGCCCGGAACGGAAACCCACCACCAGCCCTACACCATACCCTACACCGTAGCCTACTCCTGGCCCGTACGCTGGCACTGAACCGTGCGTCAGCATGTAGCCTGACCCTCTCTCGTTTCCGTACCCTCACCTGTGCCCTAAGCCTTGACGTTCCCTAACCCTAACCCTAGCCCGGAACGCAAACCCACCACCAGCCCTACACCTTACCCTATGCCGTAGCCTACACCTAGCCCATACGCGGGCACTGAACTGTGCTTCAGCACGTAGCCTGACCCTCCCACGTTTGCGGACCCTCACCTGTACCCTAAGCCTTGCTGTTCCCTAACCCTAACCCTAGCCCGGAACGGAAATCCACCACCAGCCCTACACTTTTCCCAACGCCGTAGCCTATTCCTGGCTATTACGCCGGCACTCACCGTTTCATCAGCACGTAGCCTGACCCTCCCACTTTTCCGTACCCTCACCTGTGCCCTAAGCATTGCCGTTCCCTAACCCTAACCCTAGCCCAGATCGGAAACCCACCACCAGCCCTACACCTTACCCCCAAGCCGTAGCCTACACCTGGCCGGTACGCTGGCACTGACACGTGCGTCAGCACGTAGCCTGACCCTCACACGTTTCCGTACCCTCACCTATGCCCTAAGCCTTGCCGTTTCCTAACCCTAACCCTAGCCCGGAACAGAAACCCACCACCAGCCCTACACTCTACCCTACGCCATAGCCAATTCCTGGCCCGTACGCTGGCACTGAGCCGTGCGTCAGCACGTAGCCTGACTTTCCCATGTTTCCGTACCATCACCTCTGCCCTAAGCCCTGACGTTCCCTAAACCTAACCCTAGCCCGGAACAGAAAACCACCACCAGCCCTACACCTTACCACCACGCCGTAGCCTACTCCTGGCCCATATGCTGGCACTGACACGTGCGTCACCACGTAGCCTGACCCTCCCACGTTTCCGTAACCTCACCTGTGCCCTAAGCCTTGCCGTTCCCTAACCTTAACCCTAGCCCGGAACGGAAACCCACCACCAGCCCTACACCTTACCCTATGCCGTAGCCTACACCTGGCCCGTTCGCGGGCACTGATCTGTGCTTCAGCACGTAGCCTGACCCTCCCATGTTACCGTACACGCCCTTGTGCCCTAAGCCTTGCCGTTCCCTAACCCTAACCCTAGCCCGGAACGGAAACCCACCACCAGCCCTAAACCTTACCCACAAGCCGTAGCCTACTCCTGGCCCGTACGCTGGCACTGACCCGTGCGTCAGCCCGTAGCCTGAGCTTCCCACGTTTCGGTAACATCACCTGTGCCCTAAGCCTTGCCGTTCCCTCACCCTCACCCTAGCCAGGAACAGAAAACCATTAGCAGCCCTACACCTTACCCTATGCCGTAGCCTACTCCTGGCACGTACGCTGGCACTGACACGTGCCTCAGCACGTAGCCTGACCCTCACACGTTTCCGTACCCTCACCTGTGCCCTAAGCCTTGCCGTTCACTAACCCTAAACCTAGTCCGGAACGGAAACCCACTACCAGCCCTACAGCTTACCCCCAAGCCATAGCCTATTTCTGGCCCGTACGCTGGCACTGACCCGTGCGTCAGCATGTAGCCTGACCCTCCCACGTTTCCGTAACCTCACCTGTGCCCTAAGCCTTGCCGTTCCCTAACCCTAAACCTAGCGCGGAACGGAAACCCACCACCAGCCCTACAACTTACCCCCAAGCCGTAGCCTACTCCTGGCCGGTACGCTGGCACTGACCCGTGCGTCATCACGTAGCCTGACCCTCCCACGTTTCCGTACCCTCACCTGTGCCCTAAGCTTTGCCGTTCCCTAACCCTAACTGTAGCCTGGAACAGAAACCCACCACCAGCCCTACAAATTACCCCCAAGCCGTAGCCTACTCCTGGTCCATACGCTGGCAGTGACCCGTGCTTTAGAACGTATCCTGACCCTGCCACGTTGCCGTACCCTCACATGTGCCCTAAACCTTGCCGTTCCCTAACCCTAACCCTAGCCCGGAACGGAAAACCACCACAAGCCCTACACCTTACCCCCAAGCCGTAGCCTACTCGTGGTCCATACGCTGGCACTGACCTGTGCGTCAGCACGTAGCCTGACCTTCCCACGTTACCGTAATGTCACCTGTGCCCTAAGCCTTCCTGTTCCCTAACACTAACCCTAGTACGGAACGGAAACCCACCACCAGCCCTACTCCTAACCCCCAAGCCGTAGCCTACTCCTGGCCGGTTCGTTGGCACTGACCCGTGCGTCAGCACGAAGCCTGACCCTCCCACGTTTGCGGACCCTCACCTGTGCCCTAAGCCTTGCCATTCCCTAACACTAACCCTAGAGAGGAACGGAAACCCACCAACAGCCCTACACCTTTCCCTACGCCGTAGCCTATTCCTGGCTCATACGCAGGCACTGACCCTTTCATCAGCAAGTAGCCTGACCCACCCACGTTTCCGTACCCTCACCTGTGCCCTAAGCCTTGCCGTTCACTAACCCTAACCCTAGCCCGGAATGGAAACCCACCACCAGCCCTACACCTTACTCTATGCCATAGCCTACACCTGGCCCGTACGCGGGCACTGACCTGTGCTTCAGCACGTAGCCTGACCCTCCCATGTTACCGTATGCTCACCTCTGCCCTAAGCCTTGCCGTTCCCTAACCCTAACCCTCGTCCTGAATGGAAACCCACCACCAGACCTACACCTTACTCTATGCCGTAGCCTACACCTGGCCCGAACGCGGGCACTGACCTGTGCTTCAGCACGTAGCCTGATCCTCCCATGTTACCGTACGCTCACCTGTGCCCTAAGACTTGCCGTTCCCTAACTCTAACCCTAGCCCGGCACGGAATCCCACCACCAGCCGTACACATTATCGTATGCCGTAGCCTAGTCCTGGCCCGTACGCTGGCACTGACCCTTGTGTCAGCATGTAGCCTGACCCTCCCACGTTTCCGTAACCTCCCCTGTGCCCTAAGCCTTGCCGTTCCCTAACCCTAACCCTAGCCCGGAACAGAAACCCACCACCAGCCCTATACCTTTCCCTACGCCGTAGCCTATTCCTGGCCCGTACGCAGGCACTGACCCTTTCATCGGCACGTAGCCTGACCCTCCCACGTTTCCGTACCCTCACCTGTGCCCTAAGCCTTGCCGTTCCCTAACCCTAACCCTAGCCCGGAATGGAAACCCACCACCAGCCCTAAACCTTACCGCCAAGCCGTAGCCTACTCCTGGTCCATACGCTGGCACTGACCTGTGCGTCAGCACGTAGCCTGAACTTCCCACATTACCGTACCCTCACCTGTGCCCTAAGCCTTGCCGTTCCCTAACCCTAACCCTAGTACGGAACGGAAACACACCACAAGCCCTACACCTAACCCCCAAGCCGTAGCCTACTCCTGGCCCGTACGCTGGCACTGACCCGTGGTCAGCACGTAGCCTGACCCTCCCACGTTTCCGTAACCTCACCTGTGCCCTAAGCCTTGCCGTTCCCTAACCCTAACCTTAGCCCGGAACGGAAACCCACCACCAGCCCTACACCTTACCCTACGCCGTAGCATAATCTTGGCCCGTACGCTGGCACTGAACCATGCGTCAGCACGTAGTCTGACCCTCCCACGTTTCCGTACCCTCACCTGGGCCCTAAGCCTTGCCGTTCCTTAACCCTAACCCTAATACGGGACGGAAACACACCACAAGCCCTACACCTAACCCACAAGCCATAGCATACTCCTGGCCCGTACGCTGGCACTGAACCGTGCGTCAGCAGGTAGCCTGACCCTCCCAGGTTTCCGTACCCTCACCTATGCCCTAAGCCTTCCTGTTCCCTAACACTAACCCTAGCCCGTAACGGAAACCCACCACCAGCCCTACACCTAACCCCCAAGCCGTAGGCTACTCCTGGCCGGTTCGCCTGCACTGACCCGTGCATCATCACGTAGCCTGACCCTCCCACGTTTCCGTACCCTCACCTGGGCCCTAAGCCTTGCCTATCCCTAACCCTAACCCAAGCCCGGAAGAGAAACGCACTACCAGCCCTACACCTTGCCCTACGCCGCAGCCTACTCCTGGCCCGTACGCTGGCACTGACACGTGCGTCAGCACGTAGCCTGACCCTCACACGTTTCCGTACCCTCACCTGTGCCCTAAGGCTTGCCGTTCCCTAACCCTAACCCTAGTCCGGAACGGAAACACACCACCTGCCCTACAGCTTACCCCTAAGCCATAGCCTATTCCTGGCCCGTACGCTGGCACTGACCCGTGCGTCAGCATGTAGCGTGACCCTCCCACGTTTCCGTACACTCACCTGTGCCCTAAGCCTTGCCGTTCCCTAACCCTAACCCTAGCCCAGAACAGAAACCCACCACCAGCCCTACAACTAACCCCCAAGCCGTAGCTTACTCCTGGCCAGTACACTGGCACTGACCCGTGCATGATCACGTAGCCTGTCCCTCCCACGTTTCCTTACCCTCCCCTGTGCCCTAAGCCTTGCCGTTCCCTAACCCTAACCCTAGCCCGGAACGGAAACCCACCACCAGCCCTACACCTTACTCTATGCCGTAGCCTACACCTGGCCCGTACGCGGGCACTGACCTGTGCTTCAGCACGTAGCCTGACCCTCCCACGTTTCCATACCCTCACCTGTGCCCTAAGACTTGCCGTTCCCTAACTCTTACCCTAGCCCGGACCGGAAACCCACCACCAGCCCTATAACTTACCCACAAGCCGTAGCCTACTCCTGGCCCGTACACTGGCACTGACCCGTGCGTCAGCACGTAGCCTGACCCTCCCACTTTTCTGTACCCTTACCTGAGCCCTAAGCCTTGCCGTTCCCTAACCCTAACGCTAGCCCGGAACGGAATCCCACCACCAGCCCTACACCTTACAATATGCTGTAGACTACTCCTGCCCGATACGCTGCCACTGAGCCGTGCATCAGCACATAGCCTGACCCTCCCACGTTTCCGTACCCTCACCTGTGCCCTAAGCCTTGCCGTTCCCTAACCCTAACCGTAGCCCGGAACGAAAACCCACCACCAGCCCTACACCTTACCCCCAAGCCGTAGCCTACTCCTGGCCCGTACGCTGGCACAGACCCGTGCGTCAGCACGAAGCCTGACCCTCCCACGTTTGTGGACCCTCACCTGTGCCCTAAGCCTTGCCGTTCCCTAACCCTAACCCTAGCCCGGAACGGAAACCCACCACCAGCCCTACACCATACACTACACCGTAGCCTACTCCTGGCCCGTACGCTGGCACTGAACCGTGCGTCAGCATGTAGCCTGACCCTCTCTCGTTTCCGTACCCTCACCTGTGCCCTAAGCCTTGACGTTCCCTAACCCTAACCCTAGCCCGGAACGCAAACCCACCACCAGCCCTACACCTTACCCTATGCCGTAGCCTACACCTGGCCCATACGCGGGCACTGACCTGTGCCTCAGCACGTAGCCTGACCCTCCCACGTTTGCGGACCCTCACCTGTACCCTAAGCCTTGCTGTTCCCTAACCCTAACCCTAGCCCGGAACGGAAATCCACCACCAGCCCTACACTTTTCCCAACGCCGTAGCCTATTCCTGGCTCTTACGCCGGCACTCACCGTTTCATCAGCACGTAGCCTGACCCTCCCACTTTTCCGTACCCTCACCTGTGCCCTAAGCATTGCCGTTCCCTAACCCTAACCCTAGCCCCGAGCGGAAACCCTCCACCAGCCCTACACCTTACCCCCAAGCCGTAGCCTACACCTGGCCGGTACGCTGGCACTGACACGTGCGTCAGCACGTAGCCTGACCCTCACACGTTTCCG
Organism: Mesoplodon mirus; assembly: GCF_964341445.2. Classification (NCBI taxonomy): domain Eukaryota; kingdom Metazoa; phylum Chordata; class Mammalia; order Artiodactyla; family Ziphiidae; genus Mesoplodon; species Mesoplodon mirus. Next base: position 495,798 of record NW_028295605.1, read on the forward strand.
TACCCTCACCTGTGCCCTAAGCCTTGCCGTTTCCTAACCCTAACCCTAGCCCGGAACAGAAACCCACCACCAGCCCTACACTCTACCCTACGCCATAGCCAATTCCTGGCCCGTACGCTGGCACTGAGCCGTGCGTCAGCACGTAGCCTGACTTTCCCACGTTTCCGTACCATCACCTCTGCCCTAAGCCCTGACGTTCCCTAACCCTAACCCTAGCCCGGAACAGAAAACCACCACCAGCCCTACACCTTACCACCACGCCGTAGCCTACTCCTGGCCCATATGCTGGCACTGACACGTGCGTCACCACGTAGCCTGACCCTCCCACGTTTCCGTAACCTCACCTGTGCCCTAAGCCTTGCCGTTCCCTAACCTTAACCCTAGCCCGGAACGGAAACCCACCACCAGCCCTACACCTTACCCTATGCCGTAGCCTACACCTGGCCCGTTCGCGGGCACTGATCTGTGCTTCAGCACGTAGCCTGACCCTCCCATGTTACTGTACACGCCCTTGTGCCCTAAGCCTTGCCTTTCCCTAACCCTAACCCTAGCCCGGAACGGAAACCCACCACCAGCCCTAAACCTTACCCACAAGCCGTAGCCTACTCCTGGCCCGTACGCTGGCACTGACCCGTGCGTCAGCCCGTAGCCTGAGCTTCCCACGTTTCGGTAACATCACCTGTGCCCTAAGCCTTGCCGTTCCCTCACCCTCACCCTAGCCAGGAACAGAAAACCATCAGCAGCCCTACACCTTACCCTATGCCGTAGACTACTCCTGGCACGTACGCTGGCACTGACACGTGCCTCAGCACGTAGCCTGACCCTCACACGTTTCCGTACCCTCACCTGTGCCCTAAGCCTTGCCGTTCACTAACCCTAAACCTAGTCCGGAACGGAAACCCACCACCAGCCCTACAGCTTACCCCCAAGCCATAGCCTATTTCTGGCCCGTACGCTGGCATTGACCCGTGCGTCAGCATGTAGCCTGACCCTCCCACGTTTCCGTAACCTCACCTGTGCCCTAAGCCTTGTCGTTCACTCACCCTAAACCTAGCGCGGAACGGAAACCCACCACCAGCCCTACACCTTACCCCCAAGCCGTAGCCTACTCCTGGCCGGTACGCTGGCACTGACCCGTGCGTCATCACGTAGCCTGACCCTCCCACGTTTCCGTACCCTCACCTGTGCCCTAAGCCTTGCCATTCACTAACCCTAACCCTAGCCCGGAACGGAAACCCACCACCAGCCCTACACCTTACCATACACCGTAGCCTACTCCTGGCCCGTACGCTGGCACTGACCCGTGAGTCAGCACGTAGACTGACCCTCCCACATTTCCGTACCCTCACCTGTGCCCTAAGGCTTGCCGTTCCCTCACCCTAACCCTAGCCAAGAACGGAAACCCACCAGCAGCCCTAAACCTTACCCTACACCATTGCCTACTCCTGGCCCGTACGGTGGCACTGACCAGTGCGTCAGCACGTAGCCTGACCCTCACACGTTTCCGTACCCTCACCTGTGCCCTAAGCCTTGTCGTTCCCTAACCCTAAACCTAGTCCGGAACGGAAGCCCACCACCAGCCCTACAGCTTACCCCCGATCCATAGCCTATTCCTGGCCCGTACGCTGGCACTGACCCGTGCTTCAGCATGTAGCCTGACCCTCCCACGTTTCCGTACCCTCACCTGTGCCCTAAGCCTTGCCATTCCCTAACCCTAACCCTAGCCCGGAACGGAAACCCACCACCAGCCCTACACCTAACCCCCAAGCCGTAGCCTACTCCTGGCTGGTACGCTGGCACTGACCCGTTCATCAGCACGTAGCCTGACCCTCCCACGTTTCCGTACCCTCACCTGTGCCCTAAGCCTTGCCGTTCCCTATCCCTAACCCTAGCCCAGAACGGAAACACACCACCAGTCCTAAAACTTACCCCAAAGCCGTAGCCTATTCCTGGACCTTATGCTGGCACTGACCCGTGCGTCAGCAGGTAGCCTGACCCTCCCACGTTTGCGGACCCTCACCTGTGCCCTAAGCCTTGCCATTCCCTAACCCTAACCCTAGACCGGAACGGAAACCCACCACCAGCCCTACACCTTTCCCTACGCCGTAGCCTATTCCTGGCCCGTACGCAGGCACTGACCCTTTCATCAGCACGTAGCCTGACCCTCCCACGTTTCCGTACCCTCACCTGTGCCCTAAGCCTTGCCGTTCCCTAACCCTAACCCTAACCCGGAACGGAAACCCACCACCATCCCTACACCTAACCCCCAAGCCGTAGCCTACTCCTGGTCCATACGCTGGCACTGACCTGTGCGTAAGCACGTAGCCTGAACTTCCCACATTACCGTACCCTCACCTGTGCCCTAAGCCTTGCCGTTCCCTAACCCTAACCCTAGTACGGAACGGAAACACACCACAAGCCCTACACCTAACCCCCAAGCCGTAGCCTACTCCTGGCCGGTACGCTGGCACTGACCCGTGCGTCAGCACGTAGCCTGACCCTCCCACGTTTCCGTACCCTCACCTGTGCCCTAAGACTTGTGTTCCCTAACACTAAACCTAGCCTGGAACGGAAACACACCATCAGCCCTACACCTAACCCCCAAGCCGTAGCCTACTCCTGGCCGGTTCGTTGGCACTGACCCGTGCGTCAGCACGTAGACTGACCCTCCCACGTTTCCTTACCCTCACCTGGGCCCTAAGCCTTGCCTTTCCCTAACCCTAACCCTAGCCCGGAACGGAAACGCACTACCAGCCCTACACCTTGCCCTATGCCGTAGCCTACTCCTGGCACGTACGCTGGCACTGACACATTCGTCAGCACGTAGCCTGACCCTCACACGTTTCCGTACCCTCACCTGTGCCCTAAGCCTTGCCGTTCCCTAACCCTAACCCTAGTACGGAACGGAAACACACCACAAGCCCTACACCTAACCCCCAAGCCGTAGCCTACTCCTGGCCCGTACGCTGGCACTGACCCGTGCGTCAGCACGTAGCCTGACCCTCCCACGTTTCCGTAACCTCACCTGTGCCCTAAGACTTGCTGTTCCCTAACACTAAACCTAGCCTGGAACGGAAACCCACCACCAGCCCTACACCTTACTCTATGCCGTAGCCTACACCTGGCCCGTACGCGGGCACTGACCTGTGCTTCAGCACGTAGCCTGACCCTCCCATGTTACCGTATGCTCACCTGTGCCCTAAGCCTTGTCGTTCCCTAACCCTAACCCTAGCCCGGCACGGAATCTCACCACCAGCTCTACAGCTTATCGTATGCCGTAGCCTAGTCCTGGCCCGTACGCTGGCACTGACCCGTGTGTCAGCATGTAGCCTGACCCTCCCACGTTTCCGTAACCTCACCTGTGCCCTAAGCATTGCCGTTCCCTAACCCTAACCCTAGCCCGGAACAGAAACCCACCACCAGCCCTACACCTTACCCCAAGCCGTAGCCTATTCCTGGCCCGTACGCAGGCACTGACCCTTTCATCAGCACGTAGCCTGACCCTCCCACGTTTCCGTACCCTCATCTGTGCCCTAAGCCTTGCCGTTCCCTAACCCTAACCCTAGCCCAGAACAGAAACCCACCAACAGCCCTACACCTTAACCTACGCCGTAGCCTACTCCTGGCCTGTACGGTGGCACTGACCCTTGCGTCAGCATGTAGCCTGACCCTCCGACGTTTCCGTACCCTCACCTGTGCCCTAAACCTTGCCATTCTGTAACCCTAACCCTAGCCCAGAACGGAAACCCACCACCAGCCCTACACCTTACCCCCAAGCCGTAGCCTACTCCTGGCCCGTTCGGTGGCAGTAACCCTAGCATCAGCAAGTAGCCTGACCCTCCCACGTTTCTGTACCCTCACACGTGCCCTAAGCCTTGCCATTCTGTAACCCTAACCCTAGACCGGAAAGGAAACCCACCACCAGCCCTACACCTTTCCCTACGCCGTAGCCTATTCCTGGCTCGTACGCAGGCACTGACACTTTCATCAGCACTTAGCCTGAACCTCCCAGGTTTCTGTACCCTCACCTGTGCCCTAAGCCTTGCCGTTCACTAACCCTAACCCTAGCCCGGAACGGAAACCCACCACCAGCCGTACAACTTACCCCCAAGCCGTAGCCTACTCCTGGCCGGTACGCTGGCACTGACACGTGCGTCAGCACGTAGCCTGACCCTCACACGTTTCCGTACCCTCACCTGTGCCCTAAGCCTTGCCGTTTCCTAACCCTAACCCTAGTCCGGAACAGAAACCCACCACCAGCCCTACACTCTACCCTACGCCATAGCCTATTCCTGGACCGTACACAGGCACTGAGCCGTGCGTCAGCACGTAGCCGGACCCTCCCACGTTTCCGTACCCTCACCTGTGCCCTAAGCCTTGAGGTTCCCTAACCCTAACTCTAGCCCGGAACAGAAAACCACCAACAGCCCTACAACTTACGACCATGCCGTAGCCTACTCCTGGCCCATATGCTGGCACTGACACGTGCGTCAGCACGTAGCCTGTCCCTCCCACGTTTCCGTAACCTCACCTGTGCCCTAAGCCTTGCCGTTTCCTAACCTTAACCCTAGCCCGGAACGGAAACCCACCACCAGCCCTACACCTTACACTATGCCGTAGCCTACACCTGGCCCGTACGCGGGCACTGACCTGTGCTTCAGCACGTAGCCTGACCCTCCCATGTTACTGTACTCTCACCTGGGCCCTAAGCCTTGCCGTTCCCTAACCCTAACCCGAGCCTGGCACGGAATCCCACCCCCAGCCCTACACCTTATCGTATGCCGTAGCCTAGTCCTGGCCCGTACGCTGGCACTGACCCGTGCATCAACATATAGCCTGACCCTCCCACGTTTCCGTACCCTCACCTGTGCCCTAAGCCTTGCCGTTCCCTAACCCTAACCCTAGCCCGCAACGGAAACCCACCACAATCCCTATACCTTACCATACGCCGTAGCCTACTCCTGGCCCGTACGCTGGCACTGAACCGTGCGTCAGCATGTAGCCTGACCCTCTCTCGTTTCCGTACCCTCACCTGTGCCCTAAGCCTTGACGTTCCCTAACCCTAACCCTAGCCCGGAACGCAAACCCACCACCAGCCCTACACCTTACCCACAAGCCGTAGCCTACTCCTGGCCCGTACGCTGGCACTGACCCGTGCGTCAGCACGTAGCCTGACCCTCCCACGTTTCCGTACCCTCACCTGTGCCCTAAGCCTTGCCGTTCCCTAACCCTAACCCTAACCCGGAACGGAAACCCACCATCATCCCTAAACCTTTCCCTACTGGGTAGCTTACTCCTCGCCCGTACGCTCGCACTGACCCGTGCGTCAGCATGGAGTTTGACCCTCCCACGTTTCCGTACCCTCACCTGGGCCCTAAGACATGCCATTCCCTAACACTAACCCTAGCCCGGAACGGAAACCCACCACCAGCCCTACACCTTACCCTATGCCGTAGCCTACACCTGGCCCATACGCGGGCACTGACCTGTGCTTCAGCACGTAGCCTGACCCTCCCACGTTTGGGGACCCTCACCTGTACCCTAAGCCTTGCTGTTCCCTAACCCTAACCCTAGCCCGGAACGGAAATCCACCACCAGCCCTACACTTTTCCCAACGCCGTAGCCTATTCCTGGCTCTTACGCCGGCACTCACCGTTTCATCAGCACGTAGCCTGACCCTCCCAATTTTCCGTACCCTCACCTGTGCCCTAAGCATTGCCGTTTCCTAACCCTAACCCTAGCCCAGAGCGGAAACCCACCATCAGCCCTACACCTTACCCCCAAGCCGTAGCCTACACCTGGCCGGTACGCTGGCACTGACAAGTGCGTCAGCACATAGCCTGACCCTCACACGTTTCCGTACCCTCACCTGTGCCCTAAGCCTTGCCGTTTCCTAACCCTAACCCTAGCCCGGAACAGAAACCCACCACCAGCCCTACACTCTACCCTACGCCATAGCCTATTCCTGGCCCGTACGCTGGCACTGAGCCGTGCGTCAGCACGTAGCCTGACTTTCCCACGTTTCCGTACCATCACCTCTGCCCTAAGCCCTGACGTTCCCTAACCTTAACCCTAGCCCGGAACAGAAAACCACCACCAGCCCTACACCTTACCACCATGCCGTAGCCTACTCCTGGCCCATATGCTGGCACTGACACGTGCGTCACCACGTAGCCTGACCCTCCCACGTTTCCGTAACCTCACCTGTGCCCTAAGCCTTGCCGTTCCCTAACCTTAACCCTAGCCCGGAACGGAAACCCACCACCAGCCCTACACCTTACCCTATGCCGTAGCCTACACCTGGCCCGTTCGCGGGCACTGATCTGTGCTTCAGCACGTAGCCTGACCCTCCCATGTTACCGTACACGCCCTTGTGCCCTAAGCCTTGCCGTTCCCTAACCCTAATCCTAGCCCGGAACGGAAACCCACCACCAGCCCTAAACCTTACCCACAAGCCGTAGCCTACTCCTGGCCCGTACGCTGGCACTGACCCGTGCGTCAGCCCGTAGCCTGAGCTTCCCACGTTTCGGTAACATCACCTGTGCCCTAAGCCTTGCCGTTCCCTCACCCTCACCCTAGCCAGGAACAGAAAACCATCAGCAGCCCTACACCTTACCCTATGCCGTAGCCTACTCCTGGCACGTACGCTGGCACTGACACGTGCCTCAGCACGTAGCCTGACCCTCACACGTTTCCGTACCCTCACCTGTGCCCTAAGCCTTGCCGTTCCCTAAACCTAACCGTAGCCCGGAACGGAAACCCACCACCAGCCCTACATCTTACCCCCAAGCCGTAGCCTACTCCTGGCCCGTACGCTGGCACAGACCCGTGCGTCAGCACGAAGCCTGACACTCCCACGTTTGTGGACCCTCACCTGTGCCCTAAGCCTTGCCGTTCCCTAACCCTAAGCCTAGCCCGGAACGGATACCCACCACCAGCCCTACAACTTACCCCAAAGCCTTAGCCTATTCCTGGACCTTATGCTGGCACTGACACGTGCGTCAGCACGTAGCCTGACCCTCCCATGTTTGCGGACCATCACCTGTGCCCTAAGCCTTGCCATTCCCTAACCCTAACCCTAGCCCGGAACGGAAACCCACCACCAGCCCTAAACCTTACCCCAAAGCCGTAGCCTACTCCTGGTCCATACGCAGGCAATGACCTGTGCGTCAGCACGTAGCCTGAGCTTCCCACATTACCGTACCCTCACCTGTGCCCTAAGCCTTGCCGTTCACTAACCCTAATACGGAACGGAAACACACCACAAGCCCTACACCTAACCCCCAAGCCGTAGCCTACTCCTGGCCCGTACGCTGGCACTGACCCGTGCGTCAGCATGTAGCCTGACCCTCCCACGTTTCCGTACACTCACCTGTGCCCTAAGACTTGATGTTCCCTAACACTAACCCTAGCCTGGAACGGAAACACACCATCAGCCCTACACCTAACCACCAAGCCGAAGCCTACTCCTGGGCGGTACGCTGGCACTGACACGTGCGTCAGCACGTAGCCTGACCCTCCCACGTTTCCTTACCCTCACCTGTGCCCTAAGCCTTGCCGTTCCCTAACCCTAACCCTAGCCCGGAACGGAAACCCACCACTAGCCCTAAACCTTTCCCTACGCCGTAGCCTAAACCTGGCCTGTACGCTGGCACTGACCCATGCGTCAGCACGTAGTCTGACCCTCCCACGTTTCCGTACCCTCACCTGGGCCCTAAGCCTTGCCGTTTCCTAACCCTAACCCTAGCCCATGAACGGAAACCCACCACCAGCCCTACACCTTACCCTACGCCGTAGCCTACTCCTGGCCCATACGCTGGCACTGACCCGTGCGTCAGCACGTAGCCTAACCCTCTCACGTTTCCGTACCCTCACCTGGCTGTAAGCCTTGCCGTTCCCTAACTCTAACCCTAGCCAGGAACGGAAACCCACCACCAGCCCTACACCTTTCCATACGCCGTAACCTATTCCTGGCCCGTACGCAGGCACTGACCTTTTCATCAGCACGTAGCCAGACACTCCCACGTTTCCGTACCCTCATCTGTGCCCTAAGGCTTGCCGGTCCGTAACCCTAACCCTATTCCGGAATGGAAACCCTCCACCAGCCCTGAAACTTACCCACAAGCCGTAGCCTACTCTTGGCCCGTACGCTGGCACTGACCCGTGCGTCAGCACGTAGCCTGACCCTCCCACGTTTCCGTACCATCACCTGTGCCCGAAGCCTTGCTGTTCCCTCACCCTCACCCTAGCCAGGAACAGAAACCCATCAGCAGCCCTACACCTTACCCTACGCCGTAGTCTACTCCTGGCACGTACGCTGGCACTGACACGTGCGTCAGCACGTAGCCTGACCCTCACACGTTTCCGTACCCTCACCTGTGCCCTAAGCCTTGCCGTTCCCTAACCCTAACCCTAGCCCGGAGCGGAAACCCACCACCAGCCCTACACCTTACCCCCAAGCCATAGCCTATTCCTGGCACGTACGCTGGCACTGACCCGTGCGTCAGCATGTAGCCTGACCCTCCCACGTTTCCGTACGCTCACCTGTGCCCTAAGCCTTGCCGTTCCCTAAGCCTAACCCTAGCCCGGAACGGAAACCCACCACCAGCCCTACACCTAACCCCCAAGCCGTAGCTTACTCCTGGCCAGTACGCTGGCACTGAACCGTGCATCATCACATAGCCTGACCCTCCCACGTTTCCGTACCCTCACCTGTGCCCTAAGCCTTGCCGTTCCCTAACCCTAACCCTACCCCAGAACGGAAACACACCACCAGCCCTACAACTTACCCCAAAGCCGTAGCCTATTCCTGGACCTTATGCTGGCACTGACCCGTGCGTCAGCACGTAGCCTGACCCTCCCACGTTTGCGGACCATCACCTGTGCCCTAAGCCTTGCCATTCCCTAACCCTAACCCTAGCCCGGAACGGAAACCCACCACCAGCCCTACACCATTCCCTACGCCGTAGCCTATTCCTGGCCCGTACGCAGGCACTGACCCTTCCATCAGCACGTAGCCTGACCCTCCCACGTTTCCGTACCCTCACCTGTGCCCTAAGCCTTGCCGTTCCCTAACCCTAACCCTAGCCCGGAACGGAAACCCACCACCAGCCCTAAAACTTACCCCCAAGCCGTAGCCTACTCCTGCTCCATACGCTGGCAATGACCTGTGCGTCAGCACGTAGCCTGAACTTCCCACATTACCGTACCCTCACCTGTGCCCTAAGCCTTGCCGTTCCCTAACCCTAACACTAGCCTTGAATGGAAACACACCATCAGCCCTACACCTAACAACCAAGCCGTAGCCTACTCCTGGCCCATACGCTGGCACTGACCCGTGCGTCACCACATAGCCTGACCCTCCCACGTTTCCGTACCCTCACCTGTGCCCTAAGACTTGCTGTTCCCTAACACTAACACTAGCCTGGAATGGAAACACACCATCAGCCCTACACCTAACCACCAAGCCGTAGCCTACTCCTGGCCGGTACGCTGGCACTGACCCGTGCGTCAGCACGTAGCCTGACCCTCCCACGTGTCCGTACCCTCACCTGTGCCCTAAGCCTTGCCGTTCCCTAACCCTAACCCTAGTCCGGAGCGGAAACCCACCACCAGCCCTACAGCTTACCCCCAAGCCATAGCCTATTCCTGGCCCGTACGCTGGCACTGATCCGTGCGTCAGCATGTAGCCTGACCCTCCCTCGTTTCCGTACCCTCACCTGTGCCCTAAGCCTTGCCGTTCCCTTACCCTAACCCTTGCCCGGAACGGAAACCCACCACCAGCCCTACACCTTACCCCCAAGCCATAGCCTACTCCTGGCCCGTTCGGTGGCAGTAACCCTAGCATCAGCAAGTAGCCTGACCATCCCAAGTTTCTGTACCCTCACCCGTGCCCTAAGACTTGCCGTTCCGTAACCCTAACCCTAGCCCAGAACGGAAACCCACCACCAGCCCTACACCTTACCCCCATGCAGTAGCGTACTCATGGCCCATATGCTGGCACTGACCCGTGCGTCAGCACGTAGCGTGACCCTCCCACGTTTCCGTACCCTCACCTGTGCCCTAAGCCTTGCCGTTCCCTAACCCTAACCCTAGCCCGGAACGGAAACCCACCACTAGCCCTACACATTACCCTATGCTGTAGCCTACACATGGCCCGTACGCTGGCACTGACCCATGCGTCATCATGTAGCCTGACCCTCCCACGTTTCCGTACCCTCACCTGTGCCCTAAGCCTTGCCGTTCCCTAACCCTAACCCTAACCCGGAACGGAAACCCACCACCATCCCTAAACCTTTCCCTACTGGGTAACCTACTCCTCGCCCGTACGCTCGCACTGACCCGTGCGTCTGCATGTAGTTTGACCCTCCCACGTTTCCGTACCCTCACCTGGGCCCTAAGCCTTGCCATTCCCTAACACTAACCTTAGCCCGGAAGGGAAACCCACCACCAGCCCTACACATTACCCTATGCCGTAGCCTACACCTGGCCCATACGCGGGCACTGACTTGTGCTTCAGCACGTAGCCTGACCCTCCCACGTTTCCGTACCCTCACCTGTGCCCTAAGCTTTGCCGTTCCCTAACCCTAACTGTAGCCCGGAATGGAAACCCACCACCAGCCCTACAACTTACCCCCAAGCCGTAGCCTACTCCTGGTCCATACGCTGGCACTGACCCGTGCTTCAGAATGTATCCTGACCCTGCCACGTTGCCGTACCCTCACATGTGCCCTAAACCTTGCCGTTCCCTAACCGTAACACTAGCCCGGAACGGAAACCCACCACAAGCCCTACACCTTACCCCCAAGCCGTAGCCTACTCGTGGTCCATACGCTGGCACTGACCTCTGCGTCAGCATGTAGCCTGACCTTCCCACGTTACCGTAACGTCTCCTGTGCCCTAAGCCTTGCCGTTCCCTAACCGTAACCCTAGTACGGGACAGAAACACACCACAAGCCCTAAACATTAACCCCAAGCTGAAGCCTACTGCTGGCCCGTACGCTGGCACTGACACGTGCGTCAGCATGTAGCCTGAACCTCCCACGTTTCCGTACCCTCACCAGTGTCCTAAGCCTTGCAGTTCCCTCACCCTAACCCTAGCCCGGAACGGAAACCCACCACCAGCCCTATATCTAACCCTATGCCGTAGCCTACACCTGTCCCGTACGCTGGCACTGACCTGTGCGTCAGCACGAAGCCTGACCTTCCCACATTTCCGCACCCTCATCTGTGCCCTCAGCCTTGACGTTCCCTAACACTAACCCTAACCCGGAACGGAAACCCACCAACAGCCCTACAACTTACCCCCAAGCCGTAGCCTATTCCTGTCCCGTACGCTGGCACTGAACCGTGCGTCAGCACATAGCCTGACCCTCCCACGTTTCCGTACCCTCACCTGTGCCCTAAGCCTTGCGGTTCCCTAACTCTAACCCTAGCCCGGAACGGAAACCCACCACCAGCCCTACACCTTACCCTACACCGTAGCCTACTCCGGGCCCGTACGCTGGCACTGACCCGTGCGTCAGCACGTAGCCTGACCCTCCCACGTTTCCGGAGCCTCACCTGTGCCCTAAGACTTGACGTTCCCCAACTCTAACCATAGCCCGGAACGGAAACACACCACCAGCCCTACACCTTAGCCCCAAGCCATAGCCTACTCCTGGCCCGTACGCTGGCACTGATGCGTGCGTCACCACGTAGCAATGAAACTCCCACGTTTCCGTACCCTCAAGTGTGCCCTAAGCCTTGCGGTTCCCTAACCCTAACCCTAGCCCAGAAGGGAAACCCACCACCAACCCTACACCTTACCTTACGCCGTAGCCTACTCCTGGCACATACGCGGGCACTGACCCGTGCATTCAGCAGGTAGCCTGACCCTCCCACGTTTCCGTACCCTCACCTGTGCCCTAAGCCTTGCCGTTCCCTAAGCCTAACCCTAGCCCGGAACGGAAACCCACCACCAGCCCTACACCTAACCCCCAAGCCGTAGCTTACTCCTGGCCAGTACGCTGGCACTGAACCGTGCATCATCACATAGCCTGACCCTCCCACGTTTCCGTACCCTCACCTGTGCCCTAAGCCTTGCCGTTCCCTAACCCTAACCCTACCCCGGAACGGAAACACACCACCAGCCCTACAACTTACCCCAAAGCCGTAGCCTATTCCTGGACCTTATGCTGGCACTGACCCGTGCGTCAGCACGTAGCCTGACCCTCCCACGTTTGCGGACCATCACCTGTGCCCTAAGCCTTGCCATTCCCTAACCCTAACCCTAGCCCGGAACGGAAACCCACCACCAGCCCTACACCATTCCCTACGCCGTAGCCTATTCCTGGCCCGTACGCAGGCACTGACCCTTTCATCAGCACGTAGCCTGACCCTCCCACGTTTCCGTACCCTCACCTGTGCCCTAAGCCTTGCCGTTCCCTAACCCTAACCCTAGCCCGGAACGGAAACCCACCACCAGCCCTAAAACTTACCCCCAAGCCGTAGCCTACTCCTGGTCCATACGCTGGCAATGACCTGTGCGTCAGCACGTAGCCTGAACTTCCCACATTACCGTACCCTCACCTGTGCCCTAAGCCTTGCCGTTCCCTAACCCTAACACTAGCCTGGAATGGAAACACACCATCAGCCCTACACCTAACAACCAAGCCGTAGCCTACTCCTGGCCCATACGCTAGCACTGACCCGTGCGTCAGCACGTAGCCTGACCCTCCCACGTTTCCGTACCCTCACCTGTGCCCTAAGACTTGCTGTTCCCTAACACTAACACTAGCCTGGAATGGAAACACACCATCAGCCCTACAACTAACCACCAAGCCGTAGCCTACTCCTGGCCGGTAGGCTGGCACTGACCCGTGCGTCAGCACGTAGCCTGACCCTCCCACGTGTCCGTACCCTCACCTGTGCCCTAAGCCTTGCCGTTCCCTAACCCTAACCCTAGTCCGGAGCGGAAACCCACCACCAGCCCTACAACTTACCCCCAAGCCATAGCCTATTCCTGGCCCGTACGCTGGCACTGATCCGTGCGTCAGCATGTAGCCTGACCCTCCCTCGTTTCCGTACCCTCACCTGTGCCCTAAGCCTTGCCGTTCCCTTACCCTAACCCTTGCCCAGAACGGAAACCCACCACCAGCCCTACACCTTACCCCCAAGCCGTAGCCTACTCCTGGCCCGTTCGGTGGCAGTAACCCTAGCATCAGCAAGTAGCCTGACCCTCCCAAGTTTCTGTACCCTCACCCGTGCCCTAAGACTTGCCGTTCTGTAACCCTAACCCTAGCCCAGAACGGAAACCCACCACCAGCCCTAAACCTTACCCCCATGCAGTAGCGAACTCAGGGCCCATATGCTGGCACTGACCCGTGCGTCAGCACGTAGCGTGACCCTCCCACGTTTCCGTACCCTCACCTGTGCCCTAAGCCTTGCCGTTCCCTAACCAAAACCCTAGCCCGGAACGGAAACCCACCACTAGCCCTACACATTACCCTATGCTGTAGCCTACACATGGCCCATACGCGGGCACTGACCCGTGCGTCAGCACGTAGCCTGTCCCTCCCACGTTTCCGTACCCTCACCTGTACCCTAAGCCTTGCCGTTCCCTAACCCTAACCCTAGACTGGAACGGAAAGCCACCACCATCCCTAAAACTTAGCCACAAGCCGTAGCCTACTCCTGGCCCGTACGCTGGCACTGACCCGTGCTTCAGCACATAGCCATACCCTCCCACGTTTCCGTACCCTCACATGTGCCCTAAGCCTTGCTATTCCCTAAAAGTAACCGTAGTGCGGAACGAAAACCCACCACCAGCCCTACACCTTACACTACGCCGTAGCCTACTCCTGGCCCGTACGCTGGCACTGACCCATGCGTCAGCACGTAGCCTGACCCTCCCACGTTTCCGTACCCTCACCTGTGCCCTAAGACTTGCGGTTCCCTAACTCTAACCCTAGCCCGGAACGGAAACCCACCACCAGCCCTACACCTTACCCTACACCGTAGCCTACTCCGGGCCCGTACGCTGGCACTGACCCGTGCTTCAGCACGTAGCCTGACCCTCCCACGTTTCCGGAGCCTCATCTGTGCCCTAAGACTTGACGTTCCCCAACTCTAACCATAGCCCGGAACGGAAACACACCACCAGCCCTACACCTTACCCCCAAGCCATAGCCTACTCCTGGCCCGTACGCTGGCACTGATGCGTGCGTCACCACGTAGCAATGAAACTCCCACGTTTCCGTACCCTCAAGTGTGCCCTAAGCCTTGCGGTTCCCTAACCCTAACCCTAGCCCAGAAGGGAAACCCACCACCAACCCTACACCTTACCTTACGCCGTAGCCTACTCCTGGCACATACGCGGGCACTGACCCGTGCATTCAGCAGGTAGCCTGACCCTCCCACGTTTCCGTACCCTCACCTGTGCCCTAAGCCTTGCCGTTCCCTAACCCTAACCCTAGCCCAGAACAGAAACCCATCACCAGCCTAAAACTTACCCACAAACTATAGCCTACTCCTGGCCCGTACGCTGGCACTGACCCGTGCGTCAGCACGGAGCCTGACCTTCCCACGTTTCCGTATCCTCACGTGGGCCCTAAGCCTTGCCGTTCCCTAACCCTAACCCTAGCCCGGAACGAAAACCAACCACCAGCCCTACAACTTACCCCCAAGCCTTAGCCTACTCCTTGCCCATACGCTGGCACTGACCCATGCGTCAGCACGTAGCCTGACCCTCCCACGTTTCCGTATCATCACCTGTGCCCTAAGCCTTGCCGTTCCCTAACCCTAACCCTAGCCCTGAATGGAAACACACCACCAGCCCTATACCTAACCCCCAAGCCGTAGCCTACTCCTGGCCCGTACGCGGGCACTGACCTGTGCTTCAGCACATAGCCTGACACTCCCATGTTACTCTACCCTCACTTGTGCCCTAAGCCTTGCCGTTCCCTTATCCTAACCCTAGCCCCGAATGGAAACCCACCACCAGCCCTACACTCTACCCTACGCTGTAGCCAACTCCTGGCCCGTACGCTGGCACTGAGCCGTGCGTCAGCACTTAGCCTGACCCTCCCACGTTTCCGTACAATCACCTGTGCCCTAAGCCTTGCCGTTCCTTAACCCTAACCCTAGCCCATCACAGAAACCCACCACCAGCCCTACACCTTACACTACGCCGTAGCCTAATCCCGGCCCATACGCTGGCACTGACCCGTGCGTCAGCACGTAGCCGGACCCTCACTCGTTTCCGTACACTCACCTGTGCCCTAAGCCTTGCCGTTCCCTAACCCTAACCCTTGTCCGGAACGGAAAACCACCACCAGCCCTACAGCTTACCCCCAAGCCATAGCCTACTCGTGACCCATACGCTGGCACTGACCGGTGTGTCAGCATATAGCCTGACGAGGCACACCAGGGGAGGGCGGGCCGGCAGGGTAAGGCTACCCAGGTCAGCTAATCCACAACCCTCAGTAAATCACATTGGTGAAAATGGACCTCGCTAAGGCAGAAGAGAAGCCAAGGGAAAAAAGGACACGGTGCCATTTGCAGAACCGTAGATGAGTCTAGAAATAATCACGTGACTTGTAGTAAGTCAGAAAGTGAAAGACACATATCATATCATATCACTTATAGGTGTTACCTAAAAATGGATACCAGGGCAGATATTTCCACGGAGAAGGGCAATCACAGATTCATTAAACAAACTTATGGTTCACCAAAGGAAAGGTGTGAGGATTGGTTTCATTACGATATCGGGGTTAACAGACATCTACAAACACAGGTGACATATATAATCACCAAAGACCTACAGAATACCAAGAGAGGACTACTCAACATTCTGTCATAACGTACATGGGAAAAGGATCCCAGGAAGAACAGACATCTGTATATGTGTAAAAGAACCACATCTTCCACACCTACAACAAGCCAAACATTGTAATCAAACTTCCTGTAATAAAAAATAAAAAATTAAATTAAAAACACAAACAAGAAGTAGTGAGACAAACTTGAGGGGCTTTCTCCTGGCACATTCCATTCTAAATTCCAATCTAGAACACCACTTCCACTGAGGCTCTCTTGCCCTAGTAACCAGATTTGGTAAGGGAGAACTGCTGCCACCTTGTGGCCGTTTCACACAACAGCAGCTTTAATCCCAGCACTAATGGTCAGTTGATATTCAGAATCATTGCAGGCCTGTAAATGACACCTGCCCTGAAAACAAATCCTGGGGTCACATATAGACCAAAAAATTCAAAGGACGTCCATATTTCAAAACGACCATTTCAAAAGGCATATTTTACGCACATTAGTGTTCTGCTTCTTTTCCTTTCTTTCCTTTTTTGTTAAAAAACACGGGAATGGAAAAAGGCATCCCTCAGAATGGGCGAAAATCGTTGCAGACGAATCAATGGACAGAGGTATAATCTCCAATATATATAAACAGCACATGCAGCTTAATATTAAAAAAACAAACAACCCAATACAAAAATGGGCAGAAGATCTAAAGAGACGTTTCTTCAAAGGAGACACAGAGATGGCCAAGACGCACATGAAAAGCTGCTCAACAGCACTAATTATTAGAGAAATGCAAATCAAAACTACAATGAGGTATCACCTCACACCTGTTAGAATCGGCATCATCAGAAAATCTACAAACAACCAATTCTGGGGAGGGTGTGGACAAAAGGAGCCCTCTTCCACTATTGGTGGGAATGTAAATTGATACAGTCACTATGGAGAACAGTATGGAGTTTCCTTAAAAAAACTAGAAATAGAATTACCATCTGATCCAGCAATCCCACTTCTGGTCATATACCCAGAGAAAACCTTATTTCAAAAAGGCACATTCACCACAATGTTCAATGCAGCACTATTTACAATAGCCAGGTAATGGAAGCAACCTAAATGCCCACAGACAGATGAATGGATAAATATGTGGTACATATATAAAATGGAATATTACTCGGCCATAAAAAGGAATGAAACTGGGTCATTTGTAGAGACATCGATGGATCGAGAGACTGTCATACAGAATGAAGTAAGTCAGAAAGAGGAAAACAAATATTGTATATAAATGCATATATGTGGAGCCTAAAAAATGGTACAGATGAACTGGTTTGCAGGGAAGAAATAGAGACACAGAGGTAGAGAACAAACGTATGGACAACAAGTGTGGGAAGCCATGGGGTGGTGGTGGTGGGATGAGTTGGGAGATTGGGATTGACCTGAATACATATATATGCATAAAATACATAACAAATAATAACGTGCTTTATAAAAAAAATAAATAAAATTATATTTCAAAATTTAAAAAAAATAGAATTTAACAATAAAACAGAAAAAAGTTCTTCCCGTCACACAGATGTATTTATAGGAATGAATTATTTCCATGCTTATATCTATAAATACATAAAAGAGGAATAAAATCTAACTTGAACCATAAAAGAAAAAAAAACCTGAACCCACGAGTTATAGAGAGGAAAACCCTATCAGGGCACAATTGCTCCAGCGGTAAAGAATTCTGAAATTGGTCAGAGGTGGGGAACCATCTCCCATACAGTCAGCAACCCACCCCCCACGCAAGGAGCGTCCTCATTGCAAAGCTGGGGGACCGTGCCGAGGCATCTGTGAGTAAACGTGAGCTGAGCCCCAGGCCAGCTGCTGCTGAACGGTTCCCAACCTTTCCAGGTAAAACACCTGAATATGTACAAGGGCTTGAAAGCCTAGAGGAAGGACCGTGGAGCCACACCAGTGACAGCACGCAGGCCAACTTGGTGCCTGCAGGCCAGCCAGGGTGGTCCTGGCCCCGGGCGCTCCTCCAGAAGCTTTCCATTGCCCTGCCTGTGATACCCCTCCTGTCCCGGCCCCCACTGCTTTTTTCCTTCCTCATCTCTGTCCGGAGAGAAATTCCAGCGGAAGGTATGGGTGACACAACCTCTTCTTTACAGGCGGCAGCCTGGCAACTCCTGCAGAAAGGCCAGCAGAACCCCACTCACACCGGGCCACCCACAAAGCTGTGGCCCCTCACTCCCTCCCACCAGCACAACCCCGAACCTGCTGACGGGGCAGAGAATATGGAGTCAGGCACAGCTTCAGGGGCTATTGCTGCCTGGAGCTCTGTTTATATTGACCTCAACGAGGCACACCTGGGGAGGGTGGGCCGGCAGGGTAAGGCTGCCCAGGTCAGCTAATCCACAACCCTCAGGGAATCACATTGTTGAAAATGGACCTCGCTAAGGCAGAAGAGGAGCCAAGGAAAAAAAGGACACAATGCCATTTGCAGCCCCGTAGATGAGTCTAGAAGTAATCACGTGACTTGTAGTAAGTCAGAAAGTGAAAGACACATATCATATCATATCACTTATAGGTGTTACCTAAAAATGGATACCAGGGCAGATATTTCCACGGAGAAGGGCAATCACAGATTCATTAAACAATCTTATGGTTCACCAATGGAAAGTTGTGAGGATTGGTTTCATTATGATATCGGCATTAACACACATATACAAACACAGGTGACATATATAATCACCAAAGAACTACAGAATACCAAGACAGGACTACTTAACTCTGTCATAACATACATGGGAAAAGGATCCCAGGAAGAACAGACATCTGTATATGTGTAAAAGAACCACATCTTCCACACCTACAACAAGCCAAACATTGTAATCAAACTTGCTGTAATAAAAAATATAAAAAATTAAATTAAAAACACGAACAAGAAGTAGTGAGACAAACTTGAGGGGCTTTCTCCTGGCACATTCCATTCTAAATTCCAATCTAGAACACCACTTCCACTGAGGCTCTCTTGCCCTAGTAACCAGATTTGGTAAGGGAGAACTGCTGCCACCTTGTGGCCGTTTCACACAACAGCAGCTTTAATCCCAGTGCTAATGGTCAGTTGATATTCAAAATCATTGCAGGCCTGTAAATGACACCTGCCCTGAAAACAAATCCTGGGGTCACATATCGACCAAAAAATTCAAAGGACGTCCATATTTCAAAACGACCGTTTCAAAAGGCATATTTTACGCACATTAGTGTTCTGCTTCTTTTCCTTTCTTTCCTTTTTTTGTTAAAAAACACGGGAATGGAAAAAGGCATCCCTCAGAATGGGCGAAAATCGTTGCAAACGAATCAATGGACAGAGGTTTAATCTCCAATATATATAAACAGCTCATGCAGCTTAATATTAAAAAAACAAACAACCCAATACAAAAATGGGCAGAAGATCTAAAGAGACGTTTCTTCAAAGGAGACACAGAGATGGTCAAGACGCACATGAAAAGCTGCTCAACAGCACTAATTATTAGAGAAATGCAAATCAAAACTACAATGAGGTATCACCTCACACCTGTTAGAATCAGCATCATCAGAAAATCTACAAACAACCAATTCTGGGGAGGGTGTGGACAAAAGCAGCCCTCTTCCACAATTGGTGGGAATGTAAATTGATACAGTCACTATGGAGAACAGTGTGGAGTTTCCTTAAAAAAACTAGAAATAGAATTACCATCTGATCCAGCAATCCCACTTCTGGGCATATACCCAGAGAAAACCGTATTTCAAAAAGGCACATTCACCACAATGTTCGTTGCAGCACTATTTACAATAGCCAGGTAATGGAAGCAACCTAAATGCCCACAGACAGATGAATGGATAAAGATGTGGTACATATATAAAATGGAATATGACTCGGCCATAAAAAGGAATGAAACTGGGTCATTTGTAGAGACATCGATGGATCGAGAGACTGTCATACAGAATGAAGTAAGTCAGAAAGCGGAAAACAAATATTGTATATTAATGCATAAATGTGGAACCTAAAAAAATGGTACAGATGAACTGGTTTGCAGGGAAGAAATAGAGACACAGAGGTAGAGAACAAACGTATGGACACCAAGTGTGGGAAACCATGGGGTGGTGGTGGTGGGATGAGTTGGGAGATTGGGATTGACCTGTATACATGTATATGCATAAAATACATAACTAATAAAAACCTGCTGTATAAAAACATAAATAAAATTATCTTTAAAATTCAAAAAAAAAAAATTTAACAATAAAACAGAAAAAAGTTCTTCTGTCACACAGATGTATTTATAGGAATGAATTATTTCAATGCTTATATCTATAAATACATAAAAGAGGAATAAAATATAACTTGAACCATAAAAGAAAAAAAAAACCTGAACTCACGAGTTTTGCAGAGGAAAACCCTACCTGGGCACTTGCTCCAGCGGTAAACAATTCTGAAATTGGTCAGAGGTGGGGAACCATCTCTCATACAGCCAGCAACCCACCCCCTACGCAAGGAGCGTCCTCATTGCAAAGCTGGGGGACCGTACCGAGGCATCTGTGAGTAAACGTGAGCTGAGCCCCAGGCCAGCTGCTGCTGAACTGTTCCCAACCTTTCCAGGTAAAACACCTGAATATGTACAAGGGCTTTAAAGCCTAGAGGAAGGACTGTGGAGCCACACCAGTGACAGCACGCAGGGCAACTTTGTGACTGCAGGCCAGCCAGTGTGGTCCTGGACCCTGGCGCTCTTCCAGAAGCTTTCCATTGCCCTGCCTGAGATACCCCTCCTGTCCCGGCCCCCACTGCTTTTTTCCTTCCTCACCTCTGTCCGGAGAGAAATTCCATCTGAAGGTATGGGTGACACATCCTCTTCTTTACAGGCGGCAGCCTGGCATCTCCTGCAGAAAGGCCAGCAGAACCCCACTCACACCGGGCCACCCACAAAGCTGTGGCCCCTCACTCCCTCCCACCAGCACAGCCCCGAGACTGCTAACGAGGCAGAGAATATGGAGTCAGGCACAGCTTCAGGGGCTATTGCTGCCTGGAGCGCTGTTTATATTGACCTCAACGAGGCACACCTGGGGAGGGCGGGCCGGCAGCGTAAGGCTGCCCAGGTCAGCTAATCCACAACCCTCAGGGAATCACATTGTTGAAAATGGACCCCGCTAAGGCAGAAGAGAAGCCAAGGGAAAAAAGGACACAATGCCATTTGCAGCACCGTAGATGAGTCTAGAAGTAATCACGTGACTTGTAGTAAGTCAGAAAGTGAAAGACACATATCATATCATATCACTTATAGGTGTTACCTAAAAATGGATACCAGGGCAGATATTTCCACGGAGAAGGGCAATCACAGATTCATTAAACAAACTTATGGTTCACCAATGGAAAGGTGTGAGGATTGGTTTCATTACGATATCGGGGTTAACAGACATATACAAACACAGGTGACATATATAATCACCAAAGACCTACAGAATACCAAGAGAGGAGTACTCAACATTCTGTTATAACGTACATGGGAAAAGGATCCCAGGAAGAACAGACATCTGTATATGTGTAAAAGAACCACATCTTCCACACCTACAACAACCCAAACATTGTAATCAAACTTGCTGTAATAAAAAATAAAAAAAAATTAAATTAAAAACACGAACAAGAAGTAGTGAGACAAACGTGAGGGGCTTTCTCCTGGCACATTCCATTCTAAACTCCAATCTAGAACACCACTTCCACTGAGGCTCTCTTGCCCTAGTAACCAGATTTGGTAAGGGTGAACTGCTGCCACCTTGTGGCCGTTTCACACAACAGCAGCTTTAATCCCAGCGCTAATGGTCAGTTGATATTCAAAATCATTGCAGGCCTGTAAATGACACCTGCCCTGAAAACAAATCCTGGGGTCACATATCGACCAAAAAATTCAAAGGACGTCCATATTTCAAAACGACCGTTTCAAAAGGCACATTTTATGCACATTAGTGTTCTGCTTCTTTTCCTTTCTTTCCTTTTTTGTTAAAAAACACGGGAATGGAAAAAGGAATCCCTCAGAATGGGCGAAAATCGTTGCAGACGAATCAGTGGACAGAGGTTTAATCTCCAATATATATAAACAGCTCATGCAGCTTAATATTCAAAAAAACAAACAACCCAAAAAAATGGGCAGAAGATCTAAAGAGACGTTTCTTCAAAGGAGACACAGAGATGGCCAAGATGCACATGAAAAGCTGCTCAACAGCACTAATTATTAGAGAAATGCAAATCAAAACTACAATGAGGTATCACCTCACACCTGTTAGAATCGGCATCATCAGAAAATCTACAAACAACCAATTCTGGGGAGGGTGTGGACAAAAGGAGCCCTCTTCCACTATTGGTGGGAATGTAAATTGATACAGTCACTATGTAGAACAGTATGGAGTTTCCTTAAAAAAATTAGAAATAGAATTACCATCTGATCCAGCAATCGCACTTCTGGGCATATATCCAGAGAAAACCGAATTTCAAAAAGGCACATTCACCACAATGTTCGTTGCAGCACTATTTACAATAGCCAGGTAATGGAAGCAACCTAAATGCCCACAGACAGATGAATGGATAAAGATGTGGTACATATATAAAATGGAATATGACTCGGCCATAAAAAGGAATGAAACTGGGTCATTTGTAGAGACATCGATGGATCGAGAGACTGTCATACAGAATGAAGTAAGTCAGAAAGAGGAAAACAAATATTGTATATTAATGCATATATGTGGAGCCTAAAAATGGTACAGATGAACTGATTTGCAGGGAAGAAATAGAGACATAGAGGTAGAGAACAAACGTATGGACACCAAGTGTGGGAAGCCATGGGGTGGTGGTGGTGGGATGAGTTGGGAGTTTGGGATTGACCTGTATACATGTATATGCATAAAATACATAACTAATAATAAAGTGCTGTATAAAAAAATAAATAAAATTAAATTTCAAAATTTTAAAAAATAAAATTTAAAAATAAAACAGAAAAAAGTTCTTCCCGTCACACAGATGTATTTATAGGAATGAATTATTTCCATGCTTATATGTATAAATACATAAATGAGGAATAAAATCTAACTTGAACGATAAAAGAAGAAAAAAGTGAACCCACGAGTTATACAGAGGAAAACCCTATCACGGCACTTGCTCCAGCGGTAAACAATTCTGAAATTGGTCAGAGGTGGGGAACCCTCTCCCATACAGCCAGCAACCCACCCCCCACGCAAGGAGCGTCCTCATTGCAAAGCTGGGGGAGGGTGCCGAGGCATCTGTGAGTAAACGTGAGTTGAGCCCCAGGACAGCTGCTGCTGAACTGTCCCCACCCTTTCCAGGTAAAACACCTGAATATGTACAAGGGCTTGAAACCCAAGAGGAAGGACTGTGGAGCCACACCAGCAACAGCACGCAGGCCAACTTGGTGCCTGCAGGCCAGCCATGGTGGTCCTGGACCCTGGCGCTCTTTCAGAAGCTTTCCATTGCCCTTCCTGAGATACCCCTCCTGTCCCGGCCCCCACTGCTTTTTTCCTTCCCCACCTCTGTCCGGAGAGAAATTCCAGCGGAAGGTATGGGTGACACATCCTCTTCTTTACAGGTGGCAGCCTGGCAACTCCTGCAGAAAGGCCAGCAGGACCCCACTCACACCGGGCCACCCACAAAGCTGTGGCCCCTCACTCCTTCCCACCAGCACAGCCCCGAGGCTGCTGATGGGGCAGAGAATATGGTGTCAGGCACAGCTTCAGGGGCTATTGCTGCCTGGAGCTCTGTTTATATTGACCTCAACGAGGCACACCTGGGGAGGGCGGGCCGGCAGGGTAAGGCTGCCCAGGTCAGCTAATCCACAATCCTCAAGGAATCACATTGTTGAAAATGGACCTCGCTAAGGCAGAAGAGAAGCCAAGGGAAAAAAGGACACAATGCCATTTGCAGCACCGTAGATGAGTCTAGAAGTAATCACGTGACTTGTAGTAAGTCAGAAAGTGAAAGACACATATCATATCATATCACTTATAGGTGTTACCTAAAAATGGATACCAGGGCAGATATTTCCACGGAGAAGGGCAATCACAGATTCATTAAACAAACTTATGGTTCACCAATGGAAAGGTGTGAGGATTGGTTTCATTACGATATCGGGGTTAACAGACATATACAAACACAGGTGACATATATAATCACCAAAGACCTACAGAATACCAAGAGAGGACTACTCAACATTCTGTCATAACGGACATGGGAAAAGGATCCCAGGAAGAACAGACATCTGGATATGTGTAAAAGAACCACATCTTCCACACCTACAAGAAGCCAAACATTGTAATCAAACTTGCTGTAATAAAAAATAAAAAAATTAAATTAAAAACACGAACAAGATGTAGTGAGACAAACGTGAGGGGCTTTCTCCTGGCACATTCCATTCTAAACTCCAATCTAGAACACCACTTCCACTGAGGCTCTCTTGCCCTAGTAACCAGATTTGGTAAGGGTGAACTGCTGCCACCTTGTGGCCGTTTCACACAACAGCAGCTTTAATCCCAACGCTAATGGTCAGTTGATATTCAAAATCATTGCAGGCCTGTAAATGACACCTGCCCTGAAAACAAATCCTGGGGTCACATATCGACCAATAAATTCAAAGGACGTCCATATTTCAAAACGACCGTTTCAAATGGCATATTTTACGCACATTAGTGTTCTGCTTCTTTTCCTTTCTTTCCTTTTTTGTTAAAAAACACGGGAATGGAAAAAGGCATCCCTCAGAATGGGCGAAAATCGTTGCAGACGAATCAATGGACAGAGGTTTAATCTCCTATATATATAAACAGCTCATGCAGCGTAATATTAAAAAAACAACCCAAAAAAAATGGGCAGAAGATCTAAAGAGACGTTTCTTCAAAGGAGACACAGAGATGGCCAAGACGCACATGAAAAGCTGCTCAACAGCACTAATTATTAGAGAAATGCAAATCAAAACTACAATGAGGTATCACCTCACACCTGTTAGAATCAGCATCATCAGAAAATCTACAAACAACGAATTCTGGGGAGGGTGTGGACAAAAGGAGCCCTCTTCCACTATTGGTGGGAATGTAAATTGATACAGTCACTATGGAGAACAGTATGGAGTTTCCTTAAAATATTAGAAATAGAATTACCATCTGATCCAGCAATCCCACTTCTGGGCATATACCCAGAGAAAACCGTATTTCAAAAAGGCACATTCACCACAATGTTCGTTGCAGCACTATTTAAAATAGCCAGGTAATGGAAGCAACCTAAATGCCCACAGACAGATGAATGGATAAAGTTGTGGTACATATATAAAATGGAATATGACTCGGCCATAAAAAGGAATGAAACTGGGTCATTTGTAGAGACATCGATGGATCGAGAGACTGTCATACAGAATGAAGTAAGTCAGAAAGAGGAAAACAAATATTGTATATTAATGCATATATGTGGAGCCTAAAAATGGTACAGATGAACTCGTATGCAGGGAAGAAATAGAGACACAGAGGTAGAGAACAAACGTATGGACACCAAGTGTGGGAAGCCATGGGGTGGTGGTGGTGGGATGAGTTGGGAGTTTGGGATTGACCTGTATACATGTATATGCATAAAATACATAACTAATAATAACGTGCTGTATAAAAACATAAAGAAAATTATTTTTCAAATTTTAAAAAAAATAGAATTTAACAATAAAACAGAAAAAAGTTCTTCCCGTCACACAGATGTATTTATAGGAATGAATTATTTCAATGCTTATATCTATAAATTCATAAAAGAGGAATAAAATATAACTTGAACCATAAAAGAAAAAAAAAACCTGAACTCACGAGTTTTACAGAGGAAAACCCTATCTGGGCACTTGCTCCAGCGGTAAACAATTCTGAAATTGGGCAGAGGTGGGGAACCATCTCCCATACAGCCAGCAACCCACCCCCCACGCAAGGAGTGTCCTCATTGCAAAGCTGGGGGATTGTGCCGAGGCATCTGTGAGTAAACATGAGCTGAGCCCCAGGCCAGCTGCTGCTGAACTGTTCCCACCATTCCCAGGTAAAACACCTGAATAAGTACAAGGGCTTGAAAGCCTAGAGGAAGGGCCGTGGAGCCACACCAGTGACAGCACGCAGGCCAACTTGGTGCCTGCGGGCCAGCCAGGGTGCTCCTGGCCCCGGGATCTCTTCCAGAAGCTTTCCATTGCCCTGCCTGAGATACCCCTCCTGTCCCGGCCCCCACTGCTTTTTTCCTTCCTCACCTCTGTCCGGAGAGAAATTCCAGCGGAAGGTATGGGTGACACATCCTCTTCTTTACAGGCGGCAGCCTGGCAACTCCTGCAGAAAGGCCAGCAGAGCCCCACTCACACCGGGCCACCCACAAAGCTGTGGCCCCTCACTCCCTCCCACCAGCACAGCCCCAAGACTGCTGACGGGGCAGAGAATATGGAGTCAGGCACAGCTTCAGGGGCTATTGCTGCCTGGAGCTCTGTTTATATTGACCTCAACGAGGCACACCTGGGGAGGGTGGGCCGGCAGGGTAAGGCTGCCCAGGTCAGCTAATCCACAACCCTCAGGGAATCACATTGTTGAAAATGGACCTCGCTAAGGCAGAAGAGGAGCCAAGGAAAAAAAGGACACAATGCCATTTGCAGCCCCGTAGATGAGTCTAGAAGTAATCACGTGACTTGTAGTAAGTCAGAAAGTGAAAGACACATATCATATCATATCACTTATAGGTGTTACCTAAAAATGGATACCAGGGCAGATATTTCCACGGAGAAGGGCAATCACAGATTCATTAAACAATCTTATGGTTCACCAATGGAAAGTTGTGAGGATTGGTTTCATTATGATATCGGCATTAACACACATATACAAACACAGGTGACATATATAATCACCAAAGAACTACAGAATACCAAGACAGGACTACTTAACTCTGTCATAACATACATGGGAAAAGGATCCCAGGAAGAACAGACATCTGTATATGTGTAAAAGAACCACATCTTCCACACCTACAACAAGCCAAACATTGTAATCAAACTTGCTGTAATAAAAAATATAAAAAATTAAATTAAAAACACGAACAAGAAGTAGTGAGACAAACTTGAGGGGCTTTCTCCTGGCACATTCCATTCTAAACTCCAATCTAGAACACCACTTCCACTGAGGCTCTCTTGCCCTAGTAACCAGATTTGGTAAGGGAGAACTGCTGCCACCTTGTGGCCGTTTCACACAACAGCAGCTTTAATCCCAGCGCTAATGGTCAGTTGATATTCAAAATCATTGCAGGCCTGTAAATGACACCTGCCCTGAAAACAAATCCTGGGGTCACATATCGACCAAAAAATTCAAAGGACGTCCATATTTCAAAACGACCGTTTCAAAAGGCACATTTTATGCACATTAGTGTTCTGCTTCTTTTCCTTTCTTTCCTTTTTTGTTAAAAAACACGGGAATGGAAAAAGGAATCCCTCAGAATGGGCGAAAATCGTTGCAGACGAATCAGTGGACAGAGGTTTAATCTCCAATATATATAAACAGCTCATGCAGCTTAATATTCAAAAAAACAAACAACCCAAAAAAATGGGCAGAAGATCTAAAGAGACGTTTCTTCAAAGGAGACACAGAGATGGCCAAGATGCACATGAAAAGCTGCTCAACAGCACTAATTATTAGAGAAATGCAAATCAAAACTACAATGAGGTATCACCTCACACCTGTTAGAATCGGCATCATCAGAAAATCTACAAACAACCAATTCTGGGGAGGGTGTGGACAAAAGGAGCCCTCTTCCACTATTGGTGGGAATGTAAATTGATACAGTCACTATGTAGAACAGTATGGAGTTTCCTTAAAAAAATTAGAAATAGAATTACCATCTGATCCAGCAATCGCACTTCTGGGCATATATCCAGAGAAAACCGAATTTCAAAAAGGCACATTCACCACAATGTTCGTTGCAGCACTATTTACAATAGCCAGGTAATGGAAGCAACCTAAATGCCCACAGACAGATGAATGGATAAAGATGTGGTACATATATAAAATGGAATATGACTCGGCCATAAAAAGGAATGAAACTGGGTCATTTGTAGAGACATCGATGGATCGAGAGACTGTCATACAGAATGAAGTAAGTCAGAAAGAGGAAAACAAATATTGTATATTAATGCATATATGTGGAGCCTAAAAATGGTACAGATGAACTGATTTGCAGGGAAGAAATAGAGACATAGAGGTAGAGAACAAACGTATGGACACCAAGTGTGGGAAGCCATGGGGTGGTGGTGGTGGGATGAGTTGGGAGTTTGGGATTGACCTGTATACATGTATATGCATAAAATACATAACTAATAATAAAGTGCTGTATAAAAAAATAAATAAAATTAAATTTCAAAATTTTAAAAAATAAAATTTAAAAATAAAACAGAAAAAAGTTCTTCCCGTCACACAGATGTATTTATAGGAATGAATTATTTCCATGCTTATATGTATAAATACATAAATGAGGAATAAAATCTAACTTGAACGATAAAAGAAGAAAAAAGTGAACCCACGAGTTATACAGAGGAAAACCCTATCACGGCACTTGCTCCAGCGGTAAACAATTCTGAAATTGGTCAGAGGTGGGGAACCCTCTCCCATACAGCCAGCAACCCACCCCCCACGCAAGGAGCGTCCTCATTGCAAAGCTGGGGGAGGGTGCCGAGGCATCTGTGAGTAAACGTGAGTTGAGCCCCAGGACAGCTGCTGCTGAACTGTCCCCACCCTTTCCAGGTAAAACACCTGAATATGTACAAGGGCTTGAAACCCAAGAGGAAGGACTGTGGAGCCACACCAGCAACAGCACGCAGGCCAACTTGGTGCCTGCAGGCCAGCCATGGTGGTCCTGGACCCTGGCGCTCTTTCAGAAGCTTTCCATTGCCCTTCCTGAGATACCCCTCCTGTCCCGGCCCCCACTGCTTTTTTCCTTCCCCACCTCTGTCCGGAGAGAAATTCCAGCGGAAGGTATGGGTGACACATCCTCTTCTTTACAGGTGGCAGCCTGGCAACTCCTGCAGAAAGGCCAGCAGGACCCCACTCACACCGGGCCACCCACAAAGCTGTGGCCCCTCACTCCTTCCCACCAGCACAGCCCCGAGGCTGCTGATGGGGCAGAGAATATGGTGTCAGGCACAGCTTCAGGGGCTATTGCTGCCTGGAGCTCTGTTTATATTGACCTCAACGAGGCACACCTGGGGAGGGCGGGCCGGCAGGGTAAGGCTGCCCAGGTCAGCTAATCCACAATCCTCAAGGAATCACATTGTTGAAAATGGACCTCGCTAAGGCAGAAGAGAAGCCAAGGGAAAAAAGGACACAATGCCATTTGCAGCACCGTAGATGAGTCTAGAAGTAATCACGTGACTTGTAGTAAGTCAGAAAGTGAAAGACACATATCATATCATATCACTTATAGGTGTTACCTAAAAATGGATACCAGGGCAGATATTTCCACGGAGAAGGGCAATCACAGATTCATTAAACAAACTTATGGTTCACCAATGGAAAGGTGTGAGGATTGGTTTCATTACGATATCGGGGTTAACAGACATATACAAACACAGGTGACATATATAATCACCAAAGACCTACAGAATACCAAGAGAGGACTACTCAACATTCTGTCATAACGGACATGGGAAAAGGATCCCAGGAAGAACAGACATCTGGATATGTGTAAAAGAACCACATCTTCCACACCTACAAGAAGCCAAACATTGTAATCAAACTTGCTGTAATAAAAAATAAAAAAATTAAATTAAAAACACGAACAAGATGTAGTGAGACAAACGTGAGGGGCTTTCTCCTGGCACATTCCATTCTAAACTCCAATCTAGAACACCACTTCCACTGAGGCTCTCTTGCCCTAGTAACCAGATTTGGTAAGGGTGAACTGCTGCCACCTTGTGGCCGTTTCACACAACAGCAGCTTTAATCCCAACGCTAATGGTCAGTTGATATTCAAAATCATTGCAGGCCTGTAAATGACACCTGCCCTGAAAACAAATCCTGGGGTCACATATCGACCAATAAATTCAAAGGACGTCCATATTTCAAAACGACCGTTTCAAATGGCATATTTTACGCACATTAGTGTTCTGCTTCTTTTCCTTTCTTTCCTTTTTTGTTAAAAAACACGGGAATGGAAAAAGGCATCCCTCAGAATGGGCGAAAATCGTTGCAGACGAATCAATGGACAGAGGTTTAATCTCCTATATATATAAACAGCTCATGCAGCGTAATATTAAAAAAACAACCCAAAAAAATGGGCAGAAGATCTAAAGAGACGTTTCTTCAAAGGAGACACAGAGATGGCCAAGACGCACATGAAAAGCTGCTCAACAGCACTAATTATTAGACAAATGCAAATCAAAACTACAATGAGGTATCACCTCACACCTGTTAGAATCAGCATCATCAGAAAATCTACAAACAACGAATTCTGGGGAGGGTGTGGACAAAAGGAGCCCTCTTCCACTATTGGTGGGAATGTAAATTGATACAGTCACTATGGAGAACAGTATGGAGTTTCCTTAAAATATTAGAAATAGAATTACCATCTGATCCAGCAATCCCACTTCTGGGCATATACCCAGAGAAAACCGTATTTCAAAAAGGCACATTCACCACAATGTTCGTTGCAGCACTATTTAAAATAGCCAGGTAATGGAAGCAACCTAAATGCCCACAGACAGATGAATGGATAAAGTTGTGGTACATATATAAAATGGAATATGACTCGGCCATAAAAAGGAATGAAACTGGGTCATTTGTAGAGACATCGATGGATCGAGAGACTGTCATACAGAATGAAGTAAGTCAGAAAGAGGAAAACAAATATTGTATATTAATGCATATATGTGGAGCCTAAAAATGGTACAGATGAACTCGTATGCAGGGAAGAAATAGAGACACAGAGGTAGAGAACAAACGTATGGACACCAAGTGTGGGAAGCCATGGGGTGGTGGTGGTGGGATGAGTTGGGAGTTTGGGATTGACCTGTATACATGTATATGCATAAAATACATAACTAATAATAACGTGCTGTATAAAAACATAAAGAAAATTATTTTTCAAATTTTAAAAAAAATAGAATTTAACAATAAAACAGAAAAAAGTTCTTCCCGTCACACAGATGTATTTATAGGAATGAATTATTTCAATGCTTATATCTATAAATTCATAAAAGAGGAATAAAATATAACTTGAACCATAAAAGAAAAAAAAAACCTGAACTCACGAGTTTTACAGAGGAAAACCCTATCTGGGCACTTGCTCCAGCGGTAAACAATTCTGAAATTGGGCAGAGGTGGGGAACCATCTCCCATACAGCCAGCAACCCACCCCCCACGCAAGGAGTGTCCTCATTGCAAAGCTGGGGGATTGTGCCGAGGCATCTGTGAGTAAACATGAGCTGAGCCCCAGGCCAGCTGCTGCTGAACTGTTCCCACCATTCCCAGGTAAAACACCTGAATAAGTACAAGGGCTTGAAAGCCTAGAGGAAGGGCCGTGGAGCCACACCAGTGACAGCACGCAGGCCAACTTGGTGCCTGCGGGCCAGCCAGGGTGCTCCTGGCCCCGGGATCTCTTCCAGAAGCTTTCCATTGCCCTGCCTGAGATACCCCTCCTGTCCCGGCCCCCACTGCTTTTTTCCTTCCTCACCTCTGTCCGGAGAGAAATTCCAGCGGAAGGTATGGGTGACACATCCTCTTCTTTACAGGCGGCAGCCTGGCAACTCCTGCAGAAAGGCCAGCAGAGCCCCACTCACACCGGGCCACCCACAAAGCTGTGGCCCCTCACTCCCTCCCACCAGCACAGCCCCAAGACTGCTGACGGGGCAGAGAATATGGTGTCAGGCACAGCTTCAGGGGCTATTGCTGCCTGGAGCTCTGTTTATATTGACCTCAATGAGGCACACCTGGGGAGGGCGGGCCGGCAGTGTAAGGCTGCCCAGGTCAGCTAATCCACAACCCTCAGGGAATCACATTGTTGAAAATGGACCTCGCTAAGGCAGAATAGAAGCCAAGGGAGAAAAGGACACAATGCCATTTGCAGCACCGTAGATGAGTCTAGAAATAATCACGTGACTTGTAGTAAGTCAGAAAGTGAAAGACACATATCATATCATATCACTTATAGGTGTTACCTAAAAATGGATACCAGGGCAGATATTTCCACGGAGAAGGGCAATCACAGATTCATTAAACAAACTTATGGTTCACCAATGGAAAGGTGTGAGGATTGGTTTCATTACGATATCGGGGTTAACAGACATATACAAACACAGGTGACATATATAATCACCAAAAACCTACAGAATACCAAGAGTGGACTACTCAACATTCTGTCATAACGTACATGGGAAAAGGATCCCAGGAAGAACAGACATCTGTATATGTGTAAAAGAACCACATCTTCCACACCTACAACAAGCCAAACACTGTAATCAAACTTGCTATAATAAAAAATAAAAAATTAAATTAAAAACACGAACAAGAAGTAGTGAGACAAACGTGAGGGGCTTTCTCCTGGCACATTCCATTCTAAACTCCAATCTAGAACACCACTTCCACTAAGGCTCTCTTGCCCTAGTAACCAGATTTGGTAAGGGAGAACTGCTGCCACCTTGTGGCCGTTTCACACAACAGCAGATTTAATCCCAGCGCTAATGGTCAGTTGATATTCAAAATCATTGCAGGCCTGTAAATGACACCTGCCCTGAAAATAAATCCTGGTGTCACATATCGACCAAAAAATTCAAAGGACGTCCATATTTCAAAACGACCATTTCAAAAGGCATATTTTACGAACATTAGTGTTCTGCTTCTTTTCCTTTCTTTCCTTTTTTGTTAAAAAACACGGGAATGGAAAAAGGCATCCCTCAGAATGGGCGAAAATCATTGCAAACGAATCAATGGACAGAGGTTTAATCTCCAATATATATAAACAGCTCATGCAGCTTAATATTAAAAAACAACAACCGAATACAAAAATGGGCAGAAGATCTAAAGAGACGTTTCTTCAAAGGAGAGACAGAGATGGCCAAGACGCACATGAAAAGCTGCTCAACAGCACTAATTATTAGAGAAATGCAAATAAAAACTACAATGAGGTATCACCTCACACCCGTTAGAATCGGCATCATCAGAAAATCTACAAACAACCAATTCTGGGGAGGGTGTGGACAAAAGGAGCCCTCTTCCACTATTGGTGGGAATGTAAATTGATACAGTCACTATGGAGAACAGTATGGAGTTTCCTTGAAAAAACTAGAAATAGAATTACCATCTGATCCAGCAATCCCACTTCTGGGTATATACCCAGAGAAAACCGTAACTCTAAAAGGCATATTCACCACAATGTTCATTGCAGCACTATTTACAATAGCCAGGTAATGGAAGCAACCTAAATGCCCACAGACAGATGAATGGATAAAGATGTGGTACATATATAAAAAGGAATATTACTCGGCCATAAAAAGGAATGAAACTGGGTCATTTGTAGAGACATCGATGGATCGAGAGACTGTCATACAGAATGAAGTAAGTCAGAAAGAAGAAAACAAATATTGTATATTAATGCATATATGTGGAGCCTAAAAAATGGTACAGATGAACTGGTTTGCAGGGAAGAAATAGAGACTCAGAGGTAGAGAACAAACGTATGGACACCAAGTGTGGGAAGCCATGGGGTGGTGGTGGTGGGATGAGTTGGGAGTTTGGGATTGACCTGTGTACATGTATATGCATAAAATACATAACTAATAATAATGTGCTGTATAAAAAAATAAATAAAATTAAATTTCAGAATTTTAAAAAATAAAATTTAAAAATAAAACAGAAAAAACTTCTTCCCATCACACAGATGTATTTATAGGAATGAATTATTTCCATGCTTATATCTATAAATACATAAAAGAGGAATAAAATCTAACTTGAACGATAAAAGAAGAAAAAATTGAACCCACGAGTTATACAGAGGAAAACCCTATCAGGGCACTTGCTCCAGTGGTAAACAATTCTGAAATTGGTCAGAGTTGGGGAAGCATCTCCCATACAGCCATCAACCCACCCCCCACGCAAGGAGCGTCCTCATTGCAAAGCTGGGGGACCGTGCCGAGGCATCTGTGAGTAAACGTGAGCTGAGCCCCAGGCCAGCTGCTGCTGAACTGTTCCCACCCTTTCCAGGTAAAACACCTGAATATGTACAAGGGCTTGAAAGCCTTGGGGAAGGACCGTGGAGCCACACCAGTGACAGCACGCAGTGCAACTTGGTGCCTGCAGGCCAGCCAGGGTGGTCCTGGCCCCGGGCACTCTTCCAGAAGATTTCCACTGCACTGCCTGAGATACCCCTCCTGTCCCGGCCCCCACTGCTTTTTTCCTTCCTCACCTCTGTCCGGAGAGAAATTCCAGCGGAAGGTATGGGTGACACAACCTCTTCTTTACAGGCGGCAGCCTGGCAACTCCTGCAGAAAGGCCAGCAGAACCCCACTCACACCGGGCCACCCACAAAGCTGTGGCCCCTCACTCCCTCCCACCAGCACAGCCCCGAGACTGCTGACGGGGCAGAGAATATGGAGTCAGGCACAGCTTCAGGGGCTATTGCTGCCTGGAGCGCTGTTTATATTGACCTCAACGAGGCACACCTGGGGAGGGCGGGCCGGCAGGGTAAGGCTGCCCAGGTCAGCTAATCCACAACCCTCAAGGAATCACATTGTTGAAAATGGACCTCGCTAAGGCAGAAGAGAAGCCAAGGGAAAAAAGGACACAATGCCATTTGCAGCACCGTAGATGAGTCTAGAAGTAATCACGTGACTTGTAGTAAGTCAGAAAGTGAAAGACACATATCATATCATATCACTTATAGGTGTTACCTAAAAATGGATACCAGGGCAGATATTTCCACGGAGAAGGGCAATCACAGATTCATTAAACAAACTTATGGTTCACCAATGGAAAGGTGTGAGGATTGGTTTCATTACGATATCGGGGTTAACAGACATATACAAACACAGGTGACATATATAATCACCAAAGACCTACAGAATACCAAGAGAGGACTACTCAACATTCTGTCATAACGTACATGGGAAAAGGATCCCAGGAAGAACAGACATGTGTATATGTGTAAAAGAACCACATCTTCCACACCTACAACAAGCCAAACATTGTAATCAAACTTGCTGTAATAAAAAATAAAAAATTAAATTAAAAACACGAACAAGAAGTAGTGAGACAAACGTGAGGGGCTTTCTCCTGGCACATTCCATTCTAAACTCCAATCTAGAACACCACTTCCACTGAGGCTCTCTTGCCCTAGTAACCAGATTTGGTAAGGGTGAACTGCTGCCACCTTGTGGCCGTTTCACACAACAGCAGCTTTAATCCCAACGCTAATGGTCAGTTGATATTCAAAATCATTGCAGGCCTGTAAATGACACCTGCCCTGAAAACAAATCCTGGTGTCACATATCGACCAAAATATTCAAAGGACGTCCATATTTCAAAACGACCGTTTCAAAAGGCATATTTTACGCACATTTGTGTTCTGCTTCTTTTCCTTTCTTTCCTTTTTTTGTTAAAAAAAGCGGGAATGGAAAAAAGCATCCCTCAGAATGGGCGAAAATCATTGCAGACGAATCAATGGACAGAGGTTTAATCTCCAATATATATAAACAGCTCATGCAGCTTAATATTAAAAAAAACAAACAACCCAAAACAAATGGGCAGAAGATCTAAAGAGACGTTTCTTCAAAGGAGACACAGATATGGCTAAGACGCACATGAAAAGCTGCTCAACAGCACTAATTATTAGAGAAATACAAATCAAAACTACAATGAGTTTTCACCTCACACCTGTAAGAATCGGCATCATCAGAAAATCTACAAACAACCAATTCTGGGGAGGGTGTGGACAAAAGGAGCCCTCTTCCACTATTGGTGGGAATGTAAATTGATACAGTCACTATGGAGAACAGTATGGAGTATCCTTAAAAAAACTAGAAATACAATTACCATCTGATCCAGCAATCCCACTTCTGGGCATATACCCAGAGAAAACCGTAAATCAAAAAGGCACATTCACCACAATGTTCATTGCAGCACTATTTACAATAGCCAGGTAATGGAAGCATCCTAAATGCCCACAGACAGATGAATGGATAAAGATGTGGTACATATATGAAATGGAATATTACTCGACCATAAAAAGGAATGAAAGTGGGTCATTTGTAGAGACATCGATGGATCGAGAGACTGTCATACAGAATGAAGTAAGTCAGAAAGAGGAAAACAAATATTGTATATTAATGCATATATGTGGAGCCTAAAAATGGTACAGATGAACTGGTTTGCAGGGAAGAAATAGAGACACAGAGGTAGGGAACACACGTAAGGACACCAAGTGTGGGAAGCCATGGGGTGGTGGTGGTGGGATGAGTTGGGAGTTTGGGATTGACCTGTGTACATGTATATGCATAAAATACATAACTAATAATAATGTGCTGTATAAAAAAATAAATAAAATTAAATTTCAGAATTTTAAAAAATAAAATTTAAAAATAAAACAGAAAAAACTTTTTCCCATCACACAGATGTATTTATAGGAATGAATTATTTCCATGCTTATATCTATAAATACATAAAAGAGGAATAAAATCTAACTTGAACGATAAAAGAAGAAAAAATTGAACCCACGAGTTATACAGAGGAAAACCCTATCAGGGCACTTGCTCCAGTGGTAAACAATTCTGAAATTGGTCAGAGTTGGGGAAGCATCTCCCATACAGCCATCAACCCACCCCCCACGCAAGGAGCGTCCTCATTGCAAAGCTGGGGGACCGTGCCGAGGCATCTGTGAGTAAACGTGAGCTGAGCCCCAGGCCAGCTGCTGCTGAACTGTTCCCACCCTTTCCAGGTAAAACACCTGAATATGTACAAGGGCTTGAAAGCTTTGGGGAAGGACCGTGGAGCCACACCAGTGACAGCACGCAGTGCAACTTGGTGCCTGCAGGCCAGCCAGGGTGGTCCTGGCCCCGGGCACTCTTCCAGAAGATTTCCACTGCACTGCCTGAGATACCCCTCCTGTCCCGGCCCCCACTGCTTTTTTCCTTCCTCACCTCTGTCCGGAGAGAAATTCCAGCGGAAGGTATGGGTGACACAACCTCTTCTTTACAGGCGGCAGCCTGGCAACTCCTGCAGAAAGGCCAGCAGAACCCCACTCACACCGGGCCACCCACAAAGCTGTGGCCCCTCACTCCCTCCCACCAGCACAGCCCCGAGACTGCTGACGGGGCAGAGAATATGGAGTCAGGCACAGCTTCAGGGGCTATTGCTGCCTGGAGCGCTGTTTATATTGACCTCAACGAGGCACACCTGGGGAGGGCGGGCCGGCAGGGTAAGGCTGCCCAGGTCAGCTAATCCACAACCCTCAAGGAATCACATTGTTGAAAATGGACCTCGCTAAGGCAGAAGAGAAGCCAAGGGAAAAAAGGACACAATGCCATTTGCAGCACCGTAGATGAGTCTAGAAGTAATCACGTGACTTGTAGTAAGTCAGAAAGTGAAAGACACATATCATATCATATCACTTATA
Organism: Mesoplodon mirus; assembly: GCF_964341445.2. Taxonomy (NCBI): domain Eukaryota; kingdom Metazoa; phylum Chordata; class Mammalia; order Artiodactyla; family Ziphiidae; genus Mesoplodon; species Mesoplodon mirus. The sequence goes on from NW_028295605.1 coordinate 533,248, forward strand.
GGTGTTACCTAAAAATGGATACCAGGGCAGATATTTCCACGGAGAAGGGCAATCACAGATTCATTAAACAAACTTATGGTTCACCAATGGAAAGGTGTGAGGATTGGTTTCATTACGATATCGGGGTTAACAGACATATACAAACACAGGTGACATATATAATCACCAAAGACCTACAGAATACCAAGAGAGGACTACTCAACATTCTGTCATAACGTACATGGGAAAAGGATCCCAGGAAGAACAGACATGTGTATATGTGTAAAAGAACCACATCTTCCACACCTACAACAAGCCAAACATTGTAATCAAACTTGCTGTAATAAAAAATAAAAAATTAAATTAAAAACACGAACAAGAAGTAGTGAGACAAACGTGAGGGGCTTTCTCCTGGCACATTCCATTCTAAACTCCAATCTAGAACACCACTTCCACTGAGGCTCTCTTGCCCTAGTAACCAGATTTGGTAAGGGTGAACTGCTGCCACCTTGTGGCCGTTTCACACAACAGCAGCTTTAATCCCAACGCTAATGGTCAGTTGATATTCAAAATCATTGCAGGCCTGTAAATGACACCTGCCCTGAAAACAAATCCTGGTGTCACATATCGACCAAAATATTCAAAGGACGTCCATATTTCAAAACGACCGTTTCAAAAGGCATATTTTACGCACATTTGTGTTCTGCTTCTTTTCCTTTCTTTCCTTTTTTTGTTAAAAAAAGCGGGAATGGAAAAAAGCATCCCTCAGAATGGGCGAAAATCATTGCAGACGAATCAATGGACAGAGGTTTAATCTCCAATATATATAAACAGCTCATGCAGCTTAATATTAAAAAAAACAAACAACCCAAAACAAATGGGCAGAAGATCTAAAGAGACGTTTCTTCAAAGGAGACACAGAGATGGCTAAGACGCACATGAAAAGCTGCTCAACAGCACTAATTATTAGAGAAATACAAATCAAAACTACAATGAGTTTTCACCTCACACCTGTAAGAATCGGCATCATCAGAAAATCTACAAACAACCAATTCTGGGGAGGGTGTGGACAAAAGGAGCCCTCTTCCACTATTGGTGGGAATGTAAATTGATACAGTCACTATGGAGAACAGTATGGAGTATCCTTAAAAAAACTAGAAATACAATTACCATCTGATCCAGCAATCCCACTTCTGGGCATATACCCAGAGAAAACCGTAAATCAAAAAGGCACATTCACCACAATGTTCATTGCAGCACTATTTACAATAGCCAGGTAATGGAAGCATCCTAAATGCCCACAGACAGATGAATGGATAAAGATGTGGTACATATATGAAATGGAATATTACTCGGCCATAAAAAGGAATGAAAGTGGGTCATTTGTAGAGACATCGATGGATCGAGAGACTGTCATACAGAATGAAGTAAGTCAGAAAGAGGAAAACAAATATTGTATATTAATGCATATATGTGGAGCCTAAAAATGGTACAGATGAACTGGTTTGCGGGGAAGAAATAGAGACACAGAGGTAGGGAACACACGTAAGGACACCAAGTGTGGGAAGCCATGGGGTGGTGGTGGTGGGATGAGTTGGGAGTTTGGGATTGAACTGTGTACATGTATATGCATAAAATACATAACTAATACTAATGTGCTGTATAAAAAAAATAAATAAAATTAAATTTCAAAATTTTAAAAAATAAAATTTAAAAATAAAACAGGAAAAAGTTCTTCCCGTCACACAGATGTATTTATAGGAATGAATTATTTCCATGCTTATATCTATAAATACATAAAAGAGGAATAAAATCTAACTTGAACCATAAAAGAAAAAAAAACCTGAACCCACGAGTTATACAGAGGAAAACCCTATCAGGGCACTTGCTCCAGTGGTAAACAATTCTGAAATTGGTCAGAGGTGGGGAACCATCTCCCATACAGCCAGCAACCCACCCCCCACGCAAGGAGCGTCCTCATTGCAAAGCTGGGGGACCGTGCCGAGGCATCTGTGAGTAAATGTGAGCTGAGCCCCAGGCCAGCTGCTGCTGAACTGTTCCCACCCTTTCCAGGTAAAACACCTGAATATGTACAAGGGCTTGAAAGCCTAGAGGAAGGACAGTGGAGCCACACCAGCGACAGCACGCAGGCCAACTTGGTGCCTGCAGGCCAGCCAGGGTGGTCCTGGCCCCGGGCGCTCTTCCAGAAGCTTTCCATTGCCCTGCCTGAGATACCCCTCCTGTCCCGGCCCCCACTGCTTTTTTCCTTCCTCACCTCTGTCCGGAGAGAAATTCCAGCGGAAGGTATGGGTGACACATCCTCTTCTTTACAGGCGGCAGCCTGGCAACTCCTGCAGAAAGGCCAGAAGAACCCCACTCACACCGGGCCACCAACAAAGCTGTGGCCCCTCACTGCCTCCCACCAGCACAGCCCCGAGACTGCTGACGGGGCAGAGAATATGGAGTCAGGCACAGCTTCAGGGGCTATTGCTGCCTGGAGCGCTGTTTATATTGACCTCAACGAGGCACACCTGGGGAGGGCGGGCCGGCAGTGTAAGGCTGCCCAGGTCAGCTAATCCACAACCCTCAGGGAATCACATTGTTGAAAATGGACCGCGCTAAGGCAGAAGAGAAGCCAAGGGAAAAAAGGACACAATGCCATTTGCAGCACCGTAGATGAGTCTAGAAGTAATCACATGACTTGTAGTAAGTCAGAAAATGGAAGACACATATCATATCATATCACTTATAGGTGTTACATAAAAATGGATACCAGGGCAGATATTTCCACGGAGAAGGGCAATCACAGATTCATTAAACAGACTTATGGTTCACCAATGGAAAGGTGTGAGGATTGGTTTCATTACGATATCGGGGTTAACAGACATATACAAACACAGGTGACATATATAATCACCAAAGACCTACAGAATACCAAGAGAGGACTACTCAACATTCTGTCATAACATACATGGGAAAAGGATCCCAGGAAGAACAGACATCTGTATATGTGTAAAAGAACCACATCTTCCACACCTACAACAAGCCAAACATTGTAATCAAAATTGCTGTAATAAAAAATAAGAAATTAAATTAAAAACACGAACAAGAAGTAGTGAGACAAACGTGAGGGGCTTTCTCCTGGCACGTTCCATTCTAAACTCCAATCTAGAACACCACTTCCACTGAGGCTCTCTTGCCCTAGTAACCAGATTTGGTAAGGGAGAACTGCTGCCACCTTGTGGCCGTTTCACACAACAGCAGATTTAATCCCAGCGCTAATGGTCAGTTGATATTCAAAATCATTGCACGCCTGTAAATGACACCTGCCCTGAAAACAAATCCTGGGGTCACATATCGACCAAAAAATTCAAAGGACGTCCATATTTCAAAACGACCATTTCAATAGGCATATTTTACGCACATTAGTGTTCTGCTTCTTTTCCTTTCTTTCCTTTTTTGTTAAAAATCACGGGAATGGAAAAAGGCATCCCTCAGAAGGGGCGAAAATCATTGCAGACGAATCAATGGACAGAGGTTTAATCTCCAATATATATAAACAGCTCATGCAGCTTAATATTAAAAAAAACAAACAACCCAAAAAAATGGGCAGAAGATCTAAAGAGACGTTTCTTCAAAGGAGACACAGAGATGGCCAAGACGCACATGAAAAGCTGCTCAACAGCACTAATTATTAGAGAAATGCAAATCAAAACTACAATGAGGTTTCACCTCACACCTGTTAGAATCGGCATCATCAGAAAATCTACAAAAAACCAATTCTGGGGAGGGTGTGGACAAAAGGAGCCCTCTTCCACTATTGGTGGGAATGTAAATTGATACAGTCACTATGGAGAACAGTATGGAGTTTCCTTAAAAAAAGTAGAAATAGAATTACCATCTGATCCAGCAATCCCACTTCTGGGCATATCCCCAGAGGAAACCGTATTTCAAAAAGACACATTCACCACAATGTTCATTGCAGCACTATTTACAATAGCCAGGTAATGGAAGCAACCTAAATGCCCACAGACAGATGAATGGATAAAGATGTGGTACATATATGAAATGGAATATTACTCGGCCATAAAAAGGAATGAAACTGGGTCATTTGTAGAGACATCGATGGATCGAGAGACTGTCATACAGAATGAAGTAAGTCAGAAAGAGGAAAACAAATATTGTATATTAATGCATATATGTGGAGCCTAAAGATGGTATAGATGAACTGGTTTGCAGGGAAGAAATAGAGACACAGATGTAGAGAAAAAACGTATGGACACCAAGTGTGGGAAGCCATGGGGTGGTGGTGGTGGGATGAGTTGGGAGTTTGGGATTGACCTGTATACATGTATACGCATAAAATACATAACTAATAATAATGTGCTGTATAAAAAAATAAGTAAAATTAAATTTCAAAATTTTAAAAAATAAAATTTAAAAATAAAACAGAAAAAATCCTTCCCGTCACACAGATGTATTTATAGGAATGAATTATTTCCATGCTTATATCTATAAATACATAAAAGAGGAATAAAATCTAACTTGAATCATAAAAGAAAAAAAAAACCTGAACCCACGAGTTATACAGAGGAAAACCCTATCAGGGCACTTGCTACAGTGGTAAACAATTCTGAAATTGGTCAGAGGTGGAGAACCATCTCCCATACAGCCATCAACCCACCCCCCATGCAAGGAGCGTCCTCATTGCAAAGCTGGGGGACCGTGCCGAGGCATCTGTGAGTAAACGTGAGCTGAGCCCCAGGCCAGCTGCTGCTGAACTGTTCCCACCCTTTCCAGGTAAAACACCTGAATATGTACAAGGGCTTGAAAGCCTAGAGGAAGGACCGTGGAGCCACACCAGCGACAGCACGCAGGCCAACTTGGTGCCTGCAGGCCAGCCAGGGTGGTCGTCGCATGTAAAGCACAGTAAGAGGGTCACAACTTCGACAATGATGCACTTGGCCAAAAAGGGCGTATGCGTTTTCTCCTAAATATATTCAGGAGAAAACGCATACGCCCTTTTTGGCCAAGCAAGCAAGCGGGCAATGCAAATCTGCACTACAAAGAAGTATCACTTCCCACGGGTCAAAAGGGTTATCCACAAAATGTGTAAAAACCAGAAAGACAAGACAGGCCCTGGAGAACAGGGAGCCTTGTTATGCTGATGGGCGGGATGTAAGTTGCCAACTGCCTCACTGGAGGAGTGCATTGTGTTCCCTAAAACAAGTAAACAACAGAGCTACAGAGCCTAGGGCACTTCCAGTCTAGGGAATATACCTTGGGAAAACTGAAAATCAATAAGACAGAGCCACCCCCAAATTGAGGGCTGCACTGCTTACAAGAACCTCAACCTGCGTACACCTGAAATATCCCAGGAAATATAAAAATGGTTCAAAACATTGTGGAACTTACGAACGATGGAATATCCCTCAGCCATGAAATCAATGTCATAAGACCAGTAGCAGCAAAATGAGTGGATTCAGGTACGATGATTCTAAGTGAAAGAAGTCACACAGAAAAAGAAACTTATCATAAGATATCACTTAGGAAGATCCTGTAAACATGGCTACACATGAACTGAGTTAGGAAATAGAACAGAGTCTCACATTTAGAAAACACTCTTATGCCTGCTTAAGGGGGAAGGAGAGGTGGGGTGATGCATCAAACCAGAGTTTGATATAAGCACAGGTACCATTCCAAAAACCAACTATGGAATAGACAAGACCTACACCTTCCTCAGTGAAAGGGACTCAAAACCCCATATTTCCCACAGAGGAATAGATCTGACTAGTAAGAATCTTAAAACCTATGTATTGATATGTCTCCGTAAGGGAATCAAGTGTGTCTAGACTGGCATAAACATGGCAGCGAGAATCAGCTCAAACCCACTCTAAAAAGGAATTTCAAAAACAGAACAAAGAAATAGGGAAATTCTTTACAATTCCTTCAGGGTCTCTGATGCAACCTGGAATGTCCCTATCTACGATGACAGCTGGATGCGGCATGAGGCTGGACACTTGGGACTGAGAGGATTGGTGAGATTGGGTGAGCAAATGCAGACCCTTTAAAGCAATAATGCATGGCAGCCATTCCATGGGTCCCAACTCTCCAGGTTGTAGGGAATATTTCTAAAGCTATAACATGTACGGGAAACCTAGAGAATGGACACACTGTGAATACAAAAGGTTTCTAAAACTCAACGAAGAGTCCCTCTCCTGGTGCTCCGGTTTGACTTTCCAACAGCTTTACTATCAATCTCCCAACTTGGAGAGACAGCCCCTTTAAGCTCCTGGTTCACACAGGTTGCCCATTTGGCAGAGGAGGAAAGGGAAGAGGGAGAACCAATGAGAGAGTAGCTGTTAGGCATTTGGATGGGCACATGTCACTCTAATTTCCCGGCAGGAAGAGGAATTAACCAAAGTCTCAGCCACCCACCGGGAACCAGTATAGGTCCTGAACCAAATGTTTGGACTTGCGTTCAGCTCACAAAAAACGAGTTGAAAAATGGAGCTCAGGGGCACAGCAATTCACAAACTGGCAGAGTACTCAAGGCCAACTATCGTCCAAAAATCTGTTGAGGGAAGGCAACGAGGCGGACTTGAATGCGAGGCAGAATAGCAGGAAACAGATTTCAAGAGGTACGTTAGAATCGCCTGTAAAGCACAGGAAGAGGGGCACAACTTCGACAATGATGCACTTGGCCAAAAAGGGCGTATGCGTTTTCTCCTGAATATATTCAGGAGAAAACGCATACGCCCTTTTTGGCCAAGCAAGCAAGCGGGCAATGCAAATCTGCACTACAAAGAAGTATCACTTCCCACCGGTCAAAAGGGACATCCACAAAATGTGTAAAAACCAGAAAGGCAAGACAGGCCCTGGAGAACAGGGAGCCTTGTTATGCTGATGGGCGGGATGTAAGTTGCCAACTGCCTCACTGGAGGAGTGCATTGTGTTCCCTAAAACAAGTAAACAACAGAGCTACAGAGCCAAGGGCACTTCCAGTCTAGGGAATATACCTTGGGAAAACTGAAAATCCATAAGACAGAGCCACCCCCAAATTGAGGGCTGCACTGCTTACAAGAACCTCAACCTGGGTACACCTGAAATATCCCAGGAAATATAAAAATGGTTCCAAACATTGTGGAACTTCCGTACGATGGAATATCCCTCAGCCACGAAATCAATGTCATAAGACCAGTAGCAGCAAAATGAGTGGATTCAGGTACGATGATTCTAAGGGAAAGAAGTCACACAGGAAAAGAAACTTATCATAAGATATCACTTAGGAAGATCCTGTAAACATGGCTACACATGAACTGAGTTAGGAAAGAGAACAGAGTCTCACATTTAGAAAACACTCTTATGCCTGCTTAAGGGGGAAGGAGAGGTGGGGTGATGCATCAAACCAGAGTTTGATATAAGCACAGGTACTGTTCCAAAAACCAACTATGGAATAGACAAGACCTACACCTTCCTCAGTGAAAGGGACTCAAAACCCCATATTTCCCGCAGAGGAATAGATCTGACTAGTAAGAATCTTAAAACCTATGTATTGATATGTCTCCGTAAGGGAATCAAGTGTGTCTAGACTGGCATAAACATGGCAGCGAGAATCAGCTCAAACCCACTCTAAAAAGGAATTTCAAAAACAGAACAAAGAAACAGGGAAATTCTTTACAATTCCTTCAGGGTCTCTGATGCAACCTGGAATGACCCTATCTACGATGACAGCTGGATGTGGCATGAGGCTGGACACTTGGGACTGAGAGGATTGGTGAGATTGGGTGAGCAAATGCAGACCCTTTAAAGCAATAATGCATGGCAACCATTCCATGGGTCCCACCTCTCCAGGTTGAAGGGAATATTACTACAGCTATAACATGTACGGGAAACCTAGAGAATGGACACACTGTGAATACGAAAGGTTTCTAAAACTCAACGAAGAGTCCCTCTCCTGGTGCTCCGGTTTGACTTTCCAACAGCTTTACTATCAATCTCCCAACTTGGAGAGACAGCCCCTTTAAGCTCCTGGTTCACACAGGTTGCCCATTTGGCAGAGGAGGAAAGGGAAGAGGGAGAACCAATGAGAGAGTAGCTGTTAGGCATTTGGATGGGCACATGTCACTCTAATTTCCCGGCAGGAAGAAGAATTAACCAAAGTCTCAGCCACCCACCGGGAACCAGTATAGGTCCTGAACCAAATGTTTGGACTTGCGTTCAGCTCACAAAAAACGAGTTGAAAAATGGAGCTCAGGGGCACAGCAATTCACAAACTGGCAGAGTAATCAAGGCCAACTATCGTCCAAAAATCTGTTGAGGGAAGGCAACGAGGCGGACTTGAATGCGAGGCAGAATAGCAGGAAACAGATTTCAAGAGGTACGTTAGAATCGCCTGTAAAGCACAGGAAGAGGGGCACAACTTCGACAATGATGCACTTGGCCAAAAAGGGCGTATGCGTTTTCTCCTGAATATATTCAGGAGAAAACGCATACGCCCTTTTTGGCCAAGCAAGCAAGCGGGCAATGCAAATCTGCACTACAAAGAAGTATCACTTCCCACCGGTCAAAAGGGACATCCACAAAATGTGTAAAAACCAGAAAGGCAAGACAGGCCCTGGAGAACAGGGAGCCTTGTTATGCTGATGGGCGGGATGTAAGTTGCCAACTGCCTCACTGGAGGAGTGCATTGTGTTCCCTAAAACAAGTAAACAACAGAGCTACAGAGCCAAGGGCACTTCCAGTCTAGGGAATATACCTTGGGAAAACTGAAAATCCATAAGCCAGAGCCACCCCCAAATTGAGGGCTGCACTGCTTACAAGAACCTCAACCTGGGTACACCTGAAATATCCCAGGAAATATAAAAATGGTTCCAAACATTGTGGAACTTACGTACGATGGAATATCCCTCAGCCACGAAATCAATGTCATAAGACCAGTAGCAGCAAAATGAGTGGATTCAGGTACGATGATTCTAAGGGAAAGAAGTCACACAGGAAAAGAAACTTATCATAAGATATCACTTAGGAAGATCCTGTAAACATGGCTACACATGAACTGAGTTAGGAAAGAGAACAGAGTCTCACATTTAGAAAACACTCTTATGCCTGCTTAAGGGGGAAGGAGAGGTGGGGTGATGCATCAAACCAGAGTTTGATATAAGCACAGGTACTGTTCCAAAAACCAACTATGGAATAGACAAGACCTACACCTTCCTCAGTGAAAGGGACTCAAAACCCCATATTTCCCGCAGAGGAATAGATCTGACTAGTAAGAATCTTAAAACCTATGTATTGATATGTCTCCGTAAGGGAATCAGGTGTGTCTAGACTGGCATAAACATGGCAGCGAGAATCAGCTCAAACCCACTCTAAAAAGGAATTTCAAAAACAGAACAAAGAAACAGGGAAATTCTTTACAATTCCTTCAGGGTCTCTGATGCAACCTGGAATGACCCTATCTACGATGACAGCTGGATGTGGCATGAGGCTGGACACTTGGGACTGAGAGGATTGGTGAGATTGGGTGAGCAAATGCAGACCCTTTAAAGCAATAATGCATGGCAACCATTCCATGGGTCCCACCTCTCCAGGTTGAAGGGAATATTACTACAGCTATAACATGTACGGGAAACCTAGAGAATGGACACACTGTGAATACGAAAGGTTTCTAAAACTCAACGAAGAGTCCCTCTCCTGGTGCTCCGGTTTGACTTTCCAACAGCTTTACTATCAATCTCCCAACTTGGAGAGACAGCCCCTTTAAGCTCCTGGTTCACACAGGTTGCCCATTTGGCAGAGGAGGAAAGGGAAGAGGGAGAACCAATGAGAGAGTAGCTGTTAGGCATTTGGATGGGCACATGTCACTCTAATTTCCCGGCAGGAAGAAGAATTAACCAAAGTCTCAGCCACCCACCGGGAACCAGTATAGGTCCTGAACCAAATGTTTGGACTTGCGTTCAGCTCACAAAAAACGAGTTGAAAAATGGAGCTCAGGGGCACAGCAATTCACAAACTGGCAGAGTAATCAAGGCCAACTATCGTCCAAAAATCTGTTGAGGGAAGGCAACGAGGCGGACTTGAATGCGAGGCAGAATAGCAGGAAACAGATTTCAAGAGGTACGTTAGAATCGCCTGTAAAGCACAGGAAGAGGGGCACAACTTCGACAATGATGCACTTGGCCAAAAAGGGCGTATGCGTTTTCTCCTGAATATATTCAGGAGAAAACGCATACGCCCTTTTTGGCCAAGCAAGCAAGCGGGCAATGCAAATCTGCACTACAAAGAAGTATCACTTCCCAACGGTCAAAAGGGACATCCACAAAATGTGTAAAAACCAGAAAGGCAAGACAGGCCCTGGAGAACAGGGAGCCTTGTTATGCTGATGGGCGGGATGTAAGTTGCCAACTGCCTCACTGGAGGAGTGCATTGTGTTCCCTAAAACAAGTAAACAACAGAGCTACAGAGCCAAGGGCACTTCCAGTCTAGGAAATATACCTTGGGAAAACTGAAAATCCATAAGACAGAGCCACCCCCAAATTGAGGGCTGCACTGCTTACAAGAACCTCAACCTGGGTACACCTGAAATATCCCAGGAAATATAAAAATGGTTCCAAACATTGTGGAACTTACGTACGATGGAATATCCCTCAGCCACGAAATCAATGTCATAAGACCAGTAGCAGCAAAATGAGTGGATTCAGGTACGATGATTCTAAGGGAAAGAAGTCACACAGGAAAAGAAACTTATCATAAGATATCACTTAGGAAGATCCTGTAAACATGGCTACACATGAACTGAGTTAGGAAAGAGAACAGAGTCTCACATTTAGAAAACACTCTTATGCCTGCTTAAGGGGGAAGGAGAGGTGGGGTGATGCATCAAACCAGAGTTTGATATAAGCACAGGTACTGTTCCAAAAACCAACTATGGAATAGACAAGACCTACACCTTCCTCAGTGAAAGGGACTCAAAACCCCATATTTCCCGCAGAGGAATAGATCTGACTAGTAAGAATCTTAAAACCTATGTATTGATATGTCTCCGTAAGGGAATCAAGTGTGTCTAGACTGGCATAAACATGGCAGCGAGAATCAGCTCAAACCCACTCTAAAAAGGAATTTCAAAAACAGAACAAAGAAACAGGGAAATTCTTTACAATTCCTTCAGGGTCTCTGATGCAACCTGGAATGACCCTATCTACGATGACAGCTGGATGTGGCATGAGGCTGGACACTTGGGACTGAGAGGATTGGTGAGATTGGGTGAGCAAATGCAGACCCTTTAAAGCAATAATGCATGGCAACCATTCCATGGGTCCCACCTCTCCAGGTTGAAGGGAATATTACTACAGCTATAACATGTACGGGAAACCTAGAGAATGGACACACTGTGAATACGAAAGGTTTCTAAAACTCAACGAAGAGTCCCTCTCCTGGTGCTCCGGTTTGACTTTCCAACAGCTTTACTATCAATCTCCCAACTTGGAGAGACAGCCCCTTTAAGCTCCTGGTTCACACAGGTTGCCCATTTGGCAGAGGAGGAAAGGGAAGAGGGAGAACCAATGAGAGAGTAGCTGTTAGGCATTTGGATGGGCACATGTCACTCTAATTTCCCGGCAGGAAGAAGAATTAACCAAAGTCTCAGCCACCCACCGGGAACCAGTATAGGTCCTGAACCAAATGTTTGGACTTGCGTTCAGCTCACAAAAAACGAGTTGAAAAATGGAGCTCAGGGGCACAGCAATTCACAAACTGGCAGAGTAATCAAGGCCAACTATCGTCCAAAAATCTGTTGAGGGAAGGCAACGAGGCGGACTTGAATGCGAGGCAGAATAGCAGGAAACAGATTTCAAGAGGTACGTTAGAATCGCCTGTAAAGCACAGGAAGAGGGGCACAACTTCGACAATGATGCACTTGGCCAAAAAGGGCGTATGCGTTTTCTCCTGAATATATTCAGGAGAAAACGCATACGCCCTTTTTGGCCAAGCAAGCAAGCGGGCAATGCAAATCTGCACTACAAAGAAGTATCACTTCCCACCGGTCAAAAGGGACATCCACAAAATGTGTAAAAACCAGAAAGGCAAGACAGGCCCTGGAGAACAGGGAGCCTTGTTATGCTGATGGGCGGGATGTAAGTTGCCAACTGCCTCACTGGAGGAGTGCATTGTGTTCCCTAAAACAAGTAAACAACAGAGCTACAGAGCCTAGGGCACTTCCAGTCTAGGGAATATACCTTGGGAAAACTGAAAATCCATAAGCCAGAGCCACCCCCAAATTGAGGGCTGCACTGCTTACAAGAACCTCAACCTGGGTACACCTGAAATATCCCAGGAAATATAAAAATGGTTCCAAACATTGTGGAACTTACGTACGATGGAATATCCCTCAGCCACGAAATCAATGTCATAAGACCAGTAGCAGCAAAATGAGTGGATTCAGGTACGATGATTCTAAGGGAAAGAAGTCACACAGGAAAAGAAACTTATCATAAGATATCACTTAGGAAGATCCTGTAAACATGGCTACACATGAACTGAGTTAGGAAAGAGAACAGAGTCTCACATTTAGAAAACACTCTTATGCCTGCTTAAGGGGGAAGGAGAGGTGGGGTGATGCATCAAACCAGAGTTTGATATAAGCACAGGTACTGTTCCAAAAACCAACTATGGAATAGACAAGACCTACACCTTCCTCAGTGAAAGGGACTCAAAACCCCATATTTCCCGCAGAGGAATAGATCTGACTAGTAAGAATCTTAAAACCTATGTATTGATATGTCTCCATAAGGGAATCAGGTGTGTCTAGACTGGCATAAACATGGCAGCGAGAATCAGCTCAAACCCACTCTAAAAAGGAATTTCAAAAACAGAACAAAGAAACAGGGAAATTCTTTACAATTCCTTCAGGGTCTCTGATGCAACCTGGAATGACCCTATCTACGATGACAGCTGGATGTGGCATGAGGCTGGACACTTGGGACTGAGAGGATTGGTGAGATTGGGTGAGCAAATGCAGACCCTTTAAAGCAATAATGCATGGCAACCATTCCATGGGTCCCACCTCTCCAGGTTGAAGGGAATATTACTACAGCTATAACATGTACGGGAAACCTAGAGAATGGACACACTGTGAATACGAAAGGTTTCTAAAACTCAACGAAGAGTCCCTCTCCTGGTGCTCCGGTTTGACTTTCCAACAGCTTTACTATCAATCTCCCAACTTGGAGAGACAGCCCCTTTAAGCTCCTGGTTCACACAGGTTGCCCATTTGGCAGAGGAGGAAAGGGAAGAGGGAGAACCAATGAGAGAGTAGCTGTTAGGCATTTGGATGGGCACATGTCACTCTAATTTCCCGGCAGGAAGAAGAATTAACCAAAGTCTCAGCCACCCACCGGGAACCAGTATAGGTCCTGAACCAAATGTTTGGACTTGCGTTCAGCTCACAAAATACGAGTTGAAAAATGGAGCTCAGGGGCACAGCAATTCACAAACTGGCAGAGTAATCAAGGCCAACTATCGTCCAAAAATCTGTTGAGGGAAGGCAACGAGGCGGACTTGAATGCGAGGCAGAATAGCAGGAAACAGATTTCAAGAGGTACGTTAGAATCGCCTGTAAAGCACAGGAAGAGGGGCACAACTTCGACAATGATGCACTTGGCCAAAAAGGGCGTATGCGTTTTCTCCTGAATATATTCAGGAGAAAACGCATACGCCCTTTTTGGCCAAGCAAGCAAGCGGGCAATGCAAATCTGCACTACAAAGAAGTATCACTTCCCAACGGTCAAAAGGGACATCCACAAAATGTGTAAAAACCAGAAAGGCAAGACAGGCCCTGGAGAACAGGGAGCCTTGTTATGCTGATGGGCGGGATGTAAGTTGCCAACTGCCTCACTGGAGGAGTGCATTGTGTTCCCTAAAACAAGTAAACAACAGAGCTACAGAGCCAAGGGCACTTCCAGTCTAGGGAATATACCTTGGGAAAACTGAAAATCCATAAGACAGAGCCACCCCCAAATTGAGGGCTGCACTGCTTACAAGAACCTCAACCTGGGTACACCTGAAATATCCCAGGAAATATAAAAATGGTTCCAAACATTGTGGAACTTACGTACGATGGAATATCCCTCAGCCACGAAATCAATGTCATAAGACCAGTAGCAGCAAAATGAGTGGATTCAGGTACGATGATTCTAAGGGAAAGAAGTCACACAGGAAAAGAAACTTATCATAAGATATCACTTAGGAAGATCCTGTAAACATGGCTACACATGAACTGAGTTAGGAAAGAGAACAGAGTCTCACATTTAGAAAACACTCTTATGCCTGCTTAAGGGGGAAGGAGAGGTGGGGTGATGCATCAAACCAGAGTTTGATATAAGCACAGGTACTGTTCCAAAAACCAACTATGGAATAGACAAGACCTACACCTTCCTCAGTGAAAGGGACTCAAAACCCCATATTTCCCGCAGAGGAATAGATCTGACTAGTAAGAATCTTAAAACCTATGTATTGATATGTCTCCGTAAGGGAATCAGGTGTGTCTAGACTGGCATAAACATGGCAGCGAGAATCAGCTCAAACCCACTCTAAAAAGGAATTTCAAAAACAGAACAAAGAAACAGGGAAATTCTTTACAATTCCTTCAGGGTCTCTGATGCAACCTGGAATGACCCTATCTACGATGACAGCTGGATGTGGCATGAGGCTGGACACTTGGGACTGAGAGGATTGGTGAGATTGGGTGAGCAAATGCAGACCCTTTAAAGCAATAATGCATGGCAACCATTCCATGGGTCCCACCTCTCCAGGTTGAAGGGAATATTACTACAGCTATAACATGTATGGGAAACCTAGAGAATGGACACACTGTGAATACGAAAGGTTTCTAAAACTCAACGAAGAGTCCCTCTCCTGGTGCTCCGGTTTGACTTTCCAACAGCTTTACTATCAATCTCCCAACTTGGAGAGACAGCCCCTTTAAGCTCCTGGTTCACACAGGTTGCCCATTTGGCAGAGGAGGAAAGGGAAGAGGGAGAACCAATGAGAGAGTAGCTGTTAGGCATTTGGATGGGCACATGTCACTCTAATTTCCCGGCAGGAAGAAGAATTAACCAAAGTCTCAGCCACCCACCGGGAACCAGTATAGGTCCTGAACCAAATGTTTGGACTTGCGTTCAGCTCACAAAATACGAGTTGAAAAATGGAGCTCAGGGGCACAGCAATTCACAAACTGGCAGAGTAATCAAGGCCAACTATCGTCCAAAAATCTGTTGAGGGAAGGCAACGAGGCGGACTTGAATGCGAGGCAGAATAGCAGGAAACAGATTTCAAGAGGTACGTTAGAATCGCCTGTAAAGCACAGGAAGAGGGGCACAACTTCGACAATGATGCACTTGGCCAAAAAGGGCGTATGCGTTTTCTCCTGAATATATTCAGGAGAAAACGCATACGCCCTTTTCGGCCAAGCAAGCAAGCGGGCAATGCAAATCTGCACTACAAAGAAGTATCACTTCCCAACGGTCAAAAGGGACATCCACAAAATGTGTAAAAACCAGAAAGGCAAGACAGGCCCTGGAGAACAGGGAGCCTTGTTATGCTGATGGGCGGGATGTAAGTTGCCAACTGCCTCACTGGAGGAGTGCATTGTGTTCCCTAAAACAAGTAAACAACAGAGCTACAGAGCCAAGGGCACTTCCAGTCTAGGGAATATACCTTGGGAAAACTGAAAATCCATAAGACAGAGCCACCCCCAAATTGAGGGCTGCACTGCTTACAAGAACCTCAACCTGGGTACACCTGAAATATCCCAGGAAATATAAAAATGGTTCCAAACATTGTGGAACTTACGTACGATGGAATATCCCTCAGCCACGAAATCAATGTCATAAGACCAGTAGCAGCAAAATGAGTGGATTCAGGTACGATGATTCTAAGGGAAAGAAGTCACACAGGAAAAGAAACTTATCATAAGATATCACTTAGGAAGATCCTGTAAACATGGCTACACATGAACTGAGTTAGGAAAGAGAACAGAGTCTCACATTTAGAAAACACTCTTATGCCTGCTTAAGGGGGAAGGAGAGGTGGGGTGATGCATCAAACCAGAGTTTGATATAAGCACAGGTACTGTTCCAAAAACCAACTATGGAATAGACAAGACCTACACCTTCCTCAGTGAAAGGGACTCAAAACCCCATATTTCCCGCAGAGGAATAGATCTGACTAGTAAGAATCTTAAAACCTATGTATTGATATGTCTCCGTAAGGGAATCAAGTGTGTCTAGACTGGCATAAACATGGCAGCGAGAATCAGCTCAAACCCACTCTAAAAAGGAATTTCAAAAACAGAACAAAGAAACAGGGAAATTCTTTACAATTCCTTCAGGGTCTCTGATGCAACCTGGAATGACCCTATCTACGATGACAGCTGGATGTGGCATGAGGCTGGACACTTGGGACTGAGAGGATTGGTGAGATTGGGTGAGCAAATGCAGACCCTTTAAAGCAATAATGCATGGCAACCATTCCATGGGTCCCACCTCTCCAGGTTGAAGGGAATATTACTACAGCTATAACATGTACGGGAAACCTAGAGAATGGACACACTGTGAATACGAAAGGTTTCTAAAACTCAACGAAGAGTCCCTCTCCTGGTGCTCCGGTTTGACTTTCCAACAGCTTTACTATCAATCTCCCAACTTGGAGAGACAGCCCCTTTAAGCTCCTGGTTCACACAGGTTGCCCATTTGGCAGAGGAGGAAAGGGAAGAGGGAGAACCAATGAGAGAGTAGCTGTTAGGCATTTGGATGGGCACATGTCACTCTAATTTCCCGGCAGGAAGAAGAATTAACCAAAGTCTCAGCCACCCACCGGGAACCAGTATAGGTCCTGAACCAAATGTTTGGACTTGCGTTCAGCTCACAAAATACGAGTTGAAAAATGGAGCTCAGGGGCACAGCAATTCACAAACTGGCAGAGTAATCAAGGCCAACTATCGTCCAAAAATCTGTTGAGGGAAGGCAACGAGGCGGACTTGAATGCGAGGCAGAATAGCAGGAAACAGATTTCAAGAGGTACGTTAGAATCGCCTGTAAAGCACAGGAAGAGGGGCACAACTTCGACAATGATGCACTTGGCCAAAAAGGGCGTATGCGTTTTCTCCTGAATATATTCAGGAGAAAACGCATACGCCCTTTTTGGCCAAGCAAGCAAGCGGGCAATGCAAATCTGCACTACAAAGAAGTATCACTTCCCAACGGTCAAAAGGGACATCCACAAAATGTGTAAAAACCAGAAAGGCAAGACAGGCCCTGGAGAACAGGGAGCCTTGTTATGCTGATGGGCGGGATGTAAGTTGCCAACTGCCTCACTGGAGGAGTGCATTGTGTTCCCTAAAACAAGTAAACAACAGAGCTACAGAGCCAAGGGCACTTCCAGTCTAGGGAATATACCTTGGGAAAACTGAAAATCCATAAGACAGAGCCACCCCCAAATTGAGGGCTGCACTGCTTACAAGAACCTCAACCTGGGTACACCTGAAATATCCCAGGAAATATAAAAATGGTTCCAAACATTGTGGAACTTACGTACGATGGAATATCCCTCAGCCACGAAATCAATGTCATAAGACCAGTAGCAGCAAAATGAGTGGATTCAGGTACGATGATTCTAAGGGAAAGAAGTCACACAGGAAAAGAAACTTATCATAAGATATCACTTAGGAAGATCCTGTAAACATGGCTACACATGAACTGAGTTAGGAAAGAGAACAGAGTCTCACATTTAGAAAACACTCTTATGCCTGCTTAAGGGGGAAGGAGAGGTGGGGTGATGCATCAAACCAGAGTTTGATATAAGCACAGGTACTGTTCCAAAAACCAACTATGGAATAGACAAGACCTACACCTTCCTCAGTGAAAGGGACTCAAAACCCCATATTTCCCGCAGAGGAATAGATCTGACTAGTAAGAATCTTAAAACCTATGTATTGATATGTCTCCGTAAGGGAATCAAGTGTGTCTAGACTGGCATAAACATGGCAGCGAGAATCAGCTCAAACCCACTCTAAAAAGGAATTTCAAAAACAGAACAAAGAAACAGGGAAATTCTTTACAATTCCTTCAGGGTCTCTGATGCAACCTGGAATGACCCTATCTACGATGACAGCTGGATGTGGCATGAGGCTGGACACTTGGGACTGAGAGGATTGGTGAGATTGGGTGAGCAAATGCAGACCCTTTAAAGCAATAATGCATGGCAACCATTCCATGGGTCCCACCTCTCCAGGTTGAAGGGAATATTACTACAGCTATAACATGTATGGGAAACCTAGAGAATGGACACACTGTGAATACGAAAGGTTTCTAAAACTCAACGAAGAGTCCCTCTCCTGGTGCTCCGGTTTGACTTTCCAACAGCTTTACTATCAATCTCCCAACTTGGAGAGACAGCCCCTTTAAGCTCCTGGTTCACACAGGTTGCCCATTTGGCAGAGGAGGAAAGGGAAGAGGGAGAACCAATGAGAGAGTAGCTGTTAGGCATTTGGATGGGCACATGTCACTCTAATTTCCCGGCAGGAAGAAGAATTAACCAAAGTCTCAGCCACCCACCGGGAACCAGTATAGGTCCTGAACCAAATGTTTGGACTTGCGTTCAGCTCACAAAAAAACGAGTTGAAAAATGGAGCTCAGGGGCAGAGCAATTCACAAACTGGCAGAGTAATCAAGGCCAACTATCGTCCAAAAATCTGTTGAGGGAAGGCAACGAGGCGGACTTGAATGCGAGGCAGAATAGCAGGAAACAGATTTCAAGAGGTACGTTAGAATCGCCTGTAAAGCACAGGAAGAGGGGCACAACTTCGACAATGATGCACTTGGCCAAAAAGGGCGTATGCGTTTTCTCCTGAATATATTCAGGAGAAAACGCATACGCCCTTTTTGGCCAAGCAAGCAAGCGGGCAATGCAAATCTGCACTACAAAGAAGTATCACTTCCCACCGGTCAAAAGGGACATCCACAAAATGTGTAAAAACCAGAAAGGCAAGACAGGCCCTGGAGAACAGGGAGCCTTGTTATGCTGATGGGCGGGATGTAAGTTGCCAACTGCCTCACTGGAGGAGTGCATTGTGTTCCCTAAAACAAGTAAACAACAGAGCTACAGAGCCAAGGGCACTTCCAGTCTAGGGAATATACCTTGGGAAAACTGAAAATCCATAAGACAGAGCCACCCCCAAATTGAGGGCTGCACTGCTTACAAGAACCTCAACCTGGGTACACCTGAAATATCCCAGGAAATATAAAAATGGTTCCAAACATTGTGGAACTTACGTACGATGGAATATCCCTCAGCCACGAAATCAATGTCATAAGACCAGTAGCAGCAAAATGAGTGGATTCAGGTACGATGATTCTAAGGGAAAGAAGTCACACAGGAAAAGAAACTTATCATAAGATATCACTTAGGAAGATCCTGTAAACATGGCTACACATGAACTGAGTTAGGAAAGAGAACAGAGTCTCACATTTAGAAAACACTCTTATGCCTGCTTAAGGGGGAAGGAGAGGTGGGGTGATGCATCAAACCAGAGTTTGATATAAGCACAGGTACTGTTCCAAAAACCAACTATGGAATAGACAAGACCTACACCTTCCTCAGTGAAAGGGACTCAAAACCCCATATTTCCCGCAGAGGAATAGATCTGACTAGTAAGAATCTTAAAACCTATGTATTGATATGTCTCCATAAGGGAATCAAGTGTGTCTAGACTGGCATAAACATGGCAGCGAGAATCAGCTCAAACCCACTCTAAAAAGGAATTTCAAAAACAGAACAAAGAAACAGGGAAATTCTTTACAATTCCTTCAGGGTCTCTGATGCAACCTGGAATGACCCTATCTACGATGACAGCTGGATGTGGCATGAGGCTGGACACTTGGGACTGAGAGGATTGGTGAGATTGGGTGAGCAAATGCAGACCCTTTAAAGCAATAATGCATGGCAACCATTCCATGGGTCCCACCTCTCCAGGTTGAAGGGAATATTACTACAGCTATAACATGTACGGGAAACCTAGAGAATGGACACACTGTGAATACGAAAGGTTTCTAAAACTCAACGAAGAGTCCCTCTCCTGGTGCACCGGTTTGACTTTCCAACAGCTTTACTATCAATCTCCCAACTTGGAGAGACAGCCCCTTTAAGCTCCTGGTTCACACAGGTTGCCCATTTGGCAGAGGAGGAAAGGGAAGAGGGAGAACCAATGAGAGAGTAGTTGTTAGGCATTTGGATGGGCACATGTCACTCTAATTTCCCGGCAGGAAGAAGAATTAACCAAAGTCTCAGCCACCCACCGGGAACCAGTATAGGTCCTGAACCAAAAGTTTGGACTTGCGTTCAGCTCACAAAAAACGAGTTGAAAAATGGAGCTCAGGGGCACAGCAATTCACAAACTGGCAGAGTAATCAAGGCCAACTATCGTCCAAAAATCTGTTGAGGGAAGGCAACGAGGCGGACTTGAAAGCGAGGCAGAATAGCAGGAAACAGATTTCAAGAGGTACGTTGGAATCGCCTGTAAAGCACAGGAAGAGGGGCACAACTTCGACAATGATGCACTTGGCCAAAAAGGGCGTATGCGTTTTCTCCTGAATATATTCAGGAGAAAACGCATACGCCCTTTTTGGCCAAGCAAGCAAGCGGGCAATGCAAATCTGCACTACAAAGAAGTATCACTTCCCAACGGTCAAAAGGGACATCCACAAAATGTGTAAAAACCAGAAAGGCAAGACAGGCCCTGGAGAACAGGGAGCCTTGTTATGCTGATGGGCGGGATGTAAGTTGCCAACTGCCTCACTGGAGGAGTGCATTGTGTTCCCTAAAACAAGTAAACAACAGAGCTACAGAGCCAAGGGCACTTCCAGTCTAGGGAATATACCTTGGGAAAACTGAAAATCCATAAGACAGAGCCACCCCCAAATTGAGGGCTGCACTGCTTACAAGAACCTCAACCTGGGTACACCTGAAATATCCCAGGAAATATAAAAATGGTTCCAAACATTGTGGAACTTACGTACGATGGAATATCCCTCAGCCACGAAATCAATGTCATAAGACCAGTAGCAGCAAAATGAGTGGATTCAGGTACGATGATTCTAAGTGAAAGAAGTCACACAGGAAAAGAAACTTATCATAAGATATCACTTAGGAAGATCCTGTAAACATGGCTACACATGAACTGAGTTAGGAAAGAGAACAGAGTCTCACATTTAGAAAACACTCTTATGCCTGCTTAAGGGGGAAGGAGAGGTGGGGTGATGCATCAAACCAGAGTTTGATATAAGCACAGGTACTGTTCCAAAAACCAACTATGGAATAGACAAGACCTACACCTTCCTCAGTGAAAGGGACTCAAAACCCCATATTTCCCGCAGAGGAATAGATCTGACTAGTAAGAATCTTAAAACCTATGTATTGATATGTCTCCGTAAGGGAATCAAGTGTGTGTAGACTGGCATAAACATGGCAGCGAGAATCAGCTCAAACCCACTCTAAAAAGGAATTTCAAAAACAGAACAAAGAAACAGGGAAATTCTTTACAATTCCTTCAGGGTCTCTGATGCAACCTGGAATGACCCTATCTACGATGACAGCTGGATGTGGCATGAGGCTGGACACTTGGGACTGAGAGGATTGGTGAGATTGGGTGAGCAAATGCAGACCCTTTAAAGCAATAATGCATGGCAACCATTCCATGGGTCCCACCTCTCCAGGTTGAAGGGAATATTACTACAGCTATAACATGTACGGGAAACCTAGAGAATGGACACACTGTGAATACGAAAGGTTTCTAAAACTCAACGAAGAGTCCCTCTCCTGGTGCTCCGGTTTGACTTTCCAACAGCTTTACTTTCAATCTCCCAACTTGGAGAGACAGCCCCTTTAAGCTCCTGGTTCACACAGGTTGCCCATTTGGCAGAGGAGGAAAGGGAAGAGGGAGAACCAATGAGAGAGTAGCTGTTAGGCATTTGGATGGGAACATGTCACTCTAATTTCCCGGCAGGAAGAAGAATTAACCAAAGTCTCAGCCACCCACCGGGAACCAGTATAGGTCCTGAACCAAATGTTTGGACTTGCGTTCAGCTCACAAAAAACGAGTTGAAAAATGGAGCTCAGGGGCACAGCAATTCACAAACTGGCAGAGTAATCAAGGCCAACTATCGTCCAAAAATCTGTTGAGGGAAGGCAACGAGGCGGACTTGAATGCGAGGCAGAATAGCAGGAAACAGATTTCAAGAGGTATGTTAGAATCGCCTGTAAAGCACAGGAAGAGGGGCACAACTTCGACAATGATGCACTTGGCCAAAAAGGGCGTATGCGTTTTCTCCTGAATATATTCAGGAGAAAACGCATACGCCCTTTTTGGCCAAGCAAGCAAGCGGGCAATGCAAATCTGCACTACAAAGAAGTATCACTTCCCAACGGTCAAAAGGGACATCCACAAAATGTGTAAAAACCAGAAAGGCAAGACAGGCCCTGGAGAACAGGGAGCCTTGTTATGCTGATGGGCGGGATGTAAGTTGCCAACTGCCTCACTGGAGGAGTGCATTGTGTTCCCTAAAACAAGTAAACAACAGAGCTACAGAGCCAAGGGCACTTCCAGTCTAGGGAATATACCTTGGGAAAACTGAAAATCCATAAGACAGAGCCACCCCCAAATTGAGGGCTGCACTGCTTACAAGAACCTCAACCTGGGTACACCTGAAATATCCCAGGAAATATAAAAATGGTTCCAAACATTGTGGAACTTACGTACGATGGCATATCCCTCAGCCACGAAATCAATGTCATAAGACCAGTAGCAGCAAAATGAGTGGATTCAGGTACGATGATTCTAAGGGAAAGAAGTCACACAGGAAAAGAAACTTATCATAAGATATCACTTAGGAAGATCCTGTAAACATGGCTACACATGAACTGAGTTAGGAAAGAGAACAGAGTCTCACATTTAGAAAACACTCTTATGCCTGCTTAAGGGGGAAGGAGAGGTGGGGTGATGCATCAAACCAGAGTTTGATATAAGCACAGGTACTGTTCCAAAAACCAACTATGGAATAGACAAGACCTACACCTTCCTCAGTGAAAGGGACTCAAAACCCCATATTTCCCGCAGAGGAATAGATCTGACTAGTAAGAATCTTAAAACCTATGTATTGATATGTCTCCGTAAG
This sequence comes from Mesoplodon mirus, assembly GCF_964341445.2. Taxonomy (NCBI): domain Eukaryota; kingdom Metazoa; phylum Chordata; class Mammalia; order Artiodactyla; family Ziphiidae; genus Mesoplodon; species Mesoplodon mirus. The sequence continues at coordinate 556,452 of NW_028295605.1, forward strand.
GGAATCAAGTGTGTGTAGACTGGCATAAACATGGCAGCGAGAATCAGCTCAAACCCACTCTAAAAAGGAATTTCAAAAACAGAACAAAGAAACAGGGAAATTCTTTACAATTCCTTCAGGGTCTCTGATGCAACCTGGAATGACCCTATCTACGATGACAGCTGGATGTGGCATGAGGCTGGACACTTGGGACTGAGAGGATTGGTGAGATTGGGTGAGCAAATGCAGACCCTTTAAAGCAATAATGCATGGCAACCATTCCATGGGTCCCACCTCTCCAGGTTGAAGGGAATATTACTACAGCTATAACATGTACGGGAAACCTAGAGAATGGACACACTGTGAATACGAAAGGTTTCTAAAACTCAACGAAGAGTCCCTCTCCTGGTGCTCCGGTTTGACTTTCCAACAGCTTTACTTTCAATCTCCCAACTTGGAGAGACAGCCCCTTTAAGCTCCTGGTTCACACAGGTTGCCCATTTGGCAGAGGAGGAAAGGGAAGAGGGAGAACCAATGAGAGAGTAGCTGTTAGGCATTTGGATGGGAACATGTCACTCTAATTTCCCGGCAGGAAGAAGAATTAACCAAAGTCTCAGCCACCCACCGGGAACCAGTATAGGTCCTGAACCAAATGTTTGGACTTGCGTTCAGCTCACAAAAAACGAGTTGAAAAATGGAGCTCAGGGGCACAGCAATTCACAAACTGGCAGAGTAATCAAGGCCAACTATCGTCCAAAAATCTGTTGAGGGAAGGCAACGAGGCGGACTTGAATGCGAGGCAGAATAGCAGGAAACAGATTTCAAGAGGTACGTTAGAATCGCCTGTAAAGCACAGGAAGAGGGGCACAACTTCGACAATGATGCACTTGGCCAAAAAGGGCGTATGCGTTTTCTCCTGAATATATTCAGGAGAAAACGCATACGCCCTTTTTGGCCAAGCAAGCAAGCGGGCAATGCAAATCTGCACTACAAAGAAGTATCACTTCCCAACGGTCAAAAGGGACATCCACAAAATGTGTAAAAACCAGAAAGGCAAGACAGGCCCTGGAGAACAGGGAGCCTTGTTATGCTGATGGGCGGGATGTAAGTTGCCAACTGCCTCACTGGAGGAGTGCATTGTGTTCCCTAAAACAAGTAAACAACAGAGCTACAGAGCCAAGGGCACTTCCAGTCTAGGGAATATACCTTGGGAAAACTGAAAATCCATAAGACAGAGCCACCCCCAAATTGAGGGCTGCACTGCTTACAAGAACCTCAACCTGGGTACACCTGAAATATCCCAGGAAATATAAAAATGGTTCAAAACATTGTGGAACTTACGTACGATGGAATATCCCTCAGCCATGAAATCAATGTCATAAGACCAGTAGCAGCAAAATGAGTGGATTCAGGTACGATGATTCTAAGTGAAAGAAGTCACACAGAAAAAGAAACTTATCATAAGATATCACTTAGGAAGATCCTGTAAACATGGCTACACATGAACTGAGTTAGGCAAGAGAACAGAGCCTCACATTTAGAAAACACTCTTATGCCTGCTTAAGGGGGAAGGAGAGGTGGGGTTATGAATCAAACCAGAGTTTGATATAAGCACAGGTACCGTTCCAAAAACCAACTATGGTATAGACCAGACCTCCACCTTCCTCAGTGAAAGGGACTCTAAACCCCTTATTTCCCGCAGAGGAATAGATCTGACTAGTAAGAATCTTAAAACCTATGTATTGATATGTCTCCGTAAGGGAATCAAGTGTGTCTAGACTGGCATAAACATGGCAGCGAGAATCAGCTCAAACCCACTCTAAAATGGAATTTCAAAAACAGAACAAAGAAACAGGGAAATTCTTCACAATTCCTTCAGGGTCTCTGATGCAACCTGGAATGACCCTATGTACAATGACAGCTGGATGTGGCATAAGGCTGGACACTTGGGACTGAGAGGATTGGTGAGATTGGGTGAGCAAATGCAGACCCTTTAAAGCATTAATGCATGGCACCCATTCCATGGGTCCCAGCTCTCCAGGTTGAAGGGAATATTACTACAGCTATAACGTGTACGGGAAACCTTGAGAATGGACACACTGTGAATACGAAAGGTTTCTAAAACTCAACGAAGAGCCCCTCTCCTGGTGCTCCGGTTTGACTTCCCAACTGCTTTCCTATCAATCTCCCAAATTGGAGAGACAGCCCCTTTAAGCTCCTGGTTCGCACAGGTTACCCATTTGGCAGAGGATGAAAGGGAAGAGGGAGAACCAATGAGAGAGTAGCTGTTAGGCATTTGGATGGGCACATGTCACTCTAATTTCCCGGCAGGAAGAAGAATTAACCAGTCTCAGCCACCCACCGGGAACCAGTATAGGTCCTGAACCAAAAGTTTGGACTTGCCTTCAGCTCACAAAAAAAGAGTTGAAAAATGCAGCTCAGGGGCACAGCAATTCACAAACTGGCAGAGTAATCAAGGCCAACTATCGTCCAAAAATCTGTTGAGGGAAGGCAACGAGGCGGACTTGAAAGCGAGGCAGAATAGCAGGAAACAGATTTCAAGAGGTACGTTGGAATCGCCTGTAAAGCACAGGAAGAGGGGCACAACTTCGACAATGATGCACTTGGCCAAAAAGGGCGTATGCGTTTTCTCCTGAATATATTCAGGAGAAAACGCATACGCCCTTTTTGGCCAAGCAAGCAATCGGGCAATGCAAATCTGCACTACAAAGAAGTATCACTTCCCACCGGTCAAAAGGGACATCGACAAAATGTGCAAAAACCAGAAAGGCAAGACAGGCCCTGGAGAACAGGGAGCCTTGTTATGCTGATGGGCGGGATGTAAGTTGCCAACTGCCTCACTGGAGGAGTGCATTGTGTTCCCTAAAACAAGTAAACAACAGAGCTACAGAGCCAAGGGCACTTCCAGTCTAGGGAATATACCTTGGGAAAACTGAAAATCCATAAGACAGAGCCACCCCCAAATTGAGGGCTGCACTGCTTACAAGAACCTCAACCTGGGTACACCTGAAATATCCCAGGAAATATAAAAATGGTTCCAAACATTGTGGAACTTACGTACGATGGAATATCCCTCAGCCACGAAATCAATGTCATAAGACCAGTAGCAGCAAAATGAGTGGATTCAGGTACGCTGATTCTAAGGGAAAGAAGTCACACAGGAAAGGAAACTTATCATAAGATATCACTTAGGAAGATCCTGTAAACATGGCTACACATGAACTGAGTTAGGCAAGAGAAGAGAGCCTCACATTTAGAAAACACTCTTATGCCTGCTTAAGGGGGAAGGAGAGGTGGGGTGATGCATCAAACCAGAGTTTGATATAAGCACAGGTACCGTTCCAAAAACCAACTATGGAATAGACAAGACCTACACCTTCCTCAGTGAAAGGGACTCAAAACCCCATATTTCCCGCAGAGGAATAGATCTGACTAGTAAGAATCTTAAAACCTATGTATTGATATGTCTCCGTAAGGGAATCAAGTGTGTCTAGACTGGCATAAACATGGCAGCGAGAATCAGCTCAAACCCACTCTAAAAAGGAATTTCAAAAACAGAACAAAGAAACAGGGAAATTCTTCACAAATCCTTCAGGGTCTCTGATGCAACCTGGAATGACCCTATGTACAATGACAGCTGGATGTGGCATAAGGCTGGACACTTGGGACTGAGAGGATTGGTGAGATTGGCTGAGCAAATGCAGACCCTTTAAAGCAATAATGCATGGCACCCATTCCATGGGTCCCAGCTCTCCAGGTTGAAGGGAATATTACTACAGCTATAACGTGTACGGGAAACCTAGAGAATGGACACACTGTGAATACGAAAGGTTTCTAAAACTCAACGAAGAGTCCCTCTCCTGGTGCTCCGGTTTGACTTTCCAACTGCTTTCCTATCAATCTCCCAACTTGGAGAGACAGCCCCTTTAAGCTCCTGGTTCGCACAGGTTGCCAATTTGGCAGAGGATGAAAGGGAAGAGGGAGAACCAATGAGAGAGTAGCTGTTAGGCATTTGGATGGGCACATGTCACTCTAATTTCCCGGCAGGAAGAAGAATTAACCAGTCTCAGCCACCCACCGGGAACCAGTATAGGTCCTGAACCAAAAGTTTGGACTTGCGTTCAGCTCAGAAGAAACGAGTTGAAAAATGGAGCTCAGGGGCACAGCAATTCACAAACTGGCAGAGTAATCAAGGCCAACTATCGTCCAAAAATCTGTTGAGGGAAGGCAACGAGGCGGACTTGAAAGCGAGGCAGAATAGCAGGAAACAGATTTCAAGAGGTACGTTGGAATCGCCTGTAAAGCAAAGGAAGAGGGGCACAACTTCGACAATGATGCACTTGGCCAAAAAGGGCGTATGCGTTTTCTCCTGAATATATTCAGGAGAAAACGCATACGCCCTTTTTGGCCAAGCAAGCAAGCGGGCAATGCAAATCTGCACTACAAAGAAGTATCACTTCCCACCGGTCAAAAGGGACATCGACAAAATGTGCAAAAACCAGAAAGGCTAGACAGGCCCTGGAGAACAGGGAGCCTTGTTATGCTGATGGGCAGGATGTAAGTTGCCAACTGCCTCACTGGAGGAGTGCATTGTGTTCCCTAAAACAAGTAAACAACAGAGCTACAGAGCCAAGGGCACTTCCAGTCTAGGGAATATACCTTGGGAAAACTGAAAATCCATAAGACAGAGCCACCCCCAAATTGAGGGCTGCACTGCTTACAAGAACCTCAACCTGGGTACACCTGAAATATCCCAGGAAATATAAAAATGGTTCCAAACGTTGTGGAACTTACGTACGATGGAATATCCCTCAGCCACGAAATCAATGTCATAAGACCAGTAGCAGCAAAATGAGTGGATTCAGGTACGCTGATTCTAAGGGAAAGAAGTCACACAGGAAAGGAAACTTATCATAAGATATCACTTAGGAAGATCCTGTAAACATGGCTACACATGAACTGAGTTAGGCAAGAGAAGAGAGCCTCACATTTAGAAAACACTCTTATGCCTGCTTAAGGGGGAAGGAGAGGTGGGGTGATGCATCAAACCAGAGTTTGATATAAGCACAGGTACCGTTCCAAAAACCAACTATGGAATAGACAAGACCTACACCTTCCTCAGTCAAAGGGACTCAAAACCCCATATTTCCCGCAGAGGAATAGATCTGACTAGTAAGAATCTTAAAACCTATGTATTGATATGTCTCCGTAAGGGAATCAAGTGTGTCTAGACTGGCATAAACATGGCAGCGAGAATCAGCTCAAACCCACTCTAAAAAGGAATTTCAAAAACAGAACAAAGAAACAGGGAAATTCTTCACAAATCCTTCAGGGTCTCTGATGCAACCTGGAATGACCCTATGTACAATGACAGCTGGATGTGGCATAAGGCTGGACACTTGGGACTGAGAGGATTGGTGAGATTGGCTGAGCAAATGCAGACCCTTTAAAGCAATAATGCATGGCACCCATTCCATGGGTCCCAGCTCTCCAGGTTGAAGGGAATATTACTACAGCTATAACGTGTACGGGAAACCTAGAGAATGGACACACTGTGAATACGAAAGGTTTCTAAAACTCAACGAAGAGTCCCTCTCCTGGTGCTCCGGTTTGACTTTCCAACTGCTTTCCTATCAATCTCCCAACTTGGAGAGACAGCCCCTTTAAGCTCCTGGTTCGCACAGGTTGCCAATTTGGCAGAGGATGAAAGGGAAGAGGGAGAACCAATGAGAGAGTAGCTGTTAGGCATTTGGATGGGCACATGTCACTCTAATTTCCCGGCAGGAAGAAGAATTAACCAGTCTCAGCCACCCACCGGGAACCAGTATAGGTCCTGAACCAAAAGTTTGGACTTGCGTTCAGCTCAGAAGAAACGAGTTGAAAAATGGAGCTCAGGGGCACAGCAATTCACAAACTGGCAGAGTAATCAAGGCCAACTATCGTCCAAAAATCTGTTGAGGGAAGGCAACGAGGCGGACTTGAAAGCGAGGCAGAATAGCAGGAAACAGATTTCAAGAGGTACGTTGGAATCGCCTGTAAAGCACAGGAAGAGGGGCACAACTTCGACAATGATGCACTTGGCCAAAAAGGGCGTATGCGTTTTCTCCTGAATATATTCAGGAGAAAACGCATACGCCCTTTTTGGCCAAGCAAGCAAGCGGGCAATGCAAATCTGCACTACAAAGAAGTATCACTTCCCACCGGTCAAAAGGGACATCGACAAAATGTGCAAAAACCAGAAAGGCTAGACAGGCCCTGGAGAACAGGGAGCCTTGTTATGCTGATGGGCGGGATGTAAGTTGCCAACTGCCTCACTGGAGGAGTGCATTGTGTTCCCTAAAACAAGTAAACAACAGAGCTACAGAGCCAAGGGCACTTCCAGTCTAGGGAATATACCTTGGGAAAACTGAAAATCCATAAGACAGAGCCACTCCCAAATTGAGGGCTGCACTGCTTACAAGAACCTCAACCTGGGTACACCTGAAATATCCCAGGAAATATAAAAATGGTTCCAAACATTGTGGAACTTACGTACGATGGAATATCCCTCAGCCACGAAATCAATGTCATAAGACCAGTAGCAGCAAAATGAGTGGATTCAGGTACGCTGATTCTAAGGGAAAGAAGTCACACAGGAAAGGAAACTTATCATAAGATATCACTTAGGAAGATCCTGTAAACATGGCTACACATGAACTGAGTTAGGCAAGAGAAGAGAGCCTCACATTTAGAAAACACTCTTATGCCTGCTTAAGGGGGAAGGAGAGGTGGGGTGATGCATCAAACCAGAGTTTGATATAAGCACAGGTACCGTTCCAAAAACCAACTATGGAATAGACAAGACCTACACCTTCCTCAGTGAAAGGGACTCAAAACCCCATATTTCCCGCAGAGGAATAGATCTGACTAGTAAGAATCTTAAAACCTATGTATTGATATGTCTCCGTAAGGGAATCAAGTGTGTCTAGACTGGCATAAACATGGCAGCGAGAATCAGCTCAAACCCACTCTAAAAAGGAATTTCAAAAACAGAACAAAGAAACAGGGAAATTCTTCACAAATCCTTCAGGGTCTCTGATGCAACCTGGAATGACCCTATCTACAATGACAGCTGGATGTGGCATAAGGCTGGACACTTGGGACTGAGAGGATTGGTGAGATTGGCTGAGCAAATGCAGACCCTTTAAAGCAATAATGCATGGCACCCATTCCATGGGTCCCAGCTCTCCAGGTTGAAGGGAATATTACTACAGCTATAACGTGTACGGGAAACCTAGAGAATGGACACACTGTGAATACAAAAGGTTTCTAAAACTCAACGAAGAGCCCCTCTCCTGGTGCTCCGGTTTGACTTTCCAACTGCTTTCCTATCAATCTCCCAACTTGGAGAGACAGCCCCTTTAAGCTCCTGGTTCGCACAGGTTGCCAATTTGGCAGAGGATGAAAGGGAAGAGGGAGAACCAATGAGAGAGTAGCTGTTAGGCATTTGGATGGGCACATGTCACTCTAATTTCCCGGCAGGAAGAAGAATGAACCAGTCTCAGCCACCCACCGGGAACCAGTATAGGTCCTGAACCAAAAGTTTGGACTTGCGTTCAGCTCAGAAGAAACGAGTTGAAAAATGGAGCTCAGGGGCACAGCAATTCACAAACTGGCAGAGTAATCAAGGCCAACTATCGTCCAAAAATCTGTTGAGGGAAGGCAACGAGGCGGACTTGAAAGCGAGGCAGAATAGCAGGAAACAGATTTCAAGAGGTACGTTGGAATCGCCTGTAAAGCACAGGAAGAGGGGCACAACTTCGACAATGATGCACTTGGCCAAAAAGGGCGTATGCATTTTCTCCTGAATATATTCAGGAGAAAACGCATACGCCCTTTTTGGCCAAGCAAGCAAGCGGGCAATGCAAATCTGCACTACAAAGAAGTATCACTTCCCACCGGTCAAAAGGGACATCGACAAAATGTGCAAAAACCAGAAAGGCAAGACAGGCCCTGGAGAACAGGGAGCCTTGTTATGCTGATGGGCGGGATGTAAGTTGCCAACTGCCTCACTGGAGGAGTGCATTGTGTTCCCTAAAACAAGTAAACAACAGAGCTACAGAGCCAAGGGCACTTCCAGTCTAGGGAATATACCTTGGGAAAACTGAAAATCCATAAGACAGAGCCACCCCCAAATTGAGGGCTGCACTGCTTACAAGAACCTCAACCTGGGTACACCTGAAATATCCCAGGAAATATAAAAATGGTTCCAAACATTGTGGAACTTACGTACGATGGAATATCCCTCAGCCACGAAATCAATGTCATAAGACCAGTAGCAGCAAAATGAGTGGATTCAGGTACGCTGATTCTAAGGGAAAGAAGTCACACAGGAAAGGAAACTTATCATAAGATATCACTTAGGAAGATCCTGTAAACATGGCTACACATGAACTGAGTTAGGCAAGAGAAGAGAGCCTCACATTTAGAAAACACTCTTATGCCTGCTTAAGGGGGAAGGAGAGGTGGGGTGATGCATCAAACCAGAGTTTGATATAAGCACAGGTACCGTTCCAAAAACCAACTATGGAATAGACAAGACCTACACCTTCCTCAGTGAAAGGGACTCAAAACCCCATATTTCCCACAGAGGAATAGATCTGACTAGTAAGAATCTTAAAACCTATGTATTGATATGTCTCCGTAAGGGAATCAAGTGTGTTTAGACTGGCATAAACATGGCAGCGAGAATCAGCTCAAACCCACTCTAAAAAGGAATTTCAAAAACAGAACAAAGAAACAGGGAAATTCTTCACAAATCCTTCAGGGTCTCTGATGCAACCTGGAATGACCCTATCTACAATGACAGCTGGATGTGGCATAAGGCTGGACACTTGGGACTGAGAGGATTGGTGAGATTGGGTGAGCAAATGCAGACCCTTTAAAGCAATAATGCATGGCACCCATTCCATGGGTCCCAGCTCTCCAGGTTGAAGGGAATATTACTACAGCTATAACGTGTACGGGAAACCTAGAGAATGGACACACTGTGAATACGAAAGGTTTCTAAAACTCAACGAAGAGCCCCTCTCCTGGTGCTCCGGTTTGACTTTCCAACTGCTTTCCTATCAATCTCCCAACTTGGAGAGACAGCCCCTTTAAGCTCCTGGTTCGCACAGGTTGCCAATTTGGCAGAGGATGAAAGGGAAGAGGGAGAACCAATGAGAGAGTAGCTGTTAGGCATTTGGATGAGCACATGTCACTCTAATTTCCCGGCAGGAAGAAGAATGAACCAGTCTCAGCCACCCACCGGGAACCAGTATAGGTCCTGAACCAAAAGTTTGGACTTGCGTTCAGCTCAGAAGAAACGAGTTGAAAAATGGAGCTCAGGGGCACAGCAATTCACAAACTGGCAGAGTAATCAAGGCCAACTATCGTCCAAAAATCTGTTGAGGGAAGGCAACGAGGCGGACTTGAAAGCGAGGCAGAATAGCAGGAAACAGATTTCAAGAGGTACGTTGGAATCGCCTGTAAAGCACAGGAAGAGGGGCACAACTTCGACAATGATGCACTTGGCCAAAAAGGGCGTATGTGTTTTCTCCTGAATATATTCAGGAGAAAACGCATACGCCCTTTTTGGCCAAGCAAGCAAGCGGGCAATGCAAATCTGCACTACACAGAAGTATCACTTCCCAACGGTCAAAAGGGACATCGACAAAATGTGCAAAATCCAGAAAGGCAAGACAGGCCCTGGAAAACAGGGAGCCTTGTTATGCTGATGGGCGGGATGTAAGTTGCCAACTGCCTCACTGGAGGAGTGCATTGTGTTCCCTAAAACAAGTAAACAACAGAGCTACAGAGCCAAGGGCACTTCCAGTCCAGGGAATATACCTTGGGAAAACTGAAAATCCATAAGACAGAGCCACCCCCAAATTGAGGATGCACTGCTTACAAGAACCTCAACCTGGGTACACCTGAAATATCCCAGGAAATATAAAAATGGTTCCAAACATTGTGGAACTTACGTACGATGGAATATCCCTCAGCCACGAAATCAATGTCATAAGACCAGTAGCAGCAAAATGAGTGGATTCAGGTACGCTGATTCTAAGGGAAAGAAGTCACACAGGAAAGGAAACTTATCATAAGATATCACTTAGGAAGATCCTGTAAACATGGCTACACATGAACTGAGTTAGGCAAGAGAAGAGAGCCTCACATTTAGAAAACACTCTTATGCCTGCTTAAGGGGGAAGGAGAGGTGGGGTGATGCATCAAACCAGAGTTTGATATAAGCACAGGTACCGTTCCAAAAACCAACTATGGTATAGACAAGACCTCCACCTTCCTCAGTGAAAGGGACTCAAAACCCCTTATTTCCCGCAGAGGAATAGATCTGACTAGAAAGAATCTTAAAACCTATGTATTGATATGTCTCCGTAAGGGAATCAAGTGTGTCTAGACTGGCATAAACATGGCAGCGAGAATCAGCTCAAACCCACTCTAAAAAGGAATTTCAAAAACAGAACAAAGAAACAGGGAAATTCTTCACAAATCCTTCAGGGTCTCTGATGCAACCTGGAATGACCCTATCTACAATGACAGCTGGATGTGGCATAAGGCTGGACACTTGGGACTGAGAGGATTGGTGAGATTGGGTGAGCAAATGCAGACCCTTTAAAGCAATAATGCATGGCACCCATTCCATGGGTCCCAGCTCTCCAGGTTGAAGGGAATATTACTACAGCTATAACGTGTACGGGAAACCTAGAGAATGGACACACTGTGAATACGAAAGGTTTCTAAAACTCAACGAAGAGCCCCTCTCCTGGTGCTCCGGTTTGACTTTCCAACTGCTTTCCTATCAATCTCCCAACTTGGAGAGACAGCCCCTTTAAGCTCCTGGTTCGCACAGGTTGCCAATTTGGCAGAGGATGAAAGGGAAGAGGGAGAACCAATGAGAGAGTAGCTGTTAGGCATTTGGATGGGCACATGTCACTCTAATTTCCCGGCAGGAAGAAGAATGAACCAGTCTCAGCCACCCACCGGGAACCAGTATAGGTCCTGAACCAAAAGTTTGGACTTGCGTTCAGCTCAGAAGAAACGAGTTGAAAAATGGAGCTCAGGGGCACAGCAATTCACAAACTGGCAGAGTAATCAAGGCCAACTATCGTCCAAAAATCTGTTGAGGGAAGGCAACGAGGCGGACTTGAAAGCGAGGCAGAATAGCAGGAAACAGATTTCAAGAGGTACGTTGGAATCGCCTGTAAAGCACAGGAAGAGGGGCACAACTTCGACAATGATGCACTTGGCCAAAAAGGGCGTATGTGTTTTCTCCTGAATATATTCAGGAGAAAACGCATACGCCCTTTTTGGCCAAGCAAGCAAGCGGGCAATGCAAATCTGCACTACAAAGAAGTATCACTTCCCACCGGTCAAAAGGGACATCGACAAAATGTGCAAAAACCAGAAAGGCAAGACAGGCCCTGGAGAACAGGGAGCCTTGTTATGCTGATGGGCGGGATGTAAGTTGCCAACTGCCTCACTGGAGGAGTGCATTGTGTTCCCTAAAACAAGTAAACAACAGAGCTACAGAGCCAAGGGCACTTCCAGTCTAGGGAATATACCTTGGGAAAACTGAAAATCCATAAGACAGAGCCACCCCCAAATTGAGGGCTGCACTGCTTACAAGAACCTCAACCTGGGTACACCTGAAATATCCCAGGAAATATAAAAATGGTTCCAAACATTGTGGAACTTACGTACGATGGAATATCCCTCAGCCACGAAATCAATGTCATAAGACCAGTAGCAGCAAAATGAGTGGATTCAGGTACGCTGATTCTAAGGGAAAGAAGTCACACAGGAAAGGAAACTTATCATAAGATATCACTTAGGAAGATCCTGTAAACATGGCTACACATGAACTGAGTTAGGCAAGAGAAGAGAGCCTCACATTTAGAAAACACTCTTATGCCTGCTTAAGGGGGAAGGAGAGGTGGGGTGATGCATCAAACCAGAGTTTGATATAAGCACAGGTACCGTTCCAAAAACCAACTATGGAATAGACAAGACCTACACCTTCCTCAGTGAAAGGGACTCAAAACCCCATATTTCCCGCAGAGGAATAGATCTGACTAGTAAGAATCTTAAAACCTATGTATTGATATGTCTCCGTAAGGGAATCAAGTGTGTCTAGACTGGCATAAACATGGCAGCGAGAATCAGCTCAAACCCACTCTAAAAAGGAATTTCAAAAACAGAACAAAGAAACAGGGAAATTCTTCACAAATCCTTCAGGGTCTCTGATGCAACCTGGAATGACCCTATCTACAATGACAGCTGGATGTGGCATAAGGCTGGACACTTGGGACTGAGAGGATTGGTGAGATTGGGTGAGCAAATGCAGACCCTTTAAAGCAATAATGCATGGCACCCATTCCATGGGTCCCAGCTCTCCAGGTTGAAGGGAATATTACTACAGCTATAACGTGTACGGGAAACCTAGAGAATGGACACACTGTGAATACAAAAGGTTTCTAAAACTCAACGAAGAGCCCCTCTCCTGGTGCTCCGGTTTGACATTCCAACTGCTTTCCTATCAATCTCCCAACTTGGAGAGACAGCCCCTTTAAGCTCCTGGTTCGCACAGGTTGCCAATTTGGCAGAGGATGAAAGGGAAGAGGGAGAACCAATGAGAGAGTAGCTGTTAGGCATTTGGATGAGCACATGTCACTCTAATTTCCCGGCAGGAAGAAGAATGAACCAGTCTCAGCCACCCACCGGGAACCAGTATAGGTCCTGAACCAAAAGTTTGGACTTGCGTTCAGCTCAGAAGAAACGAGTTGAAAAATGGAGCTCAGGGGCACAGCAATTCACAAACTGGCAGAGTAATCAAGGCCAACTATCGTCCAAAAATCTGTTGAGGGAAGGCAACGAGGCGGACTTGAAAGCGAGGCAGAATAGCAGGAAACAGATTTCAAGAGGTACGTTGGAATCGCCTGTAAAGCACAGGAAGAGGGGCACAACTTCGACAATGATGCACTTGGCCAAAAAGGGCGTATGCGTTTTCTCCTGAATATATTCAGGAGAAAACGCATACGCCCTTTTTGGCCAAGCAAGCAAGCGGGCAATGCAAATCTGCACTACAAAGAAGTATCACTTCCCACCGGTCAAAAGGGACATCGACAAAATGTGCAAAAACCAGAAAGGCAAGACAGGCCCTGGAGAACAGGGAGCCTTGTTATGCTGATGGGCGGGATGTAAGTTGCCAACTGCCTCACTGGAGGAGTGCATTGTGTTCCCTAAAACAAGTAAACAACAGAGCTACAGAGCCAAGGGCACTTCCAGTCTAGGGAATATACCTTGGGAAAACTGAAAATCCATAAGACAGAGCCACCCCCAAATTGAGGGCTGCACTGCTTACAAGAACCTCAACCTGGGTACACCTGAAATATCCCAGGAAATATAAAAATGGTTCCAAACATTGTGGAACTTACGTACGATGGAATATCCCTCAGCCACGAAATCAATGTCATAAGACCAGTAGCAGCAAAATGAGTGGATTCAGGTACGCTGATTCTAAGGGAAAGAAGTCACACAGGAAAGGAAACTTATCATAAGATATCACTTAGGAAGATCCTGTAAACATGGCTACACATGAACTGAGTTACGCAAGAGAAGAGAGCCTCACATTTAGAAAACACTCTTATGCCTGCTTAAGGGGGAAGGAGAGGTGGGGTGATGCATCAAACCAGAGTTTGATATAAGCACAGGTACCGTTCCAAAAACCAACTATGGAATAGACAAGACCTACACCTTCCTCAGTGAAAGGGACTCAAACCCCCTTATTTCCCGCAGAGGAATAGATCTGACTAGTAAGAATCTTAAAACCTATGTATTGATATGTCTCTGTAAGGGAATCAAGTGTGTCTAGACTGGCATAAACATGGCAGCGAGAATCAGCTCAAACCCACTCTAAAATGGAATTTCAAAAACAGAACAAAGAAACAGGGAAATTCTTCACAATTCCTTCAGGGTCTCCGATGCAACCTGGAATGACCCTATCTACAATGACAGCTGGATGTGGCATAAGGCTGGACACTTGGGACTGAGAGGATTGGTGAGATTGGGTAAGCAAATGCAGACCCTTTAAAGCAATAATGCATGGCACCCATTCCATGGGTCCCAGCTCTCCAGGTTGAAGGGAATATTACTACAGCTATAACGTGTACGGGAAACCTAGAGAATGGACACACTGTGAATACGAAAGGTTTCTAAAACTCAACGAAGAGCCCCTCTCCTGGTGCTCCGGTTTGACTTTCCAACTGCTTTCCTATCAATCTCCCAACTTGGAGAGACAGCCCCTTTAAGCTCCTGGTTCGCACAGGTTGCCAATTTGGCAGAGGATGAAAGGGAAGAGGGAGAACCAATGAGAGAGTAGCTGTTAGGCATTTGGATGGGCACATGTCACTCTAATTTCCCGGCAGGAAGAAGAATTAACCAGTCTCAGCCACCCACCGGGAACCAGTATAGGTCCTGAACCAAAAGTTTGGACTTGCGTTCAGCTCACCAAAAACGAGTTGAAAATTGGAGCTCAGGGGCACAGCAATTCACAAACTGGCAGAGTAATCAAGGCCAACTATCGTCCAAAAATCTGTTGAGGGAAGGCAACGCGGTGGACTTGAAAGCGAGGCAGAATAGCAGGAAACAGATTTCAAGAGGTACGTTGGAATCGCCTGTAAAGCACAGGAAGAGGGGCACAACTTCGACAATGATGCACTTGGCCAAAAAGGGCGTATGTGTTTTCTCCTGTATATTCGGGAGAAAACGCATACGCCCATTTTGGCCAAGCAAGCAAGCGGGCAATGCAAATCTGCACTACAAAGAAGTATCACTTCCCACCGGTCAAAAGGGACATCGACAAAATGTGCAAAAACCAGAAAGGCAAGACAGGCCCTGGAGAACAGGGAGCCTTGTTATGCTGATGGGCGGGATGTAAGTTGCCAACTGCCTCACTGGAGGAGTGCATTGTGTTCCCTAAAACAAGTAAACAACAGAGCTACAGAGCCAAGGGCACTTCCAGTCTAGGGAATATACCTTGGGAAAACTGAAAATCCATAAGACAGTGCCACCCTCAAATTGAGGGCTGCACTGCTTACAAGAACCTCAACCTGGGTACACCTGAAATATCCAAGGAAATATAAAAATTGTTCAAAACATTGTGGAACTTACATACGATGGAATATCCCTCAGCCATGAAATCAATGTCATAAGACCAGTAGCAGCAAAATGAGTGGATTCAGGTACGATGATTCTAAGTGAAAGAAGTCACACAGGAAAAGAAACTTATCAAAAGATATCACTTAGGAAGATCCTGTAAACATGGCTACACATGAACTGAGTTAGGAAAGAGAACAGAGTCTCACATTTAGAAAACACTCTTATGCCTGCTTAAGGGGGAAGGAGAGGTGGGGTGATGCATCAAACCAGAGTTTGATATAAGCACAGGTACCGTTCCAAAAACCAACTATGGAATAGACAAGACCTACACCTTCCTCAGTGAAAGGGACTCAAACCCCCATATTTCCCGCAGAGGAATAGATCTGACTAGTAAGAATCTTAAAACCTATGTATTGATATGTCTCCGTAAGGGAATCAAGTGTGTCTAGACTGGCATAAACATGGCAGCGAGAATCAGCTCAAACCCACTCTAAAAAGGAATTTCAAAAACAGAACAAAGAAACAGGGAAATTCTTTACAATTCCTTCAGGGTCTCTGATGCAACCTGGAATGACCCTATCTACGATGACAGCTGGATGTGGCATGAGGCTGGACACTTGGGACTGAGAGGATTGGTGAGATTGGGTGAGCAAATGCAGACCCTTTAAAGCAATAATGCATGGCAACCATTCCATGGGTCCCACCTCTCCAGGTTGAAGGGAATATTACTACAGCTATAACATGTATGGGAAACCTAGAGAATGGACACACTGTGAATACGAAAGGTTTCTAAAACTCAACGAAGAGTCCCTCTCCTGGTGCTCCGGTTTGACTTTCCAACAGCTTTACTATCAATCTCCCAACTTGGAGAGACAGCCCCTTTAAGCTCCTGGTTCACACAGGTTGCCCATTTGGCAGAGGAGGAAAGGGAAGAGGGAGAACCAATGAGAGAGTAGCTGTTAGGCATTTGGATGGGCACATGTCACTCTAATTTCCCGGCAGGAAGAAGAATTAACCAAAGTCTCAGCCACCCACCGGGAACCAGTATAGGTCCTGAACCAAATGTTTGGACTTGCGTTCAGCTCACAAAAAAACGAGTTGAAAAATGGAGCTCAGGGGCAGAGCAATTCACAAACTGGCAGAGTAATCAAGGCCAACTATCGTCCAAAAATCTGTTGAGGGAAGGCAACGAGGCGGACTTGAATGCGAGGCAGAATAGCAGGAAACAGATTTCAAGAGGTACGTTAGAATCGCCTGTAAAGCACAGGAAGAGGGGCACAACTTCGACAATGATGCACTTGGCCAAAAAGGGCGTATGCGTTTTCTCCTGAATATATTCAGGAGAAAACGCATACGCCCTTTTTGGCCAAGCAAGCAAGCGGGCAATGCAAATCTGCACTACAAAGAAGTATCACTTCCCACCGGTCAAAAGGGACATCCACAAAATGTGTAAAAACCAGAAAGGCAAGACAGGCCCTGGAGAACAGGGAGCCTTGTTATGCTGATGGGCGGGATGTAAGTTGCCAACTGCCTCACTGGAGGAGTGCATTGTGTTCCCTAAAACAAGTAAACAACAGAGCTACAGAGCCAAGGGCACTTCCAGTCTAGGGAATATACCTTGGGAAAACTGAAAATCCATAAGACAGAGCCACCCCCAAATTGAGGGCTGCACTGCTTACAAGAACCTCAACCTGGGTACACCTGAAATATCCCAGGAAATATAAAAATGGTTCCAAACAT
The DNA here is from genome assembly GCF_964341445.2 of Mesoplodon mirus. Lineage (NCBI taxonomy): Eukaryota > Metazoa > Chordata > Mammalia > Artiodactyla > Ziphiidae > Mesoplodon > Mesoplodon mirus. Next base: position 573,393 of record NW_028295605.1, read on the forward strand.
TGTGGAACTTACGTACGATGGAATATCCCTCAGCCACGAAATCAATGTCATAAGACCAGTAGCAGCAAAATGAGTGGATTCAGGTACGATGATTCTAAGGGAAAGAAGTCACACAGGAAAAGAAACTTATCATAAGATATCACTTAGGAAGATCCTGTAAACATGGCTACACATGAACTGAGTTAGGAAAGAGAACAGAGTCTCACATTTAGAAAACACTCTTATGCCTGCTTAAGGGGGAAGGAGAGGTGGGGTGATGCATCAAACCAGAGTTTGATATAAGCACAGGTACTGTTCCAAAAACCAACTATGGAATAGACAAGACCTACACCTTCCTCAGTGAAAGGGACTCAAAACCCCATATTTCCCGCAGAGGAATAGATCTGACTAGTAAGAATCTTAAAACCTATGTATTGATATGTCTCCGTAAGGGAATCAAGTGTGTCTAGACTGGCATAAACATGGCAGCGAGAATCAGCTCAAACCCACTCTAAAAAGGAATTTCAAAAACAGAACAAAGAAACAGGGAAATTCTTTACAATTCCTTCAGGGTCTCTGATGCAACCTGGAATGACCCTATCTACGATGACAGCTGGATGTGGCATGAGGCTGGACACTTGGGACTGAGAGGATTGGTGAGATTGGGTGAGCAAATGCAGACCCTTTAAAGCAATAATGCATGGCAACCATTCCATGGGTCCCACCTCTCCAGGTTGAAGGGAATATTACTACAGCTATAACATGTACGGGAAACCTAGAGAATGGACACACTGTGAATACGAAAGGTTTCTAAAACTCAACGAAGAGTCCCTCTCCTGGTGCTCCGGTTTGACTTTCCAACAGCTTTACTATCAATCTCCCAACTTGGAGAGACAGCCCCTTTAAGCTCCTGGTTCACACAGGTTGCCCATTTGGCAGAGGAGGAAAGGGAAGAGGGAGAACCAATGAGAGAGTAGCTGTTAGGCATTTGGATGGGCACATGTCACTCTAATTTCCCGGCAGGAAGAAGAATTAACCAAAGTCTCAGCCACCCACCGGGAACCAGTATAGGTCCTGAACCAAATGTTTGGACTTGCGTTCAGCTCACAAAAAAACGAGTTGAAAAATGGAGCTCAGGGGCAGAGCAATTCACAAACTGGCAGAGTAATCAAGGCCAACTATCGTCCAAAAATCTGTTGAGGGAAGGCAACGAGGCAGACTTGAATGCGAGGCAGAATAGCAGGAAACAGATTTCAAGAGGTACGTTAGAATCGCCTGTAAAGCACAGGAAGAGGGGCACAACTTCGACAATGATGCACTTGGCCAAAAAGGGCGTATGCGTTTTCTCCTGAATATATTCAGGAGAAAACGCATACGCCCTTTTTGGCCAAGCAAGCAAGCGGGCAATGCAAATCTGCACTACAAAGAAGTATCACTTCCCACCGGTCAAAAGGGACATCCACAAAATGTGTAAAAACCAGAAAGGCAAGACAGGCCCTGGAGAACAGGGAGCCTTGTTATGCTGATGGGCGGGATGTAAGTTGCCAACTGCCTCACTGGAGGAGTGCATTGTGTTCCCTAAAACAAGTAAACAACAGAGCTACAGAGCCAAGGGCACTTCCAGTCTAGGGAATATACCTTGGGAAAACTGAAAATCCATAAGACAGAGCCACCCCCAAATTGAGGGCTGCACTGCTTACAAGAACCTCAACCTGGGTACACCTGAAATATCCCAGGAAATATAAAAATGGTTCCAAACATTGTGGAACTTACGTACGATGGAATATCCCTCAGCCACGAAATCAATGTCATAAGACCAGTAGCAGCAAAATGAGTGGATTCAGGTACGATGATTCTAAGGGAAAGAAGTCACACAGGAAAAGAAACTTATCATAAGATATCACTTAGGAAGATCCTGTAAACATGGCTACACATGAACTGAGTTAGGAAAGAGAACAGAGTCTCACATTTAGAAAACACTCTTATGCCTGCTTAAGGGGGAAGGAGAGGTGGGGTGATGCATCAAACCAGAGTTTGATATAAGCACAGGTACTGTTCCAAAAACCAACTATGGAATGGACAAGACCTACACCTTCCTCAGTGAAAGGGACTCAAAACCCCATATTTCCCGCAGAGGAATAGATCTGACTAGTAAGAATCTTAAAACCTATGTATTGATATGTCTGCGTAAGGGAATCAAGTGTGTCTAGACTGGCATAAACATGGCAGCGAGAATCAGCTCAAACCCACTCTAAAAAGGAATTTCAAAAACAGAACAAAGAAACAGGGAAATTCTTTACAATTCCTTCAGGGTCTCTGATGCAACCTGGAATGACCCTATCTACGATGACAGCTGGATGTGGCATGAGGCTGGACACTTGGGACTGAGAGGATTGGTGAGATTGGGTGAGCAAATGCAGACCCTTTAAAGCAATAATGCATGGCAACCATTCCATGGGTCCCACCTCTCCAGGTTGAAGGGAATATTACTACAGCTATAACATGTACGGGAAACCTAGAGAATGGACACACTGTGAATACGAAAGGTTTCTAAAACTCAACGAAGAGTCCCTCTCCTGGTGCTCCGGTTTGACTTTCCAACAGCTTTACTATCAATCTCCCAACTTGGAGAGACAGCCCCTTTAAGCTCCTGGTTCACACAGGTTGCCCATTTGGCAGAGGAGGAAAGGGAAGAGGGAGAACCAATGAGAGAGTAGCTGTTAGGCATTTGGATGGGCACATGTCACTCTAATTTCCCGGCAGGAAGAAGAATTAACCAAAGTCTCAGCCACCCACCGGGAACCAGTATAGGTCCTGAACCAAATGTTTGGACTTGCGTTCAGCTCACAAAAAAACGAGTTGAAAAATGGAGCTCAGGGGCAGAGCAATTCACAAACTGGCAGAGTAATCAAGGCCAACTATCGTCCAAAAATCTGTTGAGGGAAGGCAACGAGGCGGACTTGAATGCGAGGCAGAATAGCAGGAAACAGATTTCAAGAGGTACGTTAGAATCGCCTGTAAAGCACAGGAAGAGGGGCACAACTTCGACAATGATGCACTTGGCCAAAAAGGGCGTATGCGTTTTCTCCTGAATATATTCAGGAGAAAACGCATACGCCCTTTTTGGCCAAGCAAGCAAGCGGGCAATGCAAATCTGCACTACAAAGAAGTATCACTTCCCACCGGTCAAAAGGGACATCCACAAAATGTGTAAAAACCAGAAAGGCAAGACAGGCCCTGGAGAACAGGGAGCCTTGTTATGCTGATGGGCGGGATGTAAGTTGCCAACTGCCTCACTGGAGGAGTGCATTGTGTTCCCTAAAACAAGTAAACAACAGAGCTACAGAGCCAAGGGCACTTCCAGTCTAGGGAATATACCTTGGGAAAACTGAAAATCCATAAGACAGAGCCACCCCCAAATTGAGGGCTGCACTGCTTACAAGAACCTCAACCTGGGTACACCTGAAATATCCCAGGAAATATAAAAATGGTTCCAAACATTGTGGAACTTACGTACGATGGAATATCCCTCAGCCACGAAATCAATGTCATAAGACCAGTAGCAGCAAAATGAGTGGATTCAGGTACGATGATTCTAAGGGAAAGAAGTCACACAGGAAAGGAAACTTATCATAAGATATCACTTAGGAAGATCCTGTAAACATGGCTACACATGAACTGAGTTAGGAAAGAGAACAGAGTCTCACATTTAGAAAACACTCTTATGCCTGCTTAAGGGGGAAGGAGAGGTGGGGTGATGCATCAAACCAGAGTTTGATATAAGCACAGGTACTGTTCCAAAAACCAACTATGGAATAGACAAGACCTACACCTTCCTCAGTGAAAGGGACTCAAAACCCCATATTTCCCGCAGAGGAATAGATCTGACTAGTAAGAATCTTAAAACCTATGTATTGATATGTCTCCGTAAGGGAATCAAGTGTGTCTAGACTGGCATAAACATGGCAGCGAGAATCAGCTCAAACCCACTCTAAAAAGGAATTTCAAAAACAGAACAAAGAAACAGGGAAATTCTTTACAATTCCTTCAGGGTCTCTGATGCAACCTGGAATGACCCTATCTACGATGACAGCTGGATGTGGCATGAGGCTGGACACTTGGGACTGAGAGGATTGGTGAGATTGGGTGAGCAAATGCAGACCCTTTAAAGCAATAATGCATGGCAACCATTCCATGGGTCCCACCTCTCCAGGTTGAAGGGAATATTACTACAGCTATAACATGTACGGGAAACCTAGAGAATGGACACACTGTGAATACGAAAGGTTTCTAAAACTCAACGAAGAGTCCCTCTCCTGGTGCTCCGGTTTGACTTTCCAACAGCTTTACTATCAATCTCCCAACTTGGAGAGACAGCCCCTTTAAGCTCCTGGTTCACACAGGTTGCCCATTTGGCAGAGGAGGAAAGGGAAGAGGGAGAACCAATGAGAGAGTAGCTGTTAGGCATTTGGATGGGCACATGTCACTCTAATTTCCCGGCAGGAAGAAGAATTAACCAAAGTCTCAGCCACCCACCGGGAACCAGTATAGGTCCTGAACCAAATGTTTGGACTTGCGTTCAGCTCACAAAAAAACGAGTTGAAAAATGGAGCTCAGGGGCAGAGCAATTCACAAACTGGCAGAGTAATCAAGGCCAACTATCGTCCAAAAATCTGTTGAGGGAAGGCAACGAGGCAGACTTGAATGCGAGGCAGAATAGCAGGAAACAGATTTCAAGAGGTACGTTAGAATCGCCTGTAAAGCACAGGAAGAGGGGCACAACTTCGACAATGATGCACTTGGCCAAAAAGGGCGTATGCGTTTTCTCCTGAATATATTCAGGAGAAAACGCATACGCCCTTTTTGGCCAAGCAAGCAAGCGGGCAATGCAAATCTGCACTACAAAGAAGTATCACTTCCCACCGGTCAAAAGGGACATCCACAAAATGTGTAAAAACCAGAAAGGCAAGACAGGCCCTGGAGAACAGGGAGCCTTGTTATGCTGATGGGCGGGATGTAAGTTGCCAACTGCCTCACTGGAGGAGTGCATTGTGTTCCCTAAAACAAGTAAACAACAGAGCTACAGAGCCAAGGGCACTTCCAGTCTAGGGAATATACCTTGGGAAAACTGAAAATCCATAAGACAGAGCCACCCCCAAATTGAGGGCTGCACTGCTTACAAGAACCTCAACCTGGGTACACCTGAAATATCCCAGGAAATATAAAAATGGTTCCAAACATTGTGGAACTTACGTACGATGGAATATCCCTCAGCCACGAAATCAATGTCATAAGACCAGTAGCAGCAAAATGAGTGGATTCAGGTACGATGATTCTAAGGGAAAGAAGTCACACAGGAAAAGAAACTTATCATAAGATATCACTTAGGAAGATCCTGTAAACATGGCTACACATGAACTGAGTTAGGAAAGAGAACAGAGTCTCACATTTAGAAAACACTCTTATGCCTGCTTAAGGGGGAAGGAGAGGTGGGGTGATGCATCAAACCAGAGTTTGATATAAGCACAGGTACTGTTCCAAAAACCAACTATGGAATGGACAAGACCTACACCTTCCTCAGTGAAAGGGACTCAAAACCCCATATTTCCCGCAGAGGAATAGATCTGACTAGTAAGAATCTTAAAACCTATGTATTGATATGTCTGCGTAAGGGAATCAAGTGTGTCTAGACTGGCATAAACATGGCAGCGAGAATCAGCTCAAACCCACTCTAAAAAGGAATTTCAAAAACAGAACAAAGAAACAGGGAAATTCTTTACAATTCCTTCAGGGTCTCTGATGCAACCTGGAATGACCCTATCTACGATGACAGCTGGATGTGGCATGAGGCTGGACACTTGGGACTGAGAGGATTGGTGAGATTGGGTGAGCAAATGCAGACCCTTTAAAGCAATAATGCATGGCAACCATTCCATGGGTCCCACCTCTCCAGGTTGAAGGGAATATTACTACAGCTATAACATGTACGGGAAACCTAGAGAATGGACACACTGTGAATACGAAAGGTTTCTAAAACTCAACGAAGAGTCCCTCTCCTGGTGCTCCGGTTTGACTTTCCAACAGCTTTACTATCAATCTCCCAACTTGGAGAGACAGCCCCTTTAAGCTCCTGGTTCACACAGGTTGCCCATTTGGCAGAGGAGGAAAGGGAAGAGGGAGAACCAATGAGAGAGTAGCTGTTAGGCATTTGGATGGGCACATGTCACTCTAATTTCCCGGCAGGAAGAAGAATTAACCAAAGTCTCAGCCACCCACCGGGAACCAGTATAGGTCCTGAACCAAATGTTTGGACTTGCGTTCAGCTCACAAAAAAACGAGTTGAAAAATGGAGCTCAGGGGCAGAGCAATTCACAAACTGGCAGAGTAATCAAGGCCAACTATCGTCCAAAAATCTGTTGAGGGAAGGCAACGAGGCAGACTTGAATGCGAGGCAGAATAGCAGGAAACAGATTTCAAGAGGTACGTTAGAATCGCCTGTAAAGCACAGGAAGAGGGGCACAACTTCGACAATGATGCACTTGGCCAAAAAGGGCGTATGCGTTTTCTCCTGAATATATTCAGGAGAAAACGCATACGCCCTTTTTGGCCAAGCAAGCAAGCGGGCAATGCAAATCTGCACTACAAAGAAGTATCACTTCCCAAAGGTCAAAAGGGACATCCACAAAATGTGTAAAAACCAGAAAGGCAAGACAGGCCCTGGAGAACAGGGAGCCTTGTTATGCTGATGGGCGGGATGTAAGTTGCCAACTGCCTCACTGGAGGAGTGCATTGTGTTCCCTAAAACAAGTAAACAACAGAGCTACAGAGCCAAGGGCACTTCCAGTCTAGGGAATATACCTTGGGAAAACTGAAAATCCATAAGACAGAGCCACCCCCAAATTGAGGGCTGCACTGCTTACAAGAACCTCAACCTGGGTACACCTGAAATATCCCAGGAAATATAAAAATGGTTCCAAACATTGTGGAACTTACGTATGATGGAATATCCCTCAGCCACGAAATCAATGTCATAAGACCAGTAGCAGCAAAATGAGTGGATTCAGGTACGATGATTCTAAGGGAAAGAAGTCACACAGGAAAAGAAACTTATCATAAGATATCACTTAGGAAGATCCTGTAAACATGGCTACACATGAACTGAGTTAGGAAAGAGAACAGAGTCTCACATTTAGAAAACACTCTTATGCCTGCTTAAGGGGGAAGGAGAGGTGGGGTGATGCATCAAACCAGAGTTTGATATAAGCACAGGTACTGTTCCAAAAACCAACTATGGAATGGACAAGACCTACACCTTCCTCAGTGAAAGGGACTCAAAACCCCATATTTCCCGCAGAGGAATAGATCTGACTAGTAAGAATCTTAAAACCTATGTATTGATATGTCTGCGTAAGGGAATCAAGTGTGTCTAGACTGGCATAAACATGGCAGCGAGAATCAGCTCAAACCCACTCTAAAAAGGAATTTCAAAAACAGAACAAAGAAACAGGGAAATTCTTTACAATTCCTTCAGGGTCTCTGATGCAACCTGGAATGACCCTATCTACGATGACAGCTGGATGTGGCATGAGGCTGGACACTTGGGACTGAGAGGATTGGTGAGATTGGGTGAGCAAATGCAGACCCTTTAAAGCAATAATGCATGGCAACCATTCCATGGGTCCCACCTCTCCAGGTTGAAGGGAATATTACTACAGCTATAACATGTACGGGAAACCTAGAGAATGGACACACTGTGAATACGAAAGGTTTCTAAAACTCAACGAAGAGTCCCTCTCCTGGTGCTCCGGTTTGACTTTCCAACAGCTTTACTATCAATCTCCCAACTTGGAGAGACAGCCCCTTTAAGCTCCTGGTTCACACAGGTTGCCCATTTGGCAGAGGAGGAAAGGGAAGAGGGAGAACCAATGAGAGAGTAGCTGTTAGGCATTTGGATGGGCACATGTCACTCTAATTTCCCGGCAGGAAGAAGAATTAACCAAAGTCTCAGCCACCCACCGGGAACCAGTATAGGTCCTGAACCAAATGTTTGGACTTGCGTTCAGCTCACAAAAAACGAGTTGAAAAATGGAGCTCAGGGGCACAGCAATTCACAAACTGGCAGAGTAATCAAGGCCAACTATCGTCCAAAAATCTGTTGAGGGAAGGCAACGAGGCGGACTTGAAAGCGAGGCAGAATAGCAGGAAACAGATTTCAAGAGGTACGTTGGAATCGCCTGTAAAGCACAGGAAGAGGGGCACAACTTCGACAATGATGCACTTGGCCAAAAAGGGCGTATGAGTTTTCTCCTGAATATATTCAGGAGAAAACGCATACGCCCTTTTTGGCCAAGCAAGCAAGCGGGCAATGCAAATCTGCACTACAAAGAAGTATCACTTCCCAACGGTCAAAAGGGACATCCACAAAATGTGTAAAAACCAGGAAGGCAAGACAGGCCCTGGAGAACAGGGAGCCTTGTTATGCTGATGGGCGGGATGTAAGTTGCCAACTGCCTCACTGGAGGAGTGCATTGTGTTCCCTAAAACAAGTAAACAACAGAGCTACAGAGCCAAGGGCACTTCCAGTCTAGGGAATATACCTTGGGAAAACTGAAAATCCATAAGACAGAGCCACCCCCAAATTGAGGGCTGCACTGCTTACAAGAACCTCAACCTGGGTACACCTGAAATATCCCAGGAAATATAAAAATGGTTCCAAACATTGTGGAACTTACGTACGATGGAATATCCCTCAGCCACGAAATCAATGTCATAAGACCAGTAGCAGCAAAATGAGTGGATTCAGGTACGATGATTCTAAGGGAAAGAAGTCACACAGGAAAAGAAACTTATCATAAGATATCACTTAGGAAGATCCTGTAAACATGGCTACACATGAACTGAGTTAGGAAAGAGAACAGAGTCTCACATTTAGAAAACACTCTTATGCCTGCTTAAGGGGGAAGGAGAGGTGGGGTGATGCATCAAACCAGAGTTTGATATAAGCACAGGTACTGTTCCAAAAACCAACTATGGAATGGACAAGACCTACACCTTCCTCAGTGAAAGGGACTCAAAACCCCATATTTCCCGCAGAGGAATAGATCTGACTAGTAAGAATCTTAAAACCTATGTATTGATATGTCTGCGTAAGGGAATCAAGTGTGTCTAGACTGGCATAAACATGGCAGCGAGAATCAGCTCAAACCCACTCTAAAAAGGAATTTCAAAAACAGAACAAAGAAACAGGGAAATTCTTTACAATTCCTTCAGGGTCTCTGATGCAACCTGGAATGACCCTATCTACGATGACAGCTGGATGTGGCATGAGGCTGGACACTTGGGACTGAGAGGATTGGTGAGATTGGGTGAGCAAATGCAGACCCTTTAAAGCAATAATGCATGGCAACCATTCCATGGGTCCCACCTCTCCAGGTTGAAGGGAATATTACTACAGCTATAACATGTACGGGAAACCTAGAGAATGGACACACTGTGAATACGAAAGGTTTCTAAAACTCAACGAAGAGCCCCTCTCCTGGTGCTCCGGTTTGACTTTCCAACTGCTTTCCTATCAATCTCCCAACTTGGAGAGACAGCCCCTTTAAGCTCCTGGTTCGCACAGGTTGCCAATTTGGCAGAGGATGAAAGGGAAGAGGGAGAACCAATGAGAGAGTAGCTGTTAGGCATTTGGATGAGCACATGTCACTCTAATTTCCCGGCAGGAAGAAGAATGAACCAGTCTCAGCCACCCACCGGGAACCAGTATAGGTCCTGAACCAAAAGTTTGGACTTGCGTTCAGCTCAGAAGAAACGAGTTGAAAAATGGAGCTCAGGGGCACAGCAATTCACAAACTGGCAGAGTAATCAAGGCCAACTATCGTCCAAAAATCTGTTGAGGGAAGGCAACGAGGCGGACTTGAAAGCGAGGCAGAATAGCAGGAAACAGATTTCAAGAGGTACGTTGGAATCGCCTGTAAAGCACAGGAAGAGGGGCACAACTTCGACAATGATGCACTTGGCCAAAAAGGGCGTATGTGTTTTCTCCTGAATATATTCAGGAGAAAACGCATACGCCCTTTTTGGCCAAGCAAGCAAGCGGGCAATGCAAATCTGCACTACAAAGAAGTATCACTTCCCACCGGTCAAAAGGGACATCGACAAAATGTGCAAAAACCAGAAAGGCAAGACAGGCCCTGGAGAACAGGGAGCCTTGTTATGCTGATGGGCGGGATGTAAGTTGCCAACTGCCTCACTGGAGGAGTGCATTGTGTTCCCTAAAACAAGTAAACAACAGAGCTACAGAGCCAAGGGCACTTCCAGTCTAGGGAATATACCTTGGGAAAACTGAAAATCCATAAGACAGAGCCACCCCCAAATTGAGGGCTGCACTGCTTACAAGAACCTCAACCTGGGTACACCTGAAATATCCCAGGAAATATAAAAATGGTTCCAAACATTGTGGAACTTACGTACGATGGAAGATCCCTCAGCCATGAAATCAATGTCATAAGACCAGTAGCAGCAAAATGAGTGGATTCAGGTACGCTGATTCTAAGGGAAAGAAGTCACACAGGAAAGGAAACTTATCATAAGATATCACTTAGGAAGATCCTGTAAACATGGCTACACATGAACTGAGTTAGGGAAGAGAAGAGAGCCTCACATTTAGAAAACACTCTTATGCCTGCTTAAGGGGGAAGGAGAGGTGGGGTGATGCATCAAACCAGAGTTTGATATAAGCACAGGTACCGTTCCAAAAACCAACTATGGAATAGACAAGACCTACACCTTCCTCAGTGAAAGGGACTCAAACCCCCTTATTTCCCGCAGAGGAATAGATCTGAATAGTAAGAATCTTAAAACCTATGTATTGATATGTCTCCGTAAGGGAATCAAGTGTGTCTAGACTGGCATAAACATGGCAGCGAGAATCAGCTCAAACCCACTCTAAAATGGAATTTCAAAAACAGAACAAAGAAACAGGGAAATTCTTCACAATTCCTTCAGGGTCTCTGATGCAACCTGGAATGACCCTATCTACAATGACAGCTGGATGTGGCATAAGGCTGGACACTTGGGACTGAGAGGATTGGTGAGATTGGGTGAGCAAATGCAGACCCTTTAAAGCAATAATGCATGGCACCCATTCCATGGGTCCCAGCTCTCCAGGTTGAAGGGAATATTACTACAGCTATAACGTGTACGGGAAACCTACAGAATGGACACACTGTGAATACGAAAGGTTTCTAAAACTCAACGAAGAGCCCCTCTCCTGGTGCTCCGGTTTGACTTCCCAACTGCTTTCCTATCAATCTCCCAACTTGGAGAGACAGCCCCTTTAAGCTCCGGGTTCGCACAGGTTGCCCATTTGGCAGAGGATGAAAGGGAAGAGGGAGAACCAATGAGAGAGTAGCTGTTAGGCATGTGGATGGGCACATGTCACTCTAATTTCCCGGCAGGAAGAAGAATTAACCAGTCTCAGCCACCCACCGGGAACCAGTATAGGTCCTGAACCAAAAGTTTGGACTTGCGTTCAGCTCAGAAGAAACGAGTTGAAAAATGGAGCTCAGGGGCACAGCAATTCACAAACTGGCAGAGTAATCAAGGCCAACTATCGTCCAAAAATCTGTTGAGGGAAGGCAACGCGGCGGACTTGAAAGCGAGGCAGAATAGCAGGAAACAGATTTCAAGAGGTACGTTGGAATCGCCTGTAAAGCACAGGAAGAGGGGCACAACTTCGACAATGATGCACTTGGCCAAAAAGGGCGTATGTGTTTTCTCCTGAATATATTCAGGAGAAAACGCATACGCCCTTTTTGGCCAAGCAAGCAAGCGGGCAATGCAAATCTGCACTACAAAGAAGTATCACTTCCCACCGGTCAAAAGGGACATCCACAAAATGTGCAAAAACCAGAAAGGCAAGACAGGCCCTGGAGAACAGGGAGCCTTGTTATGCTGATGGGCGGGATGTAAGTTGCCAACTGCCTCACTGGAGGAGTGCATTGTGTTCCCTAAAACAAGTAAACAACAGAGCTACAGAGCCAAGGGCACTTCCAGTCTAGGGAATATACCTTGGGAAAACTGAAAATCCATAAGACAGTGCCACCCTCAAATTGAGGGCTGCACTGCTTACAAGAACCTCAACCTGGGTACACCTGAAATATCCAAGGAAATATAAAAATTGTTCAAAACATTGTGGAACTTACATACGATGGAATATCCCTCAGCCATGAAATCAATGTCATAAGACCAGTAGCAGCAAAATGAGTGGATTCAGGTACGATGATTCTAAGTGAAAGAAGTCACACAGGAAAAGAAACTTATCAAAAGATATCACTTAGGAAGATCCTGTAAACATGGCTACACATGAACTGAGTTAGGAAAGAGAACAGAGTCTCACATTTAGAAAACACTCTTATGCCTGCTTAAGGGGGAAGGAGAGGTGGGGTGATGCATCAAACCAGAGTTTGATATAAGCACAGGTACCGTTCCAAAAACCAACTATGGAATAGACAAGACCTACACCTTCCTCAGTGAAAGGGACTCAAACCCCCATATTTCCCGCAGAGGAATAGATCTGACTAGTAAGAATCTTAAAACCTATGTATTGATATGTCTCCGTAAGGGAATCAAGTGTGTCTAGACTGGCATAAACATGGCAGCGAGAATCAGCTCAAACCCACTCTAAAAAGGAATTTCAAAAACAGAACAAAGAAACAGGGAAATTCTTCACAATTCCTTCAGGGTCTCTGATGCAACCTGGAATGACCCTATCTACAATGACAGCTGGATGTGGCATAAGGCTGGACACTTGGGACTGAGAGGAATGGTGAGATTGGGTGAGCAAATGCAGACCCTTTAAAGCAATAATGCATGGCACCCATTCCATGGGTCCCAGCTCTCCATGTTGAACGGAATATTACTACAGCTATAACGTGTACGGGAAACCTAGAGAATGGACACACTGTGAATACGAAAGGTTTCTAAAACTCAACGAAGAGCCCCTCTCCTGGTGCTCCGGTTTGACTTTCCAACTGCTTTCCTATCAATCTCCCAACTTGGAGAGACAGCCCCTTTAAGCTCCTGGTTCGCACAGGTTGCCAATTTGGCACATGATGAAAGGGAAGAGGGAGAACCAATGAGAGAGTAGCTGTTAGGCATTTGGATGGGCACATGCCACTCTAATTTCCCGGCAGGAAGAAGAATTAACCAAAGTCTCAGCCACCCACCGGGAACCAGTATAGGTCCTGAACCAAAAGTTTGGACTTGCGTTCAGCTCACAAAAAACGAGTTGAAAAATGGAGCTCAGGGGCACAGCAATTCACAAACTGGCAGAGTAATCAAGGCCAACTATCGTCCAAAAATCTGTTGAGGGAAGGCAACGAGGCGGACTTGAAAGCGAGGCAGAATAGCAGGAAACAGATTTCAAGAGGTACGTTGGAATCGCCTGTAAAGCACAGGAAGAGGGGCACAACTTCGACAATGATGCACTTGGCCAAAAAGGGTGTATGCGTTTTCTCCTGAATATATTCAGGAGAAAAGGCATACGCCCTTTTTGGCCAAGCAAGCAAGCGGGCAATGCAAATCTGCACTACAAAGAAGTATCACTTCCCACCGGTCAAAAGGGACATCCACAAAATGTGTAAAAACCAGAAAGGCAAGACAGGCCCTGGAGAACAGGGAGCCTTGTTATGCTGATGGGCGGGATGTAAGTTGCCAACTGCCTCACTGGAGGAGTGCATTGTGTTCCCTAAAACAAGTAAACAACAGAGCTACAGAGCCAAGGGCACTTCCAGTCTAGGGAATATACCTTGGGAAAACTGAAAATCCATAAGACAGAGCCACCCCCAAATTGAGGGCTGTACTGCTTACAAGAACCTCAACCTGGGTACACCTGAAATATCCCAGGAAATATAAAAATGGTTCCAAACATTGTGGAACTTACGTACGATGGAATATCCCTCAGCCATGAAATCAATGTCATAAGACCAGTAGCAGCAAAATGAGTGGATTCAGGTACGATGATTCTAAGTGAAAGAAGTCACACAGGAAAAGAAACTTATCATAAGATATCACTTAGGAAGATCCTGTAAACATGGCTACACATGAACTGAGTTAGGCAAGAGAACAGAGTCTCACATTTAGAAAACACTCTTATGCCTGCTTAAGGGGGAAGGAGAGGTGGGGTGATGCATCAAACCAGAGTTTGATATAAGCACAGGTACCGTTCCAAAAACCAACTATGGAATAGACAAGACCTACACCTTCCTCTGTCAAAGGGACTCAAAACCCCATATTTCCCGCAGAGGAATAGATCTGACTAGTAAGAATCTTAAAACCTATGTGTTGATATGTCTCCGTAAGGGAATCAAGTGTGTCTAGACTGGCATAAACATGGCAGCGAGAATCAGCTCAAACCCACTCTAAAAAGGAATTTCAAAAACAGAACAAAGAAACAGGGAAATTCTTTACAATTCCTTCAGGGTCTCTGATGCAACCTGGAATGACCCTATCTACAATGACAGCTGGATGTGGCATAAGGCTGGACACTTGGGACTGAGAGGATTGGTGAGTTTGGGTGAGCAAATGCAGACCCTTTAAAGCAATAATGCATGGCATCCATTCCATGGGTCCCAGCTCTCCAGGTTGAAGGGAATATTACTACAGCTATAACGTGTACGGGAAACCTAGAGAATGGACACACTGTGAATACGAAAGGTTCCTAAAACTCAACGAAGAGCCCCTCTCCTGGTGCTCCGGTTTGACTTTCCAACTGCTTTCCTATCAATCTCCCAACTTGGAGAGACAGCCCCTTTAAGCTCCTGGTTCGCACAGGTTTCCAATTTGGCAGAGGATGAAAGGGAAGAGGGAGAACCAATGAGAGAGTAGCTGCTAGGCATTTGGATGGGCACATGTCACTCTAATTTCCCGGCAGGAAGAAGAATTAACCAAAGTCTCAGCCACCCACCGGGAACCAGTATAGGTCCTGAACCAAATGTTTGGACTTGCGTTCAGCTCACAAAAAACGAGTTGAAAAATGGAGCTCAGGGGCACAGCAATTCACAAACTGGCAGAGTAATCAAGGCCAACTATCATCCAAAAATCTGTTGAGGGAAGGCAACGAGGCGGACTAGAAAGCGAGGCAGAATAGCAGGAAACAGATTTCAAGAGGTACGTTGGAATCGCCTGTAAAGCACAGGAAGAGGGGCACAACTTCGACAATGATGCACTTGGCCAAAAAGGGCGTATGCGTTTTCTCCTGAATATATTCAGGAGAAAACGCATACGCCCTTTTTGGCCAAGCAAGCAAGCGGGCAATGCAAATCTGCACTACAAAGAAGTATCACTTCCCACCGGTCAAAAGGGACATCCACAAAATGTGTAAAAACCAGAAAGGCAAGACAGGCCCTGGAGAACAGGGAGCCTTGTTATGCTGATGGGCGGGATGTAAGTTGCCAACTGCCTCACTGGAGGAGTGCATTGTGTTCCCTAAAACAAGTAAACAACAGAGCTACAGAGCCAAGGGCACTTCCAGTCTAGGGAATATACCTTGGGAAAACTGAAAATCCATAAGACAGAGCCACCCCCAAATTGAGGGCTGCACTGCTTACAAGAACCTCAACCTGGGTACACCAGAAATATCCCAGGAAATATAAAAATGGTTCCAAACACTGTGGAACTTACGTACGATGGAATATCCCTCAGCCATGAAATCAATGTCATAAGACCAGTAGCAGCAAAATGAGTGGATTCAGGTACGATGATTCTAAGTGAAAGAAGTCACACAGGAAAAGAAACTTATCATAAGATATCACTTAGGAAGATCCTGTAAACATGGCTACAGATGAACTGAGTTAGGAAAGAGAACAGAGTCTCACATTTAGAAAACACTGTTTTGCCTGCTTAAGGGGGAAGGAGAGGTGGGGTGATGCATCAAACCAGAGTTTGATATAAGCACAGGTACCGTTCCAAAATCCAACTATGGAATAGACAAGACCTACACCTTCCTCAGTGAAAGGGACTCAAAACCCCATATTTCCCGCAGAGGAATAGATCTGACTAGTAAGAATCTTAAAACCTATGTATTGATATGTCTCCGTAAGGGAATCAAGTGTGTCTAGACTGGCATAAACATGGCAGCGAGAATCAGCTCAAACCCACTCTAAAAAGGAATTTCAAAAACAGAACAAAGAAACAGGGAAATTCTTTACAATTCCTTCAGGGTCTCTGATGCAACCTGGAATGACCCTATCTACAATGACAGCTGTATGTGGCATAAGGCTGGACACTTGGGACTGAGAGGATTGGTGAGATTGGGTGAGCAAATGCAGACCCTTTAAAGCAATAATGCATGGCACCCATTCCATGGGTCCCAGCTCTCCATGTTGAAGGGAATATTACTACAGCTATAACGTGTACGGGAAACCTAGAGAATGGACACACTGTGAATACGAAAGGTTTCTAAAACTCAACGAAGAGCCCCTCTCCTGGTGCTCCGGTTTGACTTTCCAACTGCTTTGCTATCAATCTCCCAACTTGGAGAGACAGCCCCTTTAAGCACCTGGTTCGCACAGGTGGCCAATTTGGCAGAGGATGAAAGGGAAGAGGGAGAACCAATGAGAGAGTAGCTGTTAGGCATTTGGATGGGCACATGTCACTCTAATTTCCCGGCAGGAAGAAGAATTAACCAAAGTCTCAGCCACCCACCGGGAACCAGTATAGGTCCTGAACCAAAAGTTTGGACTTGCGTTCAGCTCACAAGAAACGAGTTGAAAAATGGAGCTCAGGGGCACAGCAATTCACAAACTGGCAGAGTAATCAAGGCCATCTATCGTCCAAAAATCTGTTGAGGGAAGGCAACGAGGCGGACTTGAAAGCGAGGCAGAATAGCAGGAAACAGATTTCAAGAGGTACGTTGGAATCGCCTGTAAAGCACAGGAAGAGGGGCACAACTTCGACAATGATGCACTTGGCCAAAAAGGGCGTATGCGTTTTCTCCTGAATATATTCAGGAGAAAACGCATACGCCCTTTTTGGCCAAGCAAGCAAGTGGGCAATGCAAATCTGCACTACAAAGAAGTATCACTTCCCAACGGTCAAAAGGGACATCCACAAAATGTGTAAAAACCAGAAAGGCAAGACAGGCCCTGGAGAACAGGGAGCCTTGTTATGCTGATGGGCGGGATGTAAGTTGCCAACTGCCTCACTGGAGGAGTGCATTGTGTTCCCTAAAACAAGTAAACAACAGAGCTACAGAGCCAAGGGCACTTCCAGTCTAGGGAATATACCTTGGGAAAACTGAAAATCCATAAGACAGAGCCACCCCAAATTGAGGGCTGCACTGCTTACAAGAACCTCAACCTGGGTACACCTGAAATATCCCAGGAAATATAAAAATGGTTCCAAACATTGTGGAACTTACGTACGATGGAATATCCCTCAGCCATGAAATCAATGTCATAAGAGCAGTAGCAGCCAAATGAGTGGATTCAGGTACGATGATTCTAAGTGAAAGAAGTCACACAGAAAAAGAAACTTATCATAAGATATCACATAGGAAGATCCTGTAAACATGGCTACACATGAACTGAGTTAGGAAAGAGAACAGAGTCTCACATTTAGAAAACACTCTTATGCCTGCTTAAGGGGGAAGGAGAGGTGGGGTGATGCATCAAACCAGAGTTTGATATAAGCACAGGTACCGTTCCAAAAACCAACTATGGAATAGACAAGACCTACACCTTCCTCAGTGAAAGGGACTCAAAACCCCATATTTCCCGCAGAGGAATAGATCTGACTAGTAAGAATCTTAAAACCTATGTATTGATATGTCTCCGTAAGGGAATCAAGTGTGTCTAGACTGGCATAAACATGGCAGCAAGAATCAGCTCAAACCCTCTCTAAAAAGGAATTTCAAAAACAGAACAAAGAAACAGGGAAATTCTTTACAATTCCTTCAGGGTCTCTGATGCAACCTGGAATGACCCTATCTACAATGACAGCTGGATGTGGCATAAGGCTGGACACTTGGGACTGAGAGGATTGGTGAGTTTGGGTGAGCAAATGCAGACCCTTTAAAGCAATAATGCATGGCATCCATTCCATGGGTCCCAGCTCTCCAGGTTGAAGGGAATATTACTACAGCTATAACGTGTACGGGAAACCTAGAGAATGGACACACTGTGAATACAAAAGGTTTCTAAAACTCAACGAGGAGCCCGTCTCCTGGTGCTCCGGTTTGACTTTCCAACTGCTTTCCTATCAATCTCCCAACTTGGGGAGACAGCCCCTTTAAGCTCCTGGTTCGCACAGGTTGCCAATTTGGCAGAGGATGAAAGGGAAGAGGGAGAACCAATGAGAGAGTAGCTGTTAGGCATTTGGATGGGCACATGTCACTCTAATTTCCCGGCAGGAAGAAGAATGAACCAAAGTCTCAGCCACCCACCGGGAACCAGTATATGTCCTGAACCAAAAGTTTGGACTTGCGTTCAGCTCACAAGAAACGGGTTGAAAAATGGAGCTCAGGGGCACAGCAATTCACAAACTGGCAGAGTAATCAAGGCCAACTATCGTCCAAAAATCTGTTGAGGGAAGGCAACGAGGCGGACTTGAAAGCAAGGCAGAATAACAGGAAACAGATTTCAAGAGGTACGTTGGAATCGCGTGTAAAGCACAGGAAGAGGGGCACAACTTCGACAATGATGCACTTGGCCAAAAAGGGCGTATGCGTTTTCTCCTGAATATATTCAGGAGAAAACGCATACGCCCTTTTTGGCCAAGCAAGCAAGCGAGCAATGCAAATCTGCACTACAAAGAAGTATCACTTCCCACCGGTCAAAGGGGACATCCACAAAATGTGTAACAACCAGAAAGGCAAGACAGGCCCTGGAGAACAGGGAGCCTTGTTATGCTGATGGGCGGGATGTAAGTTGCCAACTGCCTCACTGGAGGAGTGCATTGTGTTCCCTAAAACAAGTAAACAACAGAGCTACAGAGCCAAGGGCACTTCCAGTCTAGGGAATATACCTTGGGAAAACTGAAAATCCATAAGACAGAGCCACCCCCAAATTGAGGGCTGCACTGCTTACAAGAACCTCAACCTGGGTACACCTGAAATATCCCAGGAAATATAAAAATGGTTCCAAACATTGTGGAACTTACGTACGATGGAATATCCCTCAGCCATGAAATCAATGTCATAAGACCAGTAGCAGCAAAATGAGTGGATTCAGGTACGATGATTCTATGTGAAAGAAGTCACACAGGAAAAGAAACTTATCAAAAGATATCACTTAGGAAGATCCTGTAAACATGGCTACACATGAACTGAGTTAAGCAAGAGAACAGAGTCTCACATTTAGAAAACACTCTTATGCCTGCTTAAGGGGGAAGGAGAGGTGGGGTGATGCATCAAACCAGAGTTTGATATAAGCACAGGTACAGTTCCAAAAACCAACTATGGAATAGACAAGACCTACACCTTCCTCAGTGAAAGGGACTCAAAACCCCATATTTCCCGCAGAGGAATCGATCTGACTAGTAAGAATCTTAAAACCTATGTGTTGATATGTATCCGTAAGGGAATCAAGTGTGTCTAGACTGGCATAAACAGGGCAGCGAGAATCAGCTCAAACCCACTCTAAAAAGGAATTTCAAAAGCAGAACAAAGAAACAGGGAAATTCTTTACAATTCCTTCAGGGTCTCTGATGCAACCTGGAATGACCCTATCTACAATGACAGCTGGATGTGGCATAAGGCTGGACACTTGGGAGTGAGAGGATTGGTGAGATTGGGTGAGCAAATGCAGACCCATTAAAGCAATAATGCATGGCACCCATTCCATGGGTCCCAGCTCTCCATGTTGAAGGGAATATTACTACAGCTATAACGTGTACGGGAAACCTAGAGAATGGACACACTGTGAATACGAAAGGTTTCTAAAACTCAACGAAGAGCCCCTCTCCTGGTGCTCCGGTTTGACTTTCCAACTTCTTTCCTATCAATCTCCCAACTTGGAGAGACATCCCCTTTAAGCTCCTGGTTCGCACAGGTTGCCAATTTGGCAGAGGATGAAAGGGAAGAGGGAGAACCAATGAGAGAGTAGCTGCTAGGCATTTGGATGGGCACATGTCACTCTAATTTCCCAGCAGGAAGAAGAATTAACCAAAGTCTCAGCCACCCACCGGGAACCAGTATAGGTCCTGAACCAAAAGTTTGGACTTGCGTTCAGCTCACAAAAAACGAGTTGAAAAATGGAGCTCAGGGGCACAGCAATTCACAAACTGGCAGAGTAATCAAGGCCAACTATCATCCAAAAATCTGTTGAGGGAAGGCAACGAGGCGGACTAGAAAGCGAGGCAGAATAGCAGGAAACAGATTTCAAGAGGTACGTTGGAATCGCCTGTAAAGCACAGGAAGAGGGGCACAACTTCGACAATGATGCACTTGGCCAAAAAGGGCGTATGCGTTTTCTCCTGAATATATTCAGGAGAAAACGCATACGCCCTTTTTGGCCAAGCAAGCAAGCGGGCAATGCAAATCTGCACTACAAAGAAGTATCACTTCCCACCGGTCAAAAGGGACATCCACAAAATGTGTAAAAACCAGAAAGGCAAGACAGGCCCTGGAGAACAGGGAGCCTTGTTATGCTGATGGGCGGGATGTAAGTTGCCAACTGCCTCACTGGAGGAGTGCACTGTGTTCCCTAAAACAATAAACAACAGAGCTACAGAGCCAAGGGCACTTCCAGTCTAGGGAATATACCTTGGGAAAACTGAAAATCCATAAGACAGAGCCACCCCCAAATTGAGGGCTGCACTGCTTACAAGAACCTCAACCTGGGTACACCAGAAATATCCCAGGAAATATAAAAATGGTTCCAAACATTGTGGAACTTACGTACGATGGAATATCCCTCAGCCATGAAATCAATGTCATAAGAGCAGTAGCAGCAAAATGAGTGGATTCAGGTACGATGATTCTAAGTGAAAGAAGTCACACAGAAAAAGAAACTTATCATAAGATATCACATAGGAAGATCCTGTAAACATGGCTACACATGAACTGAGTTAGGAAAGAGAACAGAGTCTCACATTTAGAAAACACTCTTATGCCTGCTTAAGGGGGAAGGAGAGGTGGGGTGATGCATCAAACCAGAGTTTGATATAAGCACAGGTACCGTTCCAAAAACCAACTATGGAATAGACAAGACCTACACCTTCCTCAGTGAAAGGGACTCAAAACCCCATATTTCCCGCAGAGGAATAGATATGACTAGTAAGTATCTTAAAACCTATGTATTGATATGTCTCCGTAAGGGAATCAAGTGTGTCTAGACTGGCATAAACATGGCAGCGAGAATCAGCTCAAACCCACTCTAAAAAGGAATTTCAAAAACAGAACAAAGAAACAGGGAAATTCTTCACAATTCCTTCAGGGTCTCTGATGCAACCTGGAATGACCCTATCTACAATGACAGCTGGATGTGGCATAAGGCTGGACACTTGGGACTGAGAGGATTGGTGAGATTGGGTGAGCAAATGCAGACCCATTAAAGCAATAATGCATGGCACCCATTCCATGGGTCCCAGCTCTCCAGGTTGAAGGGAATATTACTACAGCTATAACGTGTATGGGAAACCTAGAGAATGGACACACTGTGAATACGAAAGGTTTCTAAAACTCAACGAATAGCCCCTCTCCTGGTGCTCCGGTTTGACATTCCAACTGCTTTCCTATCAATCTCCCAACTTGGAGAGACAGCCCCTTTAAGCTCCTGGTTCGCACAGGTTGCCAATTTGGCAGAGGATGAAAGGGAAGAGGGAGAACCAATGAGAGAGTAGCTGTTAGGCATTTGGATGGGCACATGTCACTCTAATTTCCCGGCAGGAAGAAGAATTAACCAAAGTCTCAGCCACCCACCGGGAACCAGTATAGGTCCTGAACCAAAAGTTTGGACTTGCGTTCAGCTCACAAAAAACGAGTTGAACAATGGAGCTCAGGGGCACAGCAATTCACAAACTGGCAGAGTAATCAAGGCCAACTATCGTCCAAAAATCTGTTGAGGGAAGGCAACGAGGTGGACTTGAAAGCGAGGCAGAATAGCAGGAAACAGATTTCAAGAGGTACGTTGGAATCGCCTGTAAAGCACAGGAAGAGGGGCACAACTTCGACAATGATGCACTTGGCCAAAAAGGGCGTATGCGTTTTCTCCTGAATATATTCAGGAGAAAACGCATACGCCCTTTTTGGCCAAGCCAGCAAGCGGGCAATGCAAATCTGCACTACAAAGAAGTATCACATCCCACCGGTCAAAAGGGACATCCACAAAATGTGTAAAAACCAGAAAGGCAAGACAGGCCCTGGAGAACAGGGAGCCTTGTTATGCTGATGGGCGGGATGTAAGTTGCCAACTGCCTCACTGGAGGAGTGCATTGTGTTCCCTAAAACAAGTAAACAACAGAGCTACAGAGCCAAGGGCATTTCCAGTCTAGGGAATATACCTTGGGAAAACTGAAAGTCCATAAGACAGAGCCACCCCCAAATTGAGGGCTGCACTGCTTACAAGAACCTCAACCTGGGTACACCTGAAATATCCCAGGAAATATAAAAATGGTTCCAAACATTGTGTAACTTACGTACGATGGAATATCCCTCAGCCATGAAATCAATGTCATAAGACCAGTAGCAGCAAAATGAGTGGATTCAGGTACGATGATTCTAAGTGAAAGAAGTCACACAGGAAAAGAAACTTATCATAAGATATCACTTAGGAAGATCCTGTAAACATGGCTACACATGAACTGAGTTAGGCAAGAGAACAGAGTCTCACATTTAGAAAACACTCTTATGCCTGCTTAAGGGGGAAGGAGAGGTGGGGTGATGCATCAAACCAGAGTTTGATATAAGCACAGGTACCGTTCCAAAATCCAACTATGGAATAGACAAGACCTACACCTTCCTCAGTGAAAGGGACTCAAAACCCCATATTTCCCGCAGAGGAATCGATCTGACTAGTAAGAATCTTAAAACCTATGTGTTGATATGTCTGCGTAAGGGAATCAAGTGTGTCTAGACTGGCATAAACATGGCAGCGAGAATCAGCTCAAACCCACTCTAAAAAGGAATTTGAAAAACAGAACAAAGAAACAGGGAAATTCTTTACAATTCCTTCAGGGTCTCTGATGCAACCTGGAATGACCCTATCTACAATGACAGCTGGATGTGGCATAAGGCTGGACACTTGGGACTGAGAGGATTGGTGAGTTTGGGTGAGCAAATGCAGACCCTTCAATGCAATAATGCATGGCATCCATTCCATGGGTCCCAGCTCTCCAGGTTGAAGGGAATATTACTACAGCTATAACGTGTACGGGAAACCTAGAGAATGGACACACTGTGAATATGAAAGGTTTCTAAAACTCAACGAAGAGCCCCTCTCCTGGTGCTCCGGTTTGACTTTCCAACTGCTTTCCTATCAATCTCCCAACTTGGAGAGACAGCCCCTTTAAGCGCCTGGTTCGCACAGGTTGCCAATTTGGCAGAGGATGAAAGGGAAGAGGGAGAACCAATGAGAGAGTAGCTGTTAGGCATATGGATGGGCACATGTCACTCTAATTTCCCGGGAGGAAGAAGAATTAACCAAAGTCTCAGCCACCCACCGGGAACCAGTATAGGTCCTGAACCAAAAGTTTGGACTTGCGTTCAGCTCACAAAAAACGAGTTGAAAAATGGAGCTCAGGGGCACAGCAATTCACAAACTGGCAGAGTAATCAAGGCCAACTATCGTCCAAAAATCTGTTGAGGGAAGGCAACGAGGCGGACTTGAAAGCGAGGCAGAATAGCAGGAAACAGATTTCAAGAGGTACATTGGAATCGCCTGTAAAGCACAGGAAGAGGGGCACAACTTCGACAATGATGCAGTTGGCCAAAAAGGGCGTATGCGTTTTCTCCTGAATATATTCAGGAGAAAACGCATACGCCCTTTTTGGCCAAGCAAGCAAGCGAGCAATGCAAATCTGCACTACAAAGAAGTATCACTTCCCACCGGTCAAAAGGGACATCCACAAAATGTGTAAAAACCAGAAAGGCAAGACAGGCCCTGGAGAACAGGGAGCCTTGTTATGCTGATGGGAGGGATGTAAGTTGCCAACTGCCTCACTGGAGGAGTGCATTGTGTTCCCTAAAACAAGTAAACAACAGAGCTACAGAACCAAGGGCACTTCCAGTCTAGGGAATATAGCTTGGGAAAACTGAAAATCCATAAGACAGAAGCGCCCCCAAATTGAGGGCTGCACTGCTTACAAGAACCTCAACCTGGGTACACCTGAAATATCCCAGGAAATATAAAAATGGTTCCAAACATTCTGGAACTTACGTACGATGGAATATCCCTCAGCCATGAAATCAATGTCATAAGACCAGTAGCAGCAAAATGAGTGGATTCAGGTACGATGATTCTAAGTGAAAGAAGTCACACAGGAAAAGAAACTTATCATAAGATATCACTTAGGAAGATCCTGTAAACATGGCTACACATGAACTGAGTTAGGCAAGAGAACAGAGTCTCACATTTAGAAAACACTCTTATGCCTGCTTAAGGGGGAAGGAGAGGTGGGGTGATGCATCAAACCAGAGTTTGATATAAGCACAGGTACAGTTCCAAAAACCAACTATGGAATAGACAAGACCTACACCTTCCTCAGTCAAAGGGACTCAAAACCCCATATTTCCCGCAGAGGAATCGATCTGACTAGTAAGAATCTTAAAACCTATGTGTTGATATGTCTCCGTAAGGGAATCAAGTGTGTCTAGACTGGCTTAAACATGGCAGCGAGAATCAGCTCAAACCCACTCTAAAAAGGAATTTCAAAAACAGAACAAAGAAACAGGGAAATTCTTTACAATTCCTTCAGGGTCTCTGATGCAACCTGGAATGACCCTATCTACAATGACAGCTGGATGTGGCATAAGGCTGGACACTTGGGACTGAGAGGATTGGTGAGATTCGGTGAGCAAATGCAGACCCTTTAAAGCAATAATGCATGGCACCCATTCCATGGGTCCCAGCTCTCCATGTTGAAGGGAATATTACTACAGCTATAACGTGTACGGGAAACCTAGAGAATGGACACACTGTGAATATGAAAGGTTTCTAAAACTCAACGAAGAGCCCCTCTCCTGGTGCTCCGGTTTGACTTTCCAACTGCTTTCCTATCAATCTCCCAACTTGGAGAGACAGCCCCTTTAAGCTCCTGGTTCGCACAGGTTGCCAATTTGGCAGAGGATGAAAGGGAAGAGGGAGAACCAATGAGAGAGTAGCTGCTAGGCATTTGGATGGGCACATGTCACTCTAATTTCCCAGGAGGAAGAAGAATTAACCAAAGTCTCAGCCACCCACCGGGAACCAGTATAGGTCCTGAACCAAAAGTTTGGACTTGCGTTCAGCTCACAAAAAACGAATTGAAAAATGGAGCTCAGGGGCACAGCAATTCACAAACTGGCAGAGTAATCAAGGCCAACTATCATCCAAAAATCTGTTGAGGGAAGGCAACGAGGCGGACTAGAAAGCGAGGCAGAATAGCAGGAAACAGATTTCAAGAGGTACGTTGGAATCGCCTGTAAAGCACAGGAAGAGGGGCACAACTTCGACAATGATGCACTTGGCCAAAAAGGGCGTATGCGTTTTCTCCTGAATATATTCAGGAGAAAACGCATACGCCCTTTTTGGCCAAGCAAGCAAGCGGGCAATGCAAATCTGCACTACAAAGAAGTATCACTTCCCACCGGTCAAAAGGGACATCCACAAAATGTGTAAAAACCAGAAAGGCAAGACAGGCCCTGGAGAACAGGGAGCCTTGTTATGCTGATGGGCGGGATGTAAGTTGCCAACTGCCTCACTGGAGGAGTGCACTGTGTTCCCTAAAACAAGTAAACAACAGAGCTACAGAGCCAAGGGCACTTCCAGTCTAGGGAATATACCTTGGGAAAACTGAAAATCCATAAGACAGAGCCACCCCCAAATTGAGGGCTGCACTGCTTACAAGAACCACAACCTGGATACACCAGAAATATCCCAGGAAATATAAAAATGGTTCCAAACATTGTGGAACTTACGTACGATGGAATATCCCTCAGCCATGAAATCAATGTCATAAGACCAGTAGCAGCAAAATGAGTGGATTCAGGTACGATGATTCTAAGTGAAAGAAGTCACACAGAAAAAGAAACTTATCATAAGATATCACATAGGAAGATCCTGTAAACATGGCTACACATGAACTGAGTTAGGCAAGAGAACAGAGTCTCACATTTAGAAAACACTCTTATGCCTGCTTAAGGGGGAAGGAGAGGTGGGGTGATGCATCAAACCAGAGTTTGATATAAGCACAGGTACCGTTCCAAAAACCAACTATGGAATAGACAAGACCTACACCTTCCTCAGTGAAAGGGACTCAAAACCCCATATTTCCCGCAGAGGAATAGATCTGACTAGTAAGAATCTTAAAACCTATGTATTGATATGTCTCCGTAAGGGAATCAAGTGTGTCTAGACTGGCATAAACATGGCAGCGAGAATCAGCTCAAACCCACTCTAAAAAGGAATTTCAAAAACAGAACAAAGAAACA